>NC_083345.1:18326482-19005256 GCF_019175385.1 Lycium barbarum | reverse complement strand
AATTGAAGCTTTTTTATGCAAAAGGAGCTGTTATGTCAGAAATTAAAAACAGATATAACATAATGGAATTAGGGTTTAAGTGGCTTACCAGTAAAGTTCACCGGAGAAACAGTGAGGGTCGCAAAATTGAAATTTAGCGTTTTGGGGAAGGGAGGAAAGTGGTGGGTTTTTTGGGCCCAAGTCAGTCGGGTTAGAAACCGAATTTGGAATCTAGCATGGATAGAGGTTAAATCCTTCCTCTTTGACACAAAATATGGGTAAGTATTTTACCAAGATGTATACTTCCTCCGTTTAAACTTTTTTTCTTTTTTCATAACTGTGTCTGGTCTGTTTTCGCGCTCCTCAACTAATTTCAAGTCATACCAACCTCACTTCATTGATTACTAGGTTATACAGTTAGGGTGCTTGTCATGTTTTGCTTCTCAATAGTTAATTTGACTAATCTTTGAAGTTAAATTGAATTAGATTAATTTAAAATTAAAATTTATATAGTCGAGCACTATATAAAAATATTATAAGTTGCAATTTTACTCATATTAATATGATGAAAAAAATTACATTTTAAAATATTAGTTAAAGTTCATACATCTTAAAATATTAATTTCAACGTCATAACTCTTCTAATAGTATCATTATATCGTACTTAATATTTGTTCTCAACTTCCATTATAATCTGAAAAATGTAAACATTTTGCTTGTTATATGAATGCCTGAATTAGTTATTGTGTACCCAACTATAGTTGATCAACTAAATGAGTCTATATTCATAAGATACCTACTGATCCAATTAAACATGTCCAGAATATGTAGAATAGTTTAACAATAGCTCAATTTGTGCTGAAAAAAAAAAATAGCTCAATTTGTGCAAACACAGCAAAGTCAGTTACGTAAATTAATTGTGCAACTTTTGTCGGTCTAACACCAAAGGGCATTTGGTCTAGTGGTATGATTCTCGCTTAGGGTGCGAGAGGTCCCCAGTTCAATTCTCGGAATGCCCCACTTTTTGTTGCTCCTTTGCATGGTTCTCTCACCTATTCACAATAGGGCCAAAAACAAAAGCAAAACATGAATTTATATATCTCTTTTCTTTTCGTGGTTGCTAATAACTTCTTTTTAGCTTTAACAACAGAACCTTGAAATAAGTATTCATAACATTTCACAGAATTCCATATGGATTTGGTTCAGTACTACCACCCCAATATTGATTCAGTGAATATCTATTTCATTCAACCAATTAAAATGAGAAAATTGAGGCATGTAACGTTATTGAAGTCTGATATGATTTTTAAAATGCTTACATAAATATTCGGGAGTATTTAAAGTTTGAGTTTGTTGATGACATCTTCACTATTATATCAGGTTATTTTATTTTAAGTTGGGAAAAAATAAATTTGGGGCGTTCCGAGAATCGAACTCGGGACCTCTCGCACCCAAAGCGAGAATCATACCACTAGACCAAACGCCCTTGGTGTGTGCTTAGCGTTCATTATATCTTAACAATTTCGTGTGTCCGAAAAAAAGGGTCACCTTTCTAATTTTAGAAACTATTTAATCTTTAGGATCTCCATTTTATCCTTGATGTGATCTGTGGAGTGACAAACATTTAATCATTTAAAATAAAAAGATATGTGAAACTCTTGTCACTAGTGTTTTTTTTATTTTATTTTGGTCATGACTAGTTGAGTAGTTGTTAAAAGAATACTTCTGATATTGCATATATTTCACTTATATATCAAAAACCTGCTTTGAATTTTTAAACTTCTTGTTCAGTCAAATTTAGTCACATAGAATGATATGAACAGATCAGAGTGTAGTTATCTTCTTACTTTAGACTTTTGTACAACATGAATATTTTTTTCCTTCTTTTCTACAGGAAACAGGTCTTTTTAATGAAAAGTTTATTACTCCCAGGGGCGGATCTATGTACATGGGCGGGGGTGGCACGCCACCCGGACTCCTCGGTCGAAATTTTGTATATATCTGTATATGTGCTTAAGATATTGGTTAAATATAGCTTTTGTCATCCACAATCATGAAGGAGTGCATGGTCCCAGTGGCAAGTGGTCAAGTCTTCGTCTTTAGGACCCAAGTTCGATTCTACTGTAACAAGCTATTTTTCAATTCTTTATGCTGCGTTTTTCGTTTCTATTGCAAAAAAAAAATGCTACGCCTAGTTAGGATTTGAACCCACAATTGCTTGGTTAGAAGCCAATTGACTTATCCATTAGGCCATGGGCGGACGATCTACAAACACATTAATATGTACCTTTTTACAAGTAGCCAATCACATACCTTCTTTGTAAACAGGTATATTAATGTGTTTGTAGATTACCAATCACACACCTTCATCGTAAAAGTTTTAAACTTATTCTTTGTTGACCTTTTTCGTTTATTAACTTTTGCTGACTTATTTTTCTTCTTTTATATTTTAAGCATGAAATATAAATAATTTCCTCATTTCAACAAATTTTTTCTCTTCTTCAATTTTTCTCCTCTCTATTAGTTAAACGTTCAGAAACCCATTCTTTTACTCTTTGTTCTATTATTTAAATCATTTGGTGAAGATTTATATTTACCAAATTAAATGTTGTATGAAAGACGACATGAAAACTAGTTTGGATTCAATTTGATTTCTTCAGCATCTTTATATTTTTTATTATTACCAATCGATACTTTTAAATATGACTTTATCTCAGTTACTAAAATTATGTACGTGAAGATCTTCGACCTCTTTATATTTAGTTTGTTACATAAAGTGTGAAGTATTTATATAAATAATTATACCATCATTAAGTGTTTTTAGAATATGAAAACTTGTCGATGCAATTATAGACGGACGATATATATTTTTGTTATCACTAATATTGTTTAAAAAAATGCGCTAATTGTCATAATTTTTTTTTCGTTCGATCGATTTATCATTACAGATCGAAAAAATGAATAACCCCAACCCAAGCCCAAAGTTGATCAAACCGAACAAATATTTATCTTATTTGGACCCTGTAAAAAGCAGCGTCGCATGGCACCCCTAACCTCCAATTCTGGATCCACCTCTGATTACTCCTATATCTCTAATAATTGTATATTTTACCTTAATAATGAATGAAAAGGTTATATGATTGTAGTATAATTAAAAGGTGAGAAGATTTTAGTAGAGTTATGAATTTGTATCCTAACAGAAATTAAAGACAAGAAAACAGAAAAGAAATGCGTGGGCGAGGAGGAGACCTAAAGATAAAAAAAGACTACTGTTTATAAAATGCGTAGGAGGACATGACTCTTTTTTTCTCCTACAAAACCTCATATGAAATCCAGGTTTCAAACCTTTGGTTGAAAGTTTCTCATTGAGGCACAAGGCTCTTTAATGTCTGTGTAACCTAAAATGGAAGAAGACGAGTAAGTATTCTTGATCTCATATCATTCTGGTTCCTTCTACTTCTTATTTTCTTGTTTTCCTGTTGAATATTTATTTCTTACTTCTGTTTATAATGTAATTGTTGAATTAGTGGACATCCTTATTTTTTTGTTGTATTGATTTTTATTGTTGGGACAAATTTGTTTCTTGTTTCTTATCCCATCCATAGTTACAATTTGTTATGTATTTCTGATTCTCAGGGGCGGAGCTAGCCCTTCGGGCGTGAGTTCGGCCGAATCCAGTAGCTTTCATCCGTACAATATATTTGTATTAAATTTTTTATACAATAATGTACAAATCATTAATTAAGAACCCAGTAACTTTAAAGAATTAGAAACCCGAACCCACAAGCTTCAAATCCTGGCTCCGCATCTGCTGATTCTATTGACCCTATAGTTACTTATTTGTGTTTGTATCGATCTAGTTTCAGTAGAGCTAAATATATGATATTTTTTTCCCAACACAATTCATCCAGGTTAATTCTACCTAACTATTTGTGCTGCTGAGAGTTTGGCATAGACCCCTACCTTTTCTATTATCAACTAAATAAAAATATTTAAATAGGAAGGGACTAAACCTTGGCTTCCAAATCCGTTGGAGGACTAGACCTTGCCTCCCAAGTCATAGTATATAGATTGAAACTAAGTGTAATCCGTACAAAGGGATGTGATAGGATCACTGGTGAAATATATGAATTGCTAATCACTTGTTATGAATATATGACTTGCTAATCACTTGTTATAAGAGATAATATTTCAGATGGTCACTCAACTATGCGTGTTTCACTCAGAAAGTCACTCAACTTTATTTTATAACCAGAAAGTCACTCAACTATGCATGTTTCACTCAAAAAGTCACTCAATTTTGTTTTCTAATAAAAAAGTCACTCAACTATTGGTGTTTCTCCTACCGTCACTCAACTTATTTAAGTGATTTTTTAATTATATTTTGTTGATTTTATTTAAAGCCAAAATTGTAGTAAGAAATAAGCAAATATCCATTTTAACCATTTTATTGACCCGTCCATTTGACCTGATCCACTAAAAATATATATAGACTAAGACCTTTTATTTTATTCCCTCCTAATTTCTCTCGTGACCAAGACTCTTTCTCCTACTTCTCTGCGTTTTCCCCCCTCATTATGCTCTTTATATTTGTAGGTACATATTTGATGCAAGAGACAAAGCAATTATAGCTTTATTGGAAATGATAAAGAATATGCTTATGAAGAGGTTGTATAAGAAGGACGAATGGATTAACAGGTACTAAGGTCTCATCTGTCCAAAAATTGAAGAAAAAAAAAAGAAACTGAACTAAATAAGACTTGAGGCAGCACTGTTTAGACCTAATTTTTCTGGTGGACCAAGATACGAGAGAAATTAAGAAGGAATATTGATAAAATAAAAGGTTTTGGTCAATATATTTCTAATGGGTAGGATCAAGTGAGGGGTCAATAAATGGTTAGAATGAATATTTGTTTATTTCTTACAATTTTTAATTAAAAATCAGCAAAATGTAATTAAAAAATCACTTGAATAGATTGAGTGACTTTGTAGGTGAAATACCAATAGTTGAGTGACTTTCTAGTTAGAAAACAAAGTTGAGTGACTTTCTGAGTGAAACACTCATAGTTGAGTGACCACATGAGATATTATCTCCTTGTTATAACTATATGAATTGCTAATAACTTGTTATCTCTCCTGGTCAATAAATTATTATTTTCTTATGTTTGTTTTTTGCAATTAGACACAATTCGAACCATCCAGTCCTAAACAACGTGAACATATTTACCATCCGATTTGCCATAGCATCTTCTAGTTTATTAACAAACATACTTAATTCATATAGTACAAATTCATCAAACAAGCTTATTTTGTCCTATTCACATCTTTTGCTTCGGTACCAAGTATCATTGACAAATTGTTCAAATATATTTAGAAGTGAAAAAATGTTTTGGTTGATTTGACATCTTCAATTTTTCTGGCTTAAAAGCAACTGTTTTATGGAGCTTACACTTAGCCAACTTTGGTAATATAGAGTTTAAGTTATACATATACTGAAGTGTAACATGTTTATTTACACCGTCCAATACAATTTAACGATAACAGTATATTAGTACTCTATTTTTTCAGGCTATCATATTAGATTTGGCATTTAGAGTTACCTAATGTTGGACGTCAAACTCTTGCACGAGTTCTAGTTTACTGCAATGATATTTCCTTGTATAGATTCTCATAGTCATCTTGTGTTAATTCATGGTTGTGAAGGTATATTGGAACAAGAATTTCATCAAGAGCATGGTGTGATCTGCCTCCAGAGCTTTTAAGGGAGATAGCAAACAGCTTAGGACTATTTGATCTTCTTGCTTTTCGCGGAGTTTGCAAAGACTGGCGCTCTGCTTCTTTCACAGCGTCCGCCCCCATTGAATCAGCTCGTGACACAAAGCCATGTTTCCTACTTCACAATGACCGCGATGAGAAAACCATCCTCTTTAACCCGACCACCAACAAAAATTACAATATCAATATCCCCGAATTGAAAGAAGCAACTTGCCTTGCATCAACCCAAGGTTGGTTACTTGTATCCCAAAAAGGTCACGTTTTCTTCTTCTGCCCTTTCTCTCGCGCGAAAATTGTCCTCCCACCGCTTCAAGAATCAGAAATTTCTCCCGGGGCTGCTGTGTTTACTTCTCCTCCTTCGTCAATTGACTGCGTTACGGCTATCATTTATAAGAAAAATGATCATGTCTTGGAACTAAACGTGCTAGAACGCGGAGTTAGCTCGTGGATGAAGTATGAATATGATCTCAAACTCAAACAGAGGAATTTTGGTGTTGTTAAAGGTGCTACTTCTCATGATGGTTGTTTCTATATCATGGATGATAAGAACGAGCTATTGACATTCACATTGGAAGATAAAAGTTTTGAGATTTACAGGATAGTTAATGCAAGTAAGGATCCAAATGTGGTAAGCCTGCCCTTTAGGATAAAGGACAAGTGTTTCAATAGTAGTGATTTGAAAAAGCAGATGAAACTTGGAGATGATGTTACTATTTCTACTTGTGCTTCCTCTTACTTTGGAAGTGATTCTGAAATTGTCATCAAGAATGAAAACATTGAGGCCATGGAAGGATCTGAAGCTCAACATTTCAAAGGAATTTGGATTCAGCCTAGATTCTTTCAACTCCCTCCAAATTATAGCTGGTCTCTTTGAGGTTTTGCTCTAATATTAAATCAATTTCCATCTCTTCACTTCATTTATTTAAAACCAATACAACTATACAAGTTGTTGGAATGTAGTGGATTGATAACAGTGGGACAGTTTACTTTGATTATTTAGTTATAGCACATAAATTTTCATGTCTATGCTGATCGCAGAACTAGAAAATTCAATTTCTACAATTGACCACATGTTTGATTAAGGGTATGCAAAACCTCTAAGGTTTTCTCTGTGAAAAATGGTTTTCTTTGGTATTCATTATACATCAAAGTATACTATGTGAGTTCATATTGGACATCAAGATCCATTATATATAGACCTTTTATATGAGATGGACTCCTTTGATCAGTGAAAGTGGTGATTATTCACGATCAGCTCTAATCATCTTCAAAATGTCTTAAGCAAACAGACAATTTGATATGAAGAGAATTATACTCATATTTGGTAGGCTTTTTGGTAACATAAGAGAAAATTTTTCTTAGGCACATCGGGTCTATTCTCTAAAACTTACTCAAAATGTGACGATATGATCCAAGACCAATATAAGGAGACAACGGTCCATTTTTCTCAATTACTATTTTGAATAACATTAAGTTCTTTATCCGGCAATATTACTATGGAAGACTACTGACTACCGACCAGATATAATTTAAATCCAACAGGTATAAGCATTAATGTTTATAGTTCCAATTGCACTTTAAGGAAAGTGACTATCCAAAATAATTTCATAGATTGTAAAGAACTTTCGAAAGAATTTTGAGGGTCAACACTCAACATACAACACTTTCCCATGCTTCATAATAATCATCGAAAAAATACACTATATATATACACGGTCAAGATTACGTTTGGTGTATATAGTAGATGTTGAACCCTTGACTTCTTCATATATTTACTTTTTATATTTTGAATCCCCTTAATCAAAATCCTGAATCCGCTACTGACCTGCATAATAATCTTCATTTCAGTGGTAACCATGCGCTCCTCAGAATTTAAATTCTCCATTAGCTCCAATTTTAATTAAACTTTCTTCCCAACGTTCAGTTCATATAAAACGGCATCCTCCAGTAGCTGGTAATTTCAAGCTAAACATGAATGGTGGCCTAGGAGGGATTATCAGGAGTGCCACAGGACATTGGGTTATAGATTTTACAAGAAGCATGCAGGTATATAACCACACACATATGGAGCTACTGGTAGTCGAACAAGGTTCACATCTAGCATATGAACAAAACCTTATCCCCCTTGAAGTGGAAGCTAACTCCACGGATTTCATCCACCTCTTGGAAAATGATTGCCCCACCTATATATACTAACATTATTTATGATTGCGGGTTCTTATTGGTCAGAAAGTTGGGGAATTCAGTGATCCAACACTATTACCGTGATTGCAACAAAGTGGCGCATGTTTTGGCAAAACCAGAAACCCAGGAAGCCAGACCTACAATCTATCTCCTTTTTGCAACTCCTCTGAACACTGTCATGGCAACCTTTGTGTTCTTAGTAACACCGGTGCAAGCAGTAGTTCAACTACAGTTAATAAACCTTACTTATGATGTACATCACCAGATCCACTGTTTCTCGTCTTTTATGTGTGTGTGTCAGTCTCTCACGCCGCCATTGTAACAGGTTGGGAAGCGTTATGGTGGCACCATAAACATATAAAAAAATCACTCTGTTACTTGCATGTGTTGCTAAGTTACTGTTTATTGTTGATTTATTAACAAAAGATATAGATCGTTTGTTTCAGAGATTTCATAATATAAATCTTCCTTGTGGTTTGATATACACATATATATAGACACACACTCACTCAATTTCTTTAGGTTAGTTTTTCTATAACAAAACCAAATTCAAATGGTAAAAATTACACAATGTTCCAAAATTCCCCTTTGTGACCTTAATTGTTAAAATAAGTAATTAAGTTTCGTAACAGTATGCTTCAAAGTAAAATTATATTCAATTTTCATATAATAATAAATGATGGAAATAAACCTCCACATTTGAAACTTACCATTTTATAAATTAGAGAATAAAACCCACAAAGTTAAGGTTGCGTAAATACTTTTTTTCTAAGCCATATAATTAGTTGCAAATAATTTCAGACAAATGCTAGCTTAAGCCCAATAGAACCTGATGCCGCTAATGTTGTGATGCAAGAAGGAAATATTGCACAACCGGCGCCTCAACAAAATATCCCTTGTTCATTGCAGGCAGGGGATTTGTCGATGATCCTACTGGATTTAAATCAGTTAAAGAAATGTTTAAGAAGGTATTTTGATTTCCTATCTCAATTACTAACTAGCAACAAGTTTATTTTTTTTCTTTTCCTTTATAGTTTTTAGCTGACAGATAATTAATATTACAATATGTTACCACTGAAGGTATGGTATTAATGCGACAAACTGGTTATATGGGAAATAATAAGGTACATTATCTAAGTTATCTTTTTCATATTTTTAGTGATTCCATACTTGAGGGTTTACAAGAGGAGGAGTTCTTAGAACTAGGGGTGGATGGGGGACAAAATGAGAGGAGATGGGGGAAGAGGATCAGTGGAGGGGGATGGGGGAGGTTTTTTTTTTTTTTTTCAAGCCAAAAGTCAATGTTCGATATAAAATCCAACATCGTCACACATGAACAATAAAATGTAGTCAAGCCAAAAGTTAATGTTCACTTCCATGTACTATACTGTACTTAAAGCCAATTTCCACAAGAATTGGATCCACAAGCATTCACTGCATACCACCCCTTCAAACCATTTTTAATTCGGTTTTGACTTTGGCTTTCACCAGAGCCGCTTCACCGTCTTTAAATTTAGCAAGAACAGGACCCAACTGATTCACCATTGCAGGGCCGTTGCTCCCAAACGCACATGCAAGTATACGCGGTCGTACAAGTAATATAGAATTTAAAGTTCAGATATCGTACCCATAGGGACTTATGATTAACTATTTACCAAATTACACTAATGCTAATTATCTATCCAAATTTATATTTATAAACTAAATAAAAATAAAAGAAAGCAAATAATGAATTTCACCCAAGAAAGAGCGGATTTTTATCGGAGAAGAGATAGATCTAGGGCTATGACCATCTAGGGCTATGACCACTAATAATCCAGTTGAGTTTTCAAATCGTTCTACCTATTGGTTACTAGTTGACAGGTTAATTGTAACTTTATGATATTCTCTCGAACTACTCACAAGCCTGTAGATGCTACTATAACGCCTATATCTCTATGGTCGTCAAAGGTAACAAGAACGCATTTATTTCGCCGTATTCAACTAAGTAGGGCTAAAGGGTATATCTCTATCCTCAGTAGCGAAACGATTAAATCGAACAAACTCTACTTATTCTTATTACGTACGTGAATTCCCTTTCTCAAGTTAATTCACGCACCACAGATAGTGTTCAATTAGTCATCAAGTAATTAAACAATTAAGCACAAGAATAAATAAGCAACCCAAAGATGGAAAATCAATAGATAGAAACGATAATCAAACGTCAACTTTCATGTTTGTGTCAAAGCCCTAGAACTAAAGAGTTTAGCTCCATATAGACATGGAGGAAAAACAACAAATCATTCGAATAAAAATATCAAAATAAGTATTACAGAAAAGAGAAGGTAAAACTCGTAACTCCGGCCTCCACAGCGGCTTCAAGCTCTCTCTCGGTCAAAAGTTATGAACTAAGGGTTTCAAGCTATCCCAAAGTTATGTAAAAACCGTGTAGGATATGTATTTATAAGGTACCAAAAGGCTGGGCTTTTAAAAACCAAATCCAACTCAGACCAGGAAAAAATAGCGAGCTCGCGTCACACCCGCCTCGCGGGTGCAACGCGGAAGATTAGAAAAACCAAGATTCTGAGACTGATTTCTGCGCGTCAGGTGCGCGACGCGCACTGATGACCTGCTGCAATCTCAATTTTTGCTGCGGTCGGTGGCTGCCAAGTAAGTTTCTTTGTTGTAAACAATTGCATTACTCACTTCTTTGCCACATACACAAGCACTAATTTTCCCAAAATCATGCAATCTTTCCACTTCTTCAATTTCCAACTTTCAGCATATTGCAAGTGTTCAATTGTTCCTTTCTTTTGCACTTCTGCCATGTAGTCAACTTCACCCAAACACTCCATCTAGTCTCCAAATATTTTTCATTACGTGAATTTAATTCCTTCATTCATTGGAAGTCCAAGTGAAGGCATGTAATTTCACGTGAAATTCTTTTGATCTTTTGTTCACTTTCCTTCGGATTTCTTCATCTTCATGCTATTTTATTCCTACATAATAAAAATATACTATTAGCACAATCCATTATAATTAATATTCAACTGACGACTAAAAGTACTAAAATGCAAGGCAACAATAACTAAATATATGCAATTTTAGGCCGACCATCACCACCCCACACTTAAACTCTTGCTCGTCCTCGAGTAAGCATTAAAACTATTCTCAATAAATCAAGCTTAGGAATCACCACCACTTTGATTGATACTAACAATTAGGCCCTATAGCAACTCAAATCATCAAACATACCCTTCTTGATCATCATGCAAGATATACAAGTCAACTCAAACAAACAACAAACTTCTCACCTCCTAAACTCAGAGACGGACTCTAACCCGTCAAATTTAAGCTCGCTCACCTACTCTGTCAAAGAAATCTAACATCACCTATCCATCATGAAACAAGTGCTCTCACAAGAATAAATAGTCTGCACACTCAAATCAAAGAATCGAATGTAATTTAAGAACTTAGCATCAACGCACAACTCTCGCACTCACAAAGAAATTCACATGTATGCACAAAGAACCATAGGCTTGCCCATTATGTACATCTCTACTAATTAAGTGTGCTCAAATAGAATCAAATAGGACTTTAAGGGGTTGTAATGTTTGCTAAGGGACGGGTAGGAGAACTATATAATAGTGACTTACACTTCCCTATGCACTTTGCACTTTTAGACTTCACCTTCCATTATTTTCTCCTTTTTATTTTATTTTTCAACCCTCTCTTCATCAATTATTTCTCTAGCAATATCATCATATCAAGAATGCTTCAATTTTATTTTATTTTCCTCATGCAATTTTTTTTCTCATTTTTTCTTTCATGTCACATTCTTTCTAAGAGGGCCTTCTCATCACTTTGGAGCTATCATTGGTCACCATTTTTTCACTTGGCCATTTCAGATTTATCATTAATATCACTGTCTATGCTACAGTGCTCAATACGAAAGGCTGCAGGCTCAAAGGGCTAACTAGTGATACAATTTGTGAAAAGGCTAAAATTTACAAGACATATCAAAGAAAGCCTGTTATCATCTTCTAAACAGAGTAATACTTTTATTTCGCTTCAATAACATGCAAGACAAATTCTAGACTAATATGCAAAACATGGAATAAATGTAGAAAATCTTCACCACACATGGCACAAGTATCAATCAAGATGGATCAATTCTACTTTAGGACAAATAGGATCATGACGAACTACACAATGAGAATAAGCTATATACAGAGTCACA
The DNA here is from genome assembly GCF_019175385.1 of Lycium barbarum. Classification (NCBI taxonomy): domain Eukaryota; kingdom Viridiplantae; phylum Streptophyta; class Magnoliopsida; order Solanales; family Solanaceae; genus Lycium; species Lycium barbarum. The sequence continues at coordinate 18,993,099 of NC_083345.1, read as the reverse complement.
ACCATGAGTCTAGGTGTCAGAAAGTCTGCTATGTTTTTTTTTTCATTACTCAATCACTCACAGGAAAATACTAATCAATCTCAGGCCCAAATATGCTAGTATCAACCAAGTCAAAAGGTCTTTCTTCTCTCTCCTTTACTACTCCTAAAAAAACTAATTCTAAAAATTAAAAAAAATTACCCGGTTCAAAGGCCCCCCCGGAAAAGAACTGAGGCCATAAGAAAACCCAAGGGGGCGGATGATGAATGCCACTAATGAGGGACTTAAGAAGTTACTAAAGAAAATCAAAGAAAATAAAAAAAATCTTTTTCAAATTTTTCAATTTTTTTTTTCGACACTAAGACTCAAAACTAATACTTTAAAAAAAATTATCCTAAGGCATATTAAATCATCATCCTCAACCTTACCAGGGACATATTTCCCACCCCACACTTAAAATCATGCAATGCCCTCAGTGCATATAGATGAAAAAATTGAAAACAAGTAAAGCAAGAAATACTCCCTGGGGCCCTCTAGGGCCTAGCTAAAAACATGATCTCATCATTTAGGGTTGCTATGACCCCACACTTAAACTCAAACATGCTCCTCAGCTTTCAACTTTGGGTACTGCGACTTTCCCGAATCTGCAAAACAAAACAAAACGTGACACTATGAAAATAAAAACCTATAATTATTACACATTGGGTTGCCTCCCAATAAGCGCCTTAGTTAACGTCGCGACACGACGTGAATCAACTTTTTCCTCCACCTCGAACTTATGAATTTCACCCCTAATTTGCATCAAATTTTCTATCACGCTTTCTGGGGCGGTGGTGTGAAAATAAAGGAACCAAGCAATAGGTGTTGCAACTTTCACTTCTTAGCCCTTAAGTGAGGAATGTCATTTTGCCTTTTCGGTGTGGCAAATTTTAGGATGTAAGGCTCTTGTTCCTCGTTTATACACTTCTCCAAAGGCTTGGAGGGCTCGATTTCCATGTCGCCAACAAAACATAATGTAGAAAAGTGTTTATGTTGTATCCCGTATTTTTGAACGTCAGATTATTTGCTGAGATGGGACCCACACATCGAGATTTTTTTGGGACATCTGAAAACTCATATGAATCACATATGAGAAGTTAAACACAACTCAAGAAGGACCCTTGGGCCAAATCAAAGTGGAAGTCCTCCAAACGAATATTTTAAGAAAACGTTTTCGGGTGATCTGACTTCAAGGGGCAAAAACGGTATTATAAGTTTGGAATTTGGAAAAGTACCAAGAACTAGAAGTTGTAGATAATTGAATTAGCTTTCCAACCATAGGTCGTCGGTGCCCAGGTGACGTCGGTACAAGGAGATATGAACGTTTTAAGGTCGAAAGGTCAGTGGGCTAGGCCCAACTCGGGACCAAACCGAGTTGGCCCAAAAAAATAAAAAAAAATAATAAGGCCCAAATTTGTGAGGCCCAACCGGCCATGGTTATGGCCCAAGCCCATATTAAATAAAATTTGGTCAATAAATAAGTTGACTAAGTCATCTTATTCCACATAATGTTCTAGAAATTTCAAGAAAAGCAAGAACAAGAGAGAGAGGAGAAAAACTTAAGGCCATTTCGGCCAAGAGCAATTTTCACAAGAAAAATTTGCAAAAATTCTCCAAAAATCATTTTCTACCAAGTAAAGGGTGATTAACAAGGTGGAGTTGTTGTTGGAGCAAGAAAAATTCAAAATCATACAAGTTGTCAAGTTGTAGTCAAGTGAGAAGTTGAAGAAGAAAGGTGAGTTTTGATCTTGTTTTATGTGTTATATATGGTTTATATGTGTTGTAGTATGCTAAAATGGATGAAATTCATGAAGGAGAGAAATATAGTATATGGTCGTGTATATATATGTGTGTGGGAGTCATGCTTCAATTATTTTAATTAGTGTTTAGTTGTTATTGTTGTGAATGATATGTGGAAAATGGAAGTTGAATGAGTTTGGAGAGATTGTAGTGGTGTATACATGTTGGAGCCGTGGGAGTGTGCATGGTATATGTGGCCGTGTATACTTGATGTATAGTCGTGTATATTGGTGAGTTGTGAAAGAATAATGAGCGAGTTGTGATTAATATCTTAATCGTTGTGTTGTAGATGTTATATCGCAAATAAAGACTTGACAAGTTTGGTGAAGTATTGGCAATTGGAAGTTTGTGTAAATTGAAAATAATGTTTTTGTATGGAAGACAGGTAATGTATTACTATGATGTTGTTGGAATATATGTATTATAAGGTTATTGTTGTTTCATTGGAATTGGAGAGTATTGAAGGAGGTAGAATGTTAATTGAAGTGTTGGAATGCACCTTGAATGGAATATGTGAATTTTTAGTGTGATTGTTGAATTATGTTAATAGTTTGGCCGGGTTTGAATTCCCGGATTGTGATTGATGAGAATTTGGCTATGTTGAATGTTGAGGATGGTATATTTACAGAGGAAGTGCTGCCGAAATTTCGGTAGCCAAGTGGTTCCTTAAGATTCTAACTCTAAGTACCCTAATGAAAGTTTGGGTAAATGTGACCAATTTGCAGATTTTGACGAGATTGCAACGTGAATTCGGAATAGCAAAAGAAGCGGAAAGAGGTATGTAAGGCTTCACCCTTCTTTCTATGGCATGTCTTAGTTGAAATAAGTTGGGTACGAGCCTCGGGGACAACTCGGTTCCCCGGAATCCGCACCTAAAGTTTTCCACTTTTTGTTCAATAGAATTGAACTAGAAAGTGTGCCAATTGTTGGAAAAACCTCCTACACCCTTAGAACTTGTATAAATGGGACCCGATTACCCTAAGACCCTCACAAGTAACGCTATGACACGTAACATACGTAAATCGTATACGCTACCTCATCCGGCCCGAGGTGGGCCCGCTACTCTCGGATTTTTCCTTACAGTCTTGCTTGACTTACTTGAAGTGAATCCAAAGGGAACCTTTGATCCCGATTTCAATACCAAATGATAAATACTATGACTCCTCTAACGAGGGCACTTCCATGACGATAATGATAACAATGATGTTAGATAAGATAATATGCCTATTATACGTACTACCGGAACGACTCTATGACTAAGATGACTAAGCTAAGTATCTTATGTAAACATGAAAATGATAAACTAATTTTTGAATCTTATTTATATTTCCTAGCTATGACTTTATTTTCTAAAAGATTTCAAAGTCTATGAACTGTCATCTATGATGCCCCGATTTCATTCTACGTTTACTTTAATATTATTCCCCGTTGGTAGTCTCACCTTAAAATACTCGTTCCTTCAAGGTGAGACAAAGCGATCACGAGTATTCTATAATATAATTGGAGTTCACCGACCTTACGTCACTCCGATGACTACATGATTCTTCTTTGGGCTTTCCTGCGTGCCTATGAGACATATGTATATAGGATACGTAAATGCATATAAGACATGTAAGTGTATGTAAGATATGTGTATATATTTTTTTAAAACATGCACATGACGAAAGAGCTAGAGCGCTATAGACGCTGATGTACCTACACGACACACGTATATGTATATGATAAAAGAGCTAGAGCGCTATAGACGCTGATATATGTACATGATATATGCATGTGTATACGGGGAAAATAGAGGTAAGGGCAGAGCGTTATGAACGCATATCCACCTGATCAGTTGGCATTACATGATATGATATCGTCCCGGACGCGGGATGCCCGGACGCGGGATGTGTATATTTATGGTTAAATGGATCGGCTGCCGACGCCTCGGCAATATGAGATGTCCTATTTTATATGTATATGTATATGAACAAGGAAAGATTCTTAAAGGAAAGCTAAGTACGCATAGCACCTGCCAAGGGTATATATATATACAGGTTATGTTTCTATCCCAGGACATGTGTTGTAACTCTCTTATGTCATTATACATGATTCATATTTTCTGTATATTACTATTCATGCCTTACATACTCGGTACACTATTCGTACTGACGTCCCTTCTTGTGGACGCTGCGTTTCATGCCGCGCAGGTCAGCAGACAGGCGGATTTGATCCTTAGAAGCTCTACCAGCAGTGTTGACAGTGCTCCAGTTATTCCGGAGCCTCACTTCCTTGGTACTATTTTGTGTATATATATTCGGGCATGGCAGTACTCAGCCCTTTCTATGTATAAGTGTACTACGTCTAGAGGCTCGTAGACAGATATGTACAGTCAGTTAAGTATAGTTAGGTATATGGTGTTTTGGCATGCTAATGTTGATGTATAAGTGATAACGAAGTTTATTAGTCTATGTTCAGAATGACGCCGCTAATGTTAATGTTCAAAAAAAAAATGGCTCTGTTTACATGGCTTGCTAAGAGGTAAAGGTAAAACGATAGACAAGGGGTGCTCGGTACAAGTATCGGGTACTCATCACGGCCCCTAGACGGGTCGTGACAGTTTAGAATGAGGACCAACACACCCCAACTCTAAAACTGTATTATTTTTGACATCCTCACTTTTGTACACTTCCTCAACAATGATATCATCAACAAAGATTCGATCGAATAGTTGGAATTCCTCTATTTGCTCCACAAGTTGGCCAGTATCCACAACAATTGGTAGTTGGGCATCAGACGCCTCAATCTTTTTATTCATTTGAGCCTGCAGGTCATAGATATCTGAGCCAAATTGGTCCATCTCTTGTCTGAGCTCAGTTCTTCCCTCTATCAGTTGTTTAGCCATGTTTCTAATACCATCGCGGAGAAACCCATGAAATTTCATTTGTTGAGCTTGTTTCATTAGCCAAGATTGGCTCACTATCTCTACTTCTTCAAAGTTATCTCCTTGCAAAAACTCTCTTCTTCTGTTTAAGGTTCGCCTTGGGTATTGGCTAAGTCTATAACTTGCAAATCATTACAAGTTTCAGCCTCAGCCTGCATCTCTGTGAGTTTAGCATGAATCCTCTCTCTGGCTTTCCATATTTCTGCGTTTTGCTCTCTCATTAATGCATCATGCTCCATCATTTGCTCCCCTATTTGTTTCATCATATCGCTAACCCGAGCAAGACTTTCTTCATCCTCCACTTCATTACTCTTGTTAACATCACAAACAACAGGAGAATCATAATAGGGGCTCGGGGATGGGGAATAAGAGTTAGGACAACCATTGTTATGACCGTCATGACCACCACATATATTACAAACATTCCACTTAAAAGATTGGGAAGGTGCACACAACCCATTCCCGAAAATATTTTGATAGTGCTGCCACAAGTGGGGTCCTCCACAAATCAGACAAGGATCACCAAAATAGGAACAACCAATATTCGACCAATTTTTACACCAAGATGCTATGTCAAGAAAGTTAACCAAAATATTAAAATTAAAAAAAAAAATTGAATAGACAAAAAGAAAAGTCTAATCTAGTAAAACAGTTAATTTCTAAGTCCCGACAATGGCGCCAAAAACTTGTTGCTCCCAAACGCCTATGCTAGTATGCGCAGTCGTACAAGTAACATAGGATTTAAAGTCTAGATATTGTACCCACAGGGACTTATGATTAGTTATTTACCAAATTAAACTAATGCTAATTATCTATCCAAATTTATATTTATAAACTAAATAAAAATAAAAGAAAGCAAATAATGAACTTCAGCCAAGAAAGAGCGAATTTTTATCGGAGAAGAGATAGATCTAGGGCTATGACCACTAACAATCCAGTTGAGTTTTCAAATCATTCTACCTATTGGTTACTAGTTGACAGGTTAATTGTAACTTTATGATATTCTCTCGAACTACTCACAAGCCTGTAGATGCTACTATAACGCCTATATCTCTATGGTCGTCAGAGGTAACAAGAACGCATTTATTTTTTCGTATTCAACTAAGTAGGGCTAAAGGGTATATCTCTATCCTCAGTAGCGAAACGATTAAATTGAACAAACTCTACTTATTCTTATTACGTACGTGATTCCCTTTCTCAAGTTCAATTCACGCACCACAGATAGTGTTCAATTAGTCATCAAGTAATTGAACAATTAAGCACAAGAATAAATAAGCAACCTAAAGATGGAAAATCAATAGATAGAAACGATAATCAAGCGTCAACTTTCATGTTTGTGTCAAAGCCCTAGAACTAAAGAGTTTAGCTCCACATAGACATGGAGGAAAAACAACAAATCATCCGAATAAAAATATCAAAATAAGTATTACAGAAAAGAGAAGGTAAAACCCGTAACTCCGGCCTCCACGACGGCTTCAAGCTCTCTCTTAGTCAAAAGTTATGAACTAAGGGTTTCAAGCTATCCCAAAGTTATGTAACAACCGTGTAGGATATGTATTTATAAGGTACCAAAAGGCCTAGGCTTTTAAAAACCAAATCCAACTCAGACCAGGAAAAAATAGCGAGCTCGCGTCACACCCGTGTCGCGGGTGCAACGTGGAAGATTAGAAAAAACAAGATTCTGAGACTGATTTCTGCGCGTCAGGTGCGCGACGCGCACTGATGACCTGCTGCAATCTCAATTTTTGGCTGCGGTCGGTGGCTGCCGGGTAAGTTTCTTTGTTGTAAACAATTGCATTACTCACTCCTTTGCCACATACACAAGCACTAATTTTCCCAAAATCATGCAATCTTTCCACTTCTTCAATTTCCAACTGTCAGCATATTGCAATTGTTCAATTGTTCCTTTCTTTTGCACTTCTGCCATGTAGTCAACTTCACCCAAACACTCCATCTAGTCTCCAAATATTTTTCATTACGTGAATTTAATTCCTTCATTCATTGGAATTTCACGTGAAGGCATGTAATTTCACGTGCAATTCTTTTGATATTTTGTTCACTTTCCTTCGGATTTCTTCATCTTCACACTGTTTTATTCCTATATAATAAAAATATACTATTAGCACAAACCATTATAATTAATATTCAAATGACGATTAAAAGTACTAAAATGCGAGGCAACAATAACTAAATATATGCAATTTTAGGCCGAACATCAAGGACTTAAGCCAGGCTTATTTTCTTGAAACCATTTAGAAAACATTGTTGATGCATCTTTCAAAGTGACTACTGCATCAGCCATCAATGACCCCCCCCCCCCCCCCCCTCTCCTCTTTCTCAGCCGATAAACCCCCCTCATCAACGCTCTTCCTTGGCTTTCAGGAAGAAGAGCCTTTCAGATAATTGGGCAGGTGATCGACGACGGAGGTCAACATAAGTATTATCAGCAATAACCTCATGTTGCTTGATATTACTTGTGCCAAAATTGTAAAAAGCACTATTTTTAATATATCAAGAACAGGACGACTTTATAGACCAAACTTTCATGCGAGTTTGAATTTTTACAATAAAATTCTTTGATGTTATTAATTTGAATTTGTTTGTAATGTTGGTGTTGCAGCCATCTTGTGCATATCTCTACCATACAAAAATACTTGTATAATGTTTTGAAAAACTTTCAAGGTTAAAGTAATGTTTTCTCGAATTCTCGTTTCCTAGTAATCTCATATCGTTACCACTAAATAGAATGTCAAACTTAAAATAATTTCATACTTTCCAAATAGTTTAGATTTATTTCAAAATAAAAGATGGTTGCTACATGTTTTCAAATTCTCATTTTCCTGCGATCTTAAATTTTTACCATTTTTTACCACTAAGTGCAGTATCAATAATTTCAAATACTTAAATAGTTCAAATCTACATTAAAGTAATAAAAGGTTTTGGTTGATTTGGCATCTTCATTTTTGAGACTTAACACAATACACTTGAGCCAACTTTACTACAAAAAACTAAGTAATTTACGTCAGTTTTCTTTGTGTATAACGGCGGTTTATAACCGCCATAATATGCATAATTGTGTAGTTTAGGCAGTTATCAGAACGGTCATAATCACTACTACTAGAAACAAAAGTTTTTCCCACTGACATTTAGTTGGAAATTTGTGTTATAAAAAATATTTTTCCATCTCATCCCACTAAACCAACTGATTGGGAAAACACATAGTGGAATACATGTTTACATTGAAACGCTGGAAAACTTCCTAAATTTTTCGTGTGAAAACACTACTATTTAGGTTTTGCCCACTGCTATTCAATGGGAATAGTCCGTGGATATTTAGTGGTAAATTCTAATGGGAAAATTGTGATTTTTAGTAGTGAATTACGTTTGCCACAAAGTTAATGTGGCGGTATTTCAAAACTACCATAATTACCTTTGCCGCCGCGATTTTTTCTATTTTTTTGTAGTGTTTGGTAATATAGAGTTTAGGTTATATACACAAAAAGTGTAACATATTATTTACACTAGTTAGATACAATTTAACTATTATAGTATGTTAGTTATTACTCCATATTTCTAGCTAATGTTCTAACCAATACCATATTATTTTACTTCGTGTGCTATTAATCCTCTACATTCGGTTACACTTTCACTGCAACTAGTCAGTAATTCTTGGTGTTCTTTATGGTTCGAACGAATCACCTTTTTTTTCCTTCAAACAATTTATGTCTTTCTTTTCATCATTAGGGTTTCTGTTTCTTTTTGGAACAAGGAAGATTCTCCATAATTACTTGCCGTAAGAATGTGTATCCAATCGGGAGAGTCTAATCTGTGTTAGCGGTTGTACAATGCATACAAGAAAGTGGCTACAACCACCAAAGGATGTGGTCTAAATTTTTCATTCACAAAGATGAATACAATTCCAAGTATAAATATTAGAATTGTAGGCCAATAATGTTTTGCCCCCATAACCTGTAGTCTACATAATGGACTGTGATACACACACACATTCAATACACAACTGTAGGTGAGATTTTAAATTTAAATAAAAAGAAATATCTTATTATTAAATAATTGATATAGATATATCAAGACAAAAAAAAATATCTAGATAGATATGTCATGTGAACAACAATAATGGAGACAAAAAAAAAATCTAGATAGATATGTCATGTGAACAACAATAATGGAGATAAAAAAAAATGAAAAAAAGGATATTTAAAAAATTAATTAAACAAGAAATATAATATAAAGGATAAATTAGTCAAATTATAATTGGTTTGTATTAATAACAATTAGGCTTAAAGAATTATTATAAAAAGAATTAAATTAAGAGAGTTGATCATTGTTGACATCCAATTTTGTCCCTCATTTATTTTAATTTACTCGGGGTTCTAAATTTACTGACGAGCTAAATACTTTATTTTCACTATTTTTTAAAATTATTATTGCTACTACTATTAATACCACTGCTGTTATTTTTCAACACTACGAGCATTACTTTACCACAAATTTTAAATGATTCGTCATCATTTCATTTTTTCGGGTTTGGACTCGCTAAATTAATTATAGAACAACACTTTGTTAAATCCTTATTTTTTTTTAAAATATTAATTATTAATTGTCTTCATATAGTATATATTTTACTAGTTGTTAAATTAGAAGCTCAACAATAATAAAATAGAGGAGAAAGGATCAACAATTTTCACCTCATAAAAAATTGCTCGGAAGTATATCAATATTGGACTCATTTTGAAGCTCGTATTTTAAAATGACGTATTATAATTTTTATTTTTGTCAAAATATTATTTTACAAGGGACCAATTCTTGATAATTCTATTTACCTTTTTTCCCTATTCCATAAAAAATAAAATAAAAAATTCAAAAATCATTTTCAAAGTTTCCATCTGTGTCTTTCTCCTTTGCCTTTTTTTTGGGGTTCCACACGCAACTTTCCATTTTTTATTTCTTCCTTCTTTTCTTTTTGGGGCTCCACATGTTTTCTCTTTTTTGACTTCATACCATATTTTCCCTAAATTGCTCCATCTCCCTTCTCTTTCTCCTGCAAACCAGCCGCCTCCCTCATCTCCTTTGTCCTCTCTCCTCTCCTCACCCGACACTCCTTTCTCTGTCCCCCCCGCTCCTCTCTCTCGTACGCTCCTCCCCCTCCTTTCTTAAACCCTATAAATTGTTGTGCTTGGATCGTTGACGGGGGCATCGAAAAAAAAGGGAAGATCTGGAAACAAAAAATCTCCCCACAAAACACAAGTTTAATCACCTCAAATTTCCGAGAAAAGAACAGTTTTCATCAACTTTGTTTAAAAACATTTTTTCTTGGAATTCAGCCTAAAGGATGGATTTTTTCAGATTCTAGGGGATGATCCAGTGATTTGGGGAACGGATACCATCTTCCACTCCTTTTCCGGTGAACTTTAGCCGCGACCAACAATTACTCTATTTTCATTTTTTGTTTTGAAACTTTAGTTACTTTAATCGGGTTCGGGTTCGGGTTCGTTCGCGTTCGAGAGTAGATTCAAGGCCATCGACGCCCCGTTCACTGCACCTATAAAAGGTCGGTAAACCTTTTACTCTCTCTTTATTTTTGGTATTTTTGCGGGTTTAGTTTAATTTGTGTTTGTGTGTTGTTTAACATTTAAGTTAATTGCTGCTCAGTTTGGACTCACTATTTCGTAAGATATAGAATGTGGCTATATGCTCCGTTTGGTTAGCTTACTCGTATGTTATTAGTACGTTCGTACGCGAATAGATAAGCCAAAAGTAGTTTTTTTTTATACCATGTTCAGTGTTAGTTTAGTTTCGGTTTTAATAATGTTAGTAATTATCCCTAATCCTTCTCTGTTTGTAGTTTGGTTGTGATGTTATTAGTATTTTCAGTTCTGTTTTCGTGTTATTATTTTCGATGTTGTGTTGATATCGTTGTGCCATTGTTTTTTTTTGGTTCAGTTCTGTCCTGTTATTTATAGCATTTAATTTTATGTTCCTTGTGTGATTAGTTTTGTCCTGTTTTAGTGATCTTTGGTTCTATTGCCATACAAAATCCCTATCTGTATTGTTGTTCTTATAGTTTGTTATTGCTGGATGAATTTCCATGTAGTATAAAATATGTTGTTTGCATTGTGTTGCTTCCCTTTTTCTCAATATAATTCTGTGTATATGAGTGCACATTTTAAGTGCTACGCATATTTGTTGAAGTTTATTTCCTGTTCCCAATTTGAAGTGTTTGACTGAAACCTGATCTGTGTATGGCTTTTCTAGTATATTTTGCTTTTCTCAGTGAGTTTGGTATGAGTTGTTTAGTGCTGGGCTGTTAGATTATGCATAAGATCCATGTTTCATGTTCGACATCGTAATGGAGTGTACCTTTCACTTTTGTAAGATTTAGTTACCTTGATCTCATTTTTACAAACTAGTCTTTTTTTTATAAATGTTTGGTCAAGTATTTGATTAGGCTCATCTGTTTCTTTCTTTCTAAAAATGACTTAGGCATTGATTCAAGTTTACTGGCTGGTTCAGAAATACTCCATCCTTTCCTCCATGTTTAAGTAATCTAATTTCTCTACAAAGATTAAGCTCACAATAGTTAATAATTCACTATTTTCCTCCAAGTTGAATTCGTACACTTAACACCTTCTGTTCTTTCCTTTGTAAATATGTATGTGAAGCATGAGTGTTATGGTTTTGTTTGGTTTCGTAAGAATAGGATTATATTACCTTGCGTTTAGTTTTGCAACAGTTTCCATAACCCTGCATGTTTAAAAGATTGTTAAAATGATTGTTTGGTTGCTTTCCAAAATGAGACCATTCATTTTTCATGTTAAGATGTCTGTGTAATGCTCGGACTACTTTAAATAGGAGTTTATAATTAGAAATCAACACTGCATATTAACATGAATTCGTTTGGGCATTTGTAAAAATATGTAGCAGTTCACAAGCAATTAAATGTTTCAAGAAATATCATAGACACCAGTATAGGATATGCTATTATTTGGATACATGAATTTTTCTAACCCCTCTGTGACTTGAGTTAAAATCGTTCTTTGTGCAATATAAGCCTAGACTTTACTTGGAATAAGCAACTGTTGTAAGCTTTGTATAATGGAGGCTATTTATTAGGCTTCTCGAAATTATTTTGAACGCATGAAGCATTAATATGTGCTTGTCATTCAGTTTCGATTGTTCTATTTATTGGGACTAAGTAGATTCTAATCTTTATCTTTTTTTTTTTTTCGCATGTACACTTCGGGAGCAAATGGAGTCATAAATCATGACTCTCTCAAAACGGAGTTTCAAAAAATGAAACTCGGCATTAATACATTACCCGTGCATGGAGTCGACATATGTCCTTATTCCTTAATCTCATCCTACAACAAGAAAGCGATGAGATTCGCTTGAAGCTCGCCCATGGCGATTCCTCTTAAAGTTTTCAACTTTTCACTCTTTTTATTATTTTGTTGAATGTGTGTTGAATGATTTCTTTGGATGCGTGTTTGATATTCTTGTTACATGACACAATGGTTTAAGATTGGCATGCGATTATCTTTAAATGCATGATTGAACCAATCGAGTTTAAAAAAAAAATACTAAGTCTGATTTCAAAATCATTCACATAAACATATATTTTTTTTTATTTTTTTTCAAAACTTGATACATGTATTGGTTAAAACAACTTTTGAATAGCCATAATTGAACTAATAGTATTTCATACGTTTTACTTTTAAATAAAACTTAGTGTCCTCTTTCATGCAAATTATCCTATTTTTCTACAAATCTTATTTTCGAATAACATTACTATATTTTCCATTTAAGGCCTTAGCAATATTTTTGAGTCTTATTTAACATTTAGAACCTTCTTTTACGCAAATTATTACACTTTTTACAAGTATTATTTTAAACAACACTATTACACTTTCGTTTAAAAACCTTGACGACATTTATAAATCGTATTTCAAAATAGCATTAAAAGTACTCTTTTATACAAATTGTTATTTTCTACAAGTTCTATTTTGAATAGCATTCTTACATGTCTATTTATAACTTTAGCAATATTCACAAAGCTACTTTCTTTTCTATAACGCTATATTTTACACCTAGCTTAATTAATTATAAGTCCGGTCGGTTAACCATTGTTAATGGGTCTTAAAGGGTGCCTAATACCTTCCCTTTAGACTAATTGAACCCTTATCCAGAATCTTAAGTTTCGCAGACCTTAAACACAATTAACTTTAAACATAACTTTTAATAAACTTTAGGTGTCCTAATTCACCGTAAATAATTAGGTGGCGACTCCTTAACAACAAACACAAAAACAGGAATCTCCAATATGTCGTACTTTTACTTTAACCTCCGGGTCAAAATGTGGTATGACAGCTTGGCCACTCCGCTGGGGATTACTTAGGTTCTAACCATAACGGACTTCGTTTAAGTAGGCTTTGTGTGCTTATTTTGAAATCGCTTTATTTATTTGTTAATTATTTTTTACATGCTATTAATTGTTTGTTTGATATAAACTGTTTGTCTGATATAAACTGTTTATGTGTTACTGTTTTGATAAACTGTCATTCCGTTCATATTTCTTCCACTCCTGGAAAACTCACACATATTCACACACTCAAAACGGCTTCGCGGTTCGCGCCCGTTCACTATTAAATTACCTTTTAGTTGGATCGATCTTGTGGATTTAGTCGATCAGCGGTGCAGTCGACGGCCACGGACTTTCCACTCCCAAGTTGTCCGCTTGGGGGAACCTTGTGTCATAGGAAGCCAACTCTTAGTCAGCCTAAGATAGAGCTAAACCAACACCCTTTATTAAGAGCATACATTTCATGACCTAGGAGGTTTAATACCCTTGGTGCATTAAATCCATTAGATGACTTTACCCAAACGTCCAAGCGGGTTCACGACCCCAAGTGACACCAATCATACTTTATGTGCATGTTTGAAGGATAACTGTGCCTAAATATTGACTATTTGCTTTAATTAATTAAACTTTAGTTGGGAAGGATGATTAACGTTTCTATGACAGGTATGGATTTGCATTGGAGTACAATGAATGACGAAGATCAATGACATCACAAATGGAGCTAGAAGTTAGGCATAGAAATTTTATTTACTTTATTTAGATTAGGAAACACTTTATGTTGTATTCATTTGACATGTAATAAATATTACATTATTTTTTTTACTTTTGAGAAAATAGAATCTGTTTAATTAATCAAAGCAACGGGATGACATATTATGGCACATTTTATCCTTTAAACAACGTTAGGCCCACCTCTGGCGCAAAGAGGTCACATGCATATTAGGACGTGCTAGTTGTTTTGATATAATCGTTTACATTTGTTTGACAACTTGTTTGACTCTACTTGATAAATTATTCGCTACATGCCTCACTCGACTTTACGTGACCATGACTTTACCTAGATATGTTCATGAGATTAACATCGTTTATACTGTATGTCTATTTTATCTTATTCCCGAACAGAGAGTTGATTCGTGTTGACGCTCGATAGCCGACCATCCTTACATCACGAGGTCAAAGACGTCATCGTTACCTGAACGTAGTTGGGCTGTCCAAGGAAATGAAATTACTATGTCTGATCCGGCCGCATCTGTTCCAACTAGTGTAGAAAACCTCGTGATCGCTAGCGATCCGCCTGAAACTTCCGAACATGGAACTGCTATTCAACGGGATGAACATATCGCCCGCCTGACTCAAGAAATTGAGAATCTACGTGGAGAACTAAATAGGGTTAGGGACTTGATCAATTTATCCATCACACTCCAAAATTCACCTTCTGAACCTAGCAATACTGCACCAGAACCACCTCGTTTCCCATCACTCGAATCCCCAGTTCCTGAGCATTTTCCTCCCCAAAACAATGCACCTACTGACAACAACTTACCTCCGATCACCCCCGCAAATCCACCAAATCCATCATCCGCCTATACTCCCCCGCAAAGTCAACCGCCCACTTACACTAACTATACTCTCCCACAAAGTCAACCACCCACTTACACTAGCTATACTCTTCCACAAAATCAACCACCCACCTACACTACCTATGCTACTCATAATCCACCACCCGTCAACCCCCCAAGTCAATCGCCAGTTCGCACTCCCTATGCTCCTTTACCCACCAACACCAATCCACTACCCACAACCATTCATCTAAACCCACCAAATCAACCACCTATAAACACTACTTATAACACACCACCACCGGTCCAGAACACCCCCATCGCCCAAACTTATCCAACCCAGCATATACACGGGGCACACTTTGCCACCCCTAATGCACAATATGTTCCTCCAGTATACGCCACAGAAACACAAGCCTTTACCAATCCAGTAACGGTCAGGTTCCAACCCGAAGTAGATCAGTACGAAGAAATGGAAAAGGATGCAAAGGCAGGGGCAGATAACATGTTGCTAAAAGAGATCCACAGTCTCAAAGAAGCAATGAGAAACCTTCAAGTTGCTAGGGGAACTAAGAGTGTAGAATATGAAGATCTCTGTGTTCAACCTGACGTCGATTTACCCGTAGGCTACAAACCGCCGAAATTTGATACATTCAATGGAACAGGCGACCCTCATACACACTTAAGGGCTTATTGTGACAAACTGGTTGGAGTGGGCAGAGACCAGAGCATAAGGATGAAGCTCTTCATAAGAAGCTTATCTGGCGAAGCACTTACTTGGTATACACAACAGGATGTCCGTAAATGGCGTGGTTGGAGTGACATGGCGCAAGACTTTATGGACAGGTTTAGTTTTAACACCGATATCACACCAGATAGAGTTTACATGACTAAGTTAACCAGGAAGTCAACTGAGACGTTCCGCGAATATGCGCTATGTTGGAGGTCAGAAGCGGCCAGGGTTCAACCTCCGATGAATGATAGGGAAATGACTGCTACCTTCATTGAATGTCAGGCTGGCATATTTTACGAGAAAATGATAGGTATGATGGGACAAAAATTCACAGAAGTTGTTCGAATGGGAGAAGCCTTGGAAGAAGGAATCAAATCGGGGAAAATTCAGGATCTTATTGCTTTACAAGCAATGAACAAAGCTATACAATCTGGTTCTATCAACGGGATTAAAAAGAAGAAGGAAGATGTCACTGCAGTCATGAACGCTCAAGGACATGAGCCGAGCCAAGCCATTCCATACTTTAACCACCCACAACAAACTTTCTACCCTTACCACTACCCTGAATCCTACCAAGCTCCACTACCTCCTTACCCCGTTTACAACACCCAAGCAAACTACTACCAACCCCGAGCACCTCCGCATCAAAACCCACGCCCGTATCAACCCAACCAAGCACCAACTTACCAAAATCGACCACATACTATACCTAGAGCCCGTCCAAACCCTGACACCAAAAACACCCGTAATTACACTCAGATCGCTGAACCCTTGGCTCAATTGTTCGAAAGAATGAAAGCAGCAGGTATAATACAACCGATTGAAGGGAAAATTCCCGAACCTATCCCAAAATGGTTTGATGGTCCCAAACGCTGTGCATACCACTCTGGAGTTGTTGGGCACGCCACCGAAGATTGCTATGGGCTTAAAAACAAAATCGAAGCCCTGATTAAGGAAGGAGTAATCCAGCTCGCTGAAGCTAAGCCCAATGTGGTCAACAATCCTTTGCCAGCTCACGAAGATGCCAAGATTTGAAGGAGTCCAGTGCGGAAAGGGTCATATCAACAACTTTTTCGCTCTCGTGGGAACAATCCAATACAACTACTCGCAACACCAAGGCATTGACAATATGGGGCGCCTAACCAGGAAAGACTCCGAAGAATTGGACTTGTACTCCGTCAGGAGCCTTGGTAGCATGAACATGTAGTGAACTTGTTTTCTTTTATTGATGCTTGAACCGTACTCAAAATTTTGTTTGCTTTGCTTCATCTTTTGGAGGCTTAATCGTGAAAACTATGAATGCATTTCTAATTTTCCTTAATCATCTATTATTGTTATTTTCTACTATAATTATCAAATCTGCCAACTCTACGATTGTGACATGAAATGAACAACATACATCCCGAAAGAGTAACAAAGAAACTAGGGGACAAGACAAGATCCCACTCAAAAGAGTTGAAATAGCCGATAGGTGATGACATAAGCCTGAAAGCTAGCAATTCAAGAAGAGATCAAAGGACGACATTAGGTGAGACAACCTAGTTTGCAACCTTTCCTTTAACAACCAAATGCGAACTACGCTTGACCTGATTCCTCGGTGGATACGTAGGCAGCCCACATAGGGACTCGGTCATACTAGGTTAGAATTTTTCCCATTGGCATGCATACGAACTACGCTGACCTGATTCCTTTGGTGGGATACGTAGGCAGCCCACAAAGGGTTCGGTTGCTTTACAAAAAAAAAAAAAAAAAAAAAAAAAAAAAACCAAAAAATATCTTATCCGTACGAACTACGTTGACCTGATTCCCATGGGGGATACGTAGGCAGCCCACATAAGGTTCGGTTACGCTATAACAGAAAATCCAAAGTCCTTACACAAAGAAAACCACACAGAGCTTGATTCCCTCGGCGGGATTCGTAGACTATTAACATATAGATCCGTCACACCTAGATAAAATCCAAAAAATCTTTTACCATTTATATAGCAGAACTACGCCGACCTGATTCCCTTGGTGGGATACGTAGGCAATCCACATCGGGTTCGGTCCTTTTATTAGAAAACTTCAGACCATTTTTTGTTATGAACCTTACGAACTACGTTCTGACCTGATTCCTCAGCGGATACGTAGGCAACCCATATAAGGTTCGGTCACACCGCAACATAAATTTAGTACACCCTTCAGAACCAAAACTGGGGCATATTTTTTGAAAAAAAAATATAGACAAAAGAACGGGGACATTGACAAGATTAAGGCTACCAGACAGGAAATATTATAAACCAATTGCTTTAGAAATGTCACAGTCCGAAGTTGACAGAACATTTTACAACTTACATACATATATTTACACATATATCTTTCATTACATACATATATATCTTTCCTTGGATACATACATTTACATATATATATATATATATATATATATATATATATATATATATATATATATATTTATATTTAACAACTTATATACATATAGTCACGTTTCCTTATTCATATACCTACATACCTACCTTTCAAATAAAATACTTTCTTGCAATTGTTTCACTACTGTTCATCTACCGAGGCTTAAACAAAGGCCACAAGATCCAAACAAACAGGATGAATGGAGCGCCAACAACGTCAAGCTTCGAGTCAACACGAATCAACTTCCCCCTCCCAAACTAAGAATTTTTCTTTGAGTGCAGGAATTTAAAAGCCGCGAGATCAACAGTCAAGCCTATCAATCAGGGCCAAAGTATCGTTTGACTCATTATGGCCTCGCCTTAAAAGCCAAACGGCTTTATTTCCAACTTTATCTATAATTTCATTTTATTTTATCACAACAACTTTATGACTTTATACATCTTTTTGCAGGTTAAAGACGAGTCAAATCAGGATTACGCGTCATTAATTCCTCCCGTCATAAATCATCAGCCAAACGGCTATGCTATCACTTTACTCCATACTTTATTACCTTCTTTACCTGCTTTAACCACTTTGCCCTGAACTTTATAGGAATTAGCATTAAGTCCCCGAAAACAACCGGAGACACAGCATCAAATCCCCGAAGACAACCGGAGACATCATTCGGCTATACAGCCTCATATGCATAAGCCAGACGGCTACACTACGACTTTACCCTCTACTTTATCATTTACTTTACCAACTTTAACAACTTTACCCTGAACTTTACAGGAATTATCATCAAGTCTCCGAAGACAACCGAAGACATCATCCACTTTACAACTTTATCCCGGACTTTACGGGAGTCATCATCAAATCTCTGAAGACAACCGGAGAGATACCATCAAGTCCCCGAAGACAACGGGGACATTATTCGGCTATACAGCCTCATATGCATAAGCCAGACGGCTACACTACGACTTTACCCTCTACTTTATCATTTACTTTACCAACTTTAACAACTTTACCCTAAACTTTACAGGAATTATCATTGAGCCTCCGAAGGCAACCGGAGACATCATACACTTTACGACTTTACCCCGGACTGTACAAGAGTCTGCATTAAGTCCCGAAAACAACCGGAGACGTATCATCAAGTCCCCGAAGACAACCGGAGACATCGCATGGCTACACGGCCTCACCTGCATAAAGCCAAACGGCTATACACTTATTTTACTCCTTACTTCATTTCTTTATTTCATCATCTACTTTACCTACTTTAACGAGTTTACCTTAAATTTCACAGATATCATTTATCATCGAGTCCCGGAAGACAGTCGGAGGCCGTATTACTATCATCTTCAAATGCAACTAGAGGCATTATCACATCCTCAGCATACGCATCGCGCATTCATTCAAGTCCCTGAAGACAACCAGAGACGACATTAGCCACACAATTTCATTTTCATTCCCACACTCATATTTACTATCATTTTACACTCTTTATAATTTCAACCTTATTACTAATGCTGACATGAATTTCAGTTTTAGCAGAAAGTACAATTTGCAGAGGCGCAACACAACGTGGAACTTTATCTTACGCAGTGAACTGGGGCAAATTTGCTGAAGAGGAATATCAAACTCACAAGCAAGGGTCACGGATCTACTCTCGAACTCAACTCCGCCTACGTCCACAAACACGTGATACGTAGGTTAATTTCTCTTTTATAACCTCCACTAAAAAACTCTACTAAATCTACTCCTTTCACAATCTTGTAAGCCTGTCTATATCTCAGTGTCTCCATAACTCAACACTGGGCATTTTTGGAGAATTTACATCGTGTCTAGTAGAGTCCTACTTATGGGTGTGTTGTGCACCACATTTATAATTAGGAGACTATAAACATACGGTCCATTCTCAAACACTATTTTCATCTGTCTTCGACCCGCGAGGATATAAATGACATCTCATCCAACATCCTTTCAAATCATTAATACCTCTCAATACTCCGTCAATCTTCGCTTCCCAACATCCTAAATTCCTTCTGCCCTCATAATATTTTCCACCAAAAAAACCATATTTTCTTAAGTTCGTATCTGTTGGTCGGAATAAAATTGGCTACTACGTCAACTTCTTCGCCCGAAAACTCTTACATCGTCTCCGGTCGAAGAGGGGCATCTGTTGACACCCAATTTTGTCCCTCATTTATTTTAATTTACTCGGGGTTCTAAATTTACTGACGAGCTAAATACTTTATTTTCACTATTTTTTAAAATTATTATTGCTACTACTATTAATACCACTGCTGTTATTTTTCAACACTACGAGCATTACTTTACCACAAATTTTAAATGATTCGTCATCATTTCATTTTTTCGGGTTTGGACTCGCTAAATTAATTATAGAACAACACTTTGTTAAATCCTTATTTTTTTTTAAAATATTAATTATTAATTGTCTTCATATAGTATATATTTTACTAGTTGTTAAATTAGAAGCTCAACAATAATAAAATAGAGGAGAAAGGATCAACAATTTTCACCTCATAAAAAATTGCTCGGAAGTATATCAATATTGGACTCATTTTGAAGCTCGTATTTTAAAATGACGTATTATAATTTTTATTTTTGTCAAAATATTATTTTACAAGGGACCAATTCTTGATAATTCTATTTACCTTTTTTCCCTATTCCATAAAAAATAAAATAAAAAATTCAAAAATCATTTTCAAAGTTTCCATCTGTGTCTTTCTCCTTTGCCTTTTTTTTGGGGTTCCACACGCAACTTTCCATTTTTTATTTCTTCCTTCTTTTCTTTTTGGGGCTCCACATGTTTTCTCTTTTTTGACTTCATACCATATTTTCCCTAAATTGCTCCATCTCCCTTCTCTTTCTCCTGCAAACCAGCCGCCTCCCTCATCTCCTTTGTCCTCTCTCCTCTCCTCACCCGACACTCCTTTCTCTGTCCCCCCCGCTCCTCTCTCTCGTACGCTCCTCCCCCTCCTTTCTTAAACCCTATAAATTGTTGTGCTTGGATCGTTGACGGGGGCATCGAAAAAAAAGGGAAGATCTGGAAACAAAAAATCTCCCCACAAAACACAAGTTTAATCACCTCAAATTTCCGAGAAAAGAACAGTTTTCATCAACTTTGTTTAAAAACATTTTTTCTTGGAATTCAGCCTAAAGGATGGATTTTTTCAGATTCTAGGGGATGATCCAGTGATTTGGGGAACGGATACCATCTTCCACTCCTTTTCCGGTGAACTTTAGCCGCGACCAACAATTACTCTATTTTCATTTTTTGTTTTGAAACTTTAGTTACTTTAATCGGGTTCGGGTTCGGGTTCGTTCGCGTTCGAGAGTAGATTCAAGGCCATCGACGCCCCGTTCACTGCACCTATAAAAGGTCGGTAAACCTTTTACTCTCTCTTTATTTTTGGTATTTTTGCGGGTTTAGTTTAATTTGTGTTTGTGTGTTGTTTAACATTTAAGTTAATTGCTGCTCAGTTTGGACTCACTATTTCGTAAGATATAGAATGTGGCTATATGCTCCGTTTGGTTAGCTTACTCGTATGTTATTAGTACGTTCGTACGCGAATAGATAAGCCAAAAGTAGTTTTTTTTTATACCATGTTCAGTGTTAGTTTAGTTTCGGTTTTAATAATGTTAGTAATTATCCCTAATCCTTCTCTGTTTGTAGTTTGGTTGTGATGTTATTAGTATTTTCAGTTCTGTTTTCGTGTTATTATTTTCGATGTTGTGTTGATATCGTTGTGCCATTGTTTTTTTTTGGTTCAGTTCTGTCCTGTTATTTATAGCATTTAATTTTATGTTCCTTGTGTGATTAGTTTTGTCCTGTTTTAGTGATCTTTGGTTCTATTGCCATACAAAATCCCTATCTGTATTGTTGTTCTTATAGTTTGTTATTGCTGGATGAATTTCCATGTAGTATAAAATATGTTGTTTGCATTGTGTTGCTTCCCTTTTTCTCAATATAATTCTGTGTATATGAGTGCACATTTTAAGTGCTACGCATATTTGTTGAAGTTTATTTCCTGTTCCCAATTTGAAGTGTTTGACTGAAACCTGATCTGTGTATGGCTTTTCTAGTATATTTTGCTTTTCTCAGTGAGTTTGGTATGAGTTGTTTAGTGCTGGGCTGTTAGATTATGCATAAGATCCATGTTTCATGTTCGACATCGTAATGGAGTGTACCTTTCACTTTTGTAAGATTTAGTTACCTTGATCTCATTTTTACAAACTAGTCTTTTTTTTATAAATGTTTGGTCAAGTATTTGATTAGGCTCATCTGTTTCTTTCTTTCTAAAAATGACTTAGGCATTGATTCAAGTTTACTGGCTGGTTCAGAAATACTCCATCCTTTCCTCCATGTTTAAGTAATCTAATTTCTCTACAAAGATTAAGCTCACAATAGTTAATAATTCACTATTTTCCTCCAAGTTGAATTCGTACACTTAACACCTTCTGTTCTTTCCTTTGTAAATATGTATGTGAAGCATGAGTGTTATGGTTTTGTTTGGTTTCGTAAGAATAGGATTATATTACCTTGCGTTTAGTTTTGCAACAGTTTCCATAACCCTGCATGTTTAAAAGATTGTTAAAATGATTGTTTGGTTGCTTTCCAAAATGAGACCATTCATTTTTCATGTTAAGATGTCTGTGTAATGCTCGGACTACTTTAAATAGGAGTTTATAATTAGAAATCAACACTGCATATTAACATGAATTCGTTTGGGCATTTGTAAAAATATGTAGCAGTTCACAAGCAATTAAATGTTTCAAGAAATATCATAGACACCAGTATAGGATATGCTATTATTTGGATACATGAATTTTTCTAACCCCTCTGTGACTTGAGTTAAAATCGTTCTTTGTGCAATATAAGCCTAGACTTTACTTGGAATAAGCAACTGTTGTAAGCTTTGTATAATGGAGGCTATTTATTAGGCTTCTCGAAATTATTTTGAACGCATGAAGCATTAATATGTGCTTGTCATTCAGTTTCGATTGTTCTATTTATTGGGACTAAGTAGATTCTAATCTTTATCTTTTTTTTTTTTTCGCATGTACACTTCGGGAGCAAATGGAGTCATAAATCATGACTCTCTCAAAACGGAGTTTCAAAAAATGAAACTCGGCATTAATACATTACCCGTGCATGGAGTCGACATATGTCCTTATTCCTTAATCTCATCCTACAACAAGAAAGCGATGAGATTCGCTTGAAGCTCGCCCATGGCGATTCCTCTTAAAGTTTTCAACTTTTCACTCTTTTTATTATTTTGTTGAATGTGTGTTGAATGATTTCTTTGGATGCGTGTTTGATATTCTTGTTACATGACACAATGGTTTAAGATTGGCATGCGATTATCTTTAAATGCATGATTGAACCAATCGAGTTTAAAAAAAAAATACTAAGTCTGATTTCAAAATCATTCACATAAACATATATTTTTTTTTATTTTTTTTCAAAACTTGATACATGTATTGGTTAAAACAACTTTTGAATAGCCATAATTGAACTAATAGTATTTCATACGTTTTACTTTTAAATAAAACTTAGTGTCCTCTTTCATGCAAATTATCCTATTTTTCTACAAATCTTATTTTCGAATAACATTACTATATTTTCCATTTAAGGCCTTAGCAATATTTTTGAGTCTTATTTAACATTTAGAACCTTCTTTTACGCAAATTATTACACTTTTTACAAGTATTATTTTAAACAACACTATTACACTTTCGTTTAAAAACCTTGACGACATTTATAAATCGTATTTCAAAATAGCATTAAAAGTACTCTTTTATACAAATTGTTATTTTCTACAAGTTCTATTTTGAATAGCATTCTTACATGTCTATTTATAACTTTAGCAATATTCACAAAGCTACTTTCTTTTCTATAACGCTATATTTTACACCTAGCATAATTAATTATAAGTCCGGTCGGTTAACCATTGTTAATGGGTCTTAAAGGGTGCCTAATACCTTCCCTTTAGACTAATTGAACCCTTATCCAGAATCTTAAGTTTCGCAGACCTTAAACACAATTAACTTTAAACATAACTTTTAATAAACTTTAGGTGTCCTAATTCACCGTAAATAATTAGGTGGCGACTCCTTAACAACAAACACAAAAACAGGAATCTCCAATATGTCGTACTTTTACTTTAACCTCCGGGTCAAAATGTGGTATGACAATCATAATATCATAAACCGCAAAGGAAATAAACGTCACGAAACTAGAGGGGTGGGGGGCTTATGAAATTATTTTTTTCATTTTTAACTATAATGAGTTTGTGGAAAAGCTAGTATCATTTGAGTGACTTTGTTGGTACAAAATAAATAGAAATAACTTTAGTGGATAATTTGGCATGGTTGAATGGCCATATAATTCACTCTTGAAAAAGTGTCTGTGGACACATAATCCAAATCAAGTTGCTTAGCAATTCTCACACGTACTTGTTTACATGCTCATGTCCTATATATATATATATATATATATATTTAAAGTACACTTTGTCCCTGAAACTGAAAGCATGGAAGAAAAGCCAACATGCTATTAAAGAGGATAGCTTCAAGGTTAGTTTCCTTACTCCCATCAATCTTTCTTAACCTTTGTTATCAGTTAAGTGCCTCTAAAATTCTGGGGTTAATTTCAGAGAAGGTAAATCTAACTTGTAATATAATTGCGGTAAAATTTTCAAATATATTTTTCGAACCATAATACAATTTAACTTTCACTTTATTTAATACTGTATCATTCTTGCTACTATCTGACCATGATATTCCGGAAATTACAGCCATTTTATTAAAAGAATATTATTTTAAAGTAAAAGACACTATGACCCTAAAAATTCGTAATTCCATCCAATTTGGATGTTCAATGCGATAATTTGTTATTTTATCCAACCTAATACAGTTCAAAACCAACGTAGCAGGAATGATGTATCAAATAAAGTTAAAAGTTGAGTGATTTTCTGATTAAAAAAATAATTTAATGATTTAGCACAATTATACAACAAATTGAGTGACCTTTTTGTGAAATTGACCCCTGTTCAGGTTGATGAGAAATCTATTACCAGTCTGTAATTGGAAATTATTGACTAAATTTAACCAAACAGAGGCATTATTCGATGATGGTCTTCTTGTTCGTGTTGCATGAATCCTGGCCCATACGTATTTGTTTCATTTTTTCTCGTAATGTGTACCTTATCTTGACATCTCATTTTCCTTTTCTTTTAACTTAACTCACAGGGGTATCACTTCCAGATCCTTGCAGCTGCGCCAAACCTTCAATAATGAGTTCTCTACTCACACAGAAAGGTCTCTCACTCTTATTCTGAACTGCGACACTATAATTGATGTCACACGACGGTATTATAAGGGCAAAATATTTAAAGATCCTTCTAAATTTGATGTATTTTAAGTATTCAAATTCCCCTTAAATTAAATTTGGTTCTAATTACTTTTGCAATTGTTTTTTCTTTTATAATCGTTATCCTCTCAAACAATAACTGGTCCTTATTATTCCCATGTACTTTACTTTTCTATAATCCAAGTGATTTGAAATGATTTTTAGCGCGCGAGGGTGTAAAATAACGACCACATCATGTTAATTTGATGTGTAAATAGATTAAAATCATCATTTCCTTTTATGTTTAGTCATTTCAACGGCTATTTCTTTATCTCCTTCTATATATCTTCTCTATTCCTCCACTAAAATGCAACTATCAATTTTTACTTTTTTTTTCTCATTTTTCATTTGAGAGGGTAACGATTAAAGAAAAGTCAAATGTAAGGAGTTAACTAGGACCAAATATTGTTTTAGGAGTAACAATTATAAAAAAGTCAGGTACAAGTAGTAATTAGAACCAAATATAGTTTAAGGCCGGGGAATTTGAATAAAATACATCAAGTTAGAGGGGTCTTTAGGTATTCCACATATTATAAACTTCTAAAGGCTGTTTTTCAATATCCCAAAAACCCGAAAAGAAAATAAGCAACTTCTTTTTTAATTTGCAAAAACTACCAAACAAACACAATTTCAAACTTTTTTGCCAATTTTTCTGTGATTGTAAGGAAACTAGAAGGCAAAGTGGCACTGATAACAGGAGCAGCAAGTGGCATTGGTAAAGAAACTGCCACAAAATTCATCAATAACGGTGCCAAAGTCATAATAGCAGATGTACAAAAGAAGCTCGGCCATGAAACCGCTTCCGAGCTCGGCCCAAACGCCTCCTTTGTGGTTTGCGATGTTACGAAAGAATCTGATGTCTCCAATGTTGTTGACTTCGCCGTCTCCAACTACGGACAGCTAGATATAATGTACAATAATGTAGGTATATATTACTCTCTTCGGTTCATAATAATCGATGGAATAAGTGATTTTCCAGGTGTTTGGTAAAATTTAAAGTCAAAATCAATTAAATTTCCTAAGTTAGTAGCCCCCAACTTATGACTAATATCTTTTCTATTTACTCTTCTCAAATACAATTTCTAACTCCTTATCTATTCCATTTTCATTGATTGTTCGTTAATCTTATTGTACAAATACTTTTTATTAATTTTTTTGTAATTACTTCTGAGGATATATATATATATATATATTAGTCATCATAACAAAAGAATGATTATCAATACTTTTTTCACTAAATACATCAATATTTTATCAGTTTTAGAACTTCTACCCAAACACGTAATTTCTTATTTGTAAAATCAATAACACCAAAACATAGCTTTCAACACTTATGTTTATTAGTAATTTTCAATCAGTTAATCCAGATGGTTGCATATGATATCTCGATCGTATAACTTAAAAACTCTTTTTAAAATTCTAAATTCCTCTCTCTCTATATAGAGGTATCGCAAGCAACACTCCCCCGAGCATTGTCGACCTTGACCTTGATGCATTCAACCGCGTCATGGTTGTCAACGTTGGAGGCGTGGTGGCAGGAATCAAGCATGCCGCCAGGGTGATGATTCCACGGCAAAGGGGTTCCATTTTGTGCACATCTAGCGTTGCTTCTGTGATGGGAGGTCTAGCCCCGCACACATATTCGACATCCAAATCCTGCATGATTGGAATTATGAGATCAGTAACGCCAGAATTATGCAAGAATGGTATCAGAATCAATTGCATATCGCCCTTTTGTATTTCAACCCCATTAGCTATTGAGGAATTGAAAGTAATGTTCCCCGGAGTAGAGGATCAGCACCTAGATAAAATTTTACACAATATAAGTGAGTTGAAAGGAGCCTACTGTGAGGCTATTGATGTGGCCAATGCTACTCTATTCTTGGCTAGTGATGATGATGCCAAGTATGTTAGTGGTCAAAACCTGGTGGTGGATGGAGGTTTCACTACGTTTAAAAGTTTAAACCTTGAACCATAGACTTGTTCAACTTTTAGCAAATGATAGACTGGTACACGGTCTTTATACGTACTGTGTTTCAATGTGACAACTATAAAGTAATTGTGTTTCAAGGGTACAACAATAGAGTACACAACCCTTATGTTTGTGTTTAAGTGTTCCTCAAAATCAGGGCACTTTGGCTGAATTCCATTTTATATGCATCAAAGATCCGAGAAGCAATCTACCTCTGACCAGTTAAGCAACACACATGTTCCAAATATGTTTCATTTAAAAAATCATGGCATTTTAGCTGAATTCAATTTCTTTTCTTTAAATCAAGTATAGTAGTTCATTTCATTTTTTTAAATGAAAATAGAGAGAAAAGGGTTACAGTATAGTCATTGAAAGCATACCAAGAATTTTTATATTCAACAATTGATGAAAAACATTTTAAAAGTATTGTGTCACACAAAAAATACATGAATCATATAAGAATCATAAACACTTAAAAGTAATATTCAAGACTTATCTAATTTGACATTTTCAACACTTACTTCAAACCATGGAGCAAGTCATGCAATAAGCTTATCCCGACGATACCAACAACTTCAATCTATATATGTATAATACATATATAAACTCATATATAATAGTAAAAACATATCACAACAATACAGTCTAAATACTTATTACACCTAATTCAGCAACGATGTCAATGTAGTAATATTATTTTTTCATTTAAATAAATGTTACATTTATTTTAATGTCTATTGCTATTTTATATAATTTAATTTTTTTAATTTATTGACACGTGCAACGCACGCACATTTTTAATCAAAAGAGTGCCCGACGCTTAAATGTTTTCCTCAAAGTCTCCAACATCAACCCATCTAGGCAATATCTTGCTCACTCTTTTAAAGGTCTCAAATATGGTGTTATTACATCCATATGACTAGTTGGTAATTGGTAATTATAGTATTTCTTACACATTATTGTTTGTTTATTTCTTCATTGGAAAAACAATTTAAATTTTTAAAATGAAAAAAAAAAACCGACAAGGTAATTACACTTGTTCAATCAAATAAATATATATGCCTTGAGAAAAAATCAGTTTTCAAAAAACATGACTTCTAGCCTATTCAATGTCTAAAAGTGGTGAGAGATCCCTTTTTTTTTTTTTTTTTTTTGCCATATTAGTATTTGTGTTTAATAGACACATATAAGATGGGGTTGGAGTGTTCAATAGGTACTGGCCATAGTTAAGGTGTCAGAATGAAAATTGGAGTACTTCACGTTTGAGGAATCGTCTGTGTATTTGGCCCGTTATAAATTATATATAAACGTTATATCTATCAAATATATTTTGTAATTATTATACTGTGTAATTACTATGCAATTTTATTACAAGGAAAAAGGCTAGTAAATACACTGTTTTTGAAGGAAATTGGACCGGGCCACCCATGTGGGTCAAACCCAGATCAATATTAATTAAGTAAATATATAATTAGTTATATATTTATATTAATATTTTAATTTCAATTATAAGAGGACACAACGTTTAGAGTAAACAGTTGTGTCTATTCAGTCTTTTGAAAGAGAACGCTCTTTCACATGAGAAGAACATCTGAAATTCTTCTCCTCCCAAAACAAAAAGAAAATTCCTCTTTCTCTATCTCAAGTTCTTGCAAAGCGATTCTATTGAAGATTCTTCCCGAAAGCAAGAACACTTCTGTAACTAAGGTACGCGATATAGATTGTGACTATTTCAGTGTAATTCGTGTTTCATAAACATGTGATTGCACTATTTGACTAGTGAAACGAATTCAATGATTCTGCAAACTGTGTGTTTGATTTAATTCTTTACTGGTATCAGAGCCTAGGGTTATAATGTTTCCTTGTCAATCCGAAATTTGCTTTGTTTTTTATTATGAAGTTTTTTTTTTTTCGAAACTGTATAAGTCCTTCATATCATGGAACGGTTGCACACATTTTTTTTTGGTTAATTTATTCTCTAGTTAAGAATTTCCATTAAGTTTACTATGTTAAGAAAAACAAAAGGGGAATTGGCGTTTTTGTTAAGATCATAGCCGAAGATGGCAACAACATAGTGGGACTTGTGATTTGAAGTTATCCATTTAAATTTTTTTATTTAAAAAAAAAAAAAGGAATCTCCTGTTTTTTCCTCACTAGTTTTTGTTTTTTTTTTATATTTGTAACCAATGGTACAAGTCACTTCATGAGACGATGAATTGCATCATCTAAGAGAAGGTTGATTTTTTTTTTTTTTTTTTTTTGTTAAATCCCTTCATTATGTTTAAAAGAAATCTTTGGAATTAATTGAGTTAATATTAAAGTAGCAGCGGGATAGAGAACCCATTTTTTGCTTCTCCTTCTTCAAAATATGCAGTTATGATCTATTATTCATGTTGACAGATGTACTAATTATTTGAGTTTGATTTGGATGAATTCCGTAAAGCATATTTTTTGAAGGGAAAGATTTCAGAGTATAGAACTAAACCACTGAATGTGATAGAGGTTTCAATGTTCAGTTGTTTTTTGAAAGTAATGTATTTTTTTTGTTCTATGAGGACTTGTCTCCTTATGACTTTCAGCCACAAGAAATCTATTTATCAGTGAATGAGATTAGTTAGTTTTTTTTAAACTCATCCATGAAGATTTGTTGTTCTTTCTTCGCCTGCTTCCAAGAACTTAATTCTTTTTGATTGTCATCACCTGTCCATATAAAATTATTATCAAGATGAGTCTTGATAAACTTGTATGGAATCTTGTATGGTGCTTTGCGAACAAGTGACGGTATATTTTGTTTTTTTGGAAAATTTTGCAGGGAAGATAATTATAACAATGACCCATGTTATTGTCTATCATTTCAATTCTTAACAGATTTCTTCAATTGATTTGAGATACATTATCTTATGGTCATGTTATTTTGATTGATGTTGGGTCCGTCTAATAAGCCGAAACAGAATTAGTTTGAAATTTATGCATATTTAATCTGAAATTTATGTGATTTAAGATAAGTATTCCTTAGATGATTAATTATGTTAGATTTATAACATATTAGTATTCGGATGATGATTGGGAACATAGTGAACTTTTGATTCTGAAGCTAGTATGAAATAAATTTTGACATGATTAATTGTTTTAGGAATTTCTATGTATATGAAATTAGGCATGTGAAAAGTACATAATCGTCTCATGATAGTTTATACTTGTTTGATTCAGTATGTCAACTACCGTGAAAAACATTGTTGCCGAGCTTAACAAAGGTGATAAGCTAAACGGAGACAAATACGAAATATGGAGTATGAAAATACAATATGTCCTGGAAGAGCAAGAGGCTCTTGAAGCTCTTAATGTGTCTATGACAATTCCTGAAAATGGTGATACTCCCCAACATGTGAAAGATCTTAAGGCTTATCAGGCTTGGAAAAAGAAAAATTCTCTTGCTCGCATAACGTTGCTGAGCAGCATGAATAACGATATTATGAGAGAATTTCGAAAGTATGACAATGCCAAGGACATGTCCGCATTTAAAGAAAAGTTTGGTCATACTTTAGTTGCCAAGTTAAGAGCGCTTACTATTAAGTTTGATACTTATAAGAAGCGTCCTGATCATACTATGCGTCAGCATTTGCGCCATATGTCGAATATGGTGAATGAACTGAAAGATGTCGGTCATGTGTTGATCGAAGAGCAACAAGTACAAGTTTTGATTCGCTCCCTACCTCAAAGCTGGGAAAATATGAAAATGCACTTGACCTATAATTTTAGTATCAAAATGATGGAAGATGCTAAGCGTCATTTGGAACTCGAGGAAGAGCGTCTCGGGATGGAAAAAGCTACTACGAGTGCGTATGTGGAGAGTTCGGGTCCAGAACGTGGACAAGGCCAAAAACGCAAGTATGGTGGTTTTTTCAAAAAGAAAGGGAAGGGACAAGTCTTGAAAAATCCTAAATATAATCAACAAGAAAAGAAAGGTGCTTCTGTTCGAAAGAAGAAAGTGAATATAGCAAAGCTCAAATGCTACAACTGTGAGAACATGGGACATTTTGCTCGTGACTGTCCTGAGCCTAATGGTGCTTTCATTGATTCCATTTCCTCATCCATTGCTTTTAACTATTTATCCTTAGCGGGGCATGTAAGAGCCTCATTTATATTTCGTGGCTCTTCTTCATCTTGTGGAGTAACTATAAATGCTTCCCCTTCGATCTCAAATCGACGACAAGGAATTTTTGGATGACTCGTTTGTCGAGGTTGAGATTGATAAATTGATTTATCAATTGATAAGTTACTCCCACTCGGACCGGCAATATCAAAAGGATTCAATACTGATTGAGTATTTGTGGTAGGAACTGATCCATTATCATCTAAATGACTCCCACTCAAATCCATTTGAACGTCTATAGCAGAAGCGATCTGGTCCCTAGTTTCATAAAGAGATAAGTCTTGACCTATCTGACCCTCCTTAGGAAAATCATTCTCTAAGAATGTAACACCGTGTGATTCAGCTTTAGTCACAGTGCCACTATCTTGTTCACTTAAGAACATATAACCCTTAGATTGTTCAGAGTATCGTATAAAGATACACTTTCTTCCCCTTGGACCTAATTTTCCATATTGGGAAAAAGGATTATGTATAAAAGCAGCACAGCCCCAAGGCTTCAAAATGCTCAAATCAGGCTTTTGTTTAGTCCATAACTTATATGGCGTAGATGTAACTGACTTAGAAGGGACACGATTAAGTACAAATGTAGTAATGAGCAAAGCATCACCCTAATAGGTGATAGACAATTTTTCTTGTGCCATCATGGACCTAACCATTTCTAACAAGGTTTTGTTTCGTCGTTCCGCAACACCATTTTGTTGTAGAGTGTAGGGAGTAGTTAATTGCCTTTGAATTCCCTTTTCATCACATAATTGTTTGAACTCATTAGACAAATATTCTCTTCCTCGATTGGTTCTTAAAGCTTTGATTTTTCTTTCTAGTTGATTCTCGACTAAGTTCATAAACTTAACGAAGCAATTAAAAGATCCAAATTTGTGAGAAATCAAATAGACATAACCATATCGAGTACAATCATCGATAAATGTGATGAAATAAACTGCACCATGTCTTGCCCTTACATTCATTGGACCATAAATGTCAGCTCTTATATCTTTTCCAAATGGTATTCTTGCAGTTTTTCGGGCTAGGCGATATTCGCAAGTAGACAAATCTACTTTGTCTATAGAACCAAGAAGATGTTCTTTGGCAATGCGATTCATTCTTTGCTGGCCAAAATGACCAAACCTAGCATGCCATATATTTACATCATTTTCACACTTAGAAGTATACGTAGATAAGGAAAAATAAATATTATTATTATCGAAATTAGGTACAATATCCAATAGAATAAAACCATTACAAGGACAACCAGTGCCATATTTTGTCTTGGCCAAATAAAAATCCAAATCATGTTTATGAAAGATTAAATGAAATCCCAAATTAATCAAAATTGTGACTGGGACTAGATTCCGGCGAATTGACGGAGCAAATAGTATATCATGTAGAAACAAAGTTCGGCCACCATGTATCTCAAGTTTGTAGATACCAATTCCTTTGACATCCACTTTGGAGTTGTTTCCTACATAAATCCATTTTGCTCCTTGCGGAATTCGTCAAAATTCTAAAAATGCATCTCCGTCGTCACTATATGGTCGGTGGCTTCCGAATCTACAATCCACATGGGATGAGATTCAGCTAGATAAGCAGAACATAATACATTTACATCACTAAGTAAGTTACAAATAAGGTCATATACCTGTTTAGGCTCAGGACAGTCATGAGCAAAATGTCCCATGTTCTCACAGTTATAGCATTTGAGCTTTGCCATATTCACTTTCTTCTTTTGAACAGAAGCACCTTTATTTTCTTGTTGATTATATTTAGGCTTTTTCGAGACTTGTCCTTTCCCCTTCTTTTTGAAAAAACCACCATATTTGTGTTTTTGGCCTTGTCCACGTTCCGGACCCAAACTCGCCAGATAGGCACTCGTAGAAGCTTTGTCCATCCCGAGACGCTCTTCCTCAAGTTCCAAATGACGCTTAGCATTTTTCATAGTTTTGATGCTAACATTATGGGTCAAGTGCATTTTCATATTTTCCCAGCTTTGAGGTAGGGAGCGAATCACAACTTGTACTTGTTGTTCTTCGGTCAACACATGATCGGCATCTTTCAATTCCTTCACCATATTCGACATATGGCGCAGATGCTTACGCATAGTATGATCGAGACGCTTCTTATAAGTATCAAACTTAATAGTAAGTGCTCTTAACTTGGAAACTGAAGTATGACCAAACTTTTCTTTTAATGCGGACCAAATGTCCTTGGCATTGTCATACTTTTGAAATTCTCTCATAATATCGTTATCCATGCTGCTCAGCAACGTTACGCGAGCAAGAGAATTTTTCTTTTTCCAAGCCTGATAAGCCTCAAGATCTTTCACATGTTGGGGAGTATCACCTCTTGCTCGTCCAGGACATAGTGTATTTTCATACTCCATATTTCATAATTGTCTTCGTTTAGCTTATCACCTTTGTTAAGCTCGGCAACAATATTTTTCGCGGCAGTTGACATATTGAATCTAAAAAGTATAAACAAGAAGTGAACGTGATGTACATATCTATGCATCGAATGATAGAAGATCCCTTAAAAAAAACCCATAGCATGTGATTCTTATGAAAGACACGTGAAGTCATTGGGTTTGCATATATGCTAATGTATTTATATTTTTTTTTTTCCAATCATGTTCATGTGAAATTACATTATTGAAGTTAATGTTAGTTTATGCCTAATTATCCATTCTTGTTGGTTCATATACATATAATATTTTGGTTTTAGTACATAAATTTTTAGTACAAGAAGTATGTCTGACAGACAAAAAGATTGGTCTATTCACACGGACAATCACCTCTATTGTCTAAGTGACAGATAGAGATGAGACAATTATAAACTAATTATTGTTAGAAGTGATGATAAACAAGAGCTTGAAGTTTATAATAAGAATGTCTTTTTTTGTGTGTGTTTAATCATATGTGATTAAAATGATTTACTCTGTTCTTAATGCCAGATGTGAGTTCTGATGAATAAAATGATTGATTAGATTTGTGAACTCAACGTTAGACATGAGTTGTTTGAACTATCATCTGCACAGTATTTAATTTGTAAAGACATATGCTTCATGGAAAAGGAGTCAATACTGTGATACATGTTTCATACCATGTATGCATATGATGACACATAAGGGTGATACAAGTTTAATCTCTACTTGTTATCGTGTGAAGCCCTGAAAATTATAAGTAATTTTTCACACTGTACCCTCATGACTTTGATCGGTTTCTTGAGATTCAATTTGGTGTTTGCTATCTTAGAATGTTGCCAAGAGATCATGTTTAATTCGGTCTGGCGGGACATTTCTAGAAAAGCATATCATATTGAGATTAAGAGATTCATGAGAAGAGGAAGATCATTAAGTATTATCACATTAATTGTGTTCATTGACCGGTCCTTTATGTTTGTCTTTGAGACAAGAACATAATGATGAACTCAAATTTAAGACAAAGAGATTGTGAGAGACATGAATGTGATAATGATCTAGGGTACTGCATACTATAATCTACTCTAAGTTTCATTGAACGAGATGCTATATATTCCTAACAGATGTATAGCAATGAAGCTCTCGAAGTATGTACTGGTCACACGGTCTAGTCGCTATGTGTGAAAGTTACATAATATAGGAATGAGAGCTAACTCACTATGTGTGAGTGGGAGATGAAGGAAATTGGACCGGGCCACCCATGTGGGTCAAACTCGGATCCATATTAATTAATTAAGTAAATATATAATATTTATAATTAATATTAGAATTTCAATTATAAGAGGACACAACGTTTAGAGTAAACAGTTATGTCTATTTAGTCTTTTAAAAGAGAACGCTCTTTCACATGAGAAGATAACGTCTGAAATTCTTCTCCTCCCAGAACAAAATAAAATTCTTCTCCTTCTCTAATTCTCAAGTACTTGCAAAGTGATTCTACTGAAGATTCTTCCCGAAAGCAAGAACACTTCTGTAATTAAGGTACGTGATATAAATTGTGGCTATTTCAGTGTAGTTCGTGTTTTATAAATATGTGATTACACTATTTGACTAGTGAAACGAATTCAATGATTCTGCAAACTGTGTTTGATTTAATTCTTCAGTTTTCGAACGCTCCCTAATAAACCACAAATGAACTTTGTCTCCATTTTAACATTTCAAGATTCATCCAATTATACAAACGGCAAAGTCGGCAACCTTTTAAACGCAAAGTCACAATCACAAAAAATTAAGGGACCGCATTAGCTCTCGTGCTGAAATAGATAATTTCACTTAAAACCTTGACAAAAAAGGAGAGTTCCTAGTGTCTTTATTTTTTATTCCTTGTTACAATGGGTTGCTCAGAGTTTGACCGTGACCTTTCCCAATTTATTATGAAGAATTAAGACGAGTAGGATTGAGCTGAAATTAGGGGTGGGCATTTGGTATTTAGTTCGGTATTTTTAAAGTTCGAATTCGGTAATCGGTAATTGAAAGTACATATCAAATACCGAATCGAAAAAAGTTCGATTCGATAATTCGATAATCAGTAAATCAAACTTCGATTCGATAATTCGATAATCAGTAAATCAAACTTCGATTCAATATTGAAGTTGGAATCGACTAAATTATAAATTTAATGTCGTTTCTTCAATTATTTATGTTTTTCAATGTGGAGCCACAATATAATAAAAAATCAACAACTAATTGACACGACTAAAAGACATCTAGGATATTAAATTAGAAAAAGGCTAGGAGATAATCCAATGCTGCTACTAAATGGATTATCCAAGAACTGTAAATAGCAATAGCACTAGTTACATGCCCCCTATTTTGCTACTTTGTTTCGAGTCACTCAGATACCCAGAGTCATTTACCATCGGACATAGCTCATAGGGACTAAGGATTCTTTGACTGACTATTGATGGTCCTATTAAATATATGAGTTATAATTAGGGGTGGACCTTTATTCAATAGGCATTTTGGTATCCGGTAAATACCAAATACCTAACGGTATTAATATCTCATACCAAACCCGAACCCAAATACCTTAATTATGAAATTTTACTCTCGAATACCGTACCGAATACCAAATTTTTAAAATTCTCGGTTCGATTAGATAATTCGTATTTTGATATTTTATGCCCAGCCCTAACTAAAATAGTCAAGCAAAAGAGGCAAGTAGAGAGTTTTGACTAAAATGATTGAGTAATTTGTAAAGGAAAAATGAAATCTTGATTTGAATAGAGTTGCAATTCTTGATTCTTATTCTTGCAACCAGTAAACAAGTGACCCAACTTGTAATTAGGCAACCTTTACACCACATGATATACTATTCCAATTTCGCTTATGACTTTTCTGCCATTCCGGGATATACAGCCCTCCATAAATTAATATACTACTATTCTTCACCTCATAAAAAATATTTTTGCATAAATTAGCGAGAACTTATTTATTATTTTATGAAGAATAAAATATAATGCGGATGTATGCTCATGTAAGTAGTACATGAAATATTATGGCTAAAGTAATAAAACTTTAACCCTTATAATAGCAATAAACCTTTTATTTTAGTTAAAAGTAAAATCATACAATGTATAATATTGAATTAAATATCTCGCAAGAAATAATTTTAATATTTTAATTTGCAAATCCGAGCATATTCATATCACCGGAATAGTCTCTCCACCCTCCCAAAATAAAAATAAAATCTGTGTACACACAACTCTATCGGGACTCCACTTTCTAGTATTTGATATATTCATATCAAATAATCTCCCAATTCCTAATTTTGGCCTTAT
Organism: Lycium barbarum; assembly: GCF_019175385.1. Lineage (NCBI taxonomy): Eukaryota > Viridiplantae > Streptophyta > Magnoliopsida > Solanales > Solanaceae > Lycium > Lycium barbarum. Next base: position 18,955,987 of record NC_083345.1, on the reverse strand, counting down.
GTTGGGGGGAACGGGGCGGGGAGAAGGGAGGGGAGGGGTGGGTAATTAATGTGGCCTACACTTTATTGCCTTCACCTATAAATCAACTACCGGTTTTGGTAGACCCTCCGCTGTGGATTATGCAAGGCCTGCAAGATGATAACGACGACATTTTAGTAGTATTGAAGTCAATGTTTTCGTCTGTAATAATCTTGGGAAACTCGGTATCCTTAGTATTATCAACACCGATGTAATAGCTATTTAGCTTATATAAATAAATTAGTACCGTAAAAGAATGTGGTGTAACGGATGGAGCAGTTTTTTTCTTATTTAAAAATTTTGAGTTTGAGCTTTGAGTATGAAAAAACTCTTGGTAGAAAGCTTTCTCCACGAATGAAGTCTTACGCGGCGCAAATTCAACTATAATTGAACTCTAATGTTTGTACCAGACATTAGGTGATTTTTTTTTATCAATAAATTAGTTTCCTTAACTCAAAAAAAGTGACGGGGCGACACATATTACAAATCAAGTTGCTTAGCTATTTTCACATGTGCTGTTTAACATGCTTAAGCCTTATCTATTTAGACTACCCCAGCCTGTGAATTCATTGAAACCAAATTGGCGAGAGAGAGTGAGTATTGAGAGGGACTCTTCTTAATTCTCATTATCACTTTCTTATAAAGCTCTCTTCTTCTTTCTTGTTCTTTTTTTTTTTTTCTTTGAAGAAGAAGAAGAAGAAGAAAGAAGCCAAACCAACATGCTGAGGATAGCTTCAAGGTTAGTCCCCTGACTCCCTTTCAATCTTTCTAGCAACTTCATGAACCACCAAAAAGAAAGAAGATTTTTCTTTCAGATATTCTTGGGTCAGATTTAATTAAAAATAATAATTCAATAGGTGAGAATAGTCCGAAACAACAAAGAAGATAACTACCCATTTGCTCAACCAACGTGGGACGCTTAAAAAGTTGTTTTTAAATGATATTCAACCGACAACTTTGCGAACATATTATTTCTCTTTTAGTGTGTTTTAAAAAGAATGAACTCTTTTTAAAGTAAAATTAATTTTATTTAGAACTTGAAATTTTATCTTTAATGAGAAGTATTTTATAGTCGCACTAATTATATAATGCATGGCATGTCACACAAATGTTGACCACAAGTTTCAAAAATCTTATAGTAATATAAACTTTAGGACATTTTTAAGACCACACACAAATGTTATGACGCCTTTGAATGTCGGACTTGTTGTCTTACTATATCTGAAATATAATCCGGAAACTAAACAACCAAAGTAAAATAGAAATGGAGAAGAAGCAGAAATATAATAACGATGAATAAATTCGGGCTCGTTGAATTCACAATGTGTCCTTAAGGAACTTAATTTCCTAAGTCTCAAGGTTACAGATTATTTCCTTTCACGATAGAACGAATTACCATCACCAGTATAACGGTACCTCAAACAATCGGTGTGCAGCAAACTCAAAGAATCGGACGAATCACACTTACTGTTTTGTGTAGACGATAATATGCAGAAAGAAGAGAGATTTTAGAAATTTAATTTTGTAAGGAAAAAAAATCTAATGAACAACCAATGTTTATACCTTGAAGGTTGAGTCCAATCCGAAGAGAAGCAGCTCTTTCAAGTGGCTTTTCGGGAAAGAGATGCAACAACCTAAAGATACTCTTAACATGGTGTGATATTATCCGCTTTCATCAAGTCTGCACATTTTTTCTCACAAAAGATCACACCTCACACACAAAAAATTGAGACCACAAGTTCCAAAAATATCTTTCTTTTTTAAGTTTTGTGTTCAATCAAATATGTTACATAGATTAAAACGAAAGGAGTATATGTTATGAAAACGTATTGGTGAAATTTAATCAAAGACAAGCCATTGATGCATACAATCCAAATTTGGAAAGAGGATGACTGGTCATTTCTTAGGTCCAAATTTGGGAAGATGATGATTATATGAATCCTGGCCCTCTGATCCCCGTGGCGTATTTACTTTTGTTTTCATTTACTCGTGCCTTTTCCTTTTATGGTCAACATTTCCTCGTCCTACCTTATCTTTAAATCTCTAGATTGTGTTATTAAACACAAGTTATTGACATGTCATAAAATACGTGATTTACACTTCTTTGACGAGCTAGCGTGAGATGACTCCAAATGATAAAGATATGACCCAATATCATGTGCCAATTGATGAGTTATGAGTTTTGATGATCGACATATGCATCAAGGACCAGGTCCTTTATCAGTTCCCCCGGGCACTGTACGAACGTGACAGCTGTAAAGCTATGGCACTGTTCCAACTTGCAGAGCCACAGCGGGACAGACGGTTCATTGCAACATCTCTATCTATATCACATGACACTCACATGCTCTTATTGGCCCCCTATATAAACAACATGTTGGCATTTGTTTGACCTAGCACAAAAAACATATTATTCTCATTATTGAAAAGAGTAGCCGCCACTGTTTTCTCAGAGCTTTCAAGATGAAGACTAAATAGCTCTAAGGACCATATCCCAATACTAAATATGTCTTAAGTCCTATGTTGTTTTAGTCTTTATCTTTTGGTCTAAATATTGTAAACCTACACTTCTTTTAAGAAGGGCTTTAGTGGGTGTTTGGTTTATTAAGCTTTTTGTGTAGACGCCTAACTATAGTTAGTTATGGTGAGTTAAAGTTCAGTTGCAGGTAGTTGAATTAGTTTAGTTCTTGGCTAGAGTTAGTTAAGTGAGTGTTTGCAATAGAGTTATTGTAAGGGAAGGGATTAGTGGGCTAATTCCTTGGTTGCAAAAGGCTTGTAATCTGAAAACCGTTGCTCAGTTAGTGAAGTTGGAAATCCTACCAGTGTAGGTCGTGGTTTTTAATTTCTTGAGCAAGGAGTTTTCCATGTAAACATCGTGTCTTGTTTACTTCTTTTTTTGCTTAAGGGAACAGATAAGGTACCTGGTCCCTTATCTGTTTTAGTGGACGCTTAGCTTCTATCAATTGGTATCAGAGCAGGTTCCTTCTAAAAAGGTAACACCTAGAAAGGATCTCTCATTATGGCTGCTCCACCAAACTTTGAGGAAAGACAGTCAACCACGAGACCTCCAAGGTTTAATGGAAAGTATTATGGATAGTGGAAAACAAGAATGCATGACTATTTGATGGCTGAAGACTCTGAGCTCTGGGACATCATTCTTGATGGTACTTTTGTCCTTACAAAGATTGATACTGAGTCTGGAAAGCTAGAGGTAAAACCAGAAAAGAATATACCGAACCTGATAGAAAAGCCATTGAAAAGGGGTTCAAGGCAAAGAAGATTTTAATGTGTGGTATTGGACCAGATGAAGACAATCATGTTTCATTTTGTGAAACTGCCAAGGAAATATGGGAAGCCCTCTTGACGGCTCATGAAGGAACCTCTCAAGTCAAGCAGTCCAAAATAGACATGCTCACCACTGAGTATGAACTATTTAGAATGAAGGATGATGATTCAATCAAGGATATGCACACTCGTTTCACCTCCATTATCAATGAGCTTCATTCTCTTGGTGAAGTCATTCCAATCAGCAAGCGAGTTCGAACAATACTTGGTATTCTGCCAGGGTCTTGGGAAAGTAAAGTTAATGCCATAACTGAAGCCAAAGATCTGGAGAAAATGACCATTGATGATTTGATTGGAAATCTCAAAACCTATAAGGTGAAGAAAAAGAAGGAGCTTGAAAGATGGGAGCTAAAGAAAGAGAAGAACCCGATCCTTAAAGCGTCTAAAAGTGAATCAAGTGGTGATGAATCTGATATGGCCTACATTACAAAAAGGTTTCGTAAGATGATTAGCAAAAATGGTGGGTTCTCCAAGATAGGAAGCTCCAGCAAGAACTTCAAACAGAATGACTTATGTCACAAATGTGGAAAGCGTGGTCACTACATTAAAGAATGCCCCCTTCACAAGCAAGATTTCTACAAGAATGCTGACAATGGAGTGAAGAGATGTGACTGATAACTTGGTAAAGCAGGCTCTAGCTGCTTGGGGAGACTCATCTAGTGAATCTGAAGATGAAGATACAGGGGACACCTTCACGATGGCGGATGAAGATGAACCTGCGAAGTATGAGTCCATCTTTGCACTCATGGCCAAATCGGAGGATGAAGATGACAATGAGAATCAAGAGGTAAATTTCTTTGATGTTTAGAAAAATCTGGAAAAAAAATATTCTCAAAAGAAATTAATATCTCTTGCAAATGTGCTGATTGATACCTATCATAGCCTTATTAATGAGAAAAATGTCTTAAACGGAGAGATTGAAGGGTAACAAGTAAGGGATGATATGGTAGTAAACATTGTTGATCTAAAGGAACAAGTTGAAGAGTTAGCTAGGGATAATGCTTTGTTAATTAGTCAGATGAACAAATGGGTGAACACTCCTTTTAAAGGAAAACAAGTGGGCAATGAGACTTATTTTGAGATTGATAGTGAACTCAAAAAGGCTAAAATAAATCTCACTGCTAGAAAGAAATAGGCAACTTTAAGAGGATCTAAGTCGTGTGAAATCTGAACTTGATAAGTCTCTTCACTGGACCTGTTCCTCTGACAAAGTTGTTGCTATGTGCAAAGGTAATGATGGTAGAGATGGCGTTGGTTATAAAAAGGGAAAGACCTCGTTCAATCCTTATAGCAAATATGTCTCTGTGACTGAAAATTGGCTTTGCACCCACTGTGGCAACACTGGTCATTACAAAAACTCCTGCAAGCAAGATTTCAGTTTATGCACAGTAACAGAGCTTATGTTGAAAACAAACCCAAGAATGCAGGAACTGTTCCCCACAAAATGAAATCTGTGCTACCTGCATGGGCGAATAGATCTCTTATTCATCCATTCTATGATTACAAGGGACCCAAGTTGGCTTGGGTTCCTCAAACTAACAAATAACTTTGTTTGCAGGTTGGAGTGAGAGGGAGCAGTAAAAAATGGTTTGTGGATAGTGGCTGCTCAAAGCACATGACTGGAAGGATGGAAAATTTTCTCTCACTTAAGGCCTTGAAAGGTGGGAGTGTGTCCTTTGGCAATGGGAAGAAATTATATATTCTTGGTATTGGTAAAATTGGCAAGGCACTTTCCCATGCTATTGAAAATATTTACTACGTGAAAGGTTTGAGTTACAGTCTGCTGAGTGTGCCCCAAATATGCGACAAAGGAAACAAAGTGGAGTTCTTGTCTCATGTGTGCACTATCACTAATCTCAAAACTGGAGAAGTAGTACTAACTGCAAAAAGATACAAGAACATCTATGCAACATATTTTGGCTCATCTATTGATGGTGACTTGACTTGCCTCAGTGTTGTGTATGATAATACTGAGTTGTGGCACAGTAGACTGGGACATGCAAGCTTCACTCTGCTAAACAAACTGGTGGCAAAGGACCTGGCCGTGGGCTACCAAATGTCAAGTTCAAAGATCACAAGGTGTGTGATACATGCATAAAAGGGAAGCAAGTCAGGACCTCCTTTAAACCAAAGAAGGAAGTGAGCACCTCTAGGCCACTTGAGCTTCTTCATATGGATCTTTGTGGGCCTATGAGGATTCAAAGCAGAGGTAGAAAGAAGTACATCTTTGTGATTGTTGATGACTTTTAAAGATTCACTTGGACTCTGTTTCTAAGAACCAAAGATGAAACATTCCTTGTGTTTGTAGCCTTTGTGAAACAGATTCAAGTAAAGTTGTAAGTATAAGATCTGATCATGGCACTGAATTTGACAATGCAAACTTTAATGAATTCTGTGCTGAAAATGGAATTAGTCACAATTCCTCTGCTCCTAGAACACCTCAGCAGAATGGTGTTGTGGAAAGGAAAAACAGGACACTTGAAGACATGGCAAGAACAATGCTGATTGCAAGTGATGTGGCCAAAAGTTTCTGGGCAGAGGCTGTTAACACTGCTTGTCATTTTATCAATAGGTGTATGATCAGATCCTTGCTTGAAAAGACACTCTATTAACTACTAAATGGAAAAAAACTCAAGCTAACTTACCTTAAGGCTTTTGGATGCAAATGTTTTATTCTTAACAATGGTAAGGAGGCCTTAGGAAAGTTTTGATACTAAAAGTGATGAAGGAATCTTTATTGGGTACTCTTCTCATAGCAAGGCATATAAAGTTTTCAACAAGAGAAATCAAATTGTGGAAGAAAGTGTGCATGTGATCTTTGATGAGACAGATGAGTTGAGAAGCAAAGGGATACAAAGGGATGAAGCAGATGATGGAGACCTCTCAATTCCTAATGAGGTCTTGGGAATCACAAATGGAAAAGATGAAATGATGAATCAAGTTGAAGCAAGTAATGAAGAAGATGCAACAGAATATCCAGATGATGCCAAGGTACCTGGTCCTTCCATCACTCCACTTGAGGCTGAAGATAGAGTAGTTGATGTTGTGTCAAGCACTCCTGGTGCTGATCAGAGAAGTGGAGATCATGTATCTCTAGATATAAATGATGGTTCCAATGCGGAGGCACCTGGTCCCTCAGGCAGTGAAATTCAAGTATCCAACTGGAAACACAAAAAATCTTACCCTCTTGAAAATGTAATCACTCCCTTAAACTCTGACATCCAAATCAGTTCTAAGGCAAGAAAAATGTTTTCCTACTCTGCGTTCATTTCCCAAATTGAGCCCAAGAATATCAAGGAGGCATTGAAAGATGCTGACTAGATTAGTGCTATGCAAGAAGAGCTTCATCAATTTGAAAGGAACAAGGCGTCACACCTGTCCCTAGACCAGCAGACAGAATAGTGATTGGGACTAGGTGGGTGTTTCGCAACAAGCTTGATGAGTCTGGAAACACTACCAGAAACAAGGCAAGACTGGTGGTTCAAGGGTATAATCAATAAGAGGGTATTGACTATGATGAGACTTTTGCATCAGTGGCAAGGATGGAGGCAATTAAGATTCTAATTGCTTTTGCATCCCATATGGAGTTTAAATTGTTCCAAATGGATGTCAAAAGTGCATTTCACAATGGATACTTGAAAGAAGAGGTCTTTTTTAAGCAACCTCCTGGCTTTGAAAGTCATGATCATCCTGAGCATATTTTCAAGCTTGACAAAGCTCTTTATGGCTTAAAGTAGGCTCCTCAAGCATGGTATGAAAGATTGTCAAAGTTTCTTCTGGAAAATTGTTCCAAATGGATGTCAAAAGTGCATTTCTCAATGGATACTTGAAAGAAAAGGTCTTTGTTAAGCAACCTCCTGGCTTTGAAAGTCATGATCATCCTGAGCATATTTTCAAGCTTGACAAAGCTCTTTATGGCTTAAAGTAGGCTCCTCGAGCATGGTATGAAAGATTGTCAAAGTTTCTTCTGAAAAATGGGTTTATAAGAGGTAGAATTGACAACACTCCGTTTCTAAAAAAAAAGAGGGAAGAATTTGCTGATTGTGCAAGTATATGTTTATGACATCATCTTTGGTGCTACTCTTGATTCCCTATGTGAAGAATTTGCTGAGCTCATGAGAAGTGAATTTGAAATGAGCATGATGGGTGAGCTAAATTTCTTCTTGGGACTACAAGTCAAGCAATCTCAAAAGGGCACCATGATTAGTCAACAAGAGTACATTTGGCAAATTTGAGTAAGTTAAGGGATGAAGAGAAAGAAGTGATTGATGTGTCTGATGGAAAAGAGGAGGAGGAAGCCCATTTGGTCAGGAAAAACTCCAAAAGTAAAAGCACGTCAGTGGCTGTTGAGAAGAAAATAGTGGCTGAAGGAGGTGAGGAAAGTGAAAAGGAAGAAGTCGTGGCAGAGGAGAAGTTGGTGTCAAAATCCCCTAAGAAAAGAAAAAGCGGTTTTAGTGAAGAGGGAGGTTCTTCCAAAAGAGGGATCTTCTTGTCAGTGTCGAAGGGCCTGGTTCCTCAATGAAAAGCAAGCAAGCATTGGAGAAGGAAAGACAATATAATCTGCAAGGGTAGAAGGTTTTACTGGGAAGAGTCATTGATCAAGAGATTGTAGGACACCAAGCGTTAGAGGATTTAATGGAAGTGCTCAAATCTCAACAATGGGAGCACCTAATGGAAGGTCCTGCAGTGGCTTATGAGAAAAAAATAGTCGATTTCTTTGTAAATCTTCAATACACTGATGACTACTCATTGGTTTTCCAAGTTGATGCAGTGGAGTTCAACCTCAATGAAGAGCAGCTGGGGGCAATCCTTGGTGTTCCAATTGATGGAGTAAGTAAACTGGAAGAAGGAGACAAGGCTACTGCAGACTTCAAGCTTCACATAGTTAAAAGGGGCGAGCATGTGACCACTGAGACCATATGTAAGAAACAAATGAAGTCTCAGTATCAGTTGCTATTTGAGTTCGTGAGCAAGGTCATGCTTTCTCGGACTGAGAAAAGGTGTATTATTTCCAAGACGGATCTGGTCCTTATGGAAATTCTAGATGGTGGCCACTCGATCAGTTTGCCTGGAATAATGGTGTAGCACATAATAAAGCTGGTTGATGTCAAGGATGGTAAGCATGGTCTGCCTTATGGCTTTCTCCTTACTAAAGTGTTTGAGCATTTCAAAGTACCTCTTGGTAAAGCCTCCAAAGGGACCAAGAAGCAAATGTTCTTTATGTCCACCCTGGAGAAGTGTGAATGTGTCTCAAAGAAAGGAGGAGCAGGGACCACATCCACTATATTGAGTCTGATTCAAGCAAATGAGAAAATCTTGGCTGATGTTGAGAGGTTGCAGGTTGAGAACACCCTGCTAAAGGCTGAAATCACCAGAATGAAGGTGGAGGGACCTGGTCACAGTGGTGATACAGCGACGGAAATTGCAGAGTTGCGAGAGGTTAATTCTAGTATCACGAAGAAAGTTGCCGAGCTCCAGGAGAAAATCTTGGCTAATCACCAAGCTGCAGATTCTAGGCTTAACATGATGTTCAAAGCTTTCAACCATGTCAACCCATCAAAGCCTGCCAAACCCTGATCCTCTTTTTCGCCCAACTTCCTAAACTTATTTATTTGATATTGGTGCTTTGATAATTAATTTAGTATGTATGTGTTGAATTGATTACTGTGTTTTGCCCTCAAATTTCGTTTGATTGGCAATTCTCTGATTTCTGCACATATTTTCCTTCATGTTGCTTTGCCGTTTCTATTAGTACTCATACTGAGTTGCCCAAGTGGCCTGAATTAATGTCTCTGAACCTCTTAATGCTTATGATTGTCTCTTTTCAATGATGCCAAAAGGGAGAAAATGTGTGATGTGATGTGTTGGCATACGCAAAAGGAATGAGAATATTTTATGCTACATGTTGATGGGGTCAAATTTGCAGGGGGAACCTGATTCTTTGAGGAAACATCTTTTACGAGTTTGTCATCATCAAAAAGGGGGAAATTGATGAATTATGAGTTTTGATGATCGACATATGCATCAGGGACTGGGTCCTTTATCAGTTCCCCTGGGCATTGTACGAACGTGACAGCTGTAAAGCCGTGGCACTATTCCGACTTGCAAAATCACAACGGGACAGATGGTTCATTACAACGTCTCTATCTATATCACATGTCACTCATATGCTCTCAATGGCCCCTTATATAACAACATGTTGGCATTTGTTTGACCTAGCACAAAAAACATATTATTCTCATTGTTGAAAAAAGTAGTCGCCACTGTTTTCTCAGAGCTTTCAAGATCAAGACTAAATAATTCTAAGGACCAGATCCCAATATTGAAGATATCTTAAGTCCTAGGTTGTTTTAGTCTTTATCTTTTGGTCTAAATATTGTAAACATACACCTCTTTTAAGAAGGGCTTTTGTAGGTGTTTGGTTTATTAAGCTTTTTGTGTAGACGCCTAACTATAGTTCGTTATGATGAGTTGAAGTTCAGCTAGAGGTAGTTGAATTAGTTTGGTTCTTGGCTAGAGTTAGTCAAGTGAATGTTTGCAATAGAGTTATTGTAAGGGAAGGGATTAGTGGGCTAATTTCTTAGTTGCAAAAGGCTTGTAATATGAACAACTTTGCTCAGTTAGTAAAGTTGGAAATCCTACCAGTGTAGGTCATGGTTTTTAATTCCTTGAGCAAGGAGTTTTCCATGTAAACATCGTGTCTTGTTTACTTCTGTTTTTTTGCTTAAGGAAACAGATAAGGTACCTGGTCCTTTATCTGTTTTCGTGGAGGCTTAGTTTCTATCACCGATACAAGAAAAATATATAACAAATTTAATTTGAGTGTCTAAATGAAAATTCCTAACGAATTCAGATAGCCACCTATTTGTTCGGTCCTTTCTTTCTAATTTTATTCGAGGGGACGACCTCTACCGGATCCTTGTTGCTTAAAATCTTGAATAAGGATCGGAGTTGTCTACTCGCACAGAAAGGTCTCATTACCATAAAGTATAAAGTCCTCAAAGCTAGCTGTTTTTAAAAAATATGGCCAAAACATTTTTCAACGTTACCTTGTTTTCGTTCTAAAGGGGCACCTCTGTTATCCAAATTATAAGCTGAAAGTAAATTTTGTGAATATAAGGAAACTCGAAGGCAAGGTGGCGCTGATAACAGGGGCAGCAAGTGGCATAGGAAAAGAAACTGCCGCAAAATTCATAAACAACGGTGCCAAAGTTGTAATAGCAGATGTACAAAAGCAGCTCGGCCAAGAAACTGCCTCCCAGCTCTGACCAAATGCCTCATTTGTGGTATGCGATGTTACGAAAGAATCTAATGTTTCCAGCGATGTGGATTTCGCTGTCTCCAACCACGGACAGCTCGATATAATGTACAACAATGCAGGTATATATTATTCTCTCCAATCCACATAACAATTGATGTTTGGTAAAAGTCTAAGTCAAAATCAGTCAAAAGTTATAGGATGGTCCCCCCAACTGAACTTATAATTAACATATATACTATTTCTTAAAATACTCTTCCCAATAGAATTTCTAACTCGCTATCTATTCCTTTTATTCTTTTGTGCAAATGCTTTTTTACTAGATACTTTTATCAGTTTTAGAATTTTTATCCAAGTTACGAAATAGTAAACTGCTTATTTATAAAATCAGTAACAACACAAAGTGATTTTCAACTTAATGCTTACTACGAGTAGTTGCTTTCAATAAGTTAATTTAGATGAACTCTATATTACATTTCGTCGCATAGAACTTAAACTCTTTTTTAAAATTCTGAATAACCCCCTCTCTCTATATATAGGTATCGCATGCAGTACTTCACCGAGCATCGTTGACCTTGACATCGGTGCATTCAACCGCGTCATGACTCTCAACGTCGGAGGCGTGGTGGCTGGAATCAAGCACGCTGCCAGGGTGATGATTCCCCGACAAAAGGGTTCCATTTTGTGCACAGCTAGCGTCACTGGTGTGATGGGAGGTCTAGCCGCGGTCACATATTCAACATCCAAATCCAGCATTATCGGAATGATGAGATCTGTAACGCCTGATTTAAGCAAGAATGGTATCAGAATCAATTGCATATCACCCTTTGCCATTTCAACCCCGTTATCAGTTGACGAAATGAAATTTATGTATCCGGGAATGGAGGATCAGCATTTTGCTAAGATTATACACAGTGCAAGTGAATTGAAAGGAGCCTACTGTGAGCCTATTGATGTGGCTAATGCTGCTCTTTTTTTGGCTAGTGATGATGCCAAATATGTTAGCGGCCAAAACTTGGTGGTAGATGGTGGATTCACCTCCTATAAAAGCTTCAACTTTTCCATGCCTAATCAAGTAGAGTAATGCTACATATACTACAAGAAGTGTGATTTTTTATTATTTTCATTTGACAATTTTCAAATATCAATGCAACTCTGTTTCACCAAAAATGCTTTAATTGGCAGCTAAAAGTTCAAATTTGATCTAATTAATGGTCTGTAACAAACAGCAATGATAACCAAACTCCTAATTTGTATTGATAGAACTGACTCAATTGCAATAGCTAGTAATGAAACTGATACTTGAATGACAAAATCACAATTGAAGTACTGAAAACAAGATAGTAAGGGATCCTAGACAAGAAGGTAACTGGAAGGAGATGAGATACTGGAACAAAGAATGGAGATGAGGGGATACCAGACTGAGCCAGAGCTGCAACATAGTAATACACATAAGCTTATTTTGTTGTCAGAAGTCGTTATTTACCAACCTGGATCTTAGACATAGCCACTTAATTCGGTATTGGGTTGCTTTGTCAATACTGCTCAGACCCATTCATAACAGGGTCAATCAAGAAAGTGGTTTTTTTTTTAAAAAAAAATCATCTTAGGTATAATACATAAAGATCTTCCAAAAATTATCATGATTTTTCCAACTTATAAGGGGTGTTAACAGAATAAGGGGTGTGTTTGGTGGCGTGCATGATAAATATTATTCAGTTTTTTCATGTTTGATTGATCAAAATTAAAAAAAAAAAAAAAAAAAAAAAAAAACTTTATGAATAAAAAGAAATGACACTTTTAGTGAAAATAGGGAAGACAAGTTTCATAATTAGTAGCGTGTCACTTATTGTCTCCTTCATACACAGTGGCGAAGCTAGCATAAGATTTGCGGGTTCGGCGGAACTAATAACTTTGGTTCAAATTCTGTATTTATCTTGAAAAATTCACTGAATATGTATATATTGTTACTTTAGAACCCAGTAATTTAAGCGAATTAGAATCCCGAACCCACAAGTTTCAAATCCTGGTTCCGCCTCTGACTCCACATGTTCCAATTAAGAATATTTGAATGCAGTGATAATAGTGGAAAAAAGTTCACTATTGATTATTTAGTATAACACACATTTTAATTTCTTGTCTACGTGGCTATCTGAACAAGAAATTTCTGTGTGATCGTACGGGATTCCGAGTATAGATTTTTTTTTTTTTTTTTTTTTTTGTGAGAATGATGGAGGCCTTTGGTTAGTGAACAGTTTTGCTTTCTCCATTCTAATTATCTTCAAGATGCTTCAAGCAAGTTGACAATATGATATGGCGAGAACTATTTGATCAAATAGTTTTCTGTGTCTCACAGGACCACATGACCCTTGCTTAGCTCTTTGAAAATTTAGCCATTAAAAGAGAAAAATTATGGCATGTTCTTTTATATAAGGTAACTATGTACATTCTTTAGACGTGAATGGGTTGCTCCCACAATGGGTTACATAATTGACCCTAGTAAAATTTAATTTGAAAACTCGGAAAAATAGAGCAATGGAGTGGAGTAGTCACGTCTCTATCGCAAGACAACGTGCATAAAATAGAAGAAGAGCATATACATAGTCTATACGTCAAATTTCTTACGTATAAAAATAAAGAACTTTTACTAGATTTAACATAAAATTAAAATGAATTGCAATGGGCCACCCACAAACCAATTGATCCAATTTTCACTGTTCAATGCTCCAGCATATAAATTACCGATAGTTTTTGAGAATTCCAGTATAAACATAACTATCGTATGCTCTGTTGTCTTAATTTTGATTCCTCGTTACTATGCCTGTTAACCGGGCCGATTAAAACTGGTAACCGGAACTGGCCCCGGTATACCAGTTTAGCGGTTGCGAAAATCGTAGTATACCGGGCCGGTTACGGTTTATTTTTCTTGAACCATTAATCAGAACTGGCCGATTGGCCGACCGGTTAACCGGTAAGTTTTTAATTTTTTTTTAATTGCTGGCAAATATAGACGTTATTGAGCCGTTGCCCAACAGTCCAAATTGATAAAATGGTCGTTGGCAACAGCCAAAATTGTGATTTTTGGCCCCCCTCCATCCCCCAACCCGGCCCCCAAACTTTTATTTTTAATACTTTAATCCCTTTCCCACTCCTATATAGATCTCTCTCCATTTTATTTTCATCCACACCAATTTTTTCTTCTCAAATTCTCTCAATTATTAGCTACTTTAAAATTACAAGTTCTCTCAAATTCTCAATTATTAGCTATTTTATATTTTGAAATTATACAAAAACAAAGTGTTGGTGGAGTTGGTGGATTTGCAAGTCTAGCTGCCTTCAATTCAATATTTGTCTTGGCGGAATTTATTTCGGCAATTTGGTACCTTCGTTCCAACTCTAATTTTAATTTTCGCAATTTATTTTCTTGCGATTTATTTGCTTGCGATTGAATTATGTCTAAGAGAGTTAGGAGTGGCGGTAGTAGTGGGGGGAGGAGAAATATGGAGGAAACATTTGTGTCGGAAACGGAAACGTATATGATAGGTCAAGTTGACATTACTCAAAATAATCCAATTTTACATCATGTAGCATTAGAATACCGATTTGGCCCAACCTATAATGAAGTTGTTGATGATGATGACATTGATGACGAAACGCAATCACTGAAAAATCCGATAGGAGATACATAACATGCACAACAATCACAAACACAACAAAAACCGACAAAAATTCATACGCCAACCTCTAAAGTTTGGAATTTTATGACTAGAGATAGGGAGAAAGAAATAGTCACATGTAATTTATGTATAAAAATGTTTCAATTCAAGTGTAGGAACAATAAGGATGGGGGAATGGGTTCACTAAGGACTCATTTTATTGACTATACATAAGGACGTTTGGGTAGAGGGAACGGGTTCCGTAGGGGGTACTCAACGAACAACAGACCCACATACCGGAAAATTTTTTAGTTACAACAAAAAGAAAGACCGTGTAGAAATAGTTAAAATGGTAGCTTGTGATTGTTTACCATTTTCCTTTCCTTCGGGGCCGGGTTTTGTTACTTATATTCAATGTGGTTATAATCCGATGTTTGAGGGTATTCCTAGAAGTATTTGTAGAGTGAATATTATTGATTTATATAAAAAAACAAATATAGATTTTATTTGCGCCATGCACTTAATTCTTAAAATTGTAATGTTTTCCTTACCGCCGATATTGGTCTTAGTCTTAGTAAGTTAGAATTTTTTGCTATTACATGTCGTTGGATAGATGATAATTGGGTCATGCAAAAAAGAATTATAGCTTATTTATATGATGAAGGGAAGGGTCGTCATGACGGTAAATTTTTAGTGAACGGAATAACAACTATTATGAAATTTTTTCAAATTTACAAAAAAACATTTTGTATTGCTTTAGATAATGCTACTAACAACACAAGCGCGGTTGGCCTTATAAAAAGGGAATTAAAACCTCCACTAGCGGATATTTTTCATGTAAGATGTAGTTGTCACATTTTAAACTTGATTGTTAAAGATGGTCTTTCCTTATTTGATGATCCTATTCAAAAGATTGGAGATGCGATTGCTTTTCTTTTTTGTAATTCAAGTAAGGCTAAAATGAGAGATTTTAAAAATCAATGTGAGAGTCTTGGTCTTAGACCTAGGAAAATTCAAGTTGAAGTTGATACTAGGTGGAACTACACTTACATTATGTTGCAACAAGTATATGAATATAGGATTGCCAAACAAAATAGTCACAACAATCACAATAAAGAGGTTACGGAGTGGCTGTTTGATAGCGATTGGGAAGATGTTTTGGAATGTAAAGAACTTTTAAAATATTTTTATAATGCTACTCTTGCTTTTTCTAGACAATTTTATTCCGCGGTTACCGGAATTTTAGCATACTTGGCCGAAATAGCTAGAGTTTTATTTGAGTATAAGGCAAAATCGGGTTGTCAAGCGGCTATTCATTCTATGAGGGAAAAATTTAAGAAGTATTATTTTCCCATGCCAACTTTATTCATATTGGGTTCTATTTTAAATCCTTGTCTTAAAACTTCTTATACCATTCAATTGGTTAGACAAATTTATGAATATTTAGAAATTACCACCGAGGAACCATCACAATTTGAGGCCGAGAGAGCCATAGAAATTGAGCTTACAAAAGTTTTTGAATATTATTCTAAGTTGGAATAAAGTGTTACTCTCGTTGCTCCACCACCTAGTACTTCTACTTCTCGAAATAAAGGAAAAGGCATAACGAGTTTAGGTGTTTTTTGGAGAATGTCTTCTTCTACTACTCAAACTAGTGCAAACTTTGATGAACTTCACTTTTATTTGTCGCAATTGGTGGAAATGACCGTGGCCGAAGTGTACGTCTTAGGATTGTGGAAGAAATTCAAGGTGAATTATCTCGTACTTGCCAGAATGGCTCGAGATATACTTAATGTTCAAATATCAACCGTGGCCTCGGAAAGTGCATTTAGCCAAGGAAGACAACAAATTGGAGACCATAGATATTCGTTATCCGGATTTAGCTTGCAAGTATTAGTTTGCATTTGCGATTGGATTCGATCGGAGCGGCGCAACCAAAGGCTAGAGGCGGGGCAAGGCGAAGAGGAAGAGATTGAATTTTTAATAGCAAGTGAAGCGGACCAATTTGAAGACATGGAAGATATCCCAATGGATGAATATAATATAGATGAAATTAGCGAAATGGTGCTTACAGTGTAATTTTATTCTTGTACTACTTAGTTGTAACTCATGCATTATTTGCAAGTTAAAAAAAAATAAAACTTGCAAATAAATGTTATCCATTAATGTATTAAAAATTATGACTTATTGAGCTTTCTTCTATTTACTTGTATTTATATTCTTACTTATATTAATTTAAGAAAATACCTACAATGTACATCTACTTAAATTAAAAAATAGAAAGTTATAACTATATATATTTATAAATATACACTTGAATTTTATAATACTCATGAGTTATTAGTAAATATAAAATTTAAGTAATACATATAACTTAAACATATATACCTACAATATAATTAGAACATACTTATAATATACATATACTTAAGTTATAAAATAGAAAGTTATATACTTGGAAAAAAACAATCTTGAATTTTATAATACTCATAAGTTGTTACTTGTTAGTAAATATAATAAATATATAAACTTAAGTAATACATATAACTTAAACATATATATATATACACACACACACACAAACTAATAAACTTTAGTGTTAATTTATGTGTGAAATACGTAATTAAGCAAAAAAAAAAAAACATTTTCGGGCTAGCCGATTTGGTAGAAGGGTACCGGTTCCGAGCCGGTTAGAGCAAAACCGACCAGCTAACCGGTAACCGTCAACTTTACCAGTTCAAAAATCGGTAACCGGTCGGTTTGCTAACTGAAACCGGTTCCGGGTCAACCGGTTGACAGACTTACTCGTTACCAATGAGGTACCTTAATTACAATTTGACCTTTGCCGGTCCAAGAAGAAAGCATTACATGGGAGGAAGACGATTAGGATTGAAACTTTGACTAATTAAGTATTGAGATATATACTATTAACCATGTGTTTGGATATAACATTTATTATAGAATAATTATTTATTCAATTTTAATAAAGAATTAAATATATCATGTACTAGTATGTGTGTCATTTACTTATATAGTAGATGATTTAGTGTATAGAGTTTAGCTTATACACGGAAAATTAAATCATCGGTTCTTATAAGTACAAAGTATATGTTCACAATCTAAGATGGAAATTGGACAAAGTCATCGGAATGATTGTAGTACGAGATTAAAATATAACCTATCTTGATTATGGGAATGAGCTTATTCTAACTTCTTGTGCCAGTACATTTTATGTGTATTGAACGGACTAAGTAGAGGCAAGTGTTTTTTAACTGAATATATAAAACAACCTCTCTAGTTCATTAAAAGTACTTATACTCTTAATCTTGATAGGATTATTATGATCAATGTGATTTGTTTATTATTTTGATTTATTAAAAGGTACGACTCAATTGCGGGTATGTATTCCTAGTAAATTGAAAAATGGCAACCTATATTTGTGAAATAATTATTAGTTGATAGTATTCATGTCTCGACTTTGAGATTGATGATACCCCTTTATGGATGCTTATAAGTTTTCATGTGAAAACCCTGCAGGTGAATTTTGTATCTGTCACATGAAATAAGTTAAGCGAAAGTATAAAGGATTTAATTAGTCAATGAATTAAATTGTTGGTAATTTAATTTAATTGATTGGTATTTTTAATCTTCACATTGGGAGTTAAATAAGATTTAATGAAAGATTTCGAAATTAAACTGAGGAGTGCAATTACAGTTTTTTAGTGGAATAATCTGTAATTTATTGTGGTAGGACTAATTCATTCATATTTCGAATTAATGCCGCAATTGGAAGCCTCGTTATTTATTCTGTGGTATCTGCTATGCCTAATTAATTAATGGACTTGGAAAATAAGTTTCTAGGAGGAAAAGTAGTCTACACGTTTTGGACTAGCGTTGACACCCTAAAACGTGATTATAAATAGAATACTTTTCATTCATAAGAAAAGAAAAACACTTTCCTGAGCTGTAATGTTTGCCCACACAAGCACTGTCCAAAGGCTAATTACGTTACACAGCAGAAGACTGCAGACCGTAGAATTGAAAGAAGATCACGTGGATGCTTGAGGGTTCAATTTGCGATCGCGGTCACGTTTCAAGAGATAAGTATTGATTTTGCATTTGACTAAAATCTCGATTATATGTTATCTATATTACATGCAAGTTAGATCCTGAATATTTATTTTCGCTACGTATGCATGTATTCCATCATTAAGAAATAAGGATCAATTGAGACTTCGAGAAAACAAAAATCGGGAATGAAAAAAAAAAATGAATAGAGTTACACATTTTATTTTAATATTGCAACTTGTAAAGAAGCGACAGAATTTTTTATCGAAATCTCGTTTTCTACTTTTTCCCATTTGCTGGCGGAAACGCACCCCTTCTTATCTCTGCAAAAAGATAAAATAAAAATGAAAAAGAGAAGAAAAGAAAAAGAAAAAAAAGGTGATTTTTACCCTTGTTTTGACGTTTACTGGTTACTTTATGATCCTGCTTTTAAGAAATACTCCGTCTGTTTCAATTTATGTGAACCTATTTTCTTTTTAGTTCGTGTTAAAATGAATGATATTTTTCCTAATTTGGAAACAAATTCACTTTATGAAATGATTTAAAGTCACATAAATATTCAAGACTTATTTTGAACCACAAATTTCAAAAGTCTTCACTCTTTCTTAAATGTCGTACCCAGTCAAATGAATTCACATAAATTGAACGGAGGGAGTAATTATTATCCTGAGTTTTAAATTTCACAAGTAAAAATTCAGACATTTATCTTTAAATTTCAGAATATGATTAATTTACAAAAATGACTATTTGTAGATTTACCTAATTTTGGACTTATGATAAGGCTTAAAGAGAGAGAGAATATGCAGTGATGAACCGACAGATCATATTAAAAGGGCATGGATTCAATATAATCATATTAATTCCTAGCGCTTATAGCTACTCTCTCACATGTGCTGTTGATATTCATATGCTCATGCCTTATATAAAGTCCAGCCAGCTAAAACCCAATTTGCTAGCAGTGTGAGTACTAAGAGTGACTCTTCTTATCAGTTTTTTTTGAAAGCTCCATCTTACTGAAAGAAGAAGAAGAAGAAGCCAACATGCTGAGAATAGCTTCAAGGTTAGTCTTTCTCACTCTCATCAATTCCTCTAACACTTCGTAGAGCCAAATCCGGAACATTACCTTTGTCCTGATTTACGTGAAGGTGTTTGATTGAGCACAAAATCTAAGAATGAAAGGAAGACTTTTGAGACTTATTCTCTAAAATTAGTCATAAATATTTAGGTGGCTATAAAGTGTCTCATCAATATATCAATTCATTTTGGGACTAACTAAACAGGACAAGTACGGTGTATGTATTAACTTTAGGATAAGTATAATCTTATTATTATAGGTATACTTTTTAAACAGTTGAAACTGATGAAAGAATGATTCAGTTGAATTTATAGGACTAGTTCAAAATCCGCTTCTTTCAAAAGAGAAGACACTCTCAAAAAATTGAGAGAGGTCTTGTATACCTGAAATGTTAATACAGCTAGATGAAAATTGAAATCTATTAATGTTATTGTTTCGATATATATCAGATGTTATTTCTCTCTTCTCTGTTCTTGTAATTGGAAATGGTCAAATATTAATCAAAGACTTGGGCCCTTTAATTCGTACTGTCCAATAATTTAGGATTACATGAAACCCTGCCCATGCCAATGACGTATTACCGTTTCATTTTATCTCGTACTGCGTGCCTTATCTTTACATCTCATTTTTTTTTTCTTGTTTTTAACTTAACTCCAGGTTCAGGGGCATCACTTCTAGATCCTCGCAGCTGCTTCAACCCTTCAATAAGGAGTTCTCTACTCACATTGAGAGGTGTGTGTACTCTCACTCGCAATTTTCAGTATTAATTAGTTTATTCGTCTTTAAGAGCATGACACGCGAGGTTTTAAAAGCTGAAAAATGAAGTTTTAATGGGTGAAAGGTAAATATAGTTAGTTTTAAAAGGTGAGGGATAATATAACTCTAAAGTATGACATTAAGGGATCGTTTGGTAAATAGTTGAAATTATTCCGGGATTATAATTTCGGGATTAATTTATCTCAATTATTGGGATTATTTTATACCATCTTTTAGATGGTATAAAATAATCTCAGTATAAGTGGGATAAGAAGGTATAAGTTGGGATATCCCAGCACTAATTTTTGTATCATATTTGGTACAAAGTATAAATTTATCCCGGGACTAATTTATACTTTCTACCAAACATGGCATAAAAATTAGTGTTGGATATCCCAGCTTATACTTTCTACCAAACGACCCCTAAGAGTATATTTGTTGAAAAACAATATAACAGAGGACAAATATAAATTATTTCCAATAGTAAAAAGACAAATATGACCCTTTTCTGTTTAAAAAACAATAATCAATCTCCTTTCTTTGAATCTCAAAATAACAACCGTACGTAACACATAAAATGGGAGTGAGGGAATATAATTAATGTCACATGCCTGTTGATCTTCTTGGACCGACAAAAATTGACAAGATTTTGTGTTTCTTGAGCACATGCAATGACGACTTATATATAGGTATAAAAAGAAATAAAGAAGAATTTTATTTAACTAGCATGGACGACATTGCATGTTAGTCGGATTGAGCTAGTCTCCATTTCCTTTCTCTTTATTTCCCCCAAGTTTTATCTTAGATTAGAGACACATGACATGAATTAAAATTAATGGCTAAGATTTAATTGACTAAAACAAAGTCCTAACCATGATTTATATAATTAATAATTTATTCATAAATATACTAGAATATTTTCTCTCTCTTACTATTTTAATATTCTATTTTTTTTAATTATGACAACTCTTTAATGGAGATATTTTTCAGAATATAGACAACTCTTTCAGAAATATACCATTACCGATTGAATAATGGGGTCTACATTATGTGAATTAGTAAGCATCATAATTGGAAAAAAAATTTAGAAAATATCACCAATTGAATAATGGGGTTTATTTCTGCGTAGGAAAAGTGGCAAAAAATAATCGGGTAAATCAAAAAATATATTTTACTGGGTAGGAAAAGTAAAATAGGAAGAGAGAGAAAATATTCTAATATATTTATGGATAAATTATTAATTATGTAAATCATGGTTAGGGTCTTGTTTTAGTCAATTAAATCTTAGTCATTAATTTTAATTCATGTCATGTGTCTCTAATTCAAGGTAGAACTTGGGGAAAATGGAGAGGAGCCCAATCCCATGTTAGCCTGTTAGGTATGTCAATTTGTGTAGTAAAAGACAAGGAGCGCGACATTTTTTTATCATACATATGGAATATAAAATTTAAGATTCATTAAGATGCGCGTAAATTTGGCATGACTCTCTGATCTCCGACATCTTTAAAAGTTTTATAAAATGTTAGAGATGCGATGCGATATCGCCATTTACTAAATTAAGGTCTAAAATAATATAGTATACCATGTCACTTCAATGTGATCCTCAATCTAGTAAGTATAAAGATATATATGTATTAAGAAAAGGAAGGCAGATGAAATCTGAGCAAAAACGTATGAAATAGCAGAATTTACTGACTTAAAACCTCTTCTCAAACAAATTTGTTACATTTTGCCAAAAAGATTTCTATGAATTTATTCCTTCGTTTATTTAAAAATTTTCAACTACAAAACTTGTATCTGTATCTAATTAAAATTCATACTCATATGAATTTGATTCACACTCCGACTTCGAGAGTGTATTTAACAGATTAATTTTCTCATGTTTGATTGGTAAAAGTTTTTGGAGAAAAATTAAATAAGGAAACTACTTATTTTTCAGGAATTTTTTTTCTAGGAATACGTTTTCCATCCTACCAAACACACCCTCTAATGGGTAATAGTTACCCTCCTAAAGGAGGATAAAATAGAGTCCTTTTTTTAAAGAACACAACAAATAAATGATCCTAGTGTATATGATCGAATCAAAGTGATCTATACTGTGCATATCCTTTAAATGATGAGTTGGGACAAAAGCGTTCAATTATTTAACTTAGCCTTTGAAATAGTTGGTTGAGGTCCAAATAATTTGATTACACTTCTTCTATCCCATTTGAGTTCATAACATATATATATATATATATATATATATATATATATATATATATATATATATATAGATCAATGTGCGTTAAGACTATCGGAGCACGGTGATTTTGGAAATTCGGTAGTGTTTCTTCTTAGTATACAAAATTCTTTATTTATGTTAAAAAGAGTTGTGTATCAAATGTTGAAATTAAGCAATTTTGTAAATCCAGTAAACTAGAAGGCAAGGTAGCGCTGATAACAGGGGCAGCAAGTGGAATTGGAAAAGAAACTGCCGCAAAATTCATAAACAACGGTGCCAGGGTCATAATAGCAGATGTACAGAAGCAGCTCGGCCAAGAAACCGCCTCTGAGCTCGGACCAAATGCCTCCTTTGTGGTCTGCGATGTCACAAAAGAATCCGACGTCTCCAATGCAGTGGATTTCACCGTCTCCAGCCACGGACAGCTAGATATAATGTACAACAATGCAGGTATAACTCAGAGGAGAATTCAGAATATAAACTATGCTCATAACATGTGCTAGCATGTTAATTAGTATAAGTACTACTACTATTTTCAACAACTTATGTATCCAAAATGCTTACCATACAGACTAATAACGTGTTTGGTCAAACTTCCTAAATCTACTTATCTTGAAAAGTGGTTTTTGTCAAAATATTTTTGGAGAGTAATGGATTGTGTTTGACTAATCAATTTAAAAAACACCTTATAGAGCAATAATTTATGCTTGGCCAGTTCCAAAAGTGCTTTCGGAAAAAAATTATTTTTTTTAGCTTCTGAAAAACAGCTTCTGCTACTAATTAAAAAGACTTATTTTTTCCCTAAAAACTTGGACAAACACCTCATGACTCATAACTACCTTATAAGTGATCATTTGGTTGTGAATAGGCTTTTTTAAATGTCTGTGCATAAAAATTAAACAAATTCTGGATCCCTCTCTGCATGTAGGTATTGCATGTCGTACTCCACGGAACATAGCTGACCTTGACCTTGATGCATTCGATCGGGTCTTGGCTATCAACGTCCGAGGGATGGTGGCAGGAATTAAGCACGCTGCTCGGGTGATGATCCCGCGGAAGACAGGTTCCATTTTGTGCACCGCTAGTGTAACTGGCGTGATGGGAGGGCTAGCGCAGCCCACATATTCTACAACCAAATCCTGCGTGATCGGAATGATGAGATCCGTAACAGCAGAACTGTGCCAAAACGGAATCAGAATCAATTGCATATCGCCCTTTGCAATTGCAACCCCGTTTTATATCGATGAGATGAAAGCGTACTACCCGGGAGTGGATCATGAAGGTCTTGTTAAAATGTTATATCGCGCAAGTGAGTTGAAAGGAGCCTACTGTGAGCCCATTGATGTGGCCAATGCTGCACTGTTTTTGGCTAGTGATGATGCCAAATATGTTAGTGGCCAGAACTTGGTCATAGACGGAGGTTTCACCTCTTATAAAAGTTTAAACTTTCCCATGTCTGATCAAGAATAGTAACACTCTACATAGGTGTTACTAGAAGTCAGGGACTATTGATTATTTTGAAATGGCCAATGCAACTTATTCATCATCAATAATGTTTCACTTGGCAGCTGATTGACCCAGTTTTTCTAATGGGAATTCAGGAAATTGGCATTTTATTTGCAAATTCAGATGCGCGTTACGATGAGTTTAATAAATGCTTTCTTTTCTCTATAATTCATTATTTAATAGAGTTGTGCTACTAAACCAAAGATAATTGTCACAAAAACTGTTGCAAGTTGACAAAAAAAACCTGGACCAACTCCTGGTATGCAGAAATTTGCCATTACAACAGCAGATAGTGAAGTGGGAAAATACTTATTTACATCTGGTTTATACCAAATCAAATTATTTAACCATCAACTTCGCAGATTAAAGTGAAAATATCACTTAATTATGGTTAAGAGGTAAAAGCTTATCTGCAAGACAGATGTTGTGCATTAATTTGTTTGGTGCAAATACTGTGTTCGAGTAAGTTTTTTCCAGAGTAAAGTGGCCATCAGTTTTTGACATGCTGCTAAGACCAGTAGCAAAAAGATTACATAGGTGCATATATTCCAGGCCCAATACACAAAGTTAAGGGCAAAATATGCCATCACGCATTATGCAACAACAGGTATGCTAGTTTATCAAGCATGGAGGTACAAGCTAAGCTCTGTTTCACAGAAGATTTTCTTGAAATGCATAAACTTTCATGAAGTTTACCAATATTGACTACTAGTTAAATAATTTGAAAACTTAAAACGGAAAAGAGCCAATAATGCCCTTGAATTAACAAAAGTGCCATCCCTTTGGTCATTTGTCCAAAAAATGCCTGTGGACAATTAGAAATAGGACAAAAGTGCCCTCACCGTTAGCAATCTGACCCAATTATCTAGATCTGATGAGTACCTCCTATCTTTCACCAACTATTTCGGATTGGGCTGCTTTCCATTTTTCTTCTCTCCTTTTTCCCCAAGTTTTATCTTGGATTAGAGACACATGGCATGAATTAGAATTAATGGCTAAGATTTAATTGACTAAAATAAGAAATTGACTAAAATAAGGCCCTAACCATGATTACATAATTAATAACTTATTCATAAATATATTAGAATATTTTTCTCTCTCTTCCTATTTATTTTTCCTACCCAGTAAAATATCTTTTTTGATTTATCCGATTATTTTTTGCCACTTAATTTTTTTTCCCTAATAGACCCATTATTCAATGGGTGATATTTTCCATTTTTTCAATTATGATGCTTACTAATTCACATAATATAGACCCCATTATTCAATTGGTAATTTTATATTTCTGAAAGAGTTATCTATATTCTGAAAAATATCACCATTAAAGAGTTGTCATGATTGGAAAAAAAGATCGAATATTAAAATAGGAAGAGAGAGAAAATATTTTAATATATTTATGGATAAGTTATTAATTATATAAACTATGGTTAGAGCCTTGTTTTAGTCAATTAACTCTTAGTCATTAATTCTAACCCATGCCATGTGTCTCTAATCTAAGGTAGAACTTGCGAAAAATGGAGAGAAGGGAAATGGAGAGGAGCCCAATCCAACTATTTCATGAGCACCTATTATCTTCTATCAGTATAGATATCGAATAACTTTGTCCTCCAAAAACTAGATAGATATATGGAAGAAAATTACCTTGTGTTTTTATCTATTGAGATTTGAATATAGTTTTCTTATAAATCTTTACCCCACTTTATTAGGAGTAACAATCACATGTATGGCAAACCTTCTATAGAGAAAGCTCGTGAACAAAAAAGGTACATCCTTCCAATGAAGTAGAAAACATAATTTATAGAAGAAATAAGTGGGCTAGCCAACTCTAAGCAAAAAAACATAAGTTTTAAACGGGGAAACATCATACCTGGAGGTCCGTTTGGCATATTTTTGTAACGACTAAGGTACTTTTGTCCTATTTTTAAAAGTTCAGGAGAATTTTGGATCAAAAATCAAATGGAGGGCATTTGGGGCCTATTTTCGAAAATTCAAGGGTATCTTTAACCTTTTATCCTAAATAATACGTTGTTTGGATGGTCATTACCCATGGTTCATAATGTACAGTATCATATTGTATTGTATTAATGAATATAATGTTTGGATAGACTGTATCGTTTGTTGTGATTTAATAACATTTTTATTGTTT
Source organism: Lycium barbarum (assembly GCF_019175385.1). Taxonomy (NCBI): domain Eukaryota; kingdom Viridiplantae; phylum Streptophyta; class Magnoliopsida; order Solanales; family Solanaceae; genus Lycium; species Lycium barbarum. Next base: position 18,929,935 of record NC_083345.1, on the reverse strand, counting down.
GGTTTGACAGTATGGTACCGTCTAATAACATATAAGCTTACTAAAATATCCTAACCTTAATAACAAACTAGTTTATATATATATATATATATATAAAATTAAAAATATATATAACTAGGGAAAGAATAAAATGGAAACTTTACAAAATAAAGTAGGTGGTGGGTGGTGATTGGTGGATTTGGGTGTGATGGAGAGGGTGGTGGGAGTGGTTGGGTTTGAGGTTGACGGTGGTGGGTATAATTAGAAAATGAAAGTCGTAATCACGCAAAACCTATCAAATTCGTAGTTATAAAAACTGGGCTTTTTCATGATGATATAACCACGGAATTACAACACTACACAACATAATTTTAAGAACACTGAAAATAAACTTTCATAGAAAACAATATAATAATAATGTGGAGATTGTAACCCTCACTAACAAGGTGAAAGTTATCTTACGGTAAAAGCGATTTACCAAACTACACTATGGTAAAAGTTGGCTACAGGGCGCAATTTCAAAATCGGAAAAGGGTCAAAATTTTCCCTGAACTATCGAAAATGGGCCAATTTTACCCTCCGTTTGTAAATGGGGTCAAATATACCTCTGCCGTTAATAAATGGAACCATATATACCCTTAAAAGTTAACAGACCTCTGTGTCATTATTTATTTTAAACATATTTATTTGGTGACATGGACTGCCACGTTGGAATAAACCGAGTCCGGAACCAAAATAACCTCGAAAAAGTGTTTTAGAACCAAACTACCCCAACAAAAAAAAAGTTACAAAACTGTCTTTAGCGCAGTAATTTACTGCGCTAAAGGGTTCCTTGTTTTTTTTTTTTTTGCCCTTTTGGTTAACTCCTCTTTCATTATACTTTTTAACGTACTTTGACCATAGATTAATCATGCTTCGGGACCCCGAAACTTCAATATTTTATATAGAACCCTACTTATTTTGTGCGATTAATAAGGTAGGCTCAATACATTAAGGATAAGAAAATCTTCGGATTGCCGTTTTAATGGTTGAAAAGTGCTCGAACGCTATTTTTGTTTGAAGGCTTGGTGTCATTAGCTTTAAGTTCTTTACGAATACTTAAACTTATTCATTAATAATAAACCAAAAGTAGTAAAAATACAATCATCAAAAAAAAAAAAAACTTAAAATACATTCATCAATTCATGCCCTTGAGTTGATGAAAAACTAAACATACTAATATTCTTCAAAATAACAACATCATCATAAATTAAACTTAAAACAAAAATCACAACATTCTTAATCATCATCAGAATAGAAATCTTCAATATCGTCCTCTGAAAAATATTGGCGGTTTCTTAAGACACATCTTTTTTCAGTAGACGTTAGTTCTCTACCGGTTGATGATGTTTGTTCTTCAGCCAACTTTAGCATGTAAAATCTACATCGTCTTGCCATCATTCTGTTATTTTCTTTTCTAATCCTTTGCACGGCAAGCTCGCAAGTTTCTGGACCTACTCGAGACATGGTTATGGAGTACCTTGTTGGGATTGGAGTGTTGAGATTTTCCAAGTCATGAACAAGACGTTCTGATTCGACAAGCCGATGTGACCATTCTCGGCGTAAACCGCAATAATATTCTCGCGGATCTGAATATTTCACACTGCAGAAATCATCATTACGCTCTATAAGAAGGTGGGGATTTAGTTCATCTAGTTTGAGATCACTGGCATCGCTCGAAAAACTGCTATGATTTGAACTCTCATCATCACTGTTATTTGGTTCTTTTGGAAGGAGTAAAGACCAAGCTGAGTTTCTACTACTCGACATTGAATACTTTGTAGTCTAATAACAAAAGAAAGTGCTACTTATATAGTTGCAAACCCCCATGTACTCGTTGGGGGGGGGGGGGGTCTTTATGACCCCACCTACTTACTTTATATAAAAAAATATTAATCTTCATCAGACATCACACAGTCCGAATCCCACTTGAATCTAAATCTTGTGCTACTATGTACACCAAATTCTACCCTAAGGTAACGTATTTGCATCCAATTATTCTCTTCGCGAAATGGTTAAGAGCAAAATTAAACTCTTATGGAGTTCCACGAGGCATTGACATAGCACTTTTTTTTGGGCGTTTAAGCCCTACTGACACTAACTTTTGCTCCAGTGCTGCAGCCTCCCTAACACGCCAATTCCACTCCTCTGTCATCATATTGTTGTAACGTTGGTTGTATCTCTCGTTCGAGTTGTTTGAGTATTCAAAATCTTCACCCAATTCCCATGTCCTACCCATTGCGTCGAATATGTTTTCTGGAGTGAACGATATAACACGACTAATATCTCTAAATTGGTCAAAAAATGACATAGTAACTCATCGAGCGATAGTGAGGAAATACCTAATGCGGAGGAAAGTGACGATGAGGTTGAGGTTGAACAGTTCGGCACACCAGGAGGAACTGAATTCACAGCAACCATTTGAACAGCAAGAGTCGACTCCGGTTCATCCGCAAAGCCAATTTCAATAGCAAGAGTCGACCTCGATTCAGTGGCATTCCGATGAGATCCCCTATCTTGATCATCTTCAAAATCGCCCAGATGCCTTTGTCTTTACTAGGGATGATGATCATATTCGGCGAAGTTTGTGGAAAGGGTCAGTAGATCTTTTAAAACAAAAGACTCATATTGAAAAGGACATGATTTTCAGCTCAAAAAATCATTGCAAAGGGCTATTAAGATTTATTGCATCCAGGGGATGAGGGAGTTTAAAGTTGACGATTCCACACGAAAACTTTGGCAATTGGTCCGCAAGCGAAAATATCAAGGCTGCGAATGGATGCTCCATGGTAAGGAGATTGCTGAAAAGATGCGGACTATTTCAAAGTTCTACACAAAGCACACTTGTGATATGGGTGACCTCCCATATGATCATTGCAATCTAGATACCAATATGATTGCTCGTGTGTTAGTTGACGACATTGGAAAAAACCCAAGGTATCCCCTTCGCCTAAGTTTATTTTATTTTTGGTGTTAATATAATGTTCCTCGTTGCTATATGCTGATATTTCAACTTATTCAGGTTCCCTATTAAAGATTGTATTACAACCGTCCTGAAAGTATATAGCAAAACTGTTAGTAAGAGAAAGGCGTATCTTGGGCGTAGGCGTGCACATGAGATAGTCTACGGCAATTGGGAGGGCTCTTTCAAGAAGTTGCCGAGATACATGGCGGCTCTACAACACTTCAATCATGGTATTGTTGTTGAATGGATGCTCAAATCGAAGCCTAGTGTGCCCGGTAATATTTTTGAGTTTGTGTTTTGGGCATTCAAACCATGCATTGATGATTTTGCTCATTGTCGGCCTGTAATATCAATAGATGGAACACATGTGTACGGGGTATACAACATAAATCGGCTAATTGCAGTTGGAATGGATGCAAATGGAGCTATATTCCCTCTAGCTTTTGCGATTGCAGCTAATGAGAGCATTAGTATGTGGGGTATGTCTTTAGACTACTTAAGACAACACATTATTAAGGATCGCATGAGAATATGTGTGATCTCAGACAGAAATGCTGGCATATTGCACAATATGAGGGGCAAAATTTAAAGATCACAAATATGAGGGGCAAAATTTAAAGACCACCCCAAAAGAAGGGAATTGCCCAGTTTAAAATGGGTCAAATAATGACATTGAGGTCTATTAAGGGTATATATGTCCCAATTTATTAACAGAAGGGGTATAAATGACCCCATTTACAAACGGAGTGGTAAAATTAGCCCATTTAATTTTGACCCTTTACCGTTTCAAAATTAACCGGGGTGCGGGCAGAAGAAAGAGAGGAGGCGCCAAAAGGGGTATTTACTTTAGCAGGACGACATTGCGGATAAGGAAACAGTCCAATTTTAGTCCTCTCCATTGCATAAATATGGCAATTGCAGCTGCAACCTGCTGCTTTTTCTCTGCCGGCACTTCACTCTACTCTCTAACGTCTCCTCCGTCTTCTTTATTTATTCCTAAAGCTCTACATCAAAACAAAAAGGTTCTCAAGAATTCATCTTCTTTTCCTCAAGACCCAAAGGTACATTACATATCCCAAGTTTCTTGTCCTATTTTATTTCCACTTAGTCCTTCATTTTAATATCGGGTTTTTTCATTGCGAGATTGCCATTACTAGTATCTGTCTTAAATTACTATTCCCTCCATTTCAATTTGTTTGTATAACTTTCTTTTTTTATAGTCCGTTTAAAAAAGAATGCTTCTTTCCTTTTTGCTAAATCTTTAGTTTCAACTTTCCACACGGCATGTTTAAGAACAAGATTCAAAAGTTTCTTTACTTTCTTAAATTTTGTTGCTGTTGCTGGCTCCTTTGAGTAAGTTTGATGACTCATACAGCCTGAATTGCTCTTATGAGTTCGTGTATTTCAATACATGTGTCACTGCTGCTTGTCACATTACTGTGTCCTAATTTAGGAAAAAGTATTTTTCTTTTTGTTCATGAGCAAAGATTTAATCTAACAAGCAAAGGATGGATTCAGAAAGCAGTTGGTAAACAGAATTTCCTATGGAGATCAAAAGACGAAAGACATTTAGCAAATAAAGATGGCAGAAGCAATAATAATGAAACGGGACAATCTAAATCAACTGCATTTAAACCGCCTGGTCTGCAGAGGAAAGGAGCAGGGAAGGGAGCTCCAGTTGAGTCAAAGGAGCCGCAGGTATGAATGACAGTAGTATTACTTCTTCACTTGGATGTTGACTTCTACATCCTTTCCATTTTAGCTTCTGTTCACCTGTTTTTTTATCCTTAATAGTTGTATCATTGAATTATATTATTTTGGTGCTGGTAAGCGCTTTCCATTTATCATGTCCCATAAAGAAGTTACATGTTGTCTTCAGTTGTTCTGTACTACTTTATCTAAGTTGGTTTTCTTTTCCAGGTAGAAACTGGTATCATTGAAGATGCAACTTTTCTTAATGCAGTTGTGAAGGTATATATGTGGTTAAATGGCAATATTTTATTGTGCTCATTTCTTTTTGAGGCCTCTTCTTTGAAGCTCAATATTTCTGTTTTACTTTGCTAATTCTCTTACTGAATTGTCTGTATACTTGGGTGGGATATAGGTTTCTGAGCCTTTAAAGACATATGGTCCTGTGCCGCCCTTGAACAATTTTTTTACTAGCTACTGACTTCTATATACTTCTGCTGTTATGCTGCGTAAAGTGTCTAGACCTCCATAAACAATAAATGCGAATTTTCTCTTTTTTGCATCAAAGGATATATCAACAATATGAATAGTCATATCACATATATCTGCACGTGCAGTTGGATTTGATAATCTTATGATGTAATGGACTCACTTTTTCCTTCTCCATTGCAGTTGGATTTTGATTATCTTGTGATGTAATGGACTCACTTCCTTCTCCATTATGTTTATCTGTAGGTTTTCTGTACGCACACTGCTCCAGATTATTCCCTTCCGTGGCAGAAACAAAGACAATTTGCAAGTACTGGAAGGCATGCAATTCCATCTTCCTTAACTTTAGTACTTACTTTTGTGAAAAAAAGTAAAATTTCCTGCGAAGAGTAGTTTTCAATTGGGCCTAAAGGTGTTTGATTCTCATAGATTGCCAATTATACGAAGAAGACAGAAATTGCTAGGTCATTAGTGCATACAAATATTGTGCCTATTGGAAGATCTACATATACAGATTTGCGCATTGACTTTATAATAACAAATAATCTCAAGAAAAAGAATTTCACTCTCCATCCCATTTTATATGCTAAGTGTTTGATTCTACATAGAGCTTAAGATATTAATTTGACTTAATTGTTATGTTAGTATTAGTCAGTGTCCACAATTCTAACTGTTGCTTGCTTTGTGCAGTGCTTTCATGATTGGTGATGGGAAACTCCTGACAAACGCACATTGTGTTGAATATGGTACCCAGGTAAAGTTTTGCCTTTGCTATGTTGACAATTTTCCTATTAACTGACTCCTATGTGCCTATTTCTGTGTCCTCCTTTCTTCTTTAATGAAGAAACCCTGAGGTTTTCTCAATCTGCTTTTAATAGAATTATAACTTTTTATTATAACAGATTTTTTTTTTCTCTAGAAAACGTTTTTCTTCATTATATAATACAAAGCCCTTAAACTAAACATTGTCGTGAAATTGAATATCAGAAGTATAATGTTCTCTTTTTCGATAACCGAGAAATGGAGGGCCATTGGCGCAAGGTTCGGACTTCAGAGTTTGGTGGATTATGGGCTCACACCCTCCCCTTCTCCACTTAAATGCTAGGCTTTTGTTTGTGTCAGGGTTCGAACCTATGACGTGCGCCTGACCCATACATCACACTTTGTGCTCTCGCCACTAGACCAAAGCCCCAGGGCAACTTTTTTGGTTATTCACAAAATACGATGCTTTCGTATTCTGTTTTGTTATGTGAACCCTCAAGTGGGGGCTTTGTTGGATTTAACAGTTTTTTTTCCGAGTTGAGAGCATACCTAGGTCATCCAGAACCACAGTTCTCATATCAAGGCTTACTTTTAGTACTGGATTTTTGGGGAAAACGTTTGGCATGCACTTTAATATTTATTTTTGTAAAAGGTGAATCCGTGAAGGAAGCAAACTTTCTGTTTTTGTTATATTTCTACAAATATTTTCTTATAGAAAAGAAAAAGTTTGGAAGGTGTAGAAAAGGAAAAGTAGAATTTGCATTCTTTACTTTTTTGGCTTTGCACTGTGCCCACAAAATATAAGATTGCACTCCTCTTCTAGGGTTTTGAACTGTATTGTAGTTTTTCATCCTAGGCAATGTTTTTTTATCAAAAACATGCTGTTAGGGAAATCTAAATGCATAGAAACAGTATGGTAAATGAAAATTTCCGTGCAGTCTCTAATTACAGTGGTAGGGGTGTTGGGACTACTCAAATGCAAAAGGAACTAAACATAAAATAGAAAATTCAGCCATTTAGCAAAGTCCTAACGAAATGAAATAGCTTTATGAAAACTTACAGAGTTCACATTTAAGCTATCTAAGCAGAAAAATATAACCCATCTAATCCACATCACCACGTCAATATCCATCCTTTTGGATAGTTTGGACAAATGATCAAGGTCCATTTTCAAGCCCCACTTTTATTATTCACTGTTCTCTACATGACATCTAACTTGCTAGTCATAACTAATTAATGGTGGAGACCTCTTGCAAGTTTTGAAAGTTTTCCTTACCCACATCATTATTAATTTTTTTAGCATATGTAGATTTAAAATGCAATTTTAGTTGAAGTGTCTTTTCCATGGCAGGTTAAAGTGAAGAGAAGGGGAGATGACACTAAATATGTTGCCAAGGTATACTTTTCATGATAACTTGTGAGTGCCTAAATTGCCAAGGTATGCCTATATTACCGGACCACAAGGGTACAATAGACCCTTGTGGTCCGGGCCTTCTCCGGACCCTGCGCATAGTGGGAGCTAAGTGCACTGGGCTGTGGAACACCCCCCCCCCCCCCCCCCCCCCACACACACACACACACACAATTTTTTTTTTGTTTTTTTGAAGAAGTCATAAGGATGCAAACTTGGGTGAGGTAGACAAAATCTACCCAACCAACAGTTGGTGATCTAAACCAAGACATACTACTTGGAGTCTGGTAAGAGGAAATGTGACCCGACCCAACAAACAGGTTTACCATGGGGCTCATTGAGTTACTTCAGTTAGTTGATAATGTACATTTCCTGTCTGTTGGAACTTAAATTTGGAGCTTCCAGCTAATTTCCCAAAATTACATTCGGTATTATGATTACATTTATAAGATGGAAATTCTATGCTAATGGGAAAGTAAGATGTTGCTGAAGAATCAAAACTGGCTATTTTTTCCCTTAAACAAACTTGTGGAGCTTCAATTAAGCTCTTTAATCAAAGCAATCGATTTGTTTTATCAATGCTTGGATGAAGTGCTGTAGTTCCAGGTTTTGATATAGTTATAATCTGACAAAAAAAAAAAAAAAAGCGACAGAGTTTTATTCTTTAATTAGCCGTACTATCAAAATAGGTATCAAATGGATTTGTTTTACTCTTTTCAATGTGGTTTAATCACAAGCTAAAATTACTTGTGTATTGTTTTAATGTACACGTTATGGTGTGGTCAAGTTGTCTGAGTAGAGGCCGTGCCCTAGCTTTAGGTGCGACTGGAAAACATTAACTTCACCAATCCAGTCTAAGAGATATGTTGACTACTGCTTAGAAGTTTCTGTTTCATCTGGGTCTTGTGCTATTTTTATTCTTAAAAAAAAAAAAAAAAGAACTACAGTCTTCTAGTTATCAGTGGTTCCATTCCTTACCCTCTGCATATGCAAAAATCATTCACCCTGGGAGCTCCTGAAAACTGTTCAATTTTAAACAATTGATAGATTAATTAAATAGGTCCGTCCTAGTTATCAAAAAAAATTAAATAGGTCCTTTTATTTTCTTTTCCTTTTGTAAGGAAATGATAAATTGAATTTGGAGTCTTGACAACCAGTAAGTACTTTAAGATATGCATCTAGTGAGGCCTGCCTGCTAAATGTTAGATTATAAATGGAACAAAAGGACGCTACATGTCTTTTTTAACAATATCTCTTTTATGATGTTGAGAATCATAGATTAGATGAGTATATGCCAGATCATTGGAAAATTAGTTTCAATAGATGAAAAACAGTGTCTAACTTTGTATAATTTTGTCTTTTGGTTCCAGGAATATCTTTAACAAGATTTCTTTTAGCTAGTATGATTGTATAGTGTTTCTGCACTACAAGTTTGTGCAAATGCTAAGAGGGATGTAAAGTTTTGGTAGGAAACTTTTTGTTAGCGTTGTTTTTCTTCCTGCTTGATTCTTACATATGGTTGACCTATTATCTCTGTTCATAATTGTGTACTTATCCTTACAAATAGTTTTGTTTTAAACTGTATTTAAGTGTTTGTTCCTTGAGCGGAGGGTCTTATCAAAAACAGCCTCTCTACCCCCCAAGGTAGGGTTAAGGTCTGCGTACACTCTACCCTTCCTAGACCCCACTTGTGAGATTACATTGGGTATGTTGTTGTTAAAAACCAGAAGCTAAGTGACAGATGACTACATATAGGCCAGATCCATTGGAAATATTAGTGTTCTTAGATGAAAATCATGTCATAGGTGCTAAAATGCCATTGAGTTTTGGTGCTTAATTTCAACATCTATTGAATGCAGGTTCTAGCTAAAGGAGTGGAGTGTGACATAGCCTTGCTATCTGTGGAAAGCGAGGATTTCTGGAAAGGAGCTGAGCCCCTCCGCTTTGGACACTTGCCTCGTCTGCAGGTGCATCTCATGTTCATCTGTACAGATCAGTTCTGGTGCCAAACATATGCATGTATTTTGGAAGATTTGCTTTGTTGTATGTTAATTTTGTTACATATAACGTTTTGCCAATCAAACTTGATTCTGGAGGAATTTTTCTTGGATTTGCCAGTGTCCTATCGTTGGATAGAGATTTTTTGTAATATGAATGATTCTGCGTGTCTAATTATGCCGGCAGTTTGGGATTATGTTAGGCTTCAATTGAAGATTGAGTAGTTGACACTTAGTTTTTCCTTGGATGTAATTATTATATAACAAGCAATAAAAGTAAATGTACATGAAATTTGGTAATTATTTGCTCAGAGAACTTGCTGCATTTTTGGGAATAGCTAATATTTTAGCTCATAAAGAGTGTAAATCCTCTTAGTGACATATTCATGTGTGTGTGTGTGTTTGTGTATAAAATGTCATTTGAAGTTTGCTGAACTTTTCTTCCTAAATTGCCGTATTCTATTGCCTCAGTTGAATTCTTTGACTTCTTTTCTAATACCCAAACTTAATCTGTCCGGTTCTGTTGCAATCTGTATAGATATTATTCTTAAGCTGGAAGTTACTTCTGCCTTGCAGGATGCTGTAACTGTTGTAGGTTATCCACTTGGAGGAGATACCATTTCTGTGACCAAAGGGGTGGTATCAAGAGTAGAGGTTTGTGTTTTCAGTCTAATGTTGTATCAATTTATCAGTACAACCAGGCAGTGACTTAATCTTTTTAACTTCATTAAAAGTTTGTATTGCTCTAATCACCAGTGCTGCTCATTTGTCATTTGCTGGGTACGCCATCTCAATAAGCATGTTATGAGTGCTATTTCTCTTACACATCAATATTGAAGAGTAACGGTTTGCTAGAGTTTAAAGAAATGTGAGATCTTAACTTTGGAACCTCCATAAATAATACATGATTTTCACAAAATTTATTACTAACATGGTATAGAAGCAATAAAGAGATACATGCAAATAGTGGCGTCTCTTTCCAAAACTAGAACATAAGCTTAAGGCAGTTTGTTGACCATAGATCAGGTTCCTCAGCCTTAACTAAAATGTGCAAAATATTTTTATTGCATTACCTAGTCAGTGGGCAAAATGACATTCTTCTTTGTGATAATTACTTTTTCTCTTTTCGATTTTTCTTTTACATTTTAATGTTTTGTTTCTTATATTGCCCACCTTTTAGAGGTTGTGGTTACAGTTATAGTTTTGCAAGCTTATAGTGGCTTTCCTATTCGAGTTGTGACAAAAAAAAGGTTAGCATCCTCCATGGTTCTGAGATATGTGAATGGAGGAAATTGTTAGGAAATAAGACAATCTTCCCTTTTACTCCTAGCGATAAATACGACAATATAGTATTCTGTTCTCCTAAATGTCGAATGCTTGTGCTAACTCATATATTGGTCTTCGTCATTAGGTCACATCATATGCTCATGGATCATCCGAGCTTCTGGGCATTCAAATAGATGCAGCAATAAATCCTGGTAAATATGGACATTGATGATGAGACTGTTGCTCTATAACGCTAAGCATGCCCAATAAATTTGCTCCTATTAATCTAACTTGTTTTATACTTCATAGAAAAAGTAAAGAAGAAGAAAATTTAACTTGTTTTATAACTTCTTGCATGTGTTTGTACGAGGATTACGGGGTTTTGGTTTCTCGCTTTACAGTAGTTTCTGCTACTAATAGCAACTATTTTAGGTAACAGTGGCGGCCCTGCATTCAATGACGATGGAGAGTGCATAGGGGTGGCATTTCAGGTAGTTTCTTGTCAGAATTTGATAATTGTATTTTCATGTTACCAAACTCTGGCTTCTTTTTGGATCTACCATTTGGTTTGTAAAATATAATTTCTTTATTAAAATTGGAGTGCAGCTTTTGCTTTTCAAGTTTCAATTTGTTTCTATCTGCTTAATTGCCCTAGTTCTTCATTCTACGCTACTGCTATAATCATTGGTTAGGAAAGGTCTGCGTACACTATACCCTCCCCAGACCTCACATTGTGGAATTTCACTGGGTATTCTGTTGTTGTAGCCTGAAATCTTGCCTCAAGGCAAACCATAAATACTACCATGGGGAAACTGAGGAATGGTAATTGCCTCTAAAGCTATATGCCTCATCAACATTACTTGTTTTGCTTATTTGAATATTTTGTTGATACATGTTCTACTTTAGAAGCTCAAATTTCTTGAAACCAAAACATCATATGTTCTGCCCTTTGATCAGCGCATGAATCAGTTTTCCTTGTGCATTCCCCGCTGAAAAACATGGTTATCATCATGCTGCTTCTTCGACAAACTGCTGAGTGTTTTCTGGATTCTTATGTTTTATATGAGGTTCTTTTGGAAGTTTGTGCTTTCTTTTAGGATATATATGTTTTCACAAGACAAGTCCTTTAGGTTTACAGGTCAGATGACGTTGAAAATATTGGTTATGTTATCCCAACTACGGTAGTGTCTCATTTTCTGGAAGACTATGAAAGGAACGGGAAATACAGTGGTGAGTCCCTCTCCTTTTGTGAATGTATGTATTCTATGTTGGGGAACCACCTATATGTCCAGGACTCTGCACATTCGTTTCCAATTTCTTATTCAGTTTGGTATACAAGAATTGTTATCCTGAATGACACCTATTGACCTTTGGGTGAATCATGGGGAAAGAACTTTCAGTTCAACCTGCTTGGGTTTGAATCATCTGTTTAGGTTTTTACATGCGTCCACCTGAATATCTGAAATTCAATTGAAGTTTGGAAAGAAAACTAACCTATTCAGAACCTGCAAATGTTGACTATACTTAATGTTTCTTACTTACTTTTTGTTGGAGTGTCTGACATTGATTGAGGAAATGGGTTATTTTATCCCTAAGGTTTTGAGCAATCATTGCCTATGGGTTAGCCTTTTGGGTTTAATTAGACCCAAGGTCTAATTTCTTTACATTGTATCAAAGCAAGACCTATCTATAGTCTAGGTTCACTCAGTTGTCGGGCCCCTATGTTATATTGTTTACGCTCCCAATGTCTAGCTCTAGGCGTGGGGGAGGGTATTATAGTGTCCCACATTGAGAAAATGAGTTGTTGTCTCCTTATATAGTCTTGGGACAGTTTCACCTCATGAGCTAGATTTTGGAGCTGGGTTAGGCCCAAGATCCATTTTTAGAACGTTTGGAGTTGCATATTACAGAAATGCCCAGTTCGGAACTTTGAATAGAAGTTATTTTAAAACTTAGCCAACTTGCCGGTTGCAGCTGCTGCTGATTTACTCTTATGTGAATCAAGTACTTTGTTCTTGTTGTCAGCCTGCCATAGTGGGTAGGTTGCAAATGAGGGACCTTTATCTGGTAGCAAGCGCTTATGCTTCTTGGTTCTGCAATATAATCAAGGGTGGGTTTATGATTCTTTTTTTTTTTTTTTGGTGCTCATGTGCCCCTTTCTAGACAACACTGCCATAATTTGGCAAGCAAAGAGTCTTATCTTTTACTAAGATGTTTATTTTTTAAATCTTTACAATTATAAATGATTTTGATTCATAATTCCTTTTTATGTAGTTTCTTAGTGTTTATCTTTTCATCTAAAAAGATAAGAAGAGTCGTGTCTGAATGCACACTGATAATACATGATTTGACCCCCACATTAGAGATTCAATTTCTGAGAGAGAAGGGGTGGGAGGGCAGGGGGCCATTATTGTTCCTGTATGCTTTATTATAAAAGATGACTTCATTTATTATGTTGCTGCTCTTGAATCTTAAGCACAAAAGTAAATCTTTCTCTTATGTAGTGGTATGACCCCTCAAAACTATATGTAAACTAGTATTGCCTAATTATTGCTTGTTATTATGGTTTCCTGCCAATTGCATGTCTGTTTTAATAATTATGTCAAACATAGGCTGAATTTTTAACCTGTAACTTTCAAATATTTAATTGGTATAGTCTGTACTAGTCCCTAATTTGTTGATTTTTATTGTTGACTGCACACCATTCATTCATTTATTGGGTGCCTATTTTCGTTCACTATTAATTTGGAGTAAATTCACAGCATTTTTGCATAGTGAATTCGGCATTTAGTTGTGTTTGGAAGCTTGAATATTATCTCCCAGCCAAGTATCTAGTTAACCAAAAAAAGAAAAAGAAAGAATCATCCCTTGAGCCAATTTCAGATACATCTTTATAGAATTTGCCATAACAACCCCCTCACCCCCGCAAAGCTTCTTTTATTTTTCTTCTTTTCTTTTTCTAAAGCTGCAGTGCATTACAGTAGTTTATCTAATTTCTTGGTCCATCCTTATGCGTGAAAGAACTACCAGTGCTCCATATATTTGGAAGCTTCTTTTCCCTGTAGGTTTTCAACAGCTTATCTAACGGTTTTGTGATTTCAGGTTTTCCTTGCCTTGGGGTATTGTTGCAAAAATTGGAAAATCCAGCACTACGTACCTGCTTGAGAGTTCCTTCGAACGAGGTCTGGATTTGTACCTATATATGAAGAAGTCCTCACTAGTTGTATAAGCTTTATTTTTATAACAGACGTCTTTCTTTGTGGAGTTCCTTATTCTTTTCTCGGTAACTATCTTTTGTGGAGGAACGGAAAAGAGAGGGGGGGGGGGGGGGGTGTATGGACCAAATGAAACCAATTTTTCTTTTTCATTTAGCTGTTTGTTTGTTCCTGTTTCCCATTAGAACTGTACAAGTCCTCAAACAACTTTTTAAAATACTAAGAGAGGTAATGGGTTCTGCAGCAACATGAATAGCATGAGAGCGGGGGAAGGATCCAGTGCCTAAATGGCTAAATTCCTACAAAGAGACAGAAAGGGGATTCTTGTCGCTAGAATTCAAAAAAAATCTTTTTTTAGGGCCTTATATATGAGAGAAAATGTGGATAATTGAATAAAACACTGCTATCTCCAGTTACACAGAGCAGTTATCAGTTAAAACACTAGCAAACTCTAGCAAAGAAAATAGTATGAGTGTCATTAGGCTTGGTAAGTTGGGAAAATTGAGTTCATCTAGGCAGGGATGGAGCTGAGCAAAGGTAGCTCTTCTTGGTGATGAATCCCGGGCCCAACATCTTTCTACACATAATTAATCTGTCTTGAGTGGAAAGTTTGAAAATACCCTCTTTGAGTAACATCAATAGTTGAAGGAATTGTTATGAGCATTCAAGTCTCTAGCTGTGTGCCTGTGTCTACTCCTTCAAGTTGGTCAATTATTAGGTGATATAACCTGTCAACTGCGTGCATTTATCAGATTTTTCTAATTTATGCCTGATCTGAAAGCAAACCTATTTTGCATTTGTCAACTGAAGATACCTGGGCAGATCATGTGTTTGATATAGTCAAGTATAGTGTCTACTGATAAATTTGTATGGAGAGGCTAATCACTAATCTCTAGAAGTCCTTGTTTAATACATGCTGGGTAATTCGTTTTGCAGGGCGTACTCGTACGGAAAATCGAGCCTACTTCCGATGTTAGCAATGTCTTGAAAGAGGTATCGTCCATTTATTACCGTTCACGAGTCTTTTCTGACTTCTAGATATTTTGCTGTTACACCTGATTCTGTTCTAAGATATTTGAGTGTACTCTAGCATTCTGCTTTACTTATTGATGTCCTCAAAACTTATAAGCATTAATGGATGGAAGGACCATGAGAATAAGAAATGTTTTGAATGGGAAGGGGGCAATTGATGTGTAGCTGAGAAGCTTAACATTTGAATTGTTTTTCATGAGAAGCTCACTGAAAGTAATTGCTTATAATAGAAGTCTTGAATCAATTTTGGCATCAAACTGTAGCATGACAGTGTCTACATTACTTTGCTGCTTCTACATTCATTTCTGTCAATTAGCTTAATGTGTTAACTGTTAGGTGTTTGCCCTGATTTTCTTACCATACTTGGATTTTATGTTTTCCTGAAAGGAAGGGAAAAACATTTAGCATAATTGACTTAGTTTTCCTAAGAGGAAAATATAAATTTTTCATTTGGCTAATCCTTTTCTTGGAGGACAAGGTATAGCACTCTATAAATTGATGATCCTTCCTTCTTACTTTACAACATCCACAGTATAGTCCTTAAGAGAGTCTTGTTTAGGGGGAGAACATAAACTCTTAAAGAGTTAAGGTGTGAATTGCTCATATATAGGTCAATTGACCAAACCTATTATGAAAATACACTTATATATTATGACAATACACTTATTATGGGATGTGACTTCCTAATTCCACTGTTCATGGTATTACAATAATTACCACCAATAACAACTAGTATGGATTAGGGATCCAGTTGTACCATTTGTATTCATGCAATTCTTTTTTACGATATTGATAAATATGCGCTACAGATGTAATTTCTGAAATTCATAATTAATCTCTTCATGTAAAAGTGAAGACGGAGTCCATGATAATGTGTGATGGACACGAGTATCCTTTCTGAGTTTGGGGAGCATGGTGCACTATAGATGTGTTTCTACAACTCATAAGTCATAAGTGATCTCCTCGTGGCAAAAAGGTCACACTATGAGAATGAGATATTGGACAGGAGTATCCTTTCTGAGTTTGGGGATCATGTTGCAAAAGGATACATTGTCTCAGGACCAGCTTAATAACTTGGAGACGAAGAGTATAGTGTATATTTGACCATTGTAGTTAGTCCTACCCACTTCGCATCTGTATACCTCTGTCTTTGGAATGTTTAATTTTTCTATTATCATTAGGATGTTATTTTGGTGATGTCATGTAGTTTCATAATGCTTGGTTCATCTTTTCAGGGAGACGTGATTGTTAGCTTTGACGGTGTTCGTGTTGGGAGTGAAGGGACAGTGCCATTTCGATCAAGTGAACGCATTGCATTTCGCTATCTCATCAGTCAAAAGTAAAACTTAATTGCTTCTAGAGAAATTAGATTTGCATTTAAGCACAATCCTCGGGTCAATTCTATGTTGACAAAAATTATTCACTTCATTTTCAGTTTGAATGGCTAACTTTTGGAACTGCTTGTTAAGTGGTAATACCAATTTGTAAGACACTACCAATTTGTAAGACACTACCTTGACGTTGCTCTGTTTTCTGCTCCATTTGATCTTACTTTGGCTGCTGGAATCATTATCGTTTTAATACAATCAGGGTTAAATTGAATTCTGTTTGCACTTACTCTGGACCTTGAAGTGAATATTGGTTAATGCTCATAATCCACTGAATCCTTAGCATCAAATTTGAGTTTCCTCACGCTCCCTGCCTATATTACCCCCTCTTTGTATAGTTTGCATATATTCCTGTTTATGTGTTACACAAAGGCCTCGTCTTCTTCAGGTTCACTGGTGATGTAGCGGAGCTTGGTATTATTAGAGCTGGGGAATTCCTGAAAGTTCAAGCAATTCTGAAGCCACGTGTGCATTTGGTATGTTAGCGGACCCTTAGTTTCTTTGTTGTTGACGCCATCACTTGAATCGCTGTATAGAAAAAGGGCAGCCCGGTGCACTAAGCTCCCAGTCTGTGCGATATCCGGGGAAGGGCCGGACCACAAGGGTGTATTGTACGCAGCCTTACCCTGCATTTATGCAAGGGACTGTTTCCACGGCTTGAATCGCTGTATAATTGATTTAAATCTGTTGCAGGTTCCTTATCACATAGATGGTGGTCAACCTTCATACTTAATAGTTGCCGGCTTGGTGTTTACACCACTATCCGAACCCTTAATAGAGTAAGTTTTACTAGATATCCTTGTATTTTCTTAATGAAGCATTCCCTTATCTTTTGAATATATTTGGTGTACCAATTCTCAGCCCTGAAAGCAATTGTTCATTCTTTGTTTGTCAGGGGAGAATGTGAAGATACCATAGGGGTGAGTCTAACAAATGGATGTTGCTCACAAGATTACAAGCATTCCGCTGTGATTGAAATTAACTGGTTTCTTTGAATTTTGTCAGCTAAAACTATTGACAAAGGCTCGATACTCTTTTGCAAAGTTCGAAGGAGAACAGATTGTTGTACTATCACAGGTATGTTAGAGAAAATTTCAGCTTCTGACAATCAATCTTCAGCTTATCTGTCAAGAAAAGGGGAAAAAAAAAAAGAAGGTAAATAGCCAGAGCTGGGAGCACAGGAACTAGGGAAAGTGAACTTTTGGGAAAAGTATAATGTCATGGAAGTGGAAAAAATGGGTAAATTAGTATTAGCGTAATTTACTAGTTACCCAATGCCACCTCTTATGATGCTGACGTGTTAAGTCTAAGTAAGGAACAATACGTTGTTAATCGTTATTTTACTTATAGGTCTTGGCGAATGAAGTGAATATTGGGTACGAGGATTTAAGCAATGAGCAGGTAAGTTATCTTTTCCACTTGGATTTTTTAATCCTTTCCAGTTGAATCATGAAGAATAATTGGTGTGTGCATCAAAATTCCATTTTCAGTCATTTATATTATTATAGATCTTGAGTGAAATCTCAAATAGCAATATCTTGGCAGATCTTGAAGGTGAATGGAACTCGAATTAGGAACATTCACCATTTGGCTCATCTAGTGGATTGTAAGTGTTGGTACAGATAATAATTTGAGCTTTGTTACGTTAACCTCAGCAGTTACAATGCTCATACTTGTCTAATCACGCAGCTTGCAAGGATAAATATCTAGTGCTCGAATTTGAAGACAACTTTCTGGTTGTTTTAGAAAGAGAGGCAGCCTCGTCTGCATCATCTAGCATTCTTAAAGACTATGGCATTCCAGCTGAAAGATCGTCTGATCTCTTGGAACCATATATTGATTCCATTGAACCAGATGAAGCAACCGATCAACATGAGTTTGGTGATAGTCCAGTTTCTAATTCAGAATTCGGCTACGATGGGCTTCTTTGGGCTTGATCATGACATGTGAAGTTCAATCTAAGCTTCTCACTTGGAACTATTGTTCCTTCATACTTTTAACAGGAAAAAGAACACAGATGATCAGGCAACATTGACCATGCAGACTCTGTATGGCAGGTGTTTAGTTTGCTGTCTCCTTTGTCAAAGCTATTGCAAGATTGGCCTCCAACGTGGATCACGTTCTACACAAATGAAGTGAACAACAAAAATGTCTCGAGGTTTGGGGGTTTGTACGTTAGGCACACACATTTTTTTCACGTGTGGGGTGGATCTCTGACTTGATGTAATCCAGAGGGTGCGTAACCCTTAACATGATTCATTACTTCTTATTTATTTGTTATTTATGTTTTGTAATTGACATGATTCAATTTTGACAACAATTTTATAAAGGAGATGCCCCGTCGTTTGACAAATAGTTTATTTATGTGAAACATCATTCAATGAAAAAAAAACTTTTTGTAACATTAGTTTCACATTATGCACTTTTTAAGGTCTAGTCAGTTTATTTGACTGGGCTTGGTTGGTGGCATTAGGGTCTATTCACGTTCTTATCTAAAAGAAGAGGCAATTCTCTCAATTGTGGCAGAACGAATGCAAGCCTTCGAAAGCTTTAGAACTGCAGCTAGATGGTAGGAGGAGGGGTTTGTCTCCATAGAAAAAATATTCACAAGTGCTGAAAATACCTTCATTCACTTGTCTTATTACTTCCGAACTGTTCAACTGTTATGTCCCAAATCGGTATAATATGTGCTCATGAGGGGGTTTAAATAGCCTTGAGCTTTCTCATCATAATAGCTAGCTTTTGGGGTGTGAGTTAGGTTCAAGGTTGTTATATCAACCGACTCATGAGGTCGGACAATTTGAGATGTAGTGAATTTAGATAGACTATGAAGTGTGACAATCTTTCTATTTATTTATTATTGAGATAGGGCTTTGGAGAGATCTTGGAATGGAATTCCCTTTTGCTTGACATCACAAATAGTACATTTTTTTTGCACGGATTGTCCTTCTGGGGTGGTCTTTAATTTTTATCCCTCAAATTGGTGGTCTTTAATTTTTGGCCTTCGCCTAATATTCCGAGGTTTTGGGTTCGAACTCCAGTTCAGTAAAAAAAAAAAAAAAAAATTTCGCAAGGCAGAGGTTTGGATTCGCAAGACAGAATATCTACCTTAAGGTAGAGTTTGAAACTCTTGACATCACAAATAATACTTTTTTTTTTGCGCGGATTGTCCTTCTTCTGGGGTGGTCTTTAATTTTTATCCCTCAAATTGGTGGTCTTTAATTTTTGGCCTTCGCCTAATACTCCGAGGTTCTGGGTTTGAACTCTAGTTCAGTAAAAAAAAAAAAAAGAAATTTCGCAAGGCAGAAGTTTGGATTCGCAAGACAGAATATCTACCTTAAGGTAGAGTTTGAAACTCTGCCCGAATCATGCAAAATTTTATCTTAAGATGCAAAATTCTGCCTTGTGAATCCAAACTCTGCTTTGCGATTTTTTTTTTTTAATTTTTGACTGAGCGGGGGTTCGAACCCGAAATCAAGGGGTTCTAATGAAGGACAAAAATTAAAGACCACCAATTTAATGGGTAAAAATTAAAGACCACCCCAAAATAAGGGCATTCCTGCAAATTGCCCCAAATAGTAAAGCCAGTTCTATTAGAACTTCGCGTCACTAAAATTTTAAAGTTGCTATACTTTCTGAAACACGTAAATTTTTCTCCACTATGAAGCTGGCCGTGTGACATTCTCACCTGAACAGAAAATGCGCAAATCTCAGGGTGTATTTGGTTCGAAGGAAAATGTTTTTTTGGAAAACAGTGAGTTTGGTAAGTAAGTAACAAAAAATACCATTTCAAAAACATGTATATGTAATCTATCAGACATGATGGGGGTGGGATAGGGTGGGGAGTGGGTGTTGGGGGATTGCGGGGGTTGGGATGGTCAAGAGTTGGGTGGGTGTGGAGGAGAAAATGAATTTTGAATGTCATTTATGAAACTTATTTTTTCTATTTTCATTAGTGCAGTCATTTTTCTCATTTATAAGGGACTTGTTTTTCTTTTCTAAAAAAAAAATGTTTAAAACACGATGACCAACCAAATAGGAAAAAACTGAAAAACATTTTCCAAAAGAAAATGTAGAAAATATTTTCCTCCACATACAAAACACACCCTCAAAGAGGCCAAAACCTGATCCACTGGCCCATGTGGGTTAAAAGTGAACACTGGATGCAATAGTCAAGCCGTCATGTGCGGCTCTCAATATATGTTTCCCAACAAGGCATTCCATTACAGTACATATTTTTTAGTTGATTGGTTTGTTAAAGTTGCTGTGCTGTTGTGAATTGTTCCATCGCACATTTTAGTTTATTTTCGTACATAGATTCTCACACTTCACTTGATTTTCGGAACATGCTCAACCTTTTTTGGGCAGTTTTCATTTGTGTGGTTATTGGGGTGTTCAAAGACCACGTAAAATCACATCAATTAGACAACGGAAAAGGGCGAAATATACCCCTCATTATACTTTGGGTTCAAATATACTCTTATCGTTATATTATTGATTTAAATATACCCCTCACCGTTAAAGTTATTCAAGGTGAACATCTAATCCTACGTGTTACTAACATTTGATGAGGTGGATGTAACGTCATCGCCACTAACCCATTTTACCCCTCCCTTATACTCCCTCCATTTCAATTTATGTGAACCTATTTGACTGGTCACGGCATTTAAGAAAGAGTGAAGACTTGTGAAACTTGTGGTTCAAAATAAGTGTTGAATATTTGTGTGGCTGTAAATCATTTCATAAAGTGAATTTGTTTCCAAATTAGAAAATAGGTCATTTATTTTGACACGGACTAAAAAAGAAATAGGTTCACATAAATTGAAACAGAGGGAATATTTATTTTTCCACTCCTAAAATTTTCTTCCTTCCACCACCATTACCACCACAAAAGTTGGAGATGGTATGTGTGTGTAAGGAAAATAGAAAGTATATATAGATAGGAGTAGATATTACTGTCAGCAAATTAGTTGCTGCCCTTCCAGCATTACAAATAGATGCTGCTAAAGTTCCCACCGACAGCAAAAACCCCAGAAACTGTTAGTACATTCTAAGCATAATAAGAATAATGAACTAATACTTCTCTGTCTCCAACTTTGTGGTGGTAAGTAGTACCAGTTGCAATGGTGGTAGAGGGGAAGGTAATTTTAGCGGTGGAAGAACAAATATAAAAGGGAGGGGTAAAATTGGTTAGTAGTGATGATGTGACATGTCATGTGGCATCTCCATCATCAAATGTTAGTGACACGTAAGATTAGATGTCCACCTTGGATAACTTTAACAGTGAAATGATATATTTAAACCAATAATATAACGGTAGGAGTATATTTGGACCTAGAATATAACAAGGGGTATATTTGGCCCTTTTCGGATAATACAGCGGTATATTTGACCCTTTTCTGATTAGACAATCCAATCAAATTGCTTTAATAAACCGATTTATTCTGAATGATAGGATTTTATAGCCCTACAATGTCATAAAATGTCTAAATCCGCAATTAAACATATTCACATTAAATAGACTAGTACTGCCTCAGTCTCATATTATTTAGATACTTTCCTTTTTTAAAGTCAAATTATATAAATTTTGATCACTATTTATATTTTTTTTTTATCATATTAATATGAGAAGAATTGCTACTTATGATACTTTTCGTGTAATTTTTTAATATCTAAATTATAATTTTAAAATGTTGAATTGATTTAATCTAATTTAATTCCGAAGATTTGTCAACTTTACTCTCGAAAACAAGACAACTAATATGGGACAGGGAGTATCTTTTACCATCTAATGTGTCATGTTGTGGATCCTGTTCACTGCCCCTCTAATAGAACAAGATGTTTATTTTTTGAAGAAGTGATTAAGTCAAAATAATTGGTTAATAGACAATTAACAATCTTATAGGTTTGAACAACCTCATAGTTTAGTCATTTAGAAGTAACTTTTTATCATAAGGTGTAGGATTTTCCGATCTTTTGTGAGAAATGAAACATTTCGTCCACAAAAAGGCTTCGACCGAATTAGAAATTGCTCAAATTGCTGCCCCGATTAATTAATTTCCCATTGTTCCTACGACGCAGTTATAAGTGGGTTTTAAAAATAAAAATAAAAATTATAGTAAATTCCTTATGTAAACGTGAAGCATTGGACATAACCAAAGAAAAGAGTTGACATAATGACCTCTGACCAAAAAGTCTTATGTAAAGTGACAATCTTCCTCACAAGACATAGAAATTAGATCTCATATTTTAATTCAATCCACCAACAATATTCACATCCCTTCATGTCGTTACATATTACGTATTAAACTACTATATAAAAAGAAAGCCAATTACGTATAAGGCTTTAAAACCCTTCACTCAACCAAAAGCAATAAATGAATTAAAAAAAATTCAGAGAAGAGATCGAGTTGATATCTGTGGCTGTGTGTGTATTTTACGAAATTTATTTCCTTTCTTCCATTATTTTTCTTTTGAGCTTTGAGGTGGAGCCATCTTGTATACGTAGAATCAAAGTTTGGGGCATTTTACGCATTTCCTTTTTCCATCTTAATCTTTAATTTATTCAGGAACTCTTTATATTTAATGTGTAGATACCATCAATGAAAACGCACTTGAAATTGGATCATTATACATAATTAGGATTTAGGCAGCCTAGACTCTACGATATCTAGAGTAAGGTAATGTGATAATTCATTATTTTGATGCTGGATTTAAACACCAGAATTGTAACGAAAGATAGATGGTATAGCATCCGAACAAATAATCTCCACACAAAACTTAGTGTTATTAATAGAGAAAAGGACCAAAATCATCCATAATGTTTGGGTTTGGATCAAAATCATACATATTCTTTCACATGGTGCACTAATAGTACATTATGTTTGCATAAGTGGTGCACTTTTAGTCACAATACCAAATAAATTTAACGAAAAAGAACAAAAATGCCCCTGAACTTTTAGAAAAGGTATAAAAATACCCTTTATTCATCTATTTTGCTAAAACTACCCCTCAATTCAACTATTTGAGAATTTATTCCCCTTGACTAACGGACAACACTAATTTTATTTTATTTTTAAATTAAATTGCACATGACATTTTATTACTGAAAAATTGATTTATTCTTTTAAAAAGAAATCTGAAACCTTGGATTTTTTTTTTAAATTTGGAAATTTTTTTTTTTAACGAGTAAAACCTTGACTAACAGACAACACTAATTTTTTTTCTTTTCAAAATGTGAAAAATTGGATTTTTATAAAAATCTGAAAAAATTAAATTTTTTATGGAAAAACTGTGTTTAAAAAAAAAACCAGAAAACTATCTTTTTTTAAATCTAGAAGAAAATTATGGAGTATTAGTTTTGCACATTTTACTTAAAAAAACAATCAGTTTTTCAGATTTAAAAATTGAATTTTCTAAAAAAAAAATGGGGTTTCCACCCGTTAAATTTTTTTTTCCAAACTTAAAAAAATTCCACATGTTTTAAGTAAAATCCAATTATGTTTTTTTTTATATATATATATAAAAGGCTTACTACATTTGTTTTTTTAAAGAAATAGATGTTGAAAAATTATTTTTCCTTATTCTACAAATAACGATTTTTCAGATTTCTTTTTAAAAGAATAAATCAATTTTTCAGTAATAAAATGTCATGTGCAATTTTTTTTATTTTTTTTTAAAAAAAATTAGTGTTGTCCGTTAGTCAAGGGGAATAAATTCTCAAAAAGTTGAATTGAGGGGTAGTTTTAGCAAAATAGATGAATAAAGGGTATTTCTATACCTTTTCTAAAAGTTCAGGGGCATTTTTGTTCTTTTCCGTTAAATTTATTTGGGATTGTGACTAAAAGTGCACCACTTATGCAAACATAATGTACTATTAGTGCACCATGTGAAAGAATATGTATGATTTTGATCCAAACCCAAACATTATGGATGATTTTGGTCCTTTTCTCGTTATTAATACATTATTTTGTTCCTATTTTTTCCTTTTGATATCACTAATAACATAATATGTGATACATAAATTTATATATCATTTTATATAGGATAGAACATGAAATATGAATATTAGGTGTAACTACCTTCGAACATTGTAATTTGCAAGGTTGATGCTGATATAGACTTAATTTTCTTCATTATACTACTCATTTTAAACTTTTCACCTAGCTTAGAATAACACATTACTTTTATTTTTGATAGGTGAATAACACATTACTTTGTACAAATAAAAAGATATTGAGGATAGAATGACGGCTTTTTTTCATCAAACAAATGAAGCTATGATTGAACATGTTCATATTTGTTATATATATATATATATACTAGATGCAAATGTCCGTGCTAGCACGGGCCCAACATTATATCGTCTTTTACTTATTAATGTGTTTTTTGTTACTATTTCCTGCGTGTCGAAAAAATTGTCTTAGTATGATTTGACACGAAATTTAAAAAATATACTTTTAAAATATGTGGTCTAAAATAAGGCTTAGATATTTGTGTGGTTGGTAAATCATCTCATAAAATTAAATTATATATAAATATAGAAATGTGTCAATCTTTTTGGGACAAACTAATAACGGAAGTAAGACAATTTTTTGGGACATAGGGAGTATATCTGTTGTTTATTTTTACTTAAAATCTATTTTAGAAATAATGATATGTTTTTATATTGATAACAATTAAGTTTAAACAGGAAAAAAAAATTTACACTTCTCATTTTATCCTTTTAAGAAGTTTAATAGACACAAAAATATTAGGCCATAGTTAAGAACACAAGCTTCCAAAAGTTCTATGGTTACACAAATATTATGACATGTTTAATGATACAACTTTTAAAAGTTTTTTTTTTCTTAAATTTCCTGTTGAGCCATACTATGTTAAACAAACTACAGGTAAAAACTTAGCTCATAAAATGTTTATATCAAATAATATTAATCTACGATGATTAAGAGATTTAATGAGGTAAAAAGTATAAAATTATATGTATATTTTCCTTGAGTTTGTCCTATTTAGAATATCTATTCATATTATAATTTTCCATGTTACCAATACTGATATAGTTAGATTAGCTCATTTGAAATTTTGAATAGTATATTTATTAGAGTACTAAAAATATAAAAATAAAGTCATCTATAATGACTAATTAATGATATCTGCATGAATAATCTGTGGGTCCCCTGATATGATGATGTATAGACATGTATGCGATACTCCAAGCAAATGATAAAGTTAACGTGGAATAAGCATAAACAGAGAACAAACTTATCAATTAACTAAAATGACTGCCATTAACAAATAAGTTAATCAAAGTAAGACAATGAGCCCGTTTGGATTGACTTATAAGTTGCTTATAAGCTGTTTTTAGTTTTTTTGAATGTTTGGCTGACCAGTTTAAAATCATTTTGTGATTAAAATAAGCTTAAAAAAATAATTGGGCCCATTTGTTTTAGCTTATCTAAAGCAGCTTATAAGCTGAAAACAGTTTATAGGCATAAGCCCATCCAAACATGCTCAATGCAATGTCAGTGGGCCCCTCGGATTCAACCGAGACTTCTAGCAGGTTTGAAATGGGTAAACAACTGGGCCCCACCGATGCAATAACTTTTCTGCTGGTATAGGAGTAATTAAACTAAAGTGAAGGGGTTTTCTTGTTCTGGACGACGATCCTGCCTCCCCAAACCTGTGCTTATATATAGTAGAAATAGAGAGAGAGAGAGAGGATTGAAGAAGCCAAAAAAGACAGGCAGAACGGAGAGAAATCGCCATTGATAGATCTTACAATGTTTTGATATGATTTGAGTTAAATATTTAGAAATTGACGGGCTTAATTTGATTTCCTTATTAGTAGAACACTCTATGTGTAATACTATTATTTCCTTATTTCATTTTATTCGACATCTTTTTCTTTTTAAATTAATTTTTAAAAGAATGATATTGTTTTTATATTTAGAAATAATTTTATTTAAACTTTTTATTTTATTTTTAATAACATGATAGCCGTAAAAATATCAAAACTTATTTAAAATTACAAATTTTAAAAGTTTATCTTTATTTTAGAAATCTCATGTGTCATGTCGTTGTCGACCCAATTTGCTACTTGACTATCCCACCATTTAGAGAAAAGAAGTTTATTTTCTTTCAAAAAGGAAGAAGTGATAAAAATCAAAATAATTAATATTGACAGCTAACAATCATATGTATAACGTTAGAATAAAATTAATTGTTATCACTAATTAGATGTAGAATTTTCCCATCTTTAATTTTTGAGAAATGAAACAATTCCGTCTGCAAAAAGGCTTCGACCAAATTAGAAATTGCTCAAATATATTGCTTATGTACGTAGACGTGAAGCACGGGACATAACCAAATATATTGACCTCTGACAAAAAAAAAAAAAATTGTATGTAAAGACAAAATCGTTGTCACAATACATAGAAAGTAGATCTCATACATTAATTTAACTAACCAACTTTCACATCCCTTAATATCACTACATACTAATTATCAAACTACTAGTATTCCGTTTACGTCTAATTAAGGCTCTAAAATCTTTCACTCAGACAAAGCACTAAATGAAGGAAAATATTTCTTATTCAGAGAAGAGAGTTGATATGTGTAGCTATGTTTTGTGCATCAAATGCAATCCCATAAAGTCCTCTCCTTGATAGCCCCACACAGTAGAGTCCATTCTTCCCCTTCCAATGATCTGGAAATTCTGGCTTTGGAAATCCATCTTCATTCAGTAGATAGTCATCTCCCTACACACAATAAACACACCAATTCCATGTCATTACTCATAATAAAACTGTTTTTTTCACATTAAAATAACAAAATTTTACTCAATATAAAAGTGGTGTCACTAAATTTTACCGCGGTACGACAAATCCTATTATTCTGACTTTATTGTTAGAGTCAGAGGCGGGGCTATATAGACCTAAGGGGTTTAATTGAATCTCCTTCATCGAAATATATTGTGCAAGTAGAACAAAAACGAGATTTTCTGATTGTATATGAATCGTTGAATCCCCTTAACGTAAGGGGTTGACAAAGGGGTTCAATATAATGTTGCTTTAGGTCACAGGTTGTATCTCAACTCAAAAGTGATATGCCAGTACTTTCTTAAATCTGTTTATATGAAATTTCCTGTTCTAACACCGATTATTGTATGTAGGTAAAGTTCGGTGACTTTACCATTATAATTGGTGAAGTCCGGTTATTCTAATGAAACAAAAAATCATTTAGTATGAAAAAATTCAGTTATTTTAATATGACAAAAACTAATTTTATGATTTTATAGTTATAATGAACAGTAAAATTTAGTGACTATAAGGCAATTAACGGACCTAAAATCCTTGTGTCGTCAATCATTCCTATTCACTTTTAAGCAGGCAAAAGGTGCAAATGACATGGCCGTATTTTAAAATTCAAGTAGAATACATTGTGTAAGTGCTTGCTTCATCTCAACTTATTGTCATTTTAGAAAAAACAAGAAAAGAGAGTGTAGACAAAGAAGAAAAGGACACAACAGAGAAAATAAGTTGAAGGTTTAAAATTAAGTACTCACCTGAAGCCAATTGTGAGTAGTCCTCTTGAAGCCAGTGGCAAAGACAATAACATCAAATTGATGAGAGTTACCGTTCTCGAACACAACATCATTTCCTCTTATGCGTGTCATTGCAGGTAACACCTGTCACCATCATACTTTTATCACTTTCTGCATGAACATTTTTTGTTGCTTTTCTCTAAAGGTTTGAATTTGAAAAACAAAACTCAATTTTGAATTCCACCACCGAATAAAATAAAATAAAATAATATATATATATATATATATATATATATATATACATTGCATGAAACGTATCGATAATATGATTAGAGTTGTTACCTGGATTTCACCAGACTTGATCTTTTGATGAGTCCCCACGTCAAAGATTGGGTACTTACCATACTTTAGTTTAGAAGCAAAGGGTCCCTCTTTTGGCCTTTTCACCCCATAATACTTGCTTACATCTCCATATATTAGCTTGCTTAATATCATCATTATGGAGTCCACCAATGTGGGTGCAACCTTATACTTCAACAACATTAGCCCCAAATATCCCATTTCTCTTGATATTAAGTGTATCTGTTCAAGCGTGCAAATTAATTTAAAAAAACAAAGACTTATTATTAAAAAGAGACAAGTTGACCGACTCAACGGAAAGGACTAAAGCAATTTTTGATGTAAAATTTGGTTCAGTTGACCTAAAATGATACATATAGTTCTTCATATTAAGCAAAACAAAATAAACATTAAGTTTTTAATAGTTACTTATCTATTACACTTGAGATGAGAAATAATAGGACCGCGATAATCGTGCAAATTAATTTGAAAAAACAAGACTTATTAAAAAGAGACAAGTTGACCGACTCAACGGAAAGGACTAAAAAGCAATTTTTGATGTAAAATTTGGTTCAGTTGACCTACAATGATATTATTTATCTCTTCATATTAAGCCGGATCGATATGCTAAAACAAAATAAAAATTAAGTTCTTAATAGTTACTTATCTATTACACTTGAGATGAGAAATAATAGGACGGCGATAAGTGTATCCATACTTATTGTATACACACTTATCATGTGGAAGAACCTTATTGATCATACCTGTAAATCTTGATGACGAGAAAATAGATTTAAATGTAGTGAAAGAATCCTACTGGTACCACCAGATTGTAAGTCTTGGTAACGAGAAAATATTATAATAATCTGATATAACAAGTACTAATGTATAAACATTATAATAATATTGATTGATTAATTAATTAATTACCGGGCTTCGAACGATAATGGAAGTCCTTGCTCCATGGTTAGCAAGATCAAGTGCTATTTCCATTCCAGAATTTCCACAACCAACAACCAAAACACTCTTTCCCTTAAACTTCTCACCATCTTTGTATTGAGTAGTGTGAATAGCCTCTCCTTTGAAACTTTCTAAACCAGGGACCTCAGGGATAAAAGGGTAACTTGCTTCTCCAGTAGCCACCACAAGAAACTTACTAAAATACTCCTCCACATCACCAGAATTTCCATTTCTAACCTTAACATTCCATTTTCTTGTGGACTCATCAAAATTTGCTAACTCAACTTTTCTTTTGTACAGAGGGGTGATATCAAAATAGGAAGCATAGTTATCCAAGTATTGAATGAATTCTTTTTTGGGCATATAAGTTGGAGATGAGGAAGGAAAGGGGATATGAGGAAGTTGACAAAATTGTTTGGCTAAATGAAGGTGTAGTCTATCATAGGCATATTTTTTCCACATGGGAGAGTAACAATCTTCTTTTTCAAGAATGAGATTTGGAATAGAAAATTTTTTTAGGCATGCAGATGTAGCAAGGCCAGCGGGGCCAGCACCAACAATAATCACTATAGGTTCTTGATGATCATGATGAGTTGTTGTTGCCATGGTTGAATTAATTTTGATCAACTAGAAAGAAGAAGAAAATTTAGTGGTTGGGATTGAGAGTGAAAAGGTGATGGGGTTTATATATGCAAGGAATTTGCTAAGTACTAGCTGACAACTTTTGGACTCAGTAGCTTTCTTTTGACTATTCATTTACTGTGACTTCATCCTTCTTTTCTTCTTTTGCATTATTATTTGTTTCTTTACTTAATGTGGTAGATTGAGTTTAAGATTGGCCCACCATGTATCATCTTTTTACACCAAGGTAACATTAACCTGCTATAGTAGTTACTAATTTTTGTCTTAATTTTTATAATTTAGGCATTGGTTTTTTTATTTTTTATCCCTTCTCTCTGTTAGAGGTGATCCATAAAATATGAGGTGTTGAAGCTAGTTCATTTAAATTTAGTATTTTCATCAGCATAAATTTATGTGTAAAACTTCACAGATATAATAAGTAGATACATATATTCATAACTTTAATAATACAATCAGTTTAACACTAAAAGTTGAACCCATAAAACTTAGGGGAAAACAACACAAAATAACTCTAGAATGTAAAATATTTACCCGCTTATTCCCCCTCTTAGACTAATTTTGCTTACCCGATTACACCCTCGCCCAAAACTCTTCCTTCATAATACCATCGCAATATATTTATATATTATGATGGTATCTTGGAGGACTAAGAGTAGGACTAGAGCACTCCTCTATGATATCGTCTCTGTATATTTATGTATCACGATGGTATGGAGGACTGAAGAGTGTCTCATTGAACGATTGAAGCAGTCTTTTATGAAACCATCACAATTTCATCTCTCATTTTAACTCGAAAGATAGCTTCAACATTTGAATCTTAAACTCCACCTTATATGGACGGAAATTTTTCTCCTCCCATTCCATTATGGAATTTGGTTAAGCCAAATTTAGAACAAATTCCATTATGAGTTCAACCGCCAGCGATCCTGGACGGTTATATTTATTTCAGGATACTTTTATTTATTCATAGTTTCATATTCAATTTACCTTATATACTAAGATTAATCAAAATGGAACCATAAAAAGGAAGTATAATTATGAATGTATTGTCAGCCAAACACGTCTCTCTCTATCCTAATGATTTTTAACTGCATAAGCAAGCTGTGCCAAATATGGACAGATTAGTATAGTAGAAGAAATCCTTTGGATTACGTAGGATAAAATTTATCCAATATCTGGTACATTTCCAACTTTATTGATTTCTGGATTAGCAGAAATATTCAAGATAAGAAGTCGGTCCTCTTTTTTCTTCTTACATTTGTTAATTACTTTTGCTTGTTGGATATGTTTTCTGTTGTTCTCGTAAAATATTACCATAATTTTCCCTGATTGTGCCTTCTTAGGACAATAATTTAGAACATAATCTTATTTTTATTTCTCTTGTAATTTATGAACCTTTTAAACCATAGTCTTAATCAAACTTTCAGAGAAATTATCATTTTAGTGGATGCCAGTGGTAGTTAAGAAAAATATCATGGAGCTTTGTACTCTGAAAAATTAATTTAAACTTGCCAGAAATTGAGATTCTACGGAACACAAGTTATCCGACATTAAATCTTGAATACCAAACACTAAAACATGAAAAAGATTAGCTTAAGTTCGCAAACAAAAGTTTTTATAAAGGGTGATTTGCTACTATCATAAAGGGCCAAGTATAGAATAGACAGTTACGTTAAAATCAATGCAATCGACAAAACAAGTTGATCCCATATAAAATTATAAGTACCTCTTTTTCATTTATTTTTTCTCTTACTATTTTGGGTTCTTTTCTTGCAGCAGTAATCAGTTGATGCGATAATTTAAATTAAATATGAGTATATAACTGTAGCATATTCAAGTAGTTGATTGTCATTGCTTGCACATTCAAAGTAAGAACTTAAAGCAATATATGCTATTTATGCATGCCACACTCTGAAGTTACAGTCAAATCAAGTGGAAATCATGGCAATATGACACCAAAGAAATTGAACAGCAGCAACAAAAAAAAAAACAAAAAAAACAAAAAAAACAAAAAAAAAAAAAGAAGAAGAAGAAGAAGAAGAAGAAGAAGAAGAAGAAAGAAGGAAAGGTGTTCGAAAGAAATCTTGCATAATCATTTCAAATAATACCATTAATCCTAAAACTGAAGTATGCGATCTACTGTTAAATAAAACATGTCTTAAATTTAAAATTCAATAACATAAACTCTTATTATTATAAAGTATGTTTGGGGGAGAGCCAAAGTCGTTTCGTGGGTGCTGAGAATAGATCAAGCATCTGACCTACGATAACACGAACCAATATTTCTACTTTCGCTCGCAATATTTCTGCCCAAAAACATGTTGGTGTATGTGCATGCATATTCGCCATGGTAAAAACTTATCCACATCGGGTGTTTACACCAAACCAATTCAACTTATCGTGGTTAAGTAATTTAATAGAGTAAAAGTACATGTTAATTAACCATGATTAAGTAAAAGAACTTCACATCCAAACACATGACATGCATATATTGGTTTGGTGTAAACACTTGGTGTGAATTTTTTTTTAACCTATTCGCCATCGGGATTACTAGGAATACGTATATTGATTAACAAACCTACACTGCAAAAAAAAAAAAAAAAAAAAAACCGAAAGTAACTATGAATTTCATCGTTACTTTACTTCATTACTAAATTGCTCGTAGCTAACATAATTTTTTGATAATTTGTCGCTAATTCGATACAATTAGCAACGGATTTTGCTATTAAGCTACAAAATTTATCCCTCGCCGGCTTATTCATGTTTTTAATAGTGATCCATAGAACAAGGCATTTATGTAGCTTTCAGAGTAAATTTCTCAAATGATTACTCAAGTTAGAAAAATTATGGAGCAAAGTCAATTTACTTTGTTTTGTATCTATAAAGTCGCTCAACTTGTGTATTATGTCATAGAAAAGTAGTATTACCCCTAGACTCACCAAAAATTATTATTGCCATTTTAATTTCTAGTTTATATTCCATGTAGGACCCAACTAGTAGCCTTGTAATAGTATTTTACTAAGAACATTTGGTTGGGATCATTTTCGGTCTCATCAAAACTAGAAAATGTTTGTCCTTCGGGGAAGACGATTCCATCTGTGTTGTGATTTTTTTTATTAGTAGCTGTAGATAAGCACTTACTAGTTTTGATGAGATAAAAAATGATCTCAAGTAAATGTTTTCAGTAAATTTATTACTAGGCTACTAGTTGGATCTTACATGGAATATAGATTTTAAAACGCTAACAATAACTTCCGGTCAATCTAGTTTATAATCGGGTGATAGTGATTTTCTAAGATATAACACACAAGTAGATTAAATCTATTAATATAAATCAAAGTAAAGTGACTTTGGTCCATAATTTTACTAACTTGACTGAGCTTTTGAGAAATACTTGGAAAATCCAATAAATCAAAGAAATGTAGGAACTTTGATGGTGATCGATTAATCAAAACGAATCACACCAATCAGAACCCAAAATTAGACAAAGAAAGATATCAACTTCGACGGTGATGAGTCAGAAATAAATACCATGACTTGAAGAGAAAATATAGACCATCCATTAGAACAGACAAACTCGATATTTTTCAAACACAATAAGCAAACCCATCAGATTTAAAACTGTTGAAGGTGATTGACTTGGATTCTGGACGTCTTGGCAGTTGGCATAACGATTAAACTATTGAAAATTATGGAGTTAGATTGTGCAATAATGAGTACTACAAGTCGAAGAATCATAGATTCATTTATTCAAATGGGTTTCTCATCAACACCTTCTTATGATTTTTTTTTTCATGGGTCACACATCTAAAGGTGCATTGGGGGTTACTGGAGCATTTTCACTAGAGAAAGCCCCTTCCTTTTAGATATACAGTTCATTTTGTCAAAATTCAAGTCTATAGCATGTATTGTCCGTTTTAGCCTAATAGACTGGCTTCACGGGTTTGTTTCTTGGACTACGTCATCGTCAAGGCAAAAGTGCACATATCGTGTGAACTTGTGGTATACCTTATAAAGCTCTTTATTGTCCTCTCCCGGCCCATTCCGATGTCAAATTCACGAGGTATAATGTACACCCTTCTCTAGAAGCTTGTGAGCCTAGAAGTTTTCCAGTCCTTCTCTGTGTCCTCGATCATGGGCATCATATTCACCTCCTCTCTCAGGCCTCAGGGATTCAACATACTCGATGAGGTTTTGCCCTGCCATCGGACTGAGGAAGTGTTCACCTCTAATACCATAATTGTACGCGACCCAAGTCATGACATGTATTGTTCATTTAGCCTAACAGACCTTACGAATTTGTCCCTTGAGCTCAAAAGTGCATGTATTGTGTGAACTTGTGTTATGCCTTATGAAACTCTTCACTTTTCTCTCCCATTTCGATGTGATATACGCCTAAAATATCATATGCACCCATTAGTTAGAAGTTTGCCAGCCTAGAAGCCCTTCTCTGTGATATATATGTCCTCACGAGTGCCGATCACACTTTTTCAGATGAAACCAATAAAAAGTAATACAAAAATTCTAAATAAAACAAATAAGAATATTTATAAGATATATTTTTTTCTATTAAATTGTAAGTGGGGACATAGAATATTATTTCCTTTATTGGTTAGATGATCATGGTGCTTTACTTGCTTATTGAAGCAAAAATTGTTTTCGGTATTATTTTATATCAACAAGGGTGGATCTACTAAGGAGGGAGGGAGTGTCACGCCACCCGCACACCTCGATCGAAATCATATGTGTATATGTGTGTATATGGAAAACTAGTATAAATATATGAAGTAATATAGCAAATGGATATTTGGTGCCATTGGCGCAAGCTTGAATGTTCCTTCCGCAGCGCCTGGAATTGAATCCTTTGGATATTCGATCTCCTTTTTTCTTCTTTTCTTTTCTTATTCTGCTTCTTATTTTCTTACTTTTCCTTATTTCTTCTTTTCTTTTCTTTCTTTTTCTTTATTTGCTGCTAATTCTTTTTTCCTTATGAGCTTCCCCTTATGAGTTATTATTGACTTTAATTCTTGCTTTTTTTACAGTTTATACTCTTTCTATCTCAATATATATGACAATTTTTCGCTTTTCGAAATTGAAATTTTTAAGTTTGATCGTGTGTTTGAATATAGAATTTTTTAAGACTGCTGTGTTTTCTTGTACATTTAAGAATTACAGGATATTCGATCTCCTTTTTTCTTCTTTTCTTTTCCTATTCTGCTTCTTATCTTCTTACCTTTCCTTATTTTTCTTTTCTTTTTCTATTTTGTTTCTTCTTTTCTTTCTTTTTCTTTATTTGTTGCCAATTCTTTTTTTATTATGAGCTCCCCCTTATGAGTTATTATTGACTTATTAAATTTTATTATTTCTTGCTTTTGTTTTACAGTTTGTACTTTTTCTGTCACAATTTATGTGACATTTTTCGCTTTTTGAAATTCAAATTTTTAATTTTGACTGCGCGTTTGAATATAGAATTTTTGAATAAAATTTACATATTTGGTAATTACGTAAAACGTACTATAAGTCACAATAATTAATAATTTTTAAAATACTTAAAAGGCATATGAAAAAACTACAGTCAAAGAATAACTCGTTTGACTCTCGAAATCCCAACATCATCTATAATGAGTTCTAGTTCTAGTTTTAGTCGCCTAACCTTGAGTCAGACGATAGCTCCAGAATATGAAAATTTGTCGAGGACAATTATAATGATTTTTTTGTTGATATAGTAATACTATTGAAGTTATGTGCTTTGTTCAAAACCATTTCAATTATTAAATTATTTTGTTTAGTAGATTTGTTTATCTAAATGGAAAAGACGAATAATCCGAACCGAAGCCAAAAAAATCAATTCGAAACCCAAAATAATGAGGCAGTCGGTTTATATGTATAAGCCGAATCAAAGTTCAAAATAGATCAACGTATTCTTCAAAATAGTATGGCACCGGAACCTCAAAATCCTTAATCCGCCTCTCTATATCAAAGAATATGCACAGAGAAATCAAAGACGCATGGTATGTGTATACGGTGTACCTGTTCTGTCTAGTCTCCACCATTTTATTTAATAGTGTTCTTTTTCCTTTCTTTTTTTTTCCTTTTTTGAGTAGCGATAGTGATATATAGTTATCACAATAGTTGTCTTGAGTTAATGTGAATCCAAAGAAACTGTCGTGCACACAAAATTAATTTGAAGAATTTAGGTGAAATACCATTTTTAATAGTTCTGGAAATACAATTACTCATTATGTATCCCATATACTTAGAATTTCTTAAGAAACAAAACTTCGAAAACATAATTATGACAAATTAGTACATAGCAAGTTTATTCTTCGAAGTCCTTCAATAATCCTCACTTAACGCAATTCCAAGGATACACTGATTAAGGCGTCGTTATCAAACAAGCTGGATTATCCAATTCTACAAGTAACTCACTCTTAAGTTACGTAGTATATGGTATTTAAGGGATTGGATCCCCTCCAGTAAGGGATTTTCCAGTATTTGTGAATTCATATCTAAATTAATGCCAAGTGTACACTAAAATATTTTAAGGCTGGGATTCCATCTAAATTAAAAACCTTCCCGGTATTTTAATACTTAAATGAGGAAGAAACTAATTAAGTATTGTTGAGGTGTATCTAATTAATGCATGAAACTTAAGGAAGGACAATAATTAAGTTGCTGCTAACAGCACATAGGAGGTTTAACGGCAAGTTAATTACCGACCCGTCATATTCCTTTGTTCCCAGCTAGCTAGCGTTAGATATCGACCCATTTGGTTAGCGGAACTTTTAAAAAAATTAACCTCGATATAAAAGTCGTGTTCAATTAAATGTTTGTTTTGGATATATGCAGTACTCGAATTATATATTGTACCATAATGCTAGTAGTATTATATTTTAGGAAAAATAACACTGTATGAAAATTAGGGTAAAATAATTACCCGCTTTAGGCCACTTTTTATTTTTTACGCGCGTGAGCCGTAATTTAGCCGACGAGCACTAGTGTCTTTACTTTCATAATTTAGGCTTTCACCTCGTTTTTTTGTTGTGTACTTTTGGACTTTTTTGTTCCTTTATTTGTTTTGAACTTATGGTTTTTGCTTTTGTTTATTATTAATTAATATCCCACTAAGTTTCTTAGCGGTTGCCAAAAAACGAGAGGGTAAAATGTGTATAAACACCTCTTATACATTATTGTACACTTTAATACGGTGTAGAAGTGTGTATAGACACCTCTTATACATTATGTGTAAACCCTCTTATGTATAAACACCTCTTGTATAAATTTATATAATACTGTATACTAGTGTAAAAGTGCTTTACACCTCTTGTATAAATTTGTATAATCTTGTATACCCAGTGTAAAAGTGTGTATAAATACGTCTTATACATTATTATACACTTTTATGCAAGTTTGATACATTGTCTACTCCAGGTATATAAAGTTGTATATTATTGTATAATGTTATACACCCTGACAAAGTGGCTATGCGGGTGTAATTTAAAAATATGGCTACGCAAATGTAATTTTGTATGCTAGATTGTACATTATTGAAATTTTGCCTTTTTATACTGGATTCTACATGAGATTCTTACATCGGGATTAGTCATCTATCTATCTATATCTATCTTCTATAACACTATTTTAAAAGCATGAATATAAATGTTGATTGACCAAAATATCCATTAGATACGAACTTCTACTAGAAAAGGACAAAACTGTCATGAAAAGAAGGCATGACATAGCCATTACTGATGTAAACACAATATTTGAATAGTCCAATCCTATTTAGGTAGAGTTTGTAGAAGTTGTATTGGTCTCTACAACTGCATGGCGGCGTGTATACATGTATGGTCTGGCCTAATTTTATTCAAGATGCCCATTAGCAAATATACAAACTCCTTTGAAATTGAATAACTAGTAGACATGGGTTATGTTTATTCAAAAAGTTTCGACTCTAGCTTTTAAGACTTTTCAAGAATAGAGATATGCCAAAATTTTATCTATATATTGATATGCAAAGATACTCTTCTTTTCTAATTACTTTTTTATCTAATTTTTGTCCTAGTTCTTTTTTGAAGTTTATGAACCTATTAGTTAATATGACAAATTTACGCAGTGAATGAATTGTTGATTCAGGTGCTTCACATTACATTACTGCAAGAATGAACTGAATACATGTACTCCCTTCTTCCCAATTTATGGGGCACGGTTTGTTAAAAAATATTATTATATCACAAAAAGAATTATGATTTCCTAAAGTTGGTTTGGTCAATTTGTATCAAATTATAACCGTTGCTTTACGGACCATATAATTGGGTCTTCATTAGCCTTCAAACCTTACTCATTATGGCTATTTGATAAGCTGGTATTTTACCGACTTATACCTTCTTTAATTTAAGATTTTTGCTATGTTTGATTGATAAAGTAGTGCATTTAATGTCGTTTACTTATATTTTACAGATTTATGTGATTTAGAAGTGATCGGGAGAGAAAACAAGTGAAAATTAGTCAAAAGAGGCCAAATTGAAGAAAACGAAAAAAATGGTTAAAAATGCAAAAACGGGTCAGATTTGCAAAACTGAAAGTTAGAGGTTTATTTTGTCATATTTTGACTCTGGAAAATTGGGAAATTATAAGAGGAAGACTTAGGGGAAATTTCCCATATCTTTGGCACATTTTAAGCTTGGAAGCTAAGGTTCATCATCAACCACACCATTGGAGGAGAAGATTGGAGAACTTTAATGAGAAATTTCTTAGTCCTTTCTTCAACTACTTGCTTTGTATTGAATGTTTAAGTGTGTAGTATTTCATTCATTTACTTGAATATTGTTTATGGAAATTTTTTTGGATTGAAACTCTTGTTATGCTTATGTATTGAATGATTTTTATTTCTAATGGAGTGGATCTTTGTTTCTTTAATTAATCTTGTTCTTTAATGTTTTTTAAGGGATTAACTAACTCTAAGACTCCCCCATTTACTTTGATTTGAGCTTGGAAGAGGAGAATTGAGGTTGGGAAAGAATAATTAACAAGGATTTGGGACTTTAAACCCCATCAAATAACTTGAGCTATGAATAGGATAGTTACTTGCGGTTTAATTGATTGTGTCTAATATCATATTCTAAGGCTTGGAAAATCTTAGAGTGAAATTCATTGATTTGGTTGGAAGACTTTCAACGAGATTTTAGAAATCATTATCTATTAACATAAACCCGCTCTTAGTTGTAAAATCATAAAATATATTGGATCGTTACTTGAGAGTACCTTGTATCCATGCTTGTGGCCATTGATCATTTTACTTGTTTTCTAGGTTAGTTTGATCTTTGTTAATTTTTAAATCAAAAATTAAATATTGAAAAAGTGTTTGGCTTAGCTTAGTTGGTGATAAATCATTTACTTTCTCAATCGTCTTTATATTATTCCCTGTGGATTCGACCCCGACTTATAGCTGAGTAACTTATATTGTGACGATCGTGTACACTTTCTGTTTGAGGAGTGGATTTGAACTTTTTCCCAAGTAAGAAAGAGAATCTCACTAATTGGAAGGAAACGAAGGGCTTCGATCCATTGTGATTCGCTTCCTTGGTATGGAGAGATCTCTGCCATAAAAGAGAGAGCTGCGGCGCGTTAAGGCACTTGTTCGACGGTCCCTGTAACACCCCGTACCTTTAACCTAAGCTTTGACCATGATCCTACACTTAGAAAATCAGATAAAGAATGTGGGAATTGAAATTTCCCTGTTCAGTTGTAAGATGGGGGTTTACGCCCATGAACAGTGACCTTATTTCAGTATACGGTGTTGACACCCAATTTTTGTCCCTCCTTTATTTAATTTACTCGGGTTTCTAAATTTATTGACAAGCTAAATACTTTATTTTCGCAATATTTTATTTTGCTACTACTATTAATATCATTACTTATATTTTTGACATTATGAGTATTATTTTACTACAAATTTTAGATGATTCGTCATCATTTCATTTTTTCGGGTTTTGACTCGTTAAATTAATTACAGGACAACACTTTGCTAAATATTTATTATTTATTGTCTTTACACAATATATATTATACTAGTTATTAAATTAGAATCTCAAAAAATAATTAAATAGCAGAGGAAGGATCAACAATTTTCAGCCAAATTAATGACCCGAAATACGAACACAATATTATTTCCCTACCCAAATAAAAAAACCCACATTTTTAATATCCAACCCACATTTTTTCAGCCCAAACGGACCAGTCCACTACCATTTTAATTTCAGTCCAGCCCACTTTTTTTTTTTACCCTAAATCTCTTCCTCTTTCTTTTCTTTTCTCCGCCTCTTTCTCTTTCTCTTCTTTTCCTCTTTCCCTTTCCCTCTTTCCCTCATCGCCGCCGCTCCTTCTCTTTCTCCTCTCCTCTCTTCTCTCTTCTTCCACGCTCTCTCCCACTCACCCCTGTCCCCCGCGTTCTCTGTCACCCACTCATCCCTGTTCCCCGCTTCGTCTCTCTCATACTCCCCTTCATCCCCATTCTATAAATAATGAAGAATTACTCAATTGAAGAGAGGGGGGAGGACCTGAGGGGGATTTCTGAAACGAAAACACCCCATTCCTTTTTTTTTAGCAAGAAACAAGATAAAACAAATCGAGGAAGAAAAAAAAAATGGGTTTGAGAGAGGGGAATTTTTCAGATTTTGGGAATTGATTCAGTTGTTTAGAGACACTCATCGTCTCCCGACCGTGATTTTCACTTTTTCCGGTGAACTTTATCCGGATGTTACTCTAAATCACCATATTTTCATAAAATCGAAATTTCGGGTTTAATCGGAGCACCCTCTGTTCGTCGTCTCCGAACGTAGATCCGAGACCCGAGCCCCGTTCACTGTATCACAAAAGGTAATTTCTTCCTCGTCTTAGTTTATTTTCATTCTAGTAGTTTAGTTTGTTTTATCAGTTTTTGTGTGAGTTGATTTAGTAGTAATTTCGTTGATTTAGGCAGTCTACGATGTTAGTGTATTCGAAGAAAGTAAACAATCCTTCTTTAATTAAGTTTAATTTCGTTTTAGTAATTCAATAAGTGTTTAGGTGTACACCAAGGTTTGGTGTTCAGTTGGTTGAGTCTCAGCTGGCAATTTAGTAGTGTTATGCATGCCCCTGATTGATTAATGTAGTTTCGGCTATAATGACATTTACCGGTTCATGTTCTAGTTTAGTTTGGTTGTCTTTGCAGTTAAATAGTTGATATCATCTGTGTGTTTATGTCTTAGTTTAGTAGTTTAATTCCAGTTTTTATTTTTTTATTTTTTTTTATTTTTTATTTCCATGTGACTGATTGTTGTGTCGTCTGATTATGCGAGATCTTCACTCATGTTCAGTTAATATGTGTGATTAGTCTATAATTCAATAATTTACTAATCATGTTCAGCTTTACATCTTGCTTGACTATATTGTGCACCCTTCATCTGAATGAAATCATGTGTCCGTATATGCACCATTAGTTATTCATCCTCATTTTAGCATGATATCGTTAGAAGTCTGTTTGGCTTTATCCATGAATGCAGTACTTCTAATCCTGTATGCCATGTGTTTGGGGAATTCGTTGGTCACTTGTGATGCAGCTACTTTCAAAAATAGTGATTAAAATGCATAGGCATTTAGTATTACTTTTCAAACAGAACTGTAATTCGAATGTGCTTGAACAACGTTTGTATATACAGTCCCTCTAATCATGTATGGTTTTGTATCAAGAATCTAATTTGATCAGTGACTCGACTGCTTTAAAATCAGATGTCCCTTACTCTTTTGATCAAACATAACAACCACGAGATCCACTTAAAGCGATGCCCTTTTAAGTGTTCGATGAGTTTTGTAGAAATACAATGCCCCACAGCATGCCATATTTTGAAATGTCTAAATCTGTCTATCTTTCGAGAAATATAAGCTAAGTTTGTTTAGTGAGATGTTTCCCAGTTTGTTTTCTCTTCCCTTCTATATGAATTAAACTAAGGATGAGTTTTCTTCGATAAATGATAAGTACTTTGGCTGAAGTTTCTGTTAAAAATTACAAGCCTCCTTTCTCTTTAAACGCTCACTTATGTCCTGTTTTCGACTTTTACGTGATTCAAGTTTTGTTTGGATTACTCGGTTAATCTTTTCCCTCTTAGTCCTTATGTGTAGGACATGAACTACCATCCCTCCCTCTCCAAATTCTGTTTCCTTCTTCGGGTTGCTGCGTGGAGAAAATGTTGAGTTTGCTAGCATGTTTGCATCTCTTTCTCTTGTTGTGTCATGTCGTTTACTTTTCTAAATTCAGTTGGTCTATAATGTATTTCTCAAGCTAGAATGACGAATATCCGGTCAAGTATTCATATGAATGTGTTCTTTCGGGTTTTCTGTTTTATTGTAGGTTAATGGTTAACTTGCGTCTAATATTTTTTTTTAATTTGGAGAATGTTGCTGAATTCACTCTTAGTTTTTTTTGTGTTCAAGTATTGTATGCGCCCAAAAACATGACTTTGTGTATTTTCGTTTTCTCGTTTTGAATTCAAATCTCTATGTGTGGCTCATAAATTTCCACTAGATGCCATGATGTAAG
Source organism: Lycium barbarum (assembly GCF_019175385.1). Taxonomy (NCBI): domain Eukaryota; kingdom Viridiplantae; phylum Streptophyta; class Magnoliopsida; order Solanales; family Solanaceae; genus Lycium; species Lycium barbarum. The sequence continues at coordinate 18,887,643 of NC_083345.1, read as the reverse complement.
AATCCTGATACCCTTTAGAAAAATGGATGCTAAGAGTCATATATCGTAAATACCCATTCCTAAAAAAGAAAAGAGAGTCTCGTTTAACCTATCTCTGGTAAAGATAATATACAAGTAGTGGAGATAACTTTCCTAGCAACACCTTTTAATTAGACTGTGATATTTTAGGAATGTTTTTTACAGTTATTTTGCTCACTGTTAGTACCTACATGTGGTGTATTTGTACACTTCATTCACAAGTTAGTTTGGTCTTCATTGTTGCTTATAGATAAGAAACCAATACGTCTTTTCTGACAAGCTTCTTTTCTTTTCCTTTGCATGAACACCGGAGCCGAAGAGTTTCATTTTTTGAGACTCAACGACACCGCTACCACATGGAATCCGCAGCAATATACTAAATTCGCTGGGCCAAAGCCCAATAGCAAAACAGACCGCAACAGCAGTCCAAGAAAATGGGCCTAACCCATTCACTCTTTACTGTTTTCCTTATTTTTTGTTGTGTATTTTATTTGCTTTGTATGACTAACATTTTATTTTGTCTTACTAGATTAGATGAACCGTAGGGAAGTTAGCGAAATTAATGGGTTTGATTTTAGTAAATGGGTAGGAAGAACTAATATTTAATTCCATAATGTCATTTTCTCCTTTTATATTAAATTATCTATAGTACTTATAATATTTATCTATATCAAAACAATTGATCTTCAAGAGCGAAAAGCCATGAACGCGTATTTTTAATTATACTCCTACTATATTGGGAATCTTAAGGTATTACTGATATACAAATATGAACCTGAATACATTTTATAAACAACTCTTCGGGTTTAAATCAAACACACACATTTTTAGCTATAGTTAATAAACATGATAAAAAAAAGGGAGAAGAAAGATTCCACCTCGTCTGTGATCTTAAAACAAAAAATTAGTTAAGGCCTCCCAGAGTTATTTTCAATTATGTTTTAAAACGCTACATATCTCATGCTCCTTCAGTTCATAACTAAACTCTTTTTTTTTTATACAAATTATTATTTTTATACAAGTTCTATTTTAAATAGCATTCTCACATGGTTATCTACAACTTTAGTCATATTTACAAATCTATTTTCTTTCTTCTAATACAATATTTACACTTAGCCTAACTAATCATAAGTCCGGTCGGTTAACCATTGTTAATGGGTCTTAAAGGGTGCCTAATACCTTCTCTTTAGACTAATTGAACCCTTACCTAGAATCTTTTGGTTTCATAGACTTTACAGTAATATCAACTTTAGATAACTACATTAATAAACTTTAGGTGTCCTAATTCACCATAAATAATTAGGTGGCGACTCCTTAAACAAATAAGCAATTTAGGAATCTCCAATACGTCATACTTCTATTTTAATCCCGGTTAAAATGGGGTGTGACAGCTTGGCGACTCCGCTGGGGAACTCTACCTAGGTTCTAACCATAACGGACTTAGTTTAAATAGGCTTTGTGTGCTTATTTTAATTACTTTATTTGTTTGTTAACTGTTTTTACATGCTATTAATTGTTTGTTTGATATAAACTGTTTGTTTGATATAAACTGCTTATGTGTTACTTGCTTTGATAAAACTGTCATTCCGTTCATATTTCCTCCACTTCTGGAAAACTCACACGTATTCACACACTTAAAACGGTTTCGCGGTTCGCGCCCGTTCACTACTAAATTACCCCTTTAGTTGGATTGATCTTGTGGATTTAGTCGATCAGCGGTGCAGTCGACGGCCACGGACTTTCCACTCCCAAGTTGTCCGCTTGGGGGAACCTTGTGTCATAGGAAGCCAACTCTTAGTCAGCTTAAGATAGAGCTAAACCAACACTCTTTATTAAGAGCATACATTTTACGACCTAGGAGGTTTAATACCCTTGGTGTATTAAATCCATTAGACGACTTTGTCATACCCCTTTTTAACCGGGATTAAAGTAGAAGTACGACATATTGGAGATTCCTGTTTTGTTTGTTGTTAAGGAGTCGCCACCTAATTATTTATGGTGAATTAGGACACCTAAAGTTTATTAAAGTTATGTTTAAAGTTAACTTTGTTTAAGGTCTGCGAAACTTAAGATTCCAGGTAAGGGTTCAATTAGTCTAAAGGGAAGGTATTAGGCATCCTTTAAGACCCATTAACAATGGTTAACCGACCGGACTAAAATTTAATTAGGCTAGGTGTAAATATAGTATTATAGAAAAAGAAAGTAATTTTGTAAGTATGGCTAAAGTTATAGATAAATATGTAAGAATGCTATTTAAAATAGAACTTGTAAAATAATAACAATTTGTATAAAAGAGTACTTTTAATGCTATTTTGAAATACGACTTTATAAATGTTATTAAGATTTTAAACGAAAGTATAATAATGTTGTTTTAAAATAATACTTGTAGAAAACATAATAATTTGTATAATAGAAGATTCTAAATGTTAAATGAACCTTAAAGATATTGCTAAAGCCTAAAATGAAAATATAGTAATATTATCCCAAAAATAAGATTCATAAAAAATAGAGTGGTTTGCTTATGATTAATAGCCCTTTTTAAAAAAAAAAATGATTTGTCAAATGTGATCTTTAGATAAAAATGATGTTATATGAATATTATGATGTAAAAATGCCTAGACTTATATTCTTAAATAAGATGAAAAAGTCCATAAGTTTCTTTCTATTTTTTATAACTCTTTGTTTAACCAATTTCGGCTAAAATATGTGTAATTGGATGAATCTTGAAAACAATGTTTATAAAATATACTTGAGTTTATATTTGCGTATTAGTGACGTTTGGAAACGTTTATGATGAAAGTATGATTCCTTTCACTTAAAATATATAGTCATGCCATTTTGCGAATCAATCATTCCGAATAAATATAAATATTAAACGTTATAAATAGTTTTAACATAAAAGAAGATAATAAAATTTATGGAGTTGATTATTAATCTTTCTTAAACTAATTACCCGTTACTAAAACTAATCTATTAATTCATTAGGAATCATCTAAAGTTAATAAAAATGAGATAAGGTTAGTCATACAAAGCAAATAAAAATACGATAATAAAAATAAGGAAGAGAGAGAAAGAAAAGATGCAATGGATTTGGTCCATCTTAAGGCCCAATAAATTTTATATGTTGCTGCTGTGGGCTGCTGCTGCTTATTGGGCTTTGGCCCAGAAAATTTATGTCTTTCTATTTTGATGCAGACAAGGGGCTGGACAGAGGGAGAAGATTGCTTCGTTGGGCCTTGGCCCAACATCAAATGCGGAAGGCGAATCTCTCGGACTCGTATGCGAAGGTCATGCATAAAATGAAAGGAAAAGGATTAATATACGATCAATTAGATTAAACGTATAAAGATACAAAATTTCAAAGCAACTCCATAGATTGTATATATATGTTATGTACACCTAAGTGTATTTGTGGAATGAGACAAATCCCTATTAAGGCTCATCTAAAACAACAAACTTTATAAGGATAGAAACATATCCAAACCCAAGCATGTTACAGCGGTAAAAAGAGAATAAAATATGCCCAGGCGAAGTACCAGATGGCCAACCACAAACCAAATAAAGTCAATTGAAACATAGATGCAAAGGGAGCCCAATACGGCAAAAAAAAAAGAGGAGATAATGCCCAGATCAAAGGATTTTACAGTATAGAGGTTTAAAATTCTGAGTCCTTACGAGTGGTATTCATGTATATACTGAATATACAAGTTTATATATGTCAGGTGTACAGAAAGATACAACGGGGTCACAAAGGTACAACAATGAGCAATTTTGACAATGCCAACTGACTGTGGATAGACAGCAGTTCAGAACAAGGTTTCAAAAGTCATTTGACACGTAAAGAATCCTATGTAGGTATTGCCAAAGGATAAAGAAAAAATGAAAAATAGATCAAACTACCAGATCAGTATACAGCAAATAAACCATATCAGCATTCTTTGATATTCTTTTTTAGTCACACTAGTGAGACCTAATGATCTTAACCTTCACAAGACCAAGGCAGAATATCATGCGAGATTACATAACCTTCTAACTCATACAAAGTCCTTGAATGCACAAGCAAAATTAAGTTCAACAAGAAAATGATCGTGGGGCATAAAACTTGCATTTTTATCAAACAAAGCACATTAAGTAGCCTTCCCAGTTTAGCAGAACACTGACAAGAGTTTTCAGACACTGAAACTGGACTTAGAATTCTTTTAGAGTTCTTCTAAGCATTTTCTGGGGGGTTCAGATTCATCTGAACTAACAGTAAACCAATAGCACAAGTTTCATACTTAGGAAAACAAATGCATACAGGGAACATATAAGGTCTCTATCACTTTTAAACCAACTGATAGGTCTTTTAGTCTCAAAAGGTGCAGTTTTAAGCTTAGTAAATAAAGAGGTCTCATTAATAATACACCTTTTCCAGAACTGGGCATACAAAGGGCAGTAATAGCTTAAGCAAACATGGGACTGTAAACACAAAACTAGTGGGTTCATTAAGATGTATCACAGTTTTACAGAGTTTGCACAGACAACCCATGATTTCTTTAAGCTACAATTACATAACAATGTAGCCAAAATGCAGATTCAAGTAAGGAACATAGGGACATGTTTTAAATGAAGGCAGTGAAAGAATTTCAGTTAGGATAGCTAATCACACATTTCTGAGCTTGTACACATACAAATCCACACACTTAACAGCTGTGTATGTTTTAGTTCATTAACATTACTAGGATTAATCAAACATGCGGATAAATCCAGATAACTTAAAAAAAAAAGCAGGGCTGTAACTCGTGCATAAGTTTTATTATAGGCTGCATCTCAATCTTATTTAGACCATATAACAGGTATTCAAATACTAAGCCTAGTGTTCAAGCGACAGACAGACATATACTTGACTGAGGATGAACTAATGGACATACTAATCTCACACTCCATAAACTAAAGACATATTCAGATCCAACTAGCGGACTAATCGACTTAAAACAGAACTGGATTTGGTCATATTAAGCACTCCCTTAACAGTAACAATGTCACTGCTGCTATTTTGTACTAGCATTTACAAACAGAAAACTCGAACTTGCAGATGGAAGACAATTGCATGGATGATTCAGTGTCGGCCTGTTCTAATCATATACGTAATATACCTAAGCTATACACACCATCAGATGTATATCGGATGTATATCGAATGTATATCTTTTCTTATCGTGATAATCCACTGTATATCATATGTATATTCGACTTCATCTAGATTCTAAGTCTTGGAAATTTAGTCTGAACCTCCAAGTTACAATATACATCCTTCAAATTCGTTTTAGCAATTAGTATTCTATCCTAAACAGCTCTCAAACATCAAATAAATAACATGACGATAAGCAAACTACATAACTGCCACCAAAAAATAGAGCAGAATAGGCGAAGATTTCAACTAAAACAAAAAAAAAACTAAAGACTAAAACAATAAGTGTGTCGAAGTTCACCTGTTTTGTGCGCAATGAACTGAGGCGTCGATGTCGTCGAATCTACTCGAACTCGAAAAACGATTAAAGTAATTAAGGCTTCGGGTTCGAAAGTAAAAAAATAGAGTAATATGTGGCTATATCATTGATCAAAATTGATGTTTTGTAAGGGATTTTCTGGGTTCCAAATCCTCTTCTGATCCCGGATTCCCCTTTTTAACAGAACAATTCACCCAATTTATAGGGCTTCGTTTGGTTTAAGAAAAGAGAGGAGCGTATGATAGAGTTTAGGAGTGGGGGACAAGCGTGGGGGGACAGTGATGAGTGGAGGTGGCAGGGAGCGTGAGGAGACAGTAGTGAGTGGAGGTGGCAGGGATGGCGATGCTGGGGTGACAGAGAACGTGAAGCGTGGGGGGGCAGAGGCGAACGGAGATGGCAGGGAACGTATGGCGTGGGGGACAAAGGGAAGTGGAAGGTGGCAGAGGCGTGAGAGGTGAGGGAGGAGAGAAGGGAGAGGAGGAAGAGAGAGACGAGGGAGATGAGCGGCGGAAAGGGGAAAAGAAACGAATGAAGGAGAAAAAGGAAAGAAAGGGAAAGGATTAGGGATTTAGGGATTATAGTGGACCGGGTCGGGTCACGGGTAATGGGGATTGGGCTGGTCTGTTGGGTATTTTAATTGGGCTGAAAATGTGGGTTGTTTATTTGGGTAGGAAAATAATATTGTATTGGTATTTTGGGCCATGAATTTGGCTATAAATTGTTGTTCCTTCCTCCGCTATTTAATTATTTTTTGGGCTTCTAATTTAATAACTGGTATGTAATATATATTATGTAAAGACAATAAATAATTAATTTGTAAAAAATAAATATTTTGAAAAGTGTTGTCTTGTAATTAATTTAACGAATCCAAATCCAAAAAAATGAAATGATGACGAATCATCTAAAATTTGTAGTAAAGTAATACTTGTAATGTTAAAAATAAAAGTAGCGATATTAATAGTAGTAGCAATAAAATATTGTAAAAAAATAAAGTGTTTAGCTCGTCAATGAATTTAGACGCCCGAGTGAATAAAAAAATGAAATAAAGGAGGGACAAAATTGGGTGTCAACAGACTTTACCCAAACGTCCAAGCGGGTTCACGACCCTGAGTGACACCAATCATACTTTATATGCATGTTTGAAGGATAGTTGTGCCTAAATATTGACTATTTGCTCTAATTAATTAAACTTTAGGAGGGAGGGAATAACTAACGTTTCTATGACAGGTATGGATTTGCATTGGAGTACAATGAATGGCGAAGATCAATGACATCACAAAACGGAGCTGATATTTAGACATAGGAAACTGTATTTACTTTATTTAGATTAGGAAACACTCCATGTTGTATTCATTTGACATGTAAAAAAAATAAAAAAATATTACACTACTTTTGTACTTTATTTTGGGGAAATAGAATTTGTTTAATTAATCAAAGCAACGGGATGTCGTATTATGGCACACTTTACCCTTCAAACAAACGTTAGGCCTACCTCTGGCACAAAGAGGTCATATGCATACTAGGACGCATCATTTACATTTGTTTGACAACTTGTTTGACTTTATTTGATGAATTATTTGCTACATGACTTATTTGACTCTACGTGATCATGACTTTACCTAGATATGTTCATGAGACTAACATCGTTTATACTATATGTTTCTTTTATCTTATTCCCAAAAGAGAGTTGATTCGTGTTGACACTCGATGGCCGACCATCCTTACATCACAAGGTCAAAGACGTCATCGTTACCTGAACGTAGTTGGGTTGTTCAAGGAAATGAAATTACCATGTTTGATCCGGCCTCATCAATTCCAACTGGTGTAGAAACATCGTGATCTCAAGCGATCCGCCCGAGACTTCCGAACACGGAACTACTATTCAACGGGATGAACATATCGCCCGCCTGACTCAAGAAATTGAGAATCTACGTGGAGAACTAAATCGGGTTAGAGACTTGACCAATTTATCCATCACACTCCAAAGTCCACCCTCTGAACCTACAAATACTGCACCAGAACCACCTCGTTTCCCATCACTCGAATCCCCAGTTCCTGAGCATTTTCCTCCCCAAAACAATGCACCTACCAACAACAACTTACCTCCGATCACCCCCGCAAATCCACCAAATCCATCATCCGCCTATACTCCCCCGCAAATTCAACCGCCCACTTACACTAACTATACTCTCGCACAAAGTCAACCACCCACTTACACTAGCTATACTCCTCCACAAAATCAACCACCCACCTACACTACCTATGCTACTCATAATCCACCACCCGTCAACCCACCAAGTCAATCGCCAGTTCGCACTCCCTATGCTCCTTTACCCACCAACGCCAATCCACTACCCACAACCATTCATCTAAACCCACCAAATCAACCACCTATAAACACTACTTATAACACACCACCTCCGGTCCAGAACACCCCCATCGCCCAAACTTATCCAACCCGGCATATACACGAGGCACACTTTGTCACCCCTAATGCACAATATGTTCCTCCAGTATATGCCGCAGAAACACAAGCCTTTACCAATCCAGTAACGGTCAGGTTCCAACCCGAAGTAGATCAGTACGAAGAAATGAAAAAGGATGCAAAGGCAGGGGCAGATAACATGTTGCTAAAAGAGATCCACAGTCTCAAAGAAGCAATGAGAAACCTTCAAGTTACTAGGGGGAACTAAGAGTGTAGAGTATGAAGATCTCTGTGTTCAACCTGACGTCGATTTACCCGTAGGCTACAAACCGCCAAAATTTGATACATTCAATGGAACAGGCGACCCTCATACACACTTAAGGGCTTATTGTAACAAACTGGTTGGAGTGGGCAGAGACCAGAGCATAAGGATGAAGCTCTTCATAAGAAGCTTATCTGGCGAAGCACTTACTTGGTATACACAACAGGATGTCCGTAAATGGCGTGGTTGGAGTGACATGGCACAAGACTTTATGGACAGGTTCAGTTTTAACACTGATATCACGCCAGATAGAGTTTACATGACTAAGTTAACCAGGAAGTCAACTGAGACATTCCGCGAATATGCGTTACGTTGGAGGTCAGAGGCGGCCAGGGTTCAACCTCCGATGAATGATAGGGAAATGACTGCTACCTTCATTGAATGCCAGGCTGGAATATTTTACGAAAAAATGATAGGTATGATGGGACAAAAATTCACAGAAGTTGTTCGAATGGGAGAAGCCTTGGAAGAAGGAATCAAATCGGGGAAAATTCAGGATCTTATTGCTTTACAAGCAATGAACAGAGCTATACAATCTGGTTCTATCAACGGGATTAAAAAGAAGAAGGAAGATGTTGCTGCAGTCATGAACGCCCAAAGACATGAGCCGAGCCAAGCCATTCCATACTTTAACCACCCACAACAACCTTTCTACCCTTACCTCTACCCCGAACCCTACCAAGCTCCACTATCTCCTCACCCTGTCTACAACACCCAAGCTAACTACTACCAACCCCGAGCACCTCCACATCAGAACTCACGTCCATATCAACCCGTCCAAGCTCCAACTTACCAAAGTCGACCACATGCTGCACCTAGAGCTCGTCCAAACCTTGATACCAAAAACACCCGTAACTGCACTCCGATCGCTGAACCCTTGGCTCAATTGTTTGAAAGAATGAAAGCAGCGGGCATAATACAACCGATTGAAGGAAAAATTCCCGATCCTATCCCAAAATGGTTTGATGGTTCCAAGCGCTGTGCATACCATTCTGGAGTTGCTGGGCACGCCATTGAAGATTGCTATGGGTTTAAAAACAAAATCGAAGCCCTGATTAAAGAAGGAGTAATCCAGCTCGCTGAAGCTAAGCCCAATGTGGTCAACAATCCTTTGCCTACTCACGAAGATACCAAGATTTAAATGAATCCAGTATGTCGATTGGAGGGTGGAAAAGAGACATGACATCAATTTTTGTCGTTCCCATAAACAATCCAAAGACAAACACACATGAAGATTCCTGCTACAGCTACTCACAACGCCGAGACACTTATCGCATGAAGTGCCAAACCAGGGAAATTCTGAAGAATTGGATTTGTACTCCGTCCTCGATTCGCCGGGAGTCTTGGTAGCATGAACATGTAGTGAACTTGTTTTCTTTTATTGATGTTTGAACCGTACCCAAAGTTTGTTTGTTTTGCTTCATCTTGTGGAAGCTTGAATTGCAAAAACCATGAATGCATTTCTGATTTTCCTTAATCATCTATTTTCTACTTTATTTATCAAGACTGTCAACTCTACGATTGTGACATAAAATGTACGAATAAGACGACATACAAAGAAACTAGGGAACAAGACAAGATTTCACTCAAAAGAACTCGAATATCCAATAGGTGATGACATAAGCCTGAGAGCTAGCAATCCAAGAAGAAATCAAAAGACGACATTAGGTAAGACAACCTAATTTGTAACCTTTCCTTTAACAACTGTACGAACTACGTTCTGACCTGATTCTCATGGTGAGATACGTAGGCAGCCCACATAGGGTACGGTTGCATTTAGAACAAAAAAATCCAAAATATCTTATTAACGAACTACGTTTGGCCTGACTTCCTGTTGGTTACGTAGGCAGCCCACATCGGGTTCGGCCACTCTTTTCAAATTATTTCAGTATCTTTGTTTGTGGTTGGAACTACGTTTGGCCTGACTTCCTGTTGGATACGTAGGCAGCCTACATCGGGTTCGGCCACTTTTTCAAATTATTTCAGTATCTTTGTTTGTGGTTGGAACTAGGGTTCGGTTGCGCTATAACAGAAAATCCAAAAATCTTTGTACAAAGAAAACTACATAGGGCCTGATTCCCTCGGCGGGATTCGTAGACTATCAACATACAGATCCGTCACACCCAGATAAAATCCAACAAACCCTTTACCATAGATATAGCAGAACTACGCCGACCTGATTCCCTTGGTGGGATACGTAGGCAATCCATATCGGGTTCGGTCCCTTTATCAGAAAATTTCAAACCATTTCTATGTACCTTACGAACTACGTTCCGACCTGATTCCCTTGGAGGGATACGTAGGCAACCTATACAAGGTTCGGTCACACCACAACATAAATTTAACATACCCTTCTGAACCCGAAACTGGGGCATATTTTGAAAATATATAGACAAAAGAACGGTTGGACATCGACAAGATTGAGGCTACCAGATAGGAAGTATTATAAACCAATTACTTTAGAAGTGTCACAATCTGAAGTTGGCAGAAATATTTTACAACTTACATACATATATTTACACATATATATATTTCTTTATATACATATACTTACATATATATCTTTCCTTATATATACACTTACATATACACTTTTTAATTGAAACACTTTCTTTCAATCATTTTCACTACTGTTCATCTACCGAGGTTTGAACGGAGGTCACAAGATCCAAAACAAATAAGACGAATGGAGCAGCCAACAACGTCAAGCTTCGAGTCAACACGAATCAAATTCCCCCTCCCAAACTAAGAATCTTTCTTTGAGTGCAGGAACTTAAAATCGCGAGATCAACAGTCAAGTCTATCAATCAGGCCATTGTGGCCTCGCCTCAAAAAGTCATACGGCTTTACTTCCAACCTTATCTTTTAATTTATTTTTTATCACAATAATTTTATGACTTTACACACCTGTTTTTGTAGGTTGACGAGATTGAAGGCGAATTAAATCAGGATTACGTGTCCTAAATTTGGCCTGTCACGATACCATCAACATCATGAGCCAGACGGCTATTCCACCACTTTACTCCATACTTTATCAATTATTTTATCATATACTTTACCAGCTTTAACCATTTTACTCTGAACTTTGCAGGAATCATTGTTAAGTTTCCAAAGACAGCTGAAGGCATCTCCCAAGACCGCTGAAGGCATCAATATCACACCCCGAGGATAACTATACATTTTAGGCTCGTCCGCCTTTAATAGGACATCATTTCTTCAAAAGCATCGCATTCCATTATTACTTTCAAATGCCCGACAAAGGTACAACATCATTGTTCGCAAACGCACAACATTTAGGCTCGTCCGCCTTTAATAGGACACTTTAGGCTCGTCCGTCTTTAATAGGACACTTTAGGATTGTCCGCCTTTAATAGGACACTTTAGGCTCGTCCGCCTTTAATAGCATATCATTTCTTTAAATGCCTCACACGGCATATGCATCATGTCCTCGAAAACAACCGGAGACATGCTTGGGTTCGTCCACCCTAAAATAGGACGTTTTAGGCTCGTCCGTCTTTAATAGGATATAATTTCTTTAAATGCCTCACACGACATATGCATCATGTCCTCGAAAACAACCGGAGACATGCTTGGGTTCGTCCACCCTAAAATAGGACATTTTAGGCTCGTCCGCCTTTAATAGGATATCATTTCTTTAAATACCTCACACGGCATATGCATCATGTCCTCGAAAACAACCGAAGACATACTTGGGTTCGTCCACCCTAAAATAGGACATATCGGGTTCTTCCACCCTAAAATAACATACTTGGGTTCGTCCACCCTAAAATAGGACATATCGGGTTCTTCCACCCTAAAATAGGATACTTGGGTTCGTCCACCCTAAAATAGGACATATCGGGTTCTTCCACCCTAAAATAGGATACTTGGGTTCGTCCACCCTAAAATAGGATACATTGGGTTCGTCCGCCCTAAAATAGGACATATTGGGTTCTTCCACCCTAAAATAGGATATCGGGTTCTTCCACCCTAAAATAGGATACATTGAGTTCGTTCACCCTAAAATAAGACATATTGGGTTTTTCCACCCTAAAATAGGATATCGGGTTCTTCCACCCTAAAATAGGACTCTTGGGTTCGTCCACCCTAAAATAGGACATATTGGGTCATTCTACCCTAAAATAAGAATTCACATATTTATCTTAAATTTTACAGGATTGGCGTCGAGTCTCTGAAGACAACCGGGGGCATCATTCGGCTATACAGTCTCATATGCATAAGCCATACGGCTACACTATGAATCTACTCTCTACTTCTCATTCACTTTACCAATGCTAACGATTTTACATTGAACCTTACAGGAATCAACATTAAGTCTCCGAAGACAACCGGAGAGACATAGCATCAAGTCTCCGAAGACAACCAGAGACATCATTCGGCTATACAGCCTCACATGCATAAGCCGGACGGCTACACTACAACTTTACCTCATACTTTATCATTTACTTTACCGATTTTAACAACTTTACCCTGAACTTTACAGGAATTATCATTGAGCCTCCGAAAACAACCGGAGACATCATCCACTTTACAACTTTATCTTGGACTTTACGGGAATCATCATCAAATCTCCGAAAACAACCGGAGACATAGCATCAAGTCCCCGAAAACAACCGGAGACACGACATCAAGTCCCGAAGACAACCGGAGACATTGCATGGCTATACAGCCTCACATGCATAAGCCGGACGGCTACACTATGACTTTACCCTCTATTTTATCCTGAACTTTACAGGAATTAGCATTAAGTCCCCGAAGACAACCGGAGACCTAGCATTAAGTCCCCGAAAACAACCGGAGACATAGCATCAAGTCTCCGAAGACAACCGGAGACATCATTCGGCTATACAACCTCACATGCATGAGCCGGACGGCTACACTACGACTTTACCTCATACTTCATCATTTAGTTTACTGATTTTAACAACTTTACCCTGAACTTTACAGGAATTATCATTGAGCCTCCGAAAACAACCGGAGACATCATCCACTTTACAACTTTATCCTGGACTTTACGGGAATCATCATCAAATCTCCGAAAACAACCGGAGACATAGCATCAAGTCCCCGAAAACAACCGGAGACATAGCATCAAGTCCCCGAAGACAACCGGAGACATATCGTCAAGTCCCCGAAGACAACCGGAGACATCGCATGGCTACACGGCCTCACCTGCATAAGCCAAACGGCTATACACTTATTTTACTCCTTACTTCATTCCTTTATTTCATCATCTACCTTACCACTTTAATGAATTTACCTTAAAATTCACAGATATCATTTATCATCGAGTCCCGGAAGACAGCCGGAGACCTTATCACTATCATCTTCGAATGCAACTAGAGACATTATCACATCCTCAGCATACGCATCACGCATTCATTCAAGTCCCTGAAGACAACCAGAGACAACATTAGCCACACGGCTTCATTTTCACTCCCACACTCATATTTACTATCATTTTACACTCTTTATAATTTTATACTTTCAACTTTATTACTAATTTTGACATGAAGTTCAGTTTTGGCAGAAAATACAACCTGCAGGGACGCAACACAACGTGGAACTTTATCTTACGCAGTGAACTGGGGCAAATTTGCTGAAGAGGAATACCAAACTCACAAGCAAAGGTCACAGATCTACTCTCGAACTCAATTCCGCCTATGTCCACAAACACGTGATACGTAGTTCAAATTCTCTTTTCACATCCTCCACTAAAACTCTACTGAATCTACTCCTTTCACAATCTCGTATTCCTTTCTACACCCCAGTGTCTCCATAACTCAACACTGGGGCATCTTTGAAGAATTTACGTCGTGCCTAGTAGAGTCCTACTCAAGGGTGTGTTGCCCGCCACATTTATAACCAGGAAGCTATAAACATATGTTCTATCTTCGCCGCCTGTCTACAATCCTTGCAAAGTTATAAAATTCATAAATAACATTCTCCCAACAGGGTTCGACCATAATTCTTTCCATACCATAAAATTGTCCACCAATTCTCTTAAACCGCATTCTTCTCGAGTTTGTATTTGTCGGTCAGAACAAAATTGGCTACTACGTCAACTTCTTCGCACGAAGATTCTTACATCATCTCCGGTCGAAGAGGGGCATCTGTTGACACCCAATTTTTGTCCCTCCTTTATTTAATTTACTCGGGTTTCTAAATTTATTGAGAAGCTAAATACTTTATTTTCGCAATATTTTATTTTGCTACTACTATTAATATCATTACTTATATTTTTGACATTATGAGTATTATTTTACTACAAATTTTAGATGATTCGTCATCATTTCATTTTTTCGGGTTTTGACTCGTTAAATTAATTACAGGACAACACTTTGCTAAATATTTATTATTTATTGTCTTTACACAATATATATTATACCAGTTATTAAATTAGAATCTCAAAAAATAATTAAATAGCAGAGGAAGGATCAACAATTTTCAGCCAAATTAATGACCCGAAATACGAACACAATATTATTTCCCTACCCAAATAAAAAAACCCACATTTTTTCAGCCCAAACGGACCAGTCCACTACCATTTTAATTTCAGTCCAGTCCACTTTTTTTTTTTACCCTAAATCTCTTCCTCTTTCTTTTCTTTTCTCCGCCTCTTTCTCTTTCTCTTCTTTTCCTCTTTCCCTTTCCCTCTTTCCCTCATCGCCGCCGCTCCTTCTCTTTCTCCTCTCCTCTCTTCTCTCTTCTTCCACGCTCTCTCCCACTCACCCCTGTCCCCCGCGTTCTCTGTCACCCACTCATCCCTGTTCCCCGCTTCGTCTCTCTCATACTCCCCTTCATCCCCATTCTATAAATAATGAAGAATTACTCAATTGAAGAGAGGGGGGAGGACCTGAGGGGGATTTCTGAAACGAAAACACCCCATTCCATTTTTTTTAGCAAGAAACAAGATAAACAAATCGAGGAAGAAAAAAAAATGGGTTTGAGAGAGGGGAATTTTTAAGATTTTGGGAATTGATTCAGTTGTTTAGAGACACTCATCGTCTCCCGACCGTGATTTTCACTTTTTCCGGTGAACTTTATCCGGATGTTACTCTAAATCACCATATTTTCATACAATCAAAATTTCGGGTTTAATCGGAGCACCCTCTGTTCGTCGTCTCCGAACGTAGATCCGAGACCCGAGCCCCGTTCACTGTATCACAAAAGGTAATTTCTTCCTCGTCTTAGTTTATTTTCATTCTAGTAGTTTAGTTTGTTTTATCAGTTTTTGTGTGAGTTGATTTAGTAGTAATTTCGTTGATTTAGGCAGTCTACGATGTTAGTGTATTCGAAGAAAGTAAACAATCCTTCTTTAATTAAGTTTAATTTCGTTTTAGTAATTCAATAAGTGTTTAGGTGTACACCAAGGTTTGGTGTTCAGTTGGTTGAGTCTCAGCTGGCAATTTAGTAGTGTTATGCATGCCCCTGATTGATTAATGTAGTTTCGGCTATAATGACATTTACCGGTTCATGTTCTAGTTTAGTTTGGTTGTCTTTGCAGTTAAATAGTTGATATCATCTGTGTGTTTATGTCTTAGTTTAGTAGTTTAATTCCAGTTTTTTTTTATTTTTTTTATTTCCATGTGACTGATTGTTGTGTCGTCTGATTATGCGAGATCTTCACTCATGTTCAGTTAATATGTGTGATTAGTCTATAATTCAATAATTTACTAATCATGTTCAGCTTTACATCTTGCTTGACTATATTGTGCACCCTTCATCTGAATGAAATCATGTGTCCGTATATGCACCATTAGTTATTCATCCTCATTTTAGCATGATATCGTTAGAAGTCTGTTTGGCTTTATCCATGAATGCAGTACTTCTAATCCTGTATGCCATGTGTTTGGGGAATTCGTTGGTCACTTGTGATGCAGCTACTTTCAAAAATAGTGATTAAAATGCATAGGCATTTAGTATTACTTTTCAAACAGAACTGTAATTCGAATGTGCTTGAACAACGTTTGTATATACAGTCCCTCTAATCATGTATGGTTTTGTATCAAGAATTTAATTTGATCAGTGACTCGACTGCTTTAAAATCAGATGTCCCTTACTCTTTTGATCAAACATAACAACCACGAGATCCACTTAAAGCGATGCCCTTTTAAGTGTTCGATGAGTTTTGTAGAAATACAATGCCCCACAGCATGCCATATTTTGAAATGTCTAAATCTGTCTATCTTTCGAGAAATATAAGCTAAGTTTGTTTAGTGAGATGTTTCCCAGTTTGTTTTCTCTTCCCTTCTATATGAATTAAACTAAGGATGAGTTTTCTTCGATAAATGATAAGTACTTTGGCTGAAGTTTCTGTTAAAAATTACAAGCCTCCTTTCTCTTTAAACGCTCACTTATGTTCTGTTTCGACTTTTACGTGATTCAAGTTTTGTTTGGATTACTCGGTTAATCTTTTCCCTCTTAGTCCTTATGTGTAGGACATGAACTACCATCCCTCCCTCTCCAAATTCTGTTTCCTTCTCCGGGTTGCTGCGTGGAGAAAATGTTGAGTTTGCTAGCATGTTTGCATCTCTTTCTCTTGTTGTGTCATGTCGTTTACTTTTCTAAATTCAGTTGGTCTATAATGTATTTCTCAAGCTAGAATGACGAATATCCGGTCAAGTATTCATATGAATGTGTTCTTTCGGGTTTTCTGTTTTATTGTAGGTTAATGGTTAACTTGCGTCTAATATTTTTTTTTAATTTGGAGAATGTTGCTGAATTCACTCTTAGTTTTTTTTGTGTTCAAGTATTGTATGCGCCCAAAAACATGACTTTGTGTATTTTCGTTTTCTCGTTTTGAATTCAAATCTCTATGTGTGGCTCATAAATTTCCACTAGATGCCATGATGTAAGAATCCTGATACCCTTTAGAAAAATGGATGCTAAGAGTCATATATCGTAAATACCCATTCCTAAAAAAGAAAAGAGAGTCTCGTTTAACCTATCTCTGGTAAAGATAATATACAAGTAGTGGAGATAACTTTCCTAGCAACACCTTTTAATTAGACTGTGATATTTTAGGAATGTTTTTTACAGTTATTTTGCTCACTGTTAGTACCTACATGTGGTGTATTTGTACACTTCATTCACAAGTTAGTTTGGTCTTCATTGTTGCTTATAGATAAGAAACCAATACGTCTTTTCTGACAAGCTTCTTTTCTTTTCCTTTGCATGAACACCGGAGCCGAAGAGTTTCATTTTTTGAGACTCAACGACACCGCTACCACATGGAATCCGCAGCAATATACTAAATTCGCTGGGCCAAAGCCCAATAGCAAAACAGACCGCAACAGCAGTCCAAGAAAATGGGCCTAACCCATTCACTCTTTACTGTTTTCCTTATTTTTTGTTGTGTATTTTATTTGCTTTGTATGACTAACATTTTATTTTGTCTTACTAGATTAGATGAACCGTAGGGAAGTTAGCGAAATTAATGGGTTTGATTTTAGTAAATGGGTAGGAAGAACTAATATTTAATTCCATAATGTCATTTTCTCCTTTTATATTAAATTATCTATAGTACTTATAATATTTATCTATATCAAAACAATTGATCTTCAAGAGCGAAAAGCCATGAACGCGTATTTTTAATTATACTCCTACTATATTGGGAATCTTAAGGTATTACTGATATACAAATATGAACCTGCATACATTTTATAAACAACTCTTCGGGTTTAAATCAAACACACACATTTTTAGCTATAGTTAATAAACATGATAAAAAAAAAGGGAGAAGAAAGATTCCACCTCGTCTGTGATCTTAAAACAAAAAATTAGTTAAGGCCTCCCAGAGTTATTTTCAATTATGTTTTAAAACGCTACATATCTCATGCTCCTTCAGTTCATAACTAAACTCTTTTTTTTATATACAAATTATTATTTTTATACAAGTTCTATTTTAAATAGCTTTCTCACATGGTTATCTACAACTTTAGTCATATTTACAAATCTATTTTCTTTCTTCTAATACAATATTTACACTTAGCCTAACTAATCATAAGTCCGGTCGGTTAACCATTGTTAATGGGTCTTAAAGGGTGCCTAATACCTTCTCTTTAGACTAATTGAACCCTTACCTAGAATCTTTTGGTTTCATAGACTTTACAGTAATATCAACTTTAGATAACTACATTAATAAACTTTAGGTGTCCTAATTCACCATAAATAATTAGGTGGCGACTCCTTAAACAAATAAGCAATTTAGGAATCTCCAATACATCATACTTCTATTTTAATCCCGGTTAAAATGGGGCGTGACATACGGGCCGTAATTCAAGTCGTAAACTGTTACCAAGGATTTCTGAGCATTATGGAATTTGGCAGTTGGATGTCATATGGTTAAATACGAGCCGTATTTTGGATGTCATATGGTTAAATACGGACCGTATTTCAAAATACGACCCGTATTTCAAAAATTATTTGGAATTTGGGAAAACTTCCTTGATGAAAGTTGTAGAGCTTCGAAATACCTTTCCAACGGTATATATCCCCCGGGTCAAACGGACATCTGTGCGAAGATTTATGGCCATTTTACTGAAGAGACGTAGTGCAGTCCGTATTTCAAAATACGGACCGTATTTCAAAATACGGCCAGTAATTCAAATTACGGCCAGTATTTAACTGGGCCAAAAATCCAATTTTTCCAGAACAGTGGATATTCGTCCATATCAGTTCAAATCATTATTTTTCATTCCTTCAAGCCCTAGAACGACCTCCTACCCTCTTCCATCATCAAGAACACCAAGGTAAGCCTACTCTAATTATTCCAAGTCCATTCTAATACATATCCTTGTAGTCTAAACAAGAAATCATCATTCCAAAACTAGGGTTTTCAAGAAAACCCATCTCAAGGTTCAAGAATCAAGATTTAGGAAATCTTCTCCAAAATTCAAGTCTTTAATTCAAGTTTTGGAGCAATTAAGGTATATAGAACTTCCATCCACATGTGGGAATCTCTACGTTCTTCCCCATGCTCCGTATTTTTGATATCCATGAAGTTCAAACCCTAGGGCATTAAACCCAACATATTGGTAGCCCGTATTTATGTATTTATGTACATGAATTTTGTATCTATATTCGTTATTGTATTCCTAATCTTCCATTACGGTTATTAGGAACCTTAGCTTAATCCATGAATCATGAATTCTTCCTCATGTGTTCTCATTATGTTTATATGAAACTTTATGATTTTATGTAGCAAGTTACAAGCATGTTTTCAAGTCAATTATATATATAATTATGAACTATTGTTATTACTCATGAATCAAGAACATGTTTGCAAGACTATGACAAGTTATCTCATGAACCCATATTACAAGATATTTCATGAAACCATATTACAAGTTATATCGTGAAATCATGATTACAAGTTATTTTACGAAAATCATGGGCTTCTTAGCCAACTATATTATGTTCATGTTTTGGGAATTGCTTAGTTAACCGAGAAGGCTCAGATAGCCTGAAACTACGTTGCCACCATAGGATAAGGGTTGTCAGCAAGGAGGCAACACCTTCATTATGCAGTTTGGATCCTTACATGCTTATTATTACTTAAATCT
This sequence comes from Lycium barbarum, assembly GCF_019175385.1. Classification (NCBI taxonomy): domain Eukaryota; kingdom Viridiplantae; phylum Streptophyta; class Magnoliopsida; order Solanales; family Solanaceae; genus Lycium; species Lycium barbarum. Next base: position 18,867,802 of record NC_083345.1, on the reverse strand, counting down.
CATATCCCTGGCAAGGTTGTGAGTGTTCTGCTGGTAGGACGCAAGTACCAGACCATGTTTTCGGTTATACTATGGCATTCCCCACGTTACAAGTAGTTTTACATACAAGTATTTCTATTGATTTACCGTTTTAAGACTTTACTCACGTTTCATGCTCATGTTCAAGTTACATTCAGTTTCAGTTCATGTCCTATACCTATGTTGTGCCATGTTCTTCATTTCAGCAGGTTTTACATACTAGTACTATTCACCATGTACTAACGTCCCTTTTGCCCAGGGCCGGCACTTTACGGTGCAGATACCGATTTTCAGGAGAATACACCTGCGCAGTAGGATCACTTCAGTTATCAGCTTATGGGTGAGCCCCGCTCCTCTCGGGGCTCAATATAGAGTCTGCATTAGTATTCAGTTTATGGTAGTCCAGGGCCATGTCCTGGTAGTTAGTATTCAGACATGTTTTAGAGGTTTCATAGACAGATGTTAGTTCACAGAGTCAATTGTGCTTTCATGTTTGCAGACTATTATGTTTTCATGATATTTCATGCTATGAGATAATTTCACTTTATTCCGCAAATTACATTTTCACGATTCATTTAAATTGCATCATATAGAGTATATTGTTTTGATGCCCATGTTAACAAGCAAGCCATGAGGTTCGCTCGGTCACATTCAGTAAGGCACCGAGTGCCATGTTTCGCTCAGGCCATGGTTCGGGGCGTGACAGTCCCCATATGCCCGGCCTGCCGGCCCGCTCTGAAGAATTCATGATTTATATATGTTTCAGGCCAGTGTAGGGTTTGAAGATTTGGAGGCACTCAATGAGAATTTCTTTACCCATTTCTCCAACTATTGTTCTTATTGTATAGCTAAGTGTGTAGCATTTTATTCCATCACTTTAATCTTGTTTATGCAAATATTTAGATGTTAAAGTTTGGATTGAATCTCTTGTTTTTCTTATGTATTAAACAATTTTTATTTCTAAAGAAGTGGCTTAATGTTTCTTTATTTACTTTTCAAGTTTTAATGTCATCTAGTGGTTGCAAACATTAAGTGTGCCATTTTACCTTGGCTTTGCTTGGAAAAGAAAGTAAGAGGTAGGAAAAGAGTAAATAGCAAGGATTTGGGGCTTTAAACCTCATCTAATAATTTGAGCTAGGAATAGGATAGTTAACTTGAGGTTAAATTGATTGTGCTTAATATCACACTCTAAGGCTTGGAAAAGCTTAGAGTGAAATTCATTGATTTGGTTGGAAGACTTTCAATGAGATTTTGAAAATCATTATCTATTAACATAAACTCGCTCTTAGTTGTAAAATTGTAAAATACATTGGATCGTTACTAGATTTCTCTTATTTTTCTTTACTTGTGAGGCTATTGATCACTTTACCCGCTTTCTAATTAGTTTTATCTTTGTTAGTTTATAAATAAAAAATCAAATATTGAAAAAGTATTTGGCTTAGCTTAGTTGGTGATAATTATTTAGTTGCTTGATCGTCTAGGTTATTGTTCCCTATGAAATTCGATCTCGACTCATAGTTGGTAAATTATATTGCGACGACCGTGTACACTTTCTTTTTGAGGAGTGGATTTGGACGTTATCACTATTAATTTTTGCTCTTCATTAGTCATTAAACCTTACTCAATATGACAATTAATGCTCCTTAATACTGAGATGTTTCTATTCCAAGTTGAATGTTACTCTCTCCCAATTTGTTACCTATATAATCTCCTTGGCTTTACCTTGAAGGTGAAAAAAACAAAAGAGATAAACTCTTCAACCATTTTCGTATAACCATATATCTATTTCTTTGTCTTCTTTTTTTTGTGTGAGAAATATATCTCAAGACAAATTCTTCCTCCTATATATTATGTGTGCTGGGTTTTATAATATTACTTAAATATTTGTTAGATCATGGTTTCTAGTTTTGAACTAGAAGAGCTTGTTGAATCCTGGGGAATACATCTATATCGGGTGAAATATCCTTAAGGACGGTGTCTTAATTGACACGTCTCAAGCTATGAGATTGTTCAAGAATTTCCTGCAATGTTCGTGATCGAGTATTTTCCATAAGATTTCCAACAATCTTAAGGATATTTTACATTATAATTTTACGGAGAATACGATTTACAATGTAGATCAAAAGGGTGAGATGAGCAAACAGTGTAGCAGGCATGGATGAAATACAAAAGTTGATGAGGTAACAACTTTTCAGTTATGTTAATGAAGTATATAGCGATACTATAAATTTCTCTGTTTTAATAAATGAAAAAAAAAATGTTACAAGCCCAAAGATAATAATAATCTTGGTGTTAGAGGAATTAGCATGCAAAGAGGTTAAGTTTCACAAACAAAGAAGCATTAGTCGTTGTCTGGGCATCGTGTATGTGATGAATGAAGTTTGTGTGTTTAAAAAATAGTTTTGAGGCCTCTTTATCTTCTACTCTCTCTGTACCAAAAAGATTGTCCTCCTTTCCTTTTTAGTTTGTCTCAAAAAAATTGTTCCCTTTCTATATTTAGAAATAATTTAACTTTATGAGATGATTTACAGCCACACAAATATCTAAGGCTTGTATTGGACCACACATTTCAAAAGTCTTTCTTTATTTTTTAAACTTTGTGCCAAGTCAAAAGAGGACAATCTTTTTAGAACGGAGGGAGTATTAATTTGAAGAACTGTGTGCTAGCTAAATACATTTGATAATAGTTACTTTTATAGTTGGAACAATTAAAAAGTAGCGAAGTGTTTCTTATATTTTAGACCTTACAAATTCGAGATTTTTGTGGTAACAAATTATATTTGAAGACCATGGTATATTGTATTTTTGTGGAAGTACCTTATGATCTAAAAATAGTCTCTACATATTTCATAGTCATTTGGCTGAATGTTGAATAGTGATTGATTTTCTTATATAATTATGATCTATTTGTTTGAGATCAAATTTTAATGGAAATAATGTATTTTGTGTGAGCAAATGAATCCATCATATTCTTAAATGTAGAAGAAGATTCAATGAAATGATAATCTCACTATTTAAATTATATTTGACTAAGCGGATGATATAATTGTTGTGGTTATTTCTCAAGCGAATCTTATGGCTAGTGTCAGTGATTGAGTGATAGGCTTTGTGCAACTAGGCATATTTGTGTAAATAAAATAATTTTGTGGCTTAAACTCAAGTCAATGGAGGAGGAAGAATTTATTTGTCTTGGTGATTCAAGAATTACTCATTCTTGGATAAGAAAAGCTCTTCTCAAGCTCACATCTAGAAAATATTGACTTCAGCTGAGATGTTGCGTGTTTCTAATATTTGAACCAATTTGATTGATGTGGTAATTCGTAGAAAATATTTGAATAAAAATTTATTTTGAGAATGTTATGATGGTTTTAACTAAGAATAATAATTTTGTCACAAATTTATTTTAACCATGGTCTTGTTGTGCTAAATGTTTATAGTCATGAATGAAAATGCTAGTAACTTTTCTTTGAACATGTGCACCCGATAATCATTGAAAATAAGCTATTGTATATGCTTGTTAGATACAAAACTAGAGTACCTAATAAGAAATTAAAAACATTATGAACTATGGAAATGTTATTCCCCTTATCCTGAAATATTTGCAAGTGTGGGGGTGGCTTACTAAGGTTATGTTATCTGATTTTGAAAGAAAAAAAGATATAATATTTTGGTGAAGCTATATTATTAGCTTGTTACCTATAAGATGAGTCTTATGAGAAATTAGTAATACTTATTATGAGTTATCAAAATATTATTTCCCTATCTTAAATTTTTTGAAAATGTGGGGGTTACACTCTCTTACTAGAGTTATGTTGGATCTCCAAATCCATCAGTGTGTTTACCCTTTGTGGGGGTGTAATAATATGAAAATCAACCAAGTAGACCATAATGAAATCTGAGTTTATGGTTTGGAGTTGGCTAGTAATGAGGCTAAGATACGTCTTCGTGAGTATTACGTTGAAATAAAAGCAATGTGTCTATTTATTGTGGTCGCCAAGCAGCGTTAGCTGTAGATAAATCTTTCAATGGCAAAAAATAGACACATCCGTTTGAGACATAAAGTGATAAAACAATGCTATTGTGAGATGAAATTATTTTCATGAATTATGTGATGTCTGAGGTGAATTTGGCCGATTCACAGACTATAAGAAACATCGAGGGGAATGAGACTTTTCGTCAATTTGAGAAGATCAACAATAATGGTAACGTAACCCATGTGATTGGAGATCCCATGAATTAGGTTCATATGGGTAATAACAAGTCATTAGTTGATTAAGTATGCACTATTAAATTATGTTATTTTCTATGGTGTGTGAATAGAGTGCATTACTGCAAGGCAAAGTGAGGTTGAGTTAAACTCTTAATCCAATTCATATCCATTATAGGTGGTGTATTGATCTGCAGAATACACTTGATGATTGAAATTATATGAGTGTGAAGTGGTGCCGCTTCTATGAAATTATGGCAGATTTCTAGAACACTCATGAATACCAGGACACGCGCATGACCTCTTAGCGCAAAACCGCGATAACGATAAATATTGAGCGAGTGTAGTGTGGTAGAATAAGAACCTAGGCTTACAAAAGAAATTGATTCATAAAAGTTCTAAACTTCACCAAATCTTCTGTAGGTTTAATCTTGTTTTATCTAGGCCTGGTTCATAGTCTACAAGACCCCAGATTCGACGCATTGTACTCATATGTGAAAACCCAGCAAAAATTATTATTTTATTTTATTCCTTAAAATATTCTTTTTGAGATATGTGGGGGATTGTTGAAAACTAATATTATATCACAAAAAGAATTATGATTCCAAAGTTGGTTTGGTCAATTTGTATCAAATTCTAACCGTTGCTTTACGACCATTTAATTGGGTCTTCATTAGCCTTCAAATCTTACTCATTATGGCTATTAAATTTTGCTCTTCATTAGTCATTAAACCTTACTCAATGTGACAATTTGTGCTCCTTAATACTGAGATGTTTCTATTCCAAGTTGAATGTTACTCTCTCCCAATTTGTTACCTATATAATCTCCTTGGCTTTACCTTGAAGGTGAGAAAAACAAAAGAGATAAATTCTTCAACCATTTTCGTATAACCATATGTCTATTTCTTTGTCTTCTTCTTTTGTGTGAGAAATATATCTCAAGACAAATTCTTCCTCCCATATATTATGTGTGCTGGATTTCTAGTTTTGAACTAGAAGAGCTTGTTGAATCCTGAGGGATACACCTATACTGGGTGAAATATCCCTGGGACGGTGTCTTAATTGACACTCCTCGAGCTATGAGATTGTTCAAGAATTTCCTGCAATGTTCATGATCGAGTATTTTCCGTAAGATTTCCAACATGTTTGACTTGACAAAAAGTTTAAGAAAGAAAGAAAGACTTTTGAAATTTGTGATTTAAAACAAATAGTCTTTCATTAAGGATAAAAGAGAAATTTTAAAAGTAATGTTATTTCTAATTATGGAAAGCTGACTTTCCTTTTTAGATAGACTAAAAAGGAAAGTGTGACTTAAATTGAGACAGAGAGAGTAATAGACAACACTGCACCTGCCTAAAAAGTCTGAATCTAAACCGTAATCACCCTTTTTGTTCTTTTTTTTTTTTTTTGGTGAAAAAACTTTTTGTTCTTATATTATATTGGATGTGGAGCAGGTAGAAAATTTGATCCTGTTAGTTGTATTAATTCTCTTGTTTTGATAGCTGATTTTGTTTCAATTATGCTTCTTCTTCCGAAAATCTTTTTTGATCAGTAATTACTGCTGGAATATTTGTAATTGGTATGATTTTGTGTTCTTCTTTATGTGAATAATTCGTGGAAATAAAGTTAATTTTCTTAAAATAAATTATTCTGGTGCTACAATTAAATTAGAATAGAAAAAACACATATAAGAAATAAAAATAAAAAATAAATTACGCCCATAGTAACTAATTAAGAGAATTCTACTAAGTAAGATTAGTAGTACCGAGATCTAAATTTTTGTGTATCATTTGATAAAGTGGGATAGGAAAACAATATTTTTTTTTGTGCGGATTGCCCTTCAAAAGCACTGGTCTTTAATTTTTGCCCCTCAAATTTGAAATCTTTAGTTTTTGCCCTTCGCCTAAAAACTCATGAGTTTCGGGTTCGAACCCCTGCTCAAACAAAAAAAAATCGCAAGGCAGAGGTTTAGATTCATTAGGCAGAGGCTTGCAAAACTATGCTTGAGGTCTAACTTTATCTAGCAAAACTATGCCTGAAGCCTAACTTTGGCTTGCAAAACTCTGCCTGCAAGTAGAGTTTTGCATTTAAAATTTCGTCTGCAGGGAGAGTTTGCAGGCAAACTATGCCTGATGGCTTGTAAAACTGTGCTTGAGGCCTAACTTTGGCTGGCAAAACTCTACCTGCAGGGAGAGTTTTGCATTCAAAATTTTGCCTCAGGCCTAACTTTTGCCCGAATAGGCCTAACTTTGCTACAAAACTCTGCCTTGCGATTTTTTTTTCTAAGCTGGGGTTCGAACCCTAGACCTCATGGTATTAGGCGAAGGGTAAAAATTAAAAACCACCAATTTGATGGACAAAAATTAAAGATCACCCCAAAATAAGGGCATTCCTGAGAATTGCTCGGAAAACTATGGAATTCTCTTAACTTAGACCGGGTTGGTTCGGATTTTTTAAATACCAAACCAATCGAATTGCGTCGAGTTTTGAAATTTATACACCTAGACCGGGTTGGTTCAGATTTTTTAAATACCAAACCAATCGAATTGCGTCGAGTTTTGAAATTTATACACCTAACCAAATCAATAAAATTCGGGTTTTTCAACCTCTGGCTTTTCGGGTTTTTTTTTTTCTTCCGGAAAAGCCTTCATACATAACATATAACTTTTACTTCAAATATTTCTTTAGTCTAGTAAGATACAACTATATAATCAAGGTGTTTCTTTAGAAAATAACACAAAATGTGAGATCAGTGATGACATTGTATTAAAATATTCAACAAAAAAGATAATAAAATCGGTTAAAATAAATATTACTGATTAATAAGTCATAAAGAAAATGACCATAATCTAAAAACACTAAGTCATGCTAAAATAAGTACAACTAATAAGTATTAATTACATGACAAAAAAAAATTAAGTTATGTATTTTCACTCTCTATACCAATTATGCAAAACTAAAGAATAGATATCCAACATTAGTGTTGAGTTGGTTTTGGTTTGAACTTTATTTGAGTTACTAACATCCATGTGATATAAAACGTATTGTCATTTAAAGTTCTAAGTTCAAGCTTGAAATAATGTGATAACAGACAAAAAACTACGAAAAAATTTAAGAAATATTTATAAGTTACATTACAAATAAATATTTTTATGTATAAAATATTTTAAAATTTGAATACATGTGATGTCGGTTTGGTTTGGTTCGGTTTGACTTTTTTTAGCTAAAACCAAACCAAACCAATTATGATCGGGTTTTTTTTCCAACACCAAACCAAGTCAAACCAAACCACTAATCGAATTTTTTTCTCAATTTGACTTGGTTTATCGGTTTGGTGCGGTTTGTCGATTTTAATTTATACACCCTAGTTCTCACCTATGATGAGTGAAACTTCTTGCCCCTATAGTTTGCATGATTTATTTATGAACGACATAGTAACACGTGTATTTTTATCAGAATATATTTAACTTCTTATTGCCTAAGTGACAGATATTCTTTTAATTTTTCATAATAATGATTTTCATTATGTAATGAAAATAAATACAATATGTGGTCATTAGCTAACACAATTTCAAATGTTAGATTGTTTTAGTCCTAACATATTATTCCACATATGTAAAAGCATAAAAGATATACACCAAAAATCCACATATTGATGGGAAATATTAAGTAGATTCGGTCAAATAATATTTTTGTACCTCATAAAAGAATAACATGTAATTTCGAATAATTTGACCTAAAAATTGTTATTATGATTGACGGAGGATATCATGCGAGACACGTTCATAGAGACTAGTATACTATATTAAAAGCATGAATGATCTTATAAATGTTGATTGAACTTTTTACCCTTCATAAAAGTATTCTACAGTAGACCAAATAGTCATTTAATAATTTTTGTAATATTTATGACTTTAAAATTAACCAAAATTTTAGTTATTAAATCTTTCCTTATTTGAACTATGTACAAAGTCCTAATATTTAGGAGTCAAATTCAAATAGAATACCTTATATAATCATATCCTTACTTGACCAACTTTTATAACTCAATGGACATTTTAAAAATACTTCTGGACGTGAAAATTAAAAAATTCTTATTCTTAGCATCTAAGGTATATAATTATTAATATCTTTTCCTCCAAATATTATTACTATAATGATTACCTAAAAATCATAGAGCATCAACAATGCATGTTCGTTTTTTCCTTTTAACGTTTTAAGAGTTTTGATTTAATTTTGAGTATAAAGTTTTATTAAATCGTTCCTTATAGAAACTTTTTTTTATATGCAAAAAATTTTAATATTTACAACTTTGAAATTAGTTAATAGTTTATTGACTTATAAAAATCCTTTTTTATTAAACAAACTAATTCTGCCTCAAATTTCTCAACTCACTCACACATTTACAAGAAAAACATTAAAGACTTTAAATTATTTTAATTAATCGAGTGTTCTTGATATTAAAAAGCACGAAGGCACTTAGTGAATTGTCGTTTGCTTATTTTATACTTTAAAAAGTTGATTTCACACTAATGAAGTAGTAATTTGATTATTTTTCTAATATTTAAAAATTCACATTAATATTTCTTATCGTATAAATGGATGTGGCATCTATTTTGATAGTCGTCGCTATTTTAGATAATCGGTTCTCTTTCAATAGAATTTTTAATTTATTGACACATGCAACGCACGTACGCTGAAACTAATACTTAGGTAAAACACTGAAAAGACCAATATATGCTTGATCACTTCTTTCTTTTTTCCTTTGTTTACTTAAAGATAAAGGGTCAAATTGCAAACAAAATTTATCCAACTTAAGACCAAGTATATGTTTCATTATACATTGTATTTTCCAGTTTCAATGCGATGAACCAAGCGATCGTCAAGAAAAATGTATGGACATAATAATCCAGGGTTATCAATCACAGTATTCCAACTTTTACATTAATGACAATTAACATTTCATATTGGGATGAAACATGTGACTTATAATATGCATGATTAAATGGAAATTAAGCAGTTTCGCTATCAAGTAGGGTAGGTTTTGTTAACTGCAAAGGAAGTAGCGGGACCTATTTGTTAGAAGAACATGGTGATGGACCATACGGAGGCATGTTTATTAAATCTTTTATAGTTCTAATTGTAACATTTTGTTTAAGTCAAAATTTTGCCAATCAGATACGCTTGGTTGGTCTTTAATAGATTTAATCAATGTATAAAAATCGAGGGCGGCTCAACATAATTGGAGGCCTAAAGAGAAACTTCAATTAGAGGCCCAAAACCTAAACAAACTTCATATAATTATAATTTATTCGAAATCTATTTTTCTAACTTTTTTTAGATGCAAAATAATTACTTAATAAATTTTATAATATATTCTTCAAATTTATTTTTTTCAATTGTTAATTTTAGGCAAAATTTTATCAATTTTAATGTTGGAAAACGTCGTTCTACTAAGGCAATCATTACAGAAATTGTTAAAATAATTTTATATGCAAAAAGTTGACAAATTTTAGATAAAAAATAATGGAGTTAGAATGATAGAATCTGGTTCAAGAAGTTGATAACGTGGCTTACCCCACTTTAATATGCTTGCTGCGGTGCTTGAAAACCTAAGAAGAAATTTAAAAAATTGCAATTCACTTTGTTCAACACTTTTCAACTATTGACTCTTATTTTTGACAGCGTATTACTCTAACTTATCATAGATTTTAAGAAAGAGAGTACAAAATGAGTTAAAGAGAATAAATAATGTGAGTGCTATTGGACATAATGTAAGAAGGAAAAACAATGTTTTCTTGATTTATTCTATATGAAAAAGATTAAAGAAAATAAAAAAAATAAAAAAAAGTTACTTTTTATTATAAATAATCAATTTTCTTTAAGAAAAAATTAACAAATTTTTCTTGGTAAATTTGGGGCCCCCAAAATTGGGAGCCCAAGGCATATGCCTTGGTGGCCTAGTTGTTGAGCCGGCACTGATAAAAATTAATACTCCCTCCGTTTCAATTTATATGAACTCATTTGATTGGGCATGACATTTAAGAAAGAGGGAAGACTTTTGAAATTTGTGGTTCAAAATAAGCCTTGAAAATTTGTGTGACTGTAAATCATTCATAAAGTGAATTTGTTTCCAAATTAGGAAGAGGTCATTCATTTTGACACAGACTAAAAAGGAAATAGGTTCAAATAAATTGAAAAAGAGGGAGTATAATATAGTGCCACAACAACATAAGGCATATATAGCTACCAACACTTAGTTATGAATTTAAAATCATGGCTAATACCTAATAATAGCTACAAAAATTCAAATTTCATAGCTATCTATAAAGGAATTTTTACTTGGTGTAACTTCTTCTAAGAGGTAATTATTGATAATAAATTAATAACTACCTTTTAATTTATTTATATTTAGTAGCTACAGTGATTTTGTAAATTACCATTCGTAGCTACACTAAAATACATAAAGCTAGAGTGGTTGAAGTGGTTATTGGGCAAGGCTCTCACCTTGCTCGTCCAGGTTCGAACCCGGCCAACAACATTTCTTTTCTAACATAATACACTCAAAATACAAGAAGAAGAAGTTAGGAAAAATACGTAAGAAAATTAATGTTGTTGGTTGGGTTCGAACCTGGGCGAGCAAGGGGAGAGTCTCGCCCAAATACACGCGAATACACAAAATACATAGCTTTTGCTTAAAACTAAGCTACGAATTGTAAATTGAAAAATGATAGCTACAAATGGTAAGATCCTCATAGAAGGTAGTTATATATGTAAGTTTACTGTCTATAAACTCTTAAAATTTCTTAGTTACGAAAATCAAATTGACAAAGCTAATTCCTCATTTTTGCTATAATTGCTAATAATCGTGGCAATAATTGCCTAAATAGCTACAACAGAATTTTGTAGCTAATCGTAAATTTTTGTCACGCGATTTTTACTGTAGCAATAGTAATTTTTTAGCCACGTTTTATTATTTGAAACAAAATATTATATCCAAATAAATATTTTTGCTTCAAGTTATAGAAATTGTGACAATAGTTAAATGATATAGCCACATATTGTTTGCTAAGATAAAATTTCGTAGCTAATTATTAACTTTTTCCACGAGTGAATACTTATTGTAGTATATTAACCTTATAGCCACAATAAATTATTTGCAGCAAAATAAATAGTTTTGTGTCAAGTTATAAAAACTGCGGCAATAGTTATAAATGATATGGCCATAAAAATTTTGCTATTATAAAATCTCGTAGCTAATTATTAATTTTGCCACTCCTTGAAACTTGTTGTAGCAATAGTGATATTTAAGCCCCAAAAACTTATTTGAAATAAAATATTATAGCTAAATAAATATTTTTTTTCTTCGAGTACGAAAAAGTCATGACAATAGTTAGCTTAATAGCTATAATTATTTGTCATGACGAAATGATGTAGCAACACGTTTATTATTGTGATAAATTTTCGTAACTAATGCTTATTTTTTTACCACGAGTTGAAATTAGTTGTAGCAATACTAATCTTTTAGCCATCGTAATAATTGTCTTCTTACACTTGAAGTTACCATAAAAATAGTATTAATTATCCTATTCGATTTAATTTTACAAAGTCTTACTTGTAAGTTTAAACACTAGTAGCCTGTTTGGCCAAGCTTATTTTTTCCCTAAAAGTACTTATTTTTTCAATAAGTGCTTATTTTAAAAAAAAGTGAGGTGTTTGGTCAAGCTTTTGAGAGAAAATAAGTGCTTTTGAGGAGTAGCAGAAACAGTTTTTCAGAAGCTAAAAAAAATAGCTTTTGTCCAATAGCATTTTTAAAAAAAATACTTTTGAGAAAAATACACATAAAAACACTTTTTAAAAGTTTGGCCAAACATTAATTGCTGCTCAAAAGTACTTTTTAAATTAATTGGCCAAATACAAACTGTTTTTAGCCAAAAGTACTTTTTTGAAAAGTACTTTTGAAAAACGTACTTTTTAAAATAAGTTGTTTTTAGAAACTTGGTCAAACAGGCTATAGATCTCACTGAAGCTTCATGCAGCTTAATCAAGTGTGCGCTTCCAAAATTGTTATTTAATTTAGATCTGTTCCATCAAAATAATACCTTTATTGATCTAGTGTAATTAGAGGCGTCAATCGTTCGATCTGATTCAATTTTATATCTTGTAAGTTTCACATAACTTCGATTCAATTTTACAAGCCATAAAAATAGTAGTACTAATTATCCAATTTTTATGGCTTGTCCAAAGAACAAGGGGCAATTTCTTTTCTTCTAATGGTTAACAGATTTCAAAGAGCTTACCAAGGATTCTGCAAGATACTGAAAACTATTTGACCAAATATATATAGTTCTCTTTCATATCAAATTTTCAATTTGCTTAAGACATTTTGAAGATGATTACAACTGATCACGAGTCCCACTGTTCATCCACTACATTCCATCAACTTGTCTTGGTTTTGAAGCTAGACACGCGAGAATTTAAAACATGTACCAACCATCTTTTATTTCGAAATAAATCTGAACTATTTAAAATGTATGAAATTACTTTTTGACATTCTATTTAGTGGTAACAATTGAGATCATTACGCAATGCGAATTTAAAAAATATTACTTCAACCTTGAATGTTTTTCAAAACATTATACAAGTATTTGTGAATGGTAGAGATATGTACAGGATGGCTAAAACATCAACATTACAAACAAATTCAAAACGGTGAAATTTTAACTCTATCTTGTCCTTGTAATTAAAAAGGATGAAGGTTTGCACATTCATTATGTATAAAGTATCCATACAAAATTACAAACCAATATTATGTAATCATTTTATCATGTAAAAATTAAAGGTTAGATATTATTGCAAATTATTCAAGATAAAAAGGATCAACAAACAATTTTTAACAGCTTAACCTACCTTGTGAAAGACAAAGTTTTTGGCAAAACAATGAGTAACACATGCCATACACTTGTTGTAAAGCTCAACCAACTTTCTACCTTGAGGAGAAGGGTGAGTACATGGTAAAGCAAATACTTACTACTAATATAAAGGATATACTTACTACTAATATAAAGGATCTTAATAAATAATTAATTGTTTCTAGCTGCTCCTCTAAATCACTCAACTGTGAACGTCATGCCTCTAGCTCGTGAAAGCCCAGTAGATCTTGGCGTCCCACCTGTGTCTCATCCTCTCACAAGCAAGAACCTCCCGACATTTCTAGACATTTTCCACTAACCTATTAGGAATTGTTTGATTAAACTTGACGAATACAATAGTAAACCCTAAGGCGACCCTTGAAAAACAGCAGAGTTGTGGTGGTAGTTACGACCTCAGGTATTCTGGAATAACGCAAAATTATAGTAAATGACCTATAAGTCCAATAATTAGAATGAGAAAATGAGTAATTGGGACTTCCCTCCTGCCTAAGGAGGTTCTTTTCTTCCCTACTGATTATTATTCTACAAATACTAATCATATGCTCAATTAGTTCTTTATAAAACAAGGGGAAGATTCAGGTGGAAAAAAAATCAAATGTTGTTTCATTAAAAGGCCTCCAATCATCACTTAATTCTGCAATGAAAACGTCAAGGTTTACAGATGGTGGTGGAGCTTGTACTAGAAAAGTATTTTAAGCTTGTGGTGCAACTGGGGGTGGTGGGATATTTACATTAAAATGTTCTGGTTAAGACGCCACATATGGTTGTGCAATATTTCCTTCACACGTCCCAACATTAATTGTGGCAACATGTTGTATTGGATTTAAGTCAGCATCTGTAAAAATCACAAATACTTTTGCTTTTATTGTCTCAAGCATGCCCATAATAACACAATAGTCATTGTAATTAAGGAGCCCTCCTACTATATGGTTACAGAGTCCATCAACCATAGTCCTCAAATCTTGATTAGCCATCTTTTAAAGAACAAGTTTCTTTTCAAGAAGAGAGAGGGTTGATGAGTAGAATGAAATGAAGGAGAAGATGTAGAAGAGGTGTTCTGAGGGTGTTTACCCTGAATTTGAATAATCAATTAAATTTGTGGGTGAGGTATAGGATATGTGGTTATGCCTTGGATCCCTTTGATAGAGAAAAGAAATATACGAATGTGTTATGGAGAAGCAACTAATAATTGGTGGTTTGTTATGGACTTGAATGTTTACTAATATATGTGTGTTACTCGATTGAAGAAATGTAATAAGGATGAACACAATAAATTCGGATTGCACACAATAATGAGAGAGATTTGTATATATTTCTAGTACAAAAGAATGTTCTTGATATTAAGGAACCCACCCTTTAAGAGAAGGACAATGCCCCTTATTTATAGTATTGCCCCATAGGCTTCATACAACATGAACAATAAAATAATAATGAAAAAGCTCTAAGTTGGGTTAGGTTGACCGTACGATCTGACACCCGTACGGTTGGCAGTTGAACATGGCAGGACGTTATCGACGCGTGGCAACCGCGTAACGGATCTCCCGGACCACCGACCACGATCAAACGGACTAACGACCTCGACCAAACGGACCAATAGCAACGACCAAACAGACCAACGGCAACGACCAACTCGGCCACGAAGGAAACGGTACCAAATGATGCCCCAACCTTGGCCTCGGTTCGGGGGTTCCTCCGGTTCAGAACGAAAGTCTTCATGCACGTTCTTGTCCCCTTCTTCCCTCGGTTCCGAGTCCCACCGGTTCAACGCATATTTTTTACCGTATACAGATAGTCCCCACACTTCCCGGTCCGTAGATTTATCAGAGTAACGGGAAGTGGATGAATCACGAAACCGGTGACTCCATTTGCCCGTTGCTGCCTTTTCATTTTTGGAGGGAACAGTTGCGCCACGTTCTTCTGCCATCGGCCACGTGTCTTATCCCGGATGGCCCGCTCTGACAACCGCCGCACGCACGTCGTTTCAAGTCATTCCTCATTTATTATGGGGACACGTGGCCCCCCCGGTTGGCCGGAAACCGTAACCGCCTGAAGCCCACACCTATAAAACGTCTTTAACTTCTTCATTCTCCCATTTTTACGACCCACTTCTTTTCGTTTCCACTCTCTACTGCATTTCTTCATCTTCACCACATCTGGTTATCCTCTATATCAAGTTTGTTGCTGATTCATCGTTTATACCGCGTGAATGGAAACAACTTTGCCAACATCTTCACTAGCTGCTCTTGTTTGAGTGTTGCTGCTTCTCATTCTATCATTTCTTGAACCATCTGTTCTCCTACTCCATTTGTTAACTTTCCTTTCGAATTTTGCCAAGTCGTTCTACGTAATCTCCAAATGTCGGAAACCACTTCCCATGATATTCCCTCGGTTTCACCCCAAGGAACCGAACCTGCCTCTCCAACTAAAGTAAAGAGCACCTTCGAGCCCGCTACCTCGGACATTATACCGGCCAAGCCTAACTTCAACAAAGACCTCGAGGTCGAAAAACCTTCTTCGGTATCCGATAGGGCGTTTGATGTGAGGTGATATCCCTCATCCATTACTGAGGAAAAGCTCGACTTAGTCCGGGCCGATTGCGGGTGGGACACCCGTTCGGTCCAAGGTTTTGTCCCCGGGCCAAGTGAATCAGTCACCGACCACCGGGAAGGTTTTTTATACATGTACACTTACCCTTTCACTCTTAAGCTCGACCCTCCGATCGATCCGGTCATCTTAGACATGTGTCGGACCTATGACGTGACATTGGCACAGATTGGTCCGATTGTTTGGAGGGTCGTGGCATGCCACTGGTTGCTGTCCAATAATGCCGGGAAGGAGCTCACGCTGGCCCACTTGATACGCTTGTATTCCCCGAGGGTGTTCCGGGGTGGCGTAATAAAACTAGCAAAGCGCAACCGGAATCCATTTTTCTCAAAAATGGACGAGGATAGAGACAGCGGCTGGTTGGAGCGATATGTCCGGGTAAGGACCTCAGACATCATTCCAGACAGTCACATGCCTTTTCCGGAAGCGTGGAACAACAAGCGTAAGCCTAAACTCTAAGTAATTGCTTTTGTATGTTTTGTCAAACTTCGATCCCACTTTTCTCACCGCTTTTCTTATTTGTATTAGCCAATGAATGGATTCCTCCGGAATCTGAACGAATGGGTCATTGCACTCCTTAGCCAGTATGTCCACGACGACCGGACGTGGGGCCACCTGTCACGCGACCGATGGGTCGCCCAAAACCACGGTAATACTTTGCTTCTACCTGTGCTCACTGCATCTTCTGCTACCCATATTCATTGCGTCTTCAATTTTCAGGTTTTCCCAAGGGCTCAGTGGATCCCAGACCGGAGACGGCAGCCGAACCCACGACATCGGCACTCGAGTTCGATTCAGCAGGTGCATCTCGTATCCTTACTACTGCTGCTGCCAAAAGAAAAAGGCCCTCGGACAAAGGGCAGAAAGCCAAGAAAAGGGCGAGGAGCGTCCTTAGGACTTTACGGGACGAAGCAGAGCCCGAGCTCCTCGTCCGGAGTATCAGTGCTGTAACACCTCGTACTTTAACGTAAGCTTTAACCATGATCCTAAACTTATAAATCAGATAAAGAATATGGGAATTGGAATTTCCTTGTTTCGTTGTAGGATGGGAGTTTACGCCAATGAACAGTGACCGTATTTCAGTTTACGGGCCGTAAATCAAATCGTAAACTGGTACCAAGGATTTCTGAGCATTCTGGAATTTGGCAATTTGATGTCAAATGGTTAAATACGGATCTTATTTCAAAACTTATTTGGAATTTGGGAACACTTACTTCATGAAAGTTGTAGATCTTTGAAATACCTTTCCAACGGTATATTATGGGGGTCAAACGGACATCTGTGCAAAGAGTTATGGCTATTTTACTGAAGAGACGCAGTGCAGTCCGTACTTCAAAATACGGCCAGTATTTCAAAATACGGCCCGTATTTTGAAACACGGCCAGTATTTAACTGGGCCAAAAATTTAATTTTCCCAGAACAGTATATATTCGTCCATATCAGTTCAAATCATTATTTTTCATTCCTTCAAGCCGTAGAACGACCTCCTACCCTCTTCCATCATCAAGAACACCAAGGTAAGCCTGCTCTAATTATTCCAACTCAATTCTAATACCTATCCTTGTAATCTAAACAAGAAACTATCATTCCAAAACTAGGGTTTTCAAGAAAACCCATCTCAAGGTTCAATAATTCAAGATTTTGGAAATTTTCTTCAAAGCTCAAGTCTTTAATTCAAGTTTTGGAGCGACTAAGGTATGTAGAGTTACTATCTACGTGTGGGAACATCATTGTTCTTCCCCACGCCTCATAATCCATAAAATTATGATTCTCTACTAAAACTAGGGTTTCAATACCATGCTCATGATAACCCTAGGTCCATGTCCATGATTATATTATGTATGAATTGTTATAATTCCATCATTGAGTTCTTAATATTTCCTTATGATTATTGAGAATCCGTCCGCAATCTATGAAAACCCATATCTTGTATTCCATGGGTTCTTGCATGCATGTTTTTGACTAAGAATGATTGTTTCATGAATATCCTACATGTCTACAAGTTTTCATGCAACTGTATTATATAATTACTTTAATGCTATGATACAAGATACATACATACTAAATACAAGTTAGTTCATGAAACCATACTTACAAGTTATTTCATGAAACTATGCTTACACGTTATTTCATGAAACCATGTTTACAAGTTATTTCATGAAATCATGTTTACAAGTTATTTCGTGAAATCATGATTACAAGACAAGTACAAGTTAATTCACGAAAATCATGGGCTTCTTAGCCAATTATATTATGTTCATGTTTTTGGGAATTGCACGAATTACCGAGAAGGCTTAGATAGCCTGAAACTACGTAGCCACTGTAGGACAAGGATTGCTCCGCCCAGTTAGGACGATACCTTACTTTTACACTGAATGGATCCATCAGGCACGTTACCACCTTATACCCTGGCAAGGTATAGGGGCTCTGCTGGTCCGGCGAGGTACCAGACTCCACGTATCCACGTGGTGATATCATGTGTCGGTTTATGAAATGCTCTCCCTACTTATCATGTTTTACTTATGTTATATATATATGTACTCATGCTCATGTTCATGTCCAGGTTTTCAGTTTCAGTTCTTATCATGTTATTCCATGTCCCATGTTGTTTCTTTCAGTTGCTTTACATACAGTACATTCAATGTGCTGACGTACCCTTTTATTGCCCGGGGGCCTGCATTTCACGATGCAGGTACGGATTTACAGAACGACACTTTTGCTCATTAGGATTTGCACATACCAGCTTTTTGGTGAGCCCCATCCCATTCGGGGTTTGGGCATCTTCTTTCTTTAGAGGTTTCATAGACAAGACAAGTGTCATGTTAGACTTCCACATATGGTAGTCGGTTTGGCTCATTTATGATATTGTTCGCATTCATGACTTAATCAAGTATTTAGGTTTAATAGTATGACTTACTATATTTTATAAAAGCTCATCATGTACGTCACGTTATATTTCCGCTCATGTATGCCTCATGATGGTTCAGCACGCCATGTGGTTCGCTCGGTCACATGCAGTCAGGCACCGAGTGTCGTGTTACGCCCAGGCCATGGTTCGGGGCGTGACAAGTGCGGCCCCTTCTGTGGCCCCTATTCCGGAAGGGGTTGTCACTGTTTCACCCCATCCTTCAACCGGGGAAGGACCCTCGGCTCCCGTCTTATACACAGGTGAGGCAGAAATTCATTGCCCAAATCCTCTAAGGTCGATTGAATTCATCGATATTTCAGGCGACGCTTCTTCCGAGGAGACCCCCCTTCAAAGGACAAGAAGGTCCAAAGAGGCGGCTGCTACCGAAGCCGGACAAAGGACCGAACCGGTCGTAGAGGCCGAAGTCCCCCTTGACGTTCATCCGATGCCCGAGCACGAGCCTGCTACGTCTTTGAAGATCCCTGCTTTTACAGAAGCTGCTGAGGTCCCTCCGACTTTCCCAATTCAGCCCTCGAGATCGGATGAATTCGAAGACATGTTTTCGGATACTCCCCCCGCAACCGGCGAAGCTGCTGGATTTGGTCATCTCCTGATTCCCGGGGCCACGAGGGAAGCTAGTCGGACCACTAAGTCCGGTACTAAGGACAGCTTAGTCCGCACCTTTCTGGCCCCAAGTGTGGAGCCGAGGAGGACAAGGTCGGCTATGATTACCGTTCCGAAAGATTGCAGTTTTCTCTCTCGCCGGTTGGGGGTGGCAAGCTATCTCAGGCCCTTGGTCTCAGACTCGGACAAGCGAAAGATGAACGGGGTCCCTTGGTAGTGCCTCATTAACGAGGGTGTGCACGCGGGTAACCGGGTAAGTTTATTAGCCCTCTTCGCATAATTCCACTGAGACTTTTAGCCTTGTTTGTTCAAGATGCTAACTTGTTTCATTTGCAGAGGGTGCTGCTTGTCAACGAGGCTCTCATCCATGCTCAGCAAGAGGTGGACGATCTTAAAGGCCAACTGGATGCCCAAAGTCGAGAGAAATTTCAGCACCTTCTGCGGGTGAAGGAGGATGAGCTGAGCCGATCAGTTGCTCTTTCCAACCTCCAACCCGAGCTCGATGCAACAAAGTCTGAGAACCGTCGGTTGAAGGGAGAGCTGGCCGAGATGGTCGAATACAACCAGAGTCTCGAAGTGGACAAGATCGGCCTCAGCCGGGATAATGCTCAATTTTCCTCGAGGCTCGATGAGCTCAAAACCACCCTTTCTCAACTCCGGGGGGAGCTGGATTTGGTGAAGTCAGATGCTGCGAGCTTGGCTGAACCGGCTGCTCGAATCTGAGAGTGCCCGGTACAAAGAGCGCATGAGGGTGATCGAGGAGAAGGCGGAGCAGAGGGCCCAGATATGCGATGATCTGAAAACCGAGCTTAAGGAGAAAGCCGATGCTAATAACACCCTCAAGGCCGAGCTCGAGTCGGCCATCCGCATGCAAGATGTCCTCGGAGAGGCACGGGATAATTTGGCAGCAAAGTTAGCCCAGGCCGAGGCTGATTTGGAGGAAGCTCTGAAGAGCGTGGAGGCCGCCGAGGCTCATGCCACTATTACTGCTGAGTACGAAAAATGAAAGTCTCGGAGGATCACCCTTGAGCAAGCCGAGCATGGATTTACGGATCATCCGGCCCTTATTCTCTAGGCTAGAAGAATCGAGGAAGAGGCCAAGGGTGCCCTCGGGGATGACTCCGATGAATCCGAGCGGACAATGTCTAAACACTCCGGCTCCAGCCATTCCGGATAGATTTAGGGCCTGTACTTAGCTTTTTATTTTTCACCATTGTAGGGGTCTCTGATGTAAAATCCTCTATATATAAATAGAACATGTGTTTTTCTTGATTCTTTTCCCTGAATGGTTGTTTGTTATGACCTTCGCCCGGATTGTCGGTTCGTTTAAATAGTCATTATTTATGACTATGCCCGAATATCGGCTTCTCACTTCATCCGGCACATTTTGTCCGAGAATTTTATTGAGGTTTTTCCCATGGGACTTACTTTATGCTTTGTGAATTCGGACGTCTCCGAATCACGACGGGCATTTTTAGGGCCGGTATTTTTCGGACACCTGAATCTCAGCCGTAGCTAGATTTTGATGTAAAAGTCCCCATTCGTGGGATTAATGACTTTGGCTCGGTTCGCCATGACCTTGTTGCCTTTGTCGAATTTCGACCGTAGTGCCCGGTATAGGGTGTATGAATGAAAATAGTGCCGAAATACAGCGGTTATCACCTGGGTGAACTGTTTTAACAGGAAGACATCCGAGATATCGTTTATCCGAACTTTCAATAATTTTTGCATTGCAAGTGTTTGTGTACATGAGAATGAATGTTTCCCTTCCGCTTTTGCCGTATCAAATACTAAATGGACACGATTCATTTTGATCGTTTTGTCCTTACATCGGAACCTAATGCAGAAGATCTGGTTTTTTATTTTGCCGTAGCAAATGTTATGTGGACACGATTCATTTTGATCGTTTGGTCCTTACATCGGAACCTAATATTGAAGGTCCGGTAATATTTTGTTGAGGGCGGCCTCAGGTTTCAGCTAACCGGGGTAAACTTCAGAGTGGGTGTGATAGTCCCCTAGCTCTTATCCGAGCTGCAAGATCAGGTGAGTGCAATTAAGTCCCCACACGTTGGGTGTGACCCCGAATTTCTGGGCGTCTTTCTTCGTCTTCATTGAGTAACACGTTGTACTTGTTGCCTCATTAAAAACCTTGTCGGAAAACCCATTTTGGGACAAAACCGCACTAAGGAAAAGAGTGCAACACGTGTTTTCAGGCCTAAATTATAACTTTATTCGGCTCTCGATTTTTCTGCAAAAGAGAAAGGTTAGATAGAAAACACGGGGAGTCCATACCTTAGCAGTAGTATCTTTTCAGATGGGCCACGTTCCAATTGTTGCGCAACCGTTGCCCGTCCATGGACTCCAACTGATACGATCCTTTGCCCGTGATCCCGGTTATCTTATATGGACCTTCCCAGTTTGGACCCAGTTTTCCTTCGTTGGTATTTTTGGTGTTTAAGGTAACTTTTCGAAGCACCAAGTCCCCAACTTGGAAATGCCGAAAATTGGCTCTTCGATTGTAGTACCTTTCCATTCTCTGTTTCTGGGATACAATACGGACTAACGCGTTTTCGAGAAGTTCATCTGTGAGGTCAAGTTTTACGGCCATGCCCTCCTCGTTTGACTCCTCGGTGGTATAGCTGAACCGGAGAGTGGGTTCACCAACTTCCACGGGGATAAGGGCTTCAGCCCCGTAGACCAACGAGAAAGGAGTTTCTCCCGTACTTGATTTTGATGTGGTTCTGTATGCCCATAACACCTCCGGTAATATTTCCCTCCAGTGATGCTTTGATGCTTCAAGCCTTTTCCTCAGATTTTGGATTATTGTCTTGTTCGTGGATTCCGCTTGTCCGTTTGCACACGGATGATACGGGGTCGATACAATTTTCTTGATCTTCAGCCCCTCGAGGAAACCGTTGACTTTGTTACCTATGAACTGGGGTCCGTTATCACAGGTTATCTCAACAGGGATGCCGAAGCGACAGACGATGTGGTCCCATATGAAGTCAATGACTTCCTTCTCTCTAATTTTTTCGAAGGCCTGCACTTCAACCCACTTAGAGAAATAATCAGTCATAAACAGAATGAAACGGGCTTTACCTAGTGCCCATGGTAATGGGCCGACAATGTCCATTCCCCACTTCATGAAAGGCCAAGGTGAAACCACCGAATGCAGCAACTTGATACGCTCAAATTACACCTATTAATGGCGTAAAGCGGACGTTGTCAAATATAGTAACCCAACAAGGTTGGGGTCGAATCCCACAGGGAATATGGAGAGAAAAGAGTACTAATCGTATGCGATACCAATCTTTAAATGCTTTAATCCTATTCCGGATAGTTTGAATTGATTGTTGAATAATGTAATTGAATACTTTGACTTAGAATGTAATTAATATGAGAGAGAGACTAAGGTTGTGTTTCTCAATTTGATTAGATATTATGCTTCGGATTTCAATGTGATATACTTCTAATGGTTGTTCTAAGAATATGCACTTGATCTCTTAAAGACTTCTTAATGTTTCCCAACAGTTAAGCAGTATTTCCTCTTTATGATTCTTCCGAATATAAAAGAGTTACAATCGAAGAGCGACCAATAATGCCAATTTAGACTTATTCTTATTCCTAAGTTAGTCTATTAAACGAGGGTTAACGCCTCGAGTCATTGTTATTCAATCTTACCAATATTGACTCTCTTTCCCAAGAAAAGTCAATATAATGGCTTCGGCTAATGCTTGCAATCATTACCCAACGTTACAACACAAAGATAGAATAAATAACAACAACCATTATGCATATATCAATAATAGAAACCCATTCACATAATACCCATCATGGGATTCACAACCTTCGAATTGAAATTAGCTACTCATAATGTTTCTTGACAGAAAAAGCTTAAAGATTAACATAATACACTTACAATACTAATACAAGATGGAATGAGAGTGAAGTTGTTGCCTTAAATGCTCCAATCACTTCAAGATTAAAAATCTAGGGTTTATGCCTCTAAAATAAAATCTGAATAATGAATTAAAACCGTACATTATGTATTTATAGAGCCAAAAATCGCGCCAAGTTTCTGGACAAAAATTCCCTTACGCCGCATTGTTACGGACCGTAACTCAGGTTACGGTCCGTCCTTCATTTCGTCATTTGACCACTTCGACGTTACGGCCACCATGCGACGGACCGTACCCTGTGTTACGGTCCGTCCTTCTGAAGCGTAAGTGGTGACAATTACTTGGCAACTCTCTGGAATTTTAGCTCATGTTACGGTGACATGTTACGGACCGTAACATGAGTTACGGACCGTAACACTTCACCGTAACACTGATGGTTTCAATGAAACTTTCTGGAAATTCAGGCCTTGTTACGGTTCAAAGGTACGAACCGTAACATGAGTTACGGACACCGTTACGGTCCGTAACATGAGTTACGGACCGTCGCTTAGCTCAAATTTGTCCGTTTTTCCAGCATTACTTCTCATTTCCGATCCTTAGTTAATCAACCCTATAAAACACAAAAATAACATAAGAAACAATATAAAAACACTTAAAATCAAGCAATATTTCTAGTTACAAAGGCATAAAATGTGCCAAAATTCACGGCACATCACAACTCCCCGGGCTGGTGAATCGTCGGAGCATGTCCCTGACACCCGTCACATTTTCGGACAAAATTTTTCGAGTCTTCGTCCATCCGGTTCCAATAATTGCCGGCCCTGATGATTTTTCGGACCAGAGCTTCAGCACCGGAGTGGTTGCCACAGGTTCCTTCGTGCACCTCCCTCAACACATACTCCGTCTCTCCGGGACCCAAACACTTAGCCAGGGGACCAAAGAAAGATCGTCGATACAATTGGCCATCTACCAAGCAGAAACGCGCAGCTTTGGTCCTTAATGACCGTGATTCTTTTGGGTCATTCGGGAGCTTTCCATCATGTAAGTAGTCGATGTACTTGTTGCGCCAATCCCAAGTCAAACCCATTGTGTTTATTTCGGCATGTCCGTTTTCTATTGTCGTGTTCAAAAAGTGCACCGTAGTCCCGGGGTTGATTTCTTCCCCTTCGACCGAGGATCCCAAATTTGCCAGTGCATCGGCTTCGCTGTTTTGTTCCCTCTGTACATGCTGCATGGTCCATCCTTTAAACCGATGTAGTATCACTTGGATTTTTTCAAGATACCTCTGCATCCGTTCGTCCTTGACCTCGAAGACGCCGTTCACCTGGTTTACGACCAAGAGCGGATCGCACTTTGCCTCGATTATTTCGGCCCCATACTTCGGGCCAGTTCCAAACTTGCAATCATAGCCTCATACTCGGCTTCATTGTTAGTCAATTTAGTAGTTCTAATAGACTGTTGAACGGCATCCTCGGCCGAGGTTCTAAGGACAATCCCCAGCCCGGAACCTTTGAGGTTCGAGCCCCGTCCGTATGCAGCGACCAAATACCCGAGGCGTTCCCCGAGGCCAGCAGAAGCTCTTTCTCAACCTCGGGGAACAGAGCCGGGGTGAAATCTGCCACATAATCGGCCAAGATCTGGGACTTGATGGTCGTTCGAGGTTTGTACTCGATATCATATCCGCTAATTTCGACGACCCATTTAGTTAGTCTACCCGATAACCGGCTTATGCATGATGTTTTTCAGGGGATAAGTAGTTACTACACATATTGGGTGGCATTGAAAGTAGGGCTTGAGCTTTCTAGATGCACTTACCAGTGCCAATGCCAATATTTCCAAGTGGGGATAACGGGTCTCCGCATCCCCCAAAGTTCTACTTACATAATAGATAGGGAGTGGCGTACCTAATTCTTCTCGGACCAAAACGCCACTTACCACTACCTCGGAGACAGCAAGGTAGAGAAAAAGCGGCTCGTCCGCCTTTGGCGTATGCAACAGCGGCGGGCTAGACAAGTATCTCTTCAACTCTTGTAAAGCTCTCTGGCACTCCAGTGTCCAAACGAAGTCGTTCTTCTTCCTTAGTAAGGAGAAGAAACGATGACTCTTATCCGAGGACCTCGATATGAAAAGACTCAACGCCGCTATCCTTCCGGTGAGCCTCTGTACTCCTTTGACGTTATTCACCACCTCGATATCCTCGATGGCCTTGATCTTGTCCGGGTTTATTTCGATCCCCCGGTTTGACACCATGAAACCCAGAAGTTTGCCGGACCTTACCCCGAAGACACATTTTTCCGAGTTGAGCATCATGTTGTACTTGCGGAGCACGTCGAAGGTTTCTTGCAAATGTTTTAAATGGTCCTCTGTTTCCAGGGACTTGACCACCATGTCGTCAATATAAACTTCTATTGTTTTTCCTATTTTTTCTTCGAACATCTCATTAACTAGGCGTTGGTAAGTTGCACCGGCATTTTTTAGTCCAAAAGGCATGACATTATAACAGTAAGTCCCATATCGGGTGATGAAGGATGTTTTCTCTTGATCCTCCGGGTGCATCCGAATCTGGTTATACCCGGAGTAGGCATCGAGAAAACTTAACATCTCATGCCCGGCCGTCGCATCGATCATTCTATCGATGTGAGGCAACGGGAATGAATCCTTCGGGCATGCTTTATTTAAATCCTTGTAATCAACACACATTCGAAATTTGTTACCTTTCTTGGGCACCACTACCACGTTAGCTAGCCAGTCCGGGTACTTTACCTCCCGGATAGAACCTATTTTTAAAAGCTTTGTTACCTCGTCTTTTACGAAGGCGTGTTTTGCTTCCGCCATGGGCCTTCTCTTTTGCTTCACCGGGGGAAACTTCCCGTCTAAGCTGAGCTTGTGAGCTGCTACCTCCAGTGATATACCTATCATATCTATATGGGACCATACGAAGCAATCCGCGTTAGCTCGAAGAAATTCAATTAACTTGTTCCTGAGCTCCGGGGTTAACCCCGTGCCCAGGTATACCTTTCTATCCGGTAGATACTTGAACAAGATGATCTGCTCCAGCTCCTCTACTGTTGACTTGGTTGCGTCCGAGTCATCCGGCATGACGAATGATCTGGGCACACTGAAGTCATCCTCTTCGCACCCCAGATCCAACCCTGTATGTTGTGATTGCTATTTGGTGTCCGTTTCCCCGGTTGAGTCCTTCTCCTTTTGATTCGATTTTTCGGGCTGAGGTGTCGTTTCCTAGACCGCGAACATCTCCCTTGCAGCGGGTTGTTCGCCTCGGATGGTTATTATCCCCTCCGGTGTCGGGAATTTCAGTAACTGATGTAATGTCGATGGCACGGCCCTCATGCTATATATCCAGGGTCTGCCCAGTAATGCGTTATACTTCATGTCTCCTTCGATCACATAGAACACCGTTTGCTGGATAGTGTCATTGATGTTGACCGGCAGCGATATCTCCCCCTTTGTAGTTTCGCTCGCCATGTTGAACCCGCTGAGTACCCGGGCTACCGGTACGATCTGATCGAGCAGCCCTAGCTGTTCGACCGCTCTCCACCGGATGATATTGGCCGAGCTACCTGGGTCAATCAAAATACGTTTAATCTGAGTTTTAAAAATAAGAATAGAAATTACCCATGCATCATTGTGCGGTTGAATGATGCCCTCTGCATCCTCGTTGCTGAAGGAGATGGAAGCCTCGGGTAGATAATCCCGGCTGCGCTTTTCGCGAACAGCAGAAACCTTGGCCCGTTTAATCACCGGCCCTCGAGGGGCGTCGGTGCCCCCAACTATTATGTTGATCACATGCTGGGGTTCTACTGGCTCGGCCCTTCGATGAGCCTCCCTTTCTTTGTAGTGATTTTTGGCTCGTTCACTCAGCAATTCTCGGAGATGACCATTCTTCAGTAACCGGGCTACCTCTTCTCTTAGCTGGTGACAATCCTCGTTCCTGTGACCATGGGTTCCATGGTACTCACACACCATGCTCGGGTTCCGTTGGCCCGGATTCGACCTTAGAGGTCTTGGCCATCTTACATCCGGGACACGGCCAATAGCCGAGATGAGGCCCGAGGTACTGACATTGAAGTTGTACTCCGATATCTTTGGCACATCCTTGTCACCAGCAGAGCTTCCGGCATCGCTCCTGAATGAGAGACCCCGACTGTTTGATGGGCGCTCGACCCGTTTACTACCCCGACTGTTTGACGGGCGCTCGACCCGTTTACTACCCCGACCGGAGAAATGGCTTGGGCTAACCCTTGATTTCTCCGACCTAAAGCTTGGCTTCTCCGAATGGGAGTATGGCCGATACCTTTCCCCCGACGATCCGGCCTTCGTTTCGTAACCTTTCCTTGGTCTCTCAAAACTTTTGTTCACATTTATCGGCCCTCGGGGAAGTTCGAATTGATCATCCTCCACCCGAATCTTTGACTCGTATCGGTTATGGACATCAGCCCACGTCACAGCCTCGTACTCGAGCAAGCTTTCCTTCAATTTGAACGAAGTCGTTGAGCTCTGAACATTGAGCCCCTTTGTGAAAGCTTGTGCAGCCCATTCTTCTGGAACCGGGGGGAGCTCCATTCGTTCCCTTTGGAATCGGTTGAAAAATTCACGCAGCAATTCATCGTCTCTCTGCGTTATACGGAAAATATCTGCTTTACGGGTCTGCACCTTCTTGGCACCGGCGTGAGCTTTTATGAAGGCATCGGCGAGCATTTCGAATGAAGTGATCGAATGCTCGGGCAGATGGTCGTACCATGTCAACGCCCCTTTTGACAAAGTTTCCCCGAACTTTTTCAGCAATACCGATTCAATTTCGTCTCCCTCCAAATCATTACCTTTTATGGCGCAGGTGTATGAGGTCACGTGCTCGTGCGTGTTCGTTGTGCCGTCATATTTCTGGATATCTGGCATTTTGAACCTCTTTGGGATTAACTTCGGAGCTGCACTCGGAGGAAAAGGCCTTTGGATGTATCTCTTCGAATCCGGCCCTTTCAGCAAAGGCGGAGCCCCCGGGATTTGGTCTACCCAAGAGTTGTATGTTTCCACCCTCTTCTCGGCTGAGTCTACCTGTTTTGCCAAAGTTTCGAGAATTCTCAGAACCTCGGCGGAGGACCCAGCTCCGGACCCATCGCTCTCAACCATCCGTGCTTCATCTCTTCTGGGTTCAGCAACACCCTTTGCCTCCTCCGAGGTCGTTTTATCCCCTCCGTTTTGCAATCGGGCTATTGCGATTCCCTGTTCGGCAATCGCCGCTCTTCGTTCTTGCAACATTTCAAAGATTAAACGTAAGTCAACATTATCCTTCGGGGTACCCGGTTCTTTCCGGCCCTGAGTCTGGGACAAAGTAATCGAATTGTGTGTATTTAAAGGGTCGGTAGCCGGTTGGGCTGCATTCTCCTGATCCACGGTGTTTTCATGGTTGAGGCCTTCCCTCGAATTAACGGGGTTAGGATCAGTGGGGTTTGGTAGTCCCCGTGGACCGCTTCCTTCGTTTTCAGCCACGATTTCGTGGTTGTTGACGTGACCAGATTGCCCACTGTCAGCCATCTAGTCCGTTTCTTTTTTCTTTCAGTGACGAACAGAAGATGTTTTCGATTTTGACGGGTAAGGTAGAGATCAAGATAAAAGACCACTATTATCCTAGCCCCACGGTGGGCACCAAACTGTTTACCCCGAATTTGGATAATCGATTAAATTTGTGGGTGGGGTATAGGATATGTGGTTATGCCTTGGACCCTTTGATAGACAAAAGAAATATACGAATGTGTTATGGAGAAGCAACTAATAATTGGAGAAGCAACTAATAATTGGAGGTTTGTTATGGACTTGAATGTTTACTAATATATGTGTGTTACTCGATTGAAGAAATGTAATAGGGATGAACACAATAAATTCGGATTGCACTCAATAATGAGAGAGATTTGTATATATTTCTAGTACAAAAGAATGTTCTTGATATTAAGGAGCCCACCCTTTAAGAGGAAGACAATGCCCCTTATTTATAGTATTGCCCCATGGGCTTCATACAACATGAACAATAAAATAATAATGAAAAAGCTCTGAGTTGGGTTAGGTTGACCGTACGATCTGACACCCGTACGGTTGGTAATTGAACATGGCAGGACGTTATCGACGCGTGGAAACCGCCCAACGGATCTCCCGGACCACCGGCCACGATCAAACGGACTAACGGCCTCGACCAAACGGACCAATGGCAACGACCAAACGGACTAACGGCAACGACCAACTCGGCCACGAAGGAAACCGGACCAAATGATGCCCCGACCTTGGCCTCGGTTCGAGCGTTCCTCCGGTTCAAAACGAAAGTCTTCATGCACGTTCTTGTCCCCTTCTTCCCTCGGTTCCGGGTCCCACCGGTTCAACGCATATCCGGTTTTTACCGTATACAGAGGGTAATTTATTTTTTTTTGGTAAATATCAAACTAGTACAACATATTTTAAATATAAAAAAACATTATAAATTAACACTACCCCATAATCTTAAGCTTGTTAAGGGGGATCGGGTCAGGCCTAACCAGTCAACTGAGGGTGAGCCCTACAGGCTGGGCTCACCCTTAGGGAGGTAGGTCGGAGATAAAAGGGGTATTCGGCGAGCCCCTACCCATTGGGCTCACCCTTAGGGAGGCGGCTTGGAGATAAAAGGGATATTCGGCTAGCCCCTACCCATTAAGAAATTTATCCGTATTTGGAGTTTGGGTCAGACTTTTTTTTTTTTTTGTGTGGCTTAATTACTAAAATTGACACATTTATGGATCAAGCTATGGAGCAACCTCCTCGTTCCAAAAAGAAACACACACCATAATGATGAAAAGAAAGACATAAATTGTTTAAAGAAAGAAAAAAAGGTAATTCATTCCAACCATAAAGAACGTCAAGGATACAATTCATAACGTTCTTCACGCGTTAAGTCTTCTCTAGTTTGCTAAAAAAAATCGCTTACTTCCTGCATCAGCTGTCGTCCTTCCGGCAGCAAAAGCATGTGTACATATGCAGAGGCGGATCTAGAATTTGAAGGTGGCGGGTGTCACTATTTTCTTCAATGTACATCTTATTAGAAACGTATATTTGGATCGGGTCCATCTCTTTTTAATTTATTCGGGTCAAATTAATAGGTTTTTTTTATTTGCAAATATGAAAATTACATCTCAAAAATCAAGAAACGAACATAGTTAGCATCTTAAATAAAGAATCACACTCATTAACACCCATTAACAACAGAATTAAAATCAATATTTTCACCAGGGACTTGCATCTCTTATTTATATTAAAAAAAAATGAGTTTGCACAAGTAAATTAACATCTTCAATAAGTGAATTACACCAATCAAAATAAGAAAAATAATAGAAAAACTCTTCAATAGGTAAATACACCCCATAAGTAAATGTAGAATTAGATAAACTACAAGTTCTCAAAAATAAATCATAAATTTTATGTTTTTTCTAAGCAGTGATTACGAAATTTCCATCACAATTTAAGTAGGAAAAGTGATTTAAATTGAAATTATACGTACTCTAATTCATTTCTCATGTTATTTATTGCTTATTAATAGTGTCCCAAGTCAAATCTAGACAAGTAAACATGGACGGAGGGAGTAATAAACAAAAGAAATTATAAAAAAAAAATGAATTTTGATCTCAATCCAAAATTCCCATTGAGACTCAAGTTTTACGATTTAAATACTCACATATTTGAGATTAAGAGAAATGCTTAATTTAAGGGATTTTGAAGTTTCTATTTGTGTGTTCTCGCTAGAGATCACAGATAAAATAATACTCCCTCTGTTTCAATTTATATGAACCCATTTGACTGGGCACGACATTTAAGAAAGAGGGAAGACTTTTGAAATTTGTGGTTCAAAATAAGTCTTGAAAATTTGTGTGGCTGTAAATCATTCATAAAGTGAATTTGTTTCCAAATTAGGAAAGAGGTCATTCATTTTGGCACGGACTAAAAAGGAAATAGGTTCAAACAAATTGAAATAGAGGGAGTAGAAAAGAGGAAAGGCAATATAAATAATAAGATAAATAGAAAATTGGGAGGGCCGAAAAGGGAATTACCGGTACAAAGGAAGTAAAAAGCGCAAAGAAAAATAGGAGTCGAAAAATGTTCAAGATAGATTCAAACTTGTGTCAGCCAGCCGTGGCACCTTTGTCTAATTTACGATTGGGGGTGGCAGGATCAAATATTTAACCTAATTTAAGCAAATTATAACATAAGTATATAAAAAATTTATTAATTGAGAGGGTGCCATGTCACCCCCACCCTAAAGGGTGGATCCGCCTCTGTACATATGTCATCTCGGAATCACTGACCAATTGTACTAAAGGTGTAACAAAGTGAACATGACTGCAATGCATTGTTTGGTTTGAGTTTTAATGTAACTAATCTATCTAATAATCCGTGCATTGTTAATGTCTGCATAACTTGTATCCGAACCAGACAGTGTCACGAGCGTCAATTGTCTAACAAAATGAACCTTCAATTCACATTCGACGCCTACGTTTATATAAATACAACCCTTGCAAAGTCACTAGTCAATCCGTTTAATAATATTTGCTCCCATTTTTTTTTCCTATATGTCAAAATAATTCGTGCATTGTTAATGCCTACATAACTTGTATCCAAACCAGACAACGTCACATGCGTCAATAGTGTAACAAAATGAACCTTCAATTCACATTCAACACCTACGTATATACAAATATAACCCTTGCGAAGTCACTAGTCAATCTGCTTAATAATATTTGCTCTCATTTTACTTTCCTACATGTCAATTGTCTAAGAGTTCATAAATATTTTACAATTTCAAATATTATATTGTCCTTAACTAATTGCAGAACCCAAGGATTAATAAGTGCACTTGGAAACAAACTTCTTAAAGATGGACTTTATGGGAGGAGTTAAGCAAATACTTACGAATATATGTTGATTGGTGAAATCCAAGTGCTTAATTTGACCTGGAACTTATTATTTTTTTATTTGAATTAAGAATATTATATCATGATAATAGTTTGTAATCTTTACAATTTTGCTAATATTTATGTGACTGTTTGAACGTTGGTTGGTTCTATTATAATCAATTTTCATTATCATATTCATATGATTGATGTGTTAAAAATCAAAGGAAGTTTAATGATGATTTTGGCAGATGTTGTGTGTAGAGGATGGTGGTTTCGTCAAGGCACAAATTAAGTTGAAGACTTTAACATAATTAATACTTAAATTTCAGGAGCAAGGCAATGATCAAGTGACCATCACTCGACCAAGATATGCATATACAGTCCCATCAATTTACCTTCTCTTTTACCAAGTTTAATTTTCATACAATGACAACATAGAAGAACTTTACGTCGTCGGATCACATAATAAAAACTAACTACACAACAAGCCATAATAAGTGGAATTAGTGACTTGAAAAATAAGTCAGCCAACCTGCTGCAAGGTTAAATTACACTAATAGTCTTAGAGTGTGTGTATATATATATATATATACACACATATATAAAATTAAATTAAATCCATTTACCATATCAGTCCTAGTTAGTAGATCTCACCACAAAATAATTTTTAGACACCACAAAATAATTTATACTGTCAAATGATGAATAGTAAGAAGAATGTAGGGCATAGTTGAACATAATGTGCACAGATAAAGGTGAAAATGATTGACCTATGAGAACAATTGATCGTAAAATAGAAGTACGTGGTCAGATTTGCTTCACAAAGGGTTAACACATTGAAGGCTCTCTCTTTATACCCGAAAGACACCTCCCGAATCTTGATATATAACGCCGTAAAGGTTAATCATCAGAGAAGTATTCTGCACCTGATTTGGTAATCCAATTATGCAAAAGCTAATTCGATGAATAGTTATAGTTTAGTGCGTAATTACACAAAACGTAGCTACAGATTGCGTATTTACGACACGAAGTTATAGTTACGCATAATGTATCAGCGCATAATCGTGGGTATCAGTTATATCAGCGCATACACTAGTTGTGCTGGATTAGCTGAAATCGCGCAAAAGAGTTGTATCAGCGCATACAGTTACGCGCGTGTATTGTGTATTTGCTACAGAACCCAAACTATAACTACGTTTCGTAAGTTTTTAAAACTATAGTTATGTATCATAAATACTTTCTAAATATTTGTCACGTCGAGTAATTTTTCCAATAACGTAAGGGACATATGACGTTCATGTTGGGCCGCTAAATCAAATCAAATGGCTCGTAATATCATTGGGCTATTCTTGGACCTTGTTCATAAGTATAATGTTATTGTTGGGCTACTAATATCTGAGGCCATCTGAGCCATTGTCGGAAGAACATTCATTTATTTTTATGGCTTGTTAATAAAATATTAACAAATTTTCTCGCCAAATGTCCTCCTTCTTATCCTTCGACTTCATCCATCTTTTAATAAATGGCAAAGGTGCAAATATACCTTTAACTTTGCGATTTAGAGCAGATATACTCTTCATTATAAAAATAGTGTATATATACCCCTGTCGTTATAAAATGATGCAAATATACCTCTTTTTGCTGACGGATTTTTTTTAAAAAAAAAACTATTTAGGTTATTTTTTAATTAAAAAAATGTCACGTGACTTTAAAAAAAAGTCTATCCATTTTTTTTTAGTAGACATACTTTTCTAAAGCCACATAGTATTTTTTTTTCTGGTGGGTCGGGTCTGGTTCGTTTTAAAAAATAGGTAGACTTATTTTTTTTTAGAGTCACGAAGATATTTTTTTATTGCTTATTTGTGGTTATGTTGGATTGGTTATATTAGTTCTTATTGAGGTTGATTGAATAAGAAGACAATATGGGTATACTGGTTTTTCAAAGTTTGAGTTGAATGAAAATTGAAAATCGTTGGGACTGGCATTAAAAGGCTGGATACCAAATATTGAACTGATTCGAAACAATTTTGGATCAAGTTCGTAGCAAAAAGGCCTTGCTGAAGTTCTACACAACAAATTTATGTCGACTAGCCTTAATTTTTAGGATTTGGTGGTCAATTTCTGGCGATCGTCAGGATTTGTGACAAGAACACCTGATTAATTTTATGGCGACCGTCAGAATCGTCAAGATTTGGTGACCGATTTCTGGTGATTTTTCGCCGTGCATCTAATTTTATAAAACTTTTTAAAACGAGGTCAAAATTGAACCAGTGACACGAAAAGATCCTATTTGTGCAATCACCTTTATCGAAGCTTCTCCAAAAGCAAATTCAAAAGAGCATACAAGATGCCTCTAACAAGAATATATAATTGGTCGGCCAGGCCCTAAAACAGTGGCAAAACAAGCACTCAATTTATCTAAATAATTATACAACCATACGCTACGATAATTAGTGATGAACTGAATTTAATTTCTATGTAGATAGAGAAGCTACAAATGAAACCTAAAGGTAAAACTATCTAAAAAATTTAGTCTGGAAAATACGATTTTCAAGATAACGCTGTTCTAGTGTACCAAAGCCCATATAATGGACTGGACTAGCCTTCTCATGAGAGCTTTGATTGGAAATTTTTGGATACATACGTGATAACGTGGTACGCATTCCAAGGATTCTGTCTTAATAAACACCAATCACTGCCAGAACTCGGAAGAGTCATACTCCCTCTGTTTCAATTTGTTTGAACCTATTTCTTTTGTAATCCATGCCAAAATGAATGATCTCTTTCCTAATCTGGAAACAAATTCACTTTATGAATAATTTACAGCCACACAAATTTTCAAAGCTTATTTTGAACCACAAGTTTCAAAAGTCTTCTCTCTTTCTTAAATATCGTGCGCAGTCAAATGGGTTCATATAAATTGAAACTGAGGGAGTATGTACTAATAGGTATGATTATAGAATGACTGCAATAATGTTGAGGTTAAAAGTGGGTTAGTCATAGAGAAGAAGTTTTTCTCAATGAGAAAGTTCTATGTGAATTTTCTTTCCAATATATATCATAGTTGTCATAAGTTTAACTCTGTTGAATTGAATGACTATTTCATTTAAAAGTTTAAACTATTAGACTAGACAATTTTAACTCAATTAACATGTCTCATCACGAGTGAACCTGATCTTTTTTTTCATGAAAACACGTGAAATAATTATTGATAATAGGTGTCAATGAGATTTAAACTTGGAACTTCTATATATTCTTTTTTTTATGACATGGGAACCGGCAACCACTACCCTTTGGGTGCGCACAGGGTAAACCCAGCTCCTGCGCAATAGCTCGCAAACCACACAGGAGAGGTAACCTAGTAGCTCGAAAACCACATAGGAGAGGTAACCCGCACTAGGCAAACCCCATGCGACGAGCTCGACCCAGAAGGCATATCCCCTGCTGTCGTTGGCAGGGGATTTCAAACCTAAGACCTCCATTATGAAAGCCCCATGCTCAACCAACTGAGTCACCCTTGCGGGTGAACTTCTATATATTCTAATGTCATATTAAATTGTGTAATCACTTCATTCAAACACTTAAGTATTAGAGAGACTGTATTCTTTTTTAATTTATAATGTCTTCAATAGACTCTATCATAACCACTTCAAGCCGGACTCCATACAGAAAGATAAAAACTAACAGTTTACAAAGTCAAGATCGACGGAAACATCCACAAGCAAGTTCAAAATGAACATTTCCGGCTAGTGCGGAGTTAGTGAACTTCACCCCTCTACAGTCTACAGTACAGACTATAGTGCTCAAAAATCAAAATCTCAATCAGAACTAAATCATTAATTTGGGCTGGGGGGATTGGGGTTCACATGTCAGATATAAGAATCTCACGGACGAACATTGGCTCGAAAAAAGCCACAAGAAAAGGACACAAGCAACCTATACAAGCTGATGTGTTTCCATACAAATTCCATTCACCAATCCTTGTCCCTTTTCTAATCCCACATGATAACCTCTCTCTTCACACCATTTCCCAACAAAATTTCTGCCACCTATCATTCTCACTCTCTACAACAATTCAACCTTCTTCAATCATAATACTAACTCCCTCAATATTCCTTCATTCAAAAATTGTTAGCACTCATTTTCTCATCATTAATGGCTTCCACTTCCATATCTACTAGTCTTTTCTTGATTTGGGTTGTTATTTTCTTGGCGTGCCAGGAATTTTCTTTGTCACTGGCCTTGCAGAGAGCATCACTGTTAAATGTACCAGCTTCTGCTATTTCAGCTGCACCTGCATTGTTACCAAATCCACCAATATCTTCACCTCCATTTCCTTCTCTTTCACCTGATATAAGTCCACTTTTTCCTTCACCAGGTGGCTCTGAGCTTGCTCCTACTGATTCTTCACTACCCTTGATTCCTTCTAGCCCCAGCCCTCCAAATCCAGATGCTATGATTGCTCCTGGACCTATGTTTATGCCGTTTTCGCCTACTGAGTCTTTGCCGGTTTCTTCTGCAGTTCCTCTGTTGTCATCTCTGTGTACGATGCTGGTCTTTGGGTTGATATCATTTGGGTTTACACAGCTCTACAATGTGTGAATGTTCTAATATGATTGTCCATTATTGGTTGTGGGATCTTGTGAGGTACTTTTGATGAAGTTTCACACTTTTTTTCCTCTGTTATGACTTATGTACTATACTTTTTCTCATCTTCTTTCTGTAGTGTATAATTTGTTAGGCTTCATTTCTGGGTTGTATTACATTGTGGTTGCTAGATTAGTTGAGATATTACATGTCTTGTGTCAAATAATTAAGGGAATAAACATGATTTCTTTAGTTTGTCTCAAGTTCTGATTCTAGTTCTTTTGTTGAATGGGTATAATGTAGTTTATTAAGGACGTATACGCAGTGGGGAAGCCACATGTATTCATGTCAACTGACACCCTTCACCATAAAAATTACATACACCCCCGATAAAAATCCTTGTTCCACCAATGCATAATATACGCCGGCATTGTGTAGGCATACATGGCTGATGACTGATGTGATTTGTGGCAGTATCCAAGACACGAATGTAGAACTGAAATTCAATACTTTATATATTACTACTGTACTACAACAAATTGATCAGACCAATAATAACATCAAGAATGACTTAGGAGTACTAGGATAGCAAATGAAATAAGAGTACTTATAAATCCTACATATATTAAATATATCACTACTTCTAGACAACAACAAGACTATAAAGAATGAAGCAATATTGCACACTAGACTGTAGAATGATCAATTATTACAGCCTCTGACTAAGGAGATCCATTGAAGAGCCTCTTCCAGAACCCCTCCTTAAATGTCTTGAGCTCAATGTTATTTCCTTCTTTGGAGATGACGTTTTCCAGAACCCGTCTTTTAATGTCTTGAGCTCATTGATGTTTTCCTTCTTTGGAGATGAAGTCTTAGTAACACACTTCCTCAGCATAATATTTTCCTCCCTCAGCAAATCAATAGCTAAACTGAGCTGCCTGATGACCTCTCTTTTCTCTTCATCTTTCTGCATTAGAAGCTCCTGCTGAACTCTGCTCTCTTCTTTCAGCCTCTCAATTTCTTCCCTCAGCTTCACTGCTTCATCATTGTTGACGCGAAAGCCACTTGCTATTTCCACTGTTCCCTTCTCTGATCGGGGGGTTTGTATTTCTTCTTCTTCTTCTATGTCAGGATCATCGACCTCAGACATATTA
Organism: Lycium barbarum; assembly: GCF_019175385.1. Lineage (NCBI taxonomy): Eukaryota > Viridiplantae > Streptophyta > Magnoliopsida > Solanales > Solanaceae > Lycium > Lycium barbarum. The sequence goes on along the minus strand of NC_083345.1, from coordinate 18,829,941 downwards.
TCTGATAACTCAGACTCAGGGTCAAATGTTTCTGAATAGCTGTCATAGGATATTTCAGTGGCGCTCATCGGTTTTTTGTGTGGATACTTGGTGAAAGACAATGGAGACATCCACGGTGTCAAAAGGCGAGTACCAGACTCGCACTTGATTTGATCATACTTCTCAGCTAACAAGCGATGGGTCCTATAGAAATCCTCAACCATGTTAATGAGCTGTGGTCGCTTCTTGTAATACATCTCTGCTCTTTGGCGGAACGAATCTGCATCTTGTTCAACTATCCTCAGCATGGCCTCTGTCTTTTCATCTAGTTCTGCAATAATATCCAATTTAAACAAGGGTCCAGAAACATTGCTAGTCTAGGATACTTAAACATCACTAAATTTAATTAAAAATTTAAAAGAGACAAAAAGGGTTTGACATAATGCTAAGGTAGGGCTAAAAGTTAATAATGACTCACTTTCAACTTGCTGTAATGAGAATTAAAGCCCAGTGCAGAAAAGATACCAACTTCTAAGTAAAAGTGGTAGACTTTTTGTCTAATAGGACTATTAATTGTTCCACCTTAATCAAATGGTGATTAAAGAATAGAAAAACAGAATAAAACCACGTTGGAAACTTTTGGATCTGCTTTTAAGTTACCATACCATCAATTGGACCACAATTGAGGGCCACACACATCATATATATAGTCGTTACACCATGCTGCAATTACAATGTACTAACGAATCTGCATAATTATAGACACTAGGAGAAAAATACTGAGAATTTACATTACCTGTTCAGATTCAACGCTAGTTGACAACAACTAATAAGTAGGACTAGACTTGCACATTATCTAGTTGAGCAATTGTTAACAACCCTAGCAAAAGTCCCTAAATAATAGAGGGTTTTCAGTGAGCTCTAGGAAATGCTATATACCACACTATAGTCACCAAGATTTTCTGTCATCCTAGCTTACCTATCCAGGATGTCATAGATCCCACCAGCACAAACTCCTACAACCACACAGCCGTTGATGGACATACTATTGGAGATTGACCAGGGGGTTTCTCATTTCTGGATACTTAAAAGAAAGTGAAGGCTAGAGACCTCTCGACTTCAACATGCATTTGAAAAGGGCTCCTAGAGTTAACTACAGATGCCACTGTGCACTATTTCAAACGAGTATACCATAGCTGAATAAGAAAACTAAGCCACTGTGTTTTCAAACATCAGCTAACAAATTGAATAGTTCTGTCTAACATAACTAAAAAGCCCAAAAACCAATCAATGTGAAGCAATATCAAGAAAAGGTCAAAACTTTTCTCTTATTTGTTGAAAATAAAAACACATAAAGATAATCTATTTTGTATGCGATTACGTTTCTAAACCTTCCAACGTGCATAGAATTGTGAAAGGAGCAGGCAAAAGCGCATCTAACTAAACAAAAAAAAAAAAAAAAAACTAGTAGAAAAATCAAAGCTGTAGCTTTTACAAGGTCTCCAACGGTCATGTAGTCACTTAAAGCAAGAATAAAGTTCAAAACTCTGAGTTCCTCCCAAAAGTTATTCAAAAATTTGAGTTCAAGAGCTGTATATACAGAAAAGAAAATGAGTAATTTCTCACCAGCAAGAGTAGATTGAAGCCATGGTGAGCGATTCGGAGAGATGTTCTTCTTACTGTCAAACCACCACCGGTATGACGATAACTTATCCTTTGCCTCAACCATTTTCTTCTACCTATCTAAATTCACAACAAAAATTTACAAAATTTAAGCTAGAACATGAAATACACATCGCCACAAGAAATTCAGCAACTTAAACTAAAAGAAGCTTCAGTGTATCAAAGGCGAAAGTATAATGAAGGTAAGTCTATAAAGCAAACTATACTACACAGTTTTAGCTCCCGTTTGGTTTGGCCATAGATTTTTAAAGTTTTTTTTCCCAGAAAAAAGGTTGAACACATTGTTTGTCCCGGAATTTGATCAGTTCTTGAAAAAAAAAATTGAAGAAAAATTTTCAGGTTCCAACTAGCGGGTGAAATTTTTCTTTCGCTCACAAAACTTAGTAAAATGCATGTCTAAAACACAACTTCAAGTTTAAAAAACTCTTTTTTTTCAAGTTTCACAAAATCTATGGCCAAACACTACCATAAAAAGCCGGAAATAACACATTTAAGTTTCATTATAGTAAATAAATAAAAGTAGTAGTAAAAGTGGAACCTGCATTAACTTAGTATTATAAATTGTAGATCTGTATTTTTTATATAACATGATTGGAGGATGCAACTCACCTGACAAAATTATCTTCAAAGAAACCAAAGTTTGAATTAAACTTTGAAACTCCCTCACTCTCTCTCTCTCTCTCTCACCCACCCAAAACTGTGCTCTGAACTAAAGAGATTTTGATGTAGTAGAAATTTAAATGTGCCATTACTCAACGGCCTTGGTTTTTGTACTTTGTCTTATCTTTGTCCAGTAGGAACTTGCCACGTGTTGCTAGTGTACCCCATGTCTACTTAATGGGCCTAGTGGGACCGAGTTTGTAGTGATGATTTGTTACTTGATTTTCTTAGTCCTGTGGGGGAGCGTCTATGCCTGATATAGAAAAAGTGTAACGGTCGAAATTTGTATATCAGCAATGTGTGAAATTTTGCCTGTATTATACTCCCTTATGGTCTAGACTAGAGTGGGAAAATGTTTTAAATAAATATCTGGTCTAAACAGCACAAACATGTTCACTACCGGGACCCACCTCGATTCAGATACAGAGTGTTACTAGTACTTGACTACTTGAATTAGAGATTTGGTTTTGTGGTATATAACTCACTTTCTCTATTTCACTTGTTTTTCTTATTTTCTTTTTTAGTCTGCTTCTAAAAGAATATTTTTTTTTAGGCTTAATGCATAAGGAGCTTCCTAAACTTGCTTCTTTTTTCTATTTTGACATCTCAACTAAATGTTGTTCCTATTGAACCCCTGAACTCGTCCTCAAGTGTGTCTATCAAACACAATCCGACTTACATAGTATTTCATCTTCAATGTAGCAACATGCTAATATATATTCTAATTTAATTATGCCATCTTTTAGCTAAGATTAGCATTAATTGAGAGGAAAAAAGAGAGCAGCTCTTAATTAAACCGGTAGTGGAAGAGCAGAAACCGACACATTCATGACCTAAAGAATAGCTTACCACATGTCTAAAATATTACTCCACCTTCATTTCTCCAATTTAATTTCTGATTCTAATAAGAATCAGATTTAGGGGGTTTGATAGACACACTTGAGAACGAATTCAAGAGTTCAATAGGAACAATACATGTCAACTCTTTCAATCTCAACTTTACGCATGACATGTTTAAGACCACATGATTAAAGAGCATTTTGGTACATTTTGCATATTTTTAATTTAAGACCACAAGATTCAAAAGTCTTCTTTACTTTCTTAAATTTCATATCAGGTCAAAATCAGACAAACAAATTAAAATGGAGAGAGTATTATTTTAGTTAAGCTCAATACATAGTTTACTCCTGAGTTTGTATCAAAATCCTTATAACACAATCCTCCATAATGAGAAACTTTTTGCATACCAAATCTTTTCTGAAATGTATCGTCTACACTAGAGGTGTACAAAGAAAATCGAAAATCCGAGTCAAACCGAAAAAAAAATCCGATTAGTGATTTAGTTTGACTTGATTTGGTGTTGAAGGAAAAAACCCGACCATAATTGGTTTGGTTCTAATTAAAAAAGTCAAATCGAACCAAATCAACCTGACATTACATGTATACAATTTTTAATAACGTAACTTATTAATATTTCTTAAATTTTTCTATAGTTTTTTGTCTTTTAACATATTATTTCAAACTTGAGCTTAGAATTTTGAATGGTTGAATAAGTTTTATAGCCACAAATGTTAGTAACTAATTCGAACAGAAAGCAACTCAATAGTAACGCTAACAAAAGAAATTCAATTCTAACACTACGAATGACAATAATGTTGGATATCTATTCCTTAGTTTTGCATTGATTTCGAGGGTGAAAATACATAACTTAATTTTATTTTTTTCTTTGTCATGTAACTAGTACTTATTAGTTGTACTTATTTTAGCATGACTTCGTAATTTTTAGTATTTTTAGATTATGACCATTTTCATTATAGGTATTAATTAGCAATATTTAGTTGTTATCTTTTTTTGTTGAATATTTTATAACAATGTCATTACTTATCTCACATTTTGTGTTATTTTTTAAAGAAACACCTCAATTATTTAGTAGTATCTTACTAGGACTAAAAAAATATTTGAAGTAGAAGTTATGTGTTCATTATGAAGACTTTTCCGAAAAAGAAAAAAAAAAGAAAAAAATCTGAGAAAACCCGAGGTTAAAAACCCCGACTTTATTAATTTGATTTGATTTATAAATTTAAAATCCCGATATATTTAGTTTGGTTTGTTATTTGAAAAACTCAAACCAATCCAATACATGTACACCCAAATCTACACACCACTTCAGCTACGTGGCGGTTAAGGAACTCTTCGATGCCCCATGTCAAGTGACACCATGGAAGATCAATCGATGTGAGACGTGTGTTGGCAACGTTAATATGCCCTTGCCATAATATGTTTTCTTTGTTTATTTTATATGACATTTTTCTCTTTAAGTCAATTTTAAGAAGAATGATAGAATTTTTTTATTTAAAAATAATTGAACTTTTAACTTTTTATTTAATACATAATAACATGCTTTTATGACTATAAAAATGTTATGGCATGGTATATATCACTATTTTCAAAAATATTTCTTTCTCTTTAAAATTTTGTGTCTAATCAAACATGTTCAGATAAAAATAATACTAGGGAGCAATGCCAATAAAAGGAGTATGGATTGCTATGTCCATTTGCCAATACTTAGATCGGCCAATCTCCATTTTCTTTGGCAAAAGAAAACATTCGTAATGAAGATTCAAGATCTTATGTTGATAGAGTCAGAGTCTATGAGGAGAAGAGCCAAGATTTGTAAATAAAATTTGAAAAATATTAATAAGTTTGAGTCTTACATATTATTTGCAAGAATTTCTTCTCTATTTTTTTCTCGTCGCTGAGTGGTTGTGCACACGTTTTATAGATATATAGAGTCTAGCACGAGACGGATAACTTTTTTTTGTGTATGCAAGTTTAAGCGTATCCACTGCTGAATTCCTCAGTTGTAACTTTATCATCATAATCCAAAGACATCATCATAAAGCCCAAAGAGAAGAACACAATCCCATAATACAAAAATATAGTACATCAAATAAAACTAAGCCTGACGAGCGATGTTTGTTAGATGTACAAACCTGGCTAAATCATCAATAATTACAGATTAATCACTGAACAATTTACAAGCAGTTAAGCTTAGTGTATTTCATGAAGATATACAGAAAGAAAGCATACTAACAAATAGTTCCTGGTTAAGGTTGACACTTGCTAGGAAAATTGGCTATCCTAGAAACCTATTTTCTACTCGAGACATATATTAAGACAACTTTCAAATTCTGAATCGCGATCACTTCCTTCATTCGATAATACTGGTGTGTCTGGCATGGAATCCCTCCCTCCAAACACGCGGCGCATAAAAGCATCATCAAACTTTGTCCAAAAATACATAATGGCTTGTGCGGGTCTTTTCAGTAACAATGTCAAACTTCTTATTCGAGGAACATCACCTTCATCATCTTCTATCCCATTGAGAAGTGGTAGCATGAAGGAGAATTCGGAAGAACTCATGCTGTTGAAATGTTGTGATGGAGGTAGCAAGTACCTTATGAGAGGCTTTGTTAGCAGCCCAAACACCTATAGTAAAACAAAAATTGCAGATTCAGCTAACAATTCAATATTTGGTACTAGTTCATCTAACATTTCAACATTGAGCTGTTAGAAAACTTTTCGATATTCTATTATAGACTGAACAGAAGAGCCCAACCAAAAATACTAGGCTATCAGGCGGGAGAGCCTAGTCAACCTATAAACTCATTACTGATAACTCTTTGCAATAAATGAGGAAATCAATTGGTTCACTATGCAAAAACTTCAAGCATAGGTGGCGAAGGAGTGATTTGTTTAATTACCATTGTACTGAAGAGGACAATTGCAATTGTGCTAGTGATCATGACTGCATTTCCAATCAAGTGTTTCTGGCCAGATCTCGTAAACTGCAGGCAAGAATCAGGTTTTAGTTGGCAACATAATCATTATTAAGTAACCGGAAGATTTCAGTTTCAGATAAACTATCCCCTCATGATTAATTTACCCTTTTTCTATCTTTTAGGAAATGAGAACATCAGAGAGTTCAAGTATCTACCTGATTATAAGCCAAAGCCATGGAGACAGCTCCTCGCATCAGACCAGCCCACCATATTGTAACCTGTGAAGATGAATTATTAAGTTTCCATAGCGATTCACAAAGTTACAGCATCAAAATTGGACAAAGTCAATAAACTAACCATGTGCTTGCAGCCAATCTTATCATGCTTAGATGTCCACCAATTGGATAACATGGATAAAGGAATCACAAAGCACGCTCGTCCAACCATAACCAGGGCAAGTACCACAGAACTCACTGCTACAGATTTTCCAGGAGTGTTGTGGCTAACAAATCTCCATTTCTCGATATCTAAAGCATCCATTCCAACATAAAGGAAAATGAAAGTCTCCGCAATAAATGACATTGTTGCAAAAGCATGCCTTGTTGTCACCTTAGAATCATCGGTCACATTATGCCAGGTATAGTGTGACATGACAATCCCACAGAGAAATACTGTAAGAATTCCACTTAAATCAAACAGTTCTGCTATAACATACGAAAGGTAAGCCATGAGAATCATGAGAGCAACTTCACGATCGGTTGAGTTCTTTCCATCGTATATCTTTTTGATTATATAAGCACTTAGCAACCCAACAAGCACTCCCAGCACAGTGCTTGCAGAAAATAGGTATAGAAAATTTGAAGTGAACGATAAGGCCACTCGTGAGTTGATGTTTGAGAGGTCGAATTTCTGGATTGCATTAAAAAGTACCACTGATGTAGCATCATTTACAACACCTTCTCCAAAGACGAGGCTGTAGAGAAGAGGTGTCTCGTCCTGATTAAGCACCTGCAAAAATAACCTCAAAACCTTCAGTTTCCCTTGTCTTGCAATTTCAGTTGCAGTTTTAGGAGAAAACCTGCTTACCTGTAACGTGCAAACAGAGTCCGTCGCTGAAAATATAGCTCCGATCGCTACAAAAAAAAAATTAAAAAAAATCAACAATCATGAGAAGATGTAAGGAAGAAAACAGGACATTATTAGGAAGAAAACAGGACATTATGTGTAATAAGTTTACAGTCTTAACTCATTTAAATGCCTTTTTTCCTGATAACTACATCATTGGTATCGTTACTTTTCTATTGTTACAATATATACCATCAATAACCACATAGCAGTCTGAGAGAAGAGGACATGCTTACCAAGATAATCACTTAACTTCAAACCGGTATCCAGCTTCCCGAGTAACTCAACAGCACCTAAAATCAAAATTTTGACACCAAATTAAGAGAGATAATAACTCAAGAATAAAATCAACAATGAAGTAACCACATTACACTGCAGAGAGCGTATAGTGCAAAATATATGTAGAAGATTAACATATGAACACTAGGAAATATCTTTGTTTAACCAATTGAATTAGGGTACTGAAGAAGCAGGGCGTACCAAATGCTATGATGCCGAAAGATATCAATGTGCCGAGGACACCAAACAGAACAATGGTCCCTAAATTCCTGAAAAAATGCTTCTTTTTCACCTGGAAACTGGTTAAAAAAATAAAAAATAAAAAATAAAAAAGATGCATCAGTTTCAATAGATTACATTTGACACCTAAAAAAAGATTATACCATCGACTAAAAAACTTAACCACAATAACCGTGCCAGGCATTAAGGTAGTGACCCTCTGAGTAAATGCATATATACTTCTATATCAAAATTAGAATAATAGAAACTTACCCGGCATTGAATATAATGGGTGGTATAACATAGATAAAGAAAAGCTGTTCGTCAAATTCTAAAAGACGAGAGCTTTTTCCATTTGTAGTTAGTAAAATGATGCCTCCAGTACATAAACCCTGCAGCCAAACAAAAGATTAATACTCAATATCACGAGCAAAAATCTTACGAACAAGAAATAAATTTACACTGTCAGTATATATAAGTTAAGAAGTCTCACGATAATTAGTGCTGTAATCGACTCATTAGTCCATTGGCTCTCTTCAAGAAGATGACCGATCACAATACATCCACAGAGAAGTGCCACAAATAGAGTTAAATCTACAAACACTTGATCATCTGAACCTGATAATGCCCCCAATCTCACTAACGCATCCAAAACCATAATGTTATCTACACAACCAGTTCAAAAAAAAAAAAAAAAACGTAAGTTAGTTGTTTCATACGCCATTTTCTAATTAAAGAAGACAACTTGATAAATGCTAGTAAGTTGAAAATTCATGACATTAACTGTACCAAGTAACTACTTTACCTGAAAATGATTATTGTGAATATAATGCCACAAAAATAGAACCTGAAAACTGTCTTGTGTTGTCAAAGAAGTAGTAGAATTCTAGGCTTAACGAACTAACGAGAGAGGAACACTATTTGTAGTATTTAAGGAGAGAAATTGATTATGAGATTATTACCAATTAGAAAAGATATAGGAATTTGAAGTTGAGCTGAACAAGGATAGTCTCATGCAATTAATCCAACACCAAAAACTGTGAGCAACAATTATAATCCTATATAGATATGGACCCAAATTACGGGGTCCACTGCAAAATCTTAGTAATTAATCTTGTCAAGATAGGGCAAAGATAATCCTTCTCCGTCCCAAATTGTGTATTCAGATATTTGTTTATTTTTATATATTTTTTAAAACTAGTAATTACGTATTTAAATATTATAAGGTACTGTAATTAAGTACGTAATATTAAAATTGTTAGATTTTTGAAAAAGTTTTAGAGACTGTTTGACCAACCCGTTGAAATCAACTTTTATTAGAAGTGTTTTTGAAAAAGCGAATAGGGGAGTAGTGTTTATGTTTGGCTAAATTATTTGGGAAACATTTTATGTTAGTAGTTTGCGTTTGACCAATATTTTTAAGAAGTGCTTTTAGATGTCAAATATGACATATTTATCAATTATCAATGTGACTCACAAAAATTAATTAAACACTTAATAATTATTTTTTCATGAAATCTAATGCTAGGAACGTAGATAATCATTTTATGATAATCTTGAATAGTGCATACAATATTACGATTAGAGATGACATATGATTCGTTTTGAAATAAATGCAAATTGATTTGCATATACATATATGTTGCACGCATCAATTGTTAACTGTGAATTTTTCAAGTTCGGGAAAGGATATGAAGCATATTATATGATTAGATAATATATACAGAAAAGGGCCAAATTTACCCCTGAACTTTCAAAAATAGTTTATTTATACCCTTCGTAATATTATGGGCCAATTGTGCCCTTACCGTTATACTATGGACCAAATATACCCCTAAACTTTCAGAAATAGTTTATTTATACCCTTCGTTATACTATTAGGTCAATTGTGCCATTACCGTTATACTATGGGCCCAATATACCCTTAAGTTACACGGTCTGCACGTGTCAAAATCACAATGGCCCAACCCACTTCCCACTATAATTACACCTAGATTAAATTAATCACTGAATCCAACCCCTCACTTTATTTCACCCAACCCGTTTTGTTTATTTCAAACCTAAATAAAGTACATGTACCCGTTTTGTTTATTTCATTACAGGTTTCGTTTCTGTAAAACATGGTAGTATACAAAATGAAAACTCAAATTAAAAAAATCACCATGTTAATAAGATCGTTACAGTAACAAAAACATATTTATCCTTTCTTCATAGAAATGAAAACAATGCAAAGAACTCAAGCAGAGGGGAAGAGAAAAAAAAAACAGAAAAAACCATTCTATCCTAGGAAATCCATCATGGAATAGTCGAGCCTATCCCTCTCGACTTAATTCATCAATGGACCAACAAGTAGCCTGTTTATTGAAAATAGCAACACACACTAGCCACCACTTAATTGCAGTTTCAAGAATCCCCATTTATGTGACAGTTAAAACCAAAAAGTCATCGTGTTATCCATCATTTTATGATCCTTCATTTTGGGTTTTCATTTTGTATACTACCATGTTTTACAGAAACGGAACCTGTAATGAAATAAACAAAACGGGTACGGGTACTTTATTTGGTTTGAAATAAACAAAATGGGTTGGGTGAAATTAAGTGACGGGTCCGATCCGGTTATTAATTTAATCTGAGTATAATTATAAGGGAAATGGATTGGGCCATTGTGATTGTGACACATGGCAGACCATGTATCTTAAGGGTATATTTGGCCCATAATACAATGGTAAGGGCACAATTGGCTCAATAGCATAACGAAGGATATAAAAAAATTATTTTCGAAAGTTCAGGGGTATATTTGGTCCATAGTATAACGGTAAGGGCACAATTGGCCCAATAGTATAACGAAGGATATAAATAAATTATTTTCGAAAGTTCAGGGGTATATTTGGTCCATAGTATAACGGTAAGGGCACAATTGGCCCAATATTATAACGAAGGGTAACAATAAACTATTTCTGAAAGTTCAGGGGTAATTTTGGCCCTTTTCCGTAATATATATGCCTAAAAGGTTAAATATTATTTTGCGATTGTGACAAAATGAGAATACTTCTTCTTATATTGTGGAGTTTCTTGATTTTAAGGCATGAATGTATGTATCATCTGAATATTATATCCATTTGACTCTTGGTAAATAATGAATTAATTATTTTTTGTGAACAGAAATATAATGCTAGCCTCTTAGTTTTAGTAAGTGCAAGATAATAAAAAAAATCTTTCAAAACAATTGGAAGGAAATTCACATTTTGGGATTAAGCCACACAAATATTCATGATATGGATTGTTTGTTACGTAATGAAAAGATATTTTATCACTTTCATTGATATTTATTAAAGATAAACGTTCAAGTTTGTTAGTAAATGCGAAACATGTTATTTGAAAACACCATATCTATACTTGAAAGTTGGTATATAGATGTGACACACGAAAATCATGAAAATACACTTTCAAGTTTGTGTAGTGATATGAGTATATTATTGTAAAGACTATCAATACTTAAAAGTAATTAGAATATCGTTTTAAGATCAGCTAAAAATGATACTGAATAATTTGAATACATTATAGGTTGAAGCTTTTTATGATCTAATATGATGATGTCTTCTTTAGAGGAGTATATATAGCGCGTTATACTCGGCAACAATATGAACTTTTACTAGGAGTGTCAATGGTAATGGTTTTTAAAAAAACCAACTTAACCGACCGAACCGTATCAAATTGATTTTTAGATTTTCTTTAAGAAAACCGAAGGTTTTTATATAAATTTATAACCATACCGAATAATTAGGTTGGTTTTTATTTTTATATAAATAAACCGAAAAATACCGAACCTAACCTAACCGAACAAATTTTATTTATATGTAAATATATTTTATATATTAAGTTTAAAAATAATAAAACATTAAAATTTTCGCCTTGGGCCTAGGGTGATGGAAACAAATATGAGTCGGCAACATGATTAACACCCAAGTTCCTTATACTGAAAACCTATTATATCATGCTTCTATAAATTAAAACTAAATTAGTTCTAGGATCTCGATTAGAAACATGTAAGCTACAAGGTATTGGAACGATAGTAGATATCTTTCCTCTTGTATGATTTATATCATATTTCTCTTATTGGATACTTAACTTTAATTAGTAGACTCAGTTTTTGAGTTTCATCTTGATTGATTTTCTCCCAGTTGTGTGATTTAAATTATATCTTTTGTATCTGCTTAATATTGTTTTACACTATCATAAAATAATGAGATCAATCTCTTTCTTGTCGTCTTTCACGTTTTCCTGATTCATTACCTTTTAAACAGTAAAAATGTCTAGAGAATTTTTGTCAAAGTCCAACCGGAGTATGCATGTTATCGTGTTCTAACTTTTACTAGTGATTTTGACATGAAATTTTTGTTTTAAAAAAATATCGAACGTATCGATATTGAAGAAAAATCGAGATGATGGAATGGTTTCAAAAAGTCTAATTTTGGTTATACTAAATAAAATAATCGAAAAATTAGTATGGTATAAATTTTATAAAGTAACCGCCCGAACCGTACCATTGACACCCCTTACTTTGACCTTTGAGTTCTAACTATGGGAAAAGCTCGTAAAATATTAAAAGTATGAAGCATCTGGCTAGTCCTCAAAAGTCAATAGTAAACTGGATCGTCTAATAAAATTTTAATGAATTTGAAGACATAAAATATATTAGTCAACCCACGAAATCTTTGGTGGATATATTGAACTAGCCCGCTATTGACAATGATTAGTTGATGGAATAAGAATTTATAGTTATACCTTCTACTTGAAAATGAATTGATTGACTTAGAAATATTATGTTAGATATTCCTATATGGAGTAAGCTAGTGCCACGTTCATTGACTGTCTATCGTGATAATAAAATTGTTATATATTTTGTTATGAGTGACTGTTATAGTGGCAAATCGAGACAAGTTTGTCTCAAATACAATCACATGAGAAAATTATTGAAGGATATTATAATTTTCCTCCCCCATTTCCCCTTTCCTACCCCCTGTGTAATAAAAAAAAATCTTCAATATGTGAAATCCATGTCCAGTTAATTAGCAAAAAGTTTTAAGCAAATAATTGATGGTATAAATTTTTAAAAGGATGAGACTAACACATGTTAAAAATTATTTTTACTTTATTGGAACCCTACCTAACTGTTACATCTTGTAATTTCAATCAACATATACACGACAAAGTTGAGATTGATGAATGCACTTAAACGTGAGAAATGATATTTTGGGCAAATCAAAAATGAGCTGCTTGCTTACTCGACGTGCCTGCTTCACCAACTTACTTCCCTTTCTACTTGCTTGAGCTACTTAACACGTGTCATAATTATTAAACAAGGACGAGACACATATTTAAATTAAATAAGGGCAGCATGTGAGGGGGTCCGGAACTAAAATGCCCCAACAAAAAAAATATTTGAACCAAAATACCCCAACAAAAAAAAAAGTTACCAAAGTACCCATAGCGCAGTAAAATACTGCGCTATAGCACTAACGGAGACGGAGCCGTTAAGTGCTATAGCGCAGTATTTTACTGCGTTATAGAAAAAAAAAAATTGGTACTTCTATAATGCAGTAAAATACTGCGTTATAGAAGTACCAAATTTTTTTTTTCTTTCTATAACGCAGTAAAATACTGCGTTATAGAAGTACCAATTTTTATTTTTATTTTTTTGTATAACGCAGTAAAATACTGCGTTATATAAACAGTACAAAAAAAAAAATTGGCCAACTTTATTTTTTGCAACACTTAGTGTTATTTTCCATACTTTGACCAATAATTAGTCGTGTGTCAAGATTCCGAAACGTCAATATTTTATATAGAACCTGATATTTTTTTCTGCGTACAATAATGTAGGCTCAATACATCAAGGATACGTAAACGTTCGGATCGTCATTTTAGGGGTTGAAAAGGTGCCCGAAGTAAGTTTTGTTTGAAAAAACTTAGTGTTTTTTCCATACTTTGACCAATGATTAGTCGTGTGTCAAGACTCCGAAACGTCAATATTTTATATAGAACCTGATATTTTTTTCTGCGTACAATAATGTAGGCCCAATACATCAAGGATACATAGACATTCGGATCGTCATTTTAGGGGTTGAAAAGGTGCCCGAAGTAAGTTTTGTTTGATAAAACTTAGTGTTTGACTGTAAGGTTAGTTTAGTCAACTTTATGTGTCGAGAAAATTAGTCAGCTTTATTTTAAAAAATTGAAACCGTAGAAGTGAAATTGACATTCACAGCTACATTACCCCGGGATTTTTACGTAGAAATTTATTGCGTATCATCATCTTATAAGTAAATAAAACTGAAAATTTCACGCCAATTTGGGGGAAAATCGAAATTGAATGGGATAAAAGGAGTTTTTTTTTTTAAATCGGCTCGGCCTAATGGCGGTTTGTCCTCATAGATCTCGAAAAAATACGCAATTTAAAAAAAAAACGCGTAAAACGGACGTCCGAGTGCAAAGTTATGACCATCTAAAGTTTGACGACTTTACAACTAGTTTTTGTCCCTATATTTTATAGAATTATATTTATATTCAAAATAAAGTTATGTCTTGATTAAAAAATAACACGCTTAAATCAAAATCTTAAAAAAACACCCTAAAGTTTTCAAACAAAACTTACTTCGGGCATCTTTTCAACCTCTAAAATGACGATCCGAACGTCTACGTATCCTTGATGTATTGGGCCTACATTATTGTACGCAGAAAAAAATATCAGGTTCTATATAAAATATTGACGTTTCGGAATCTTGACACACGACTAATTATTGGTCAAAGTATGAAAAATAACACTAAGTGTTGCAAAAAATAAAGTTGGCCAATTTTTTTTTTGTACTTCTATAACGTAGTATTTTACTGCGTTATAGAAAGAAAAAAAAATTGGTACTTCTATAACGCAGTATTTTACTGCGTTATAGAAAGAAAAAAAAATTGGTACTTCTATAACGCAGTATTTTACTGCGTTATAGAAGTACCAAAAAAAAAAAAATCTATAACGCAGTAAAATACTGCGCTATAGCACTTAACGGCTCCGCTCCGTCTCTGTTAGTGCTATAGCGCAGTATTTTACTGCGCTATGGGTACTTTGGTAACTTTTTTTTTTGTTGGGGTATTTTGGTTCAAAATGTTATTTTGGGGGGCATTTTGGTTCCGGAGCACCGGAGTCCGGAACCATAATAGCCCTATAAAAATCATTTTGAACCAAAATACCCCAACAAAAAAAAAAGTTACAAAACTACCTATAGCGCAGTATTTTACTGCCCTACAACAGTAACGGAGATGGAACCGTTAACTGCTATAGCGCAGTAAATTACTGCGCTATAGTGTGTAGACAGAACTTATATAGCGCAGTAATTTACTACGCTATAGTGCCTTTGTTTTTTTTTTTTTCCAACCCTTTTAGTTAACCCTTCTTCCATTGTCTTTTTAACGTATTTTGATCATAGATTAATCATGCTTCGCGACCCCGAAACATCAATATTTTATATAGAACCCTACTTATTTTTGTGCGATTAATAAGGTAGGATCAATACATCAACGATACGCAAAAGTTCGGATGGCCGTTTTAGTGGCTGAAAAGTGCTCGAATGCCATTTTCGTTTGAAGGTTCGGCGACATTATCTTGAAGTTCTTTGCGAATACTTAAATTTGTTCATCAATAATTAATCAAAAGTTTCTCAAAATGACAGCATTCATACAAAAAAAAAAAACTTAATTAAATTGCACCATTCATTCATAACCTTGAGTAGATGAAAATACTTAACATACTAATATTC
Organism: Lycium barbarum; assembly: GCF_019175385.1. Classification (NCBI taxonomy): domain Eukaryota; kingdom Viridiplantae; phylum Streptophyta; class Magnoliopsida; order Solanales; family Solanaceae; genus Lycium; species Lycium barbarum. The sequence continues at coordinate 18,814,406 of NC_083345.1, read as the reverse complement.
TTCAAAATAACAGCATAATCATACAATCATCAAAGTAAGAAAAAATCTTTAAAAAAATTCATCAATTAATGCCCTTGAGTTGATCTTCCCCCACCACCGCTAGACGTGCTAGCACCACTAGAGGTACTTCCACCACGAAAGTTTCCTCCACTGCGAGAGGTACTTCTACCGCGAGATGTAGTTTGACCACCATGTCGTAAGGGACACTTGCGCTTATCATGACCAACATAATTGCAAAATGAGCATTTTCGAGTGTATCTCCCCGGTGGAACATCCATTTCATTATGAATACGCGAGTATGCATTCTTTCTGAATTTACGGATAAATGCTTTATTTGCGACCATTGAAAATGGATCCGGTGGCCAATAACTCTCACCACCAAGTGGGTAGAACCTTCCAGCATACGTTCTTGTATAATTTTCAACTGTATATTCCTCAGCCATGTACGAGGAGGCGTTCTTTCCCATTGTGATGAAACACTTGAAGGCATGAGAACATGGCATGTGATATGATTGCCACTTGCCGCATGTGCATGTTCTTGGAATCTCACAAATTGTATGGACGTTACCTCTTTTACCTTGGTGTACACTTGTTGTGAGTTCAAATATGCGCTCTGCAGGGTTGTACTCCATCCGGTCATGTTTCTGAGCCTTATATTTGTGGTGCTCGAACAGTGTTGACGGTTTTGGCAACCATCTTAGACCTTCTGTTGCATATGCTTTGGCCTCTTTTGATCGAGTGACGAACCGCTCCACAACCTGCTTAAATGTCATTCTCACCATTGCGGTGACAGGTAGTCCGCGTGCAGATTTTAACAAACCATTGAATGACTCAGAGCTATTTGTTGTCAGCATACCCCATCGCCTACCTTCATCCTGGTGTAATGTCCATTTGTCTTTATCAATTGCATTCAACCAGTGGAAGGATTCCTCATTCACCCGCCTAATAATGTCCATCTGCAGGTTAAACTTCTTCTCCTGATGCTCTGTTGCAGCCGCCCACATCCAATTGCAAAGTGCTGGGATTCGATATGCCTTTTGGAAGTTTGCCTTCAAATGCCTTAAACAATAACGATGGTAGGCAAAGGGTGGTTGCCACCCCTGCAAATTGAACATATTGTGCAATATGCCAGCATTTCTGTCTGATATCACACAGTTTCCCATGCGATCCTTAATAACGTGTTGCCTTAAGTAGTCCAAAAACATACCCCACGTACTAATGCTCTCATTAGCTGCAATTGCAAAAGCTAGAGGGAATATAGCTCCATTTGCATCCATTCCAACTGCTATTAGCAGCTTTATGTCATACTTCCCATACACATGTGTTCCATCTATTGATATTACAGGACGACAATGAGCAAAACCATCAATGCATGGTTTGAATGCCCAAAACACAAAATCAAAAATATTACCGGGCACACCAGGTTTCGATTTGAGCTTCCATTCAACAACAGTACCATGATTGAAATGTTGTAGAGCCGCCATGTATCTCGGAAACTTCTTGAAAGAGCCCTCCCAATTGCCGTAGACTATCTCATGTGCACGCCTACGCCCAAGATACGCCTTCCTCATAGTAACAGTTTTGCTATATACTTTCAGGACGGCTGTAATACAATCTTTAATAGGGTACCTGAAAAAGTTGAAATATCAGCATGTAACAACGACGAACATTATATTAACACCAAAAATAAAATAAACTTAGGCGAAAGAGGATACCTTGGGTTTTTTCCAATGTTGGCAACTAATACACGCGCAATCAAATTAGTATCTAGATTGCAATGATCATCTGGGAGGTCACCCATATCACAAGTGTGCTTTGTGTAGAACTTTGAAATAGTCCACATCTTTTCAGCAGTTTCCTTACCACGAAGCATCCATTCGCAGCCTTGATATGTTCGCTTACAGACCAATCGCCAAACTTTTTGTGTGGAATCGTCAACTTTAAACTCCCTCATCCCCTGGATGCAATAAATCTTAACAGCCATTTGCAATGATTTTTTTTAGCGGAAAATCATCCCTTTTTCAATATGAACCTTATGTTTTAAAAGATCCACTGGCTCTTTCCACAAACTTCGCCGAACATGATCATCATCCCTAGTAAAGACAAAGGCATCTGGGCGATCTTGAAGATGATCAAGATAGGGGATCTCATCGGAATGCCACTGAATCGGCGTCAACTCTTGCTGTTGAAATTGGCTTTGCGAGTGAACCAGAGTCGACTCTTGCTGTTCAAATGGTTGCTGTGAATTCAGTTCCTCCTCGTGTGCCGGACTGTCCATCATGTCTTGCAACAGTTCTAATTGATGTTGAGGATTAATTCCAACCTCAATCTCATCGTCACTTTGCTCATCGTCACTTTCCTCCGCATTAGGTATTTCCTCACTAGTTTTTCCTCGAATAAAATTTGTCCGTCCCAGAATAAAGAAACTTTAATTCTTGGAACATCTGTCATATTTTGAATAACTGAGGAGGAATACAGAATGATAAAACTAGTTAAAACTTGGTATTAATAGGACTAACGCATGCATGCAATTACAGTGTTTTGCAGTGTTACGTCAAATCAAATAATGGATGGAGAACCGAATAACGCATTAATTTACTGCGTTATAACATTATAACGCAGTAAATTAATGCGTTATTGAGGCCTTGTGTCATAATAACGCAGTAAAATCATGCGTTATATTATATAACGCATGATTTTACTGCGCTATGCGGCTCCGCAAACATCACCTCACCTGCCAAAATAGTTCGAATCAAACTTTATATAATGTAATTTGACGACTAACTGTTACAAACGCAACATTCCACACAAAATTGAGTTAAGATGTCATTTGTTGACCAATTTAGAGATATTAATCGTGTTATATCATTCACTCCAGCAAACATCTTTGAAGCAACGGGTAGGACATGGGAACTAAGTGATGATGATTTTCATTACTCAAATAACCCTAACGACAGATTCAATCGAGAATACAATAATAAAATGAGAGAGGAGTAGGATTGGCGTGTTAGGGAAGCTGAAGCACTGGAGCACAAGTTAGCGTCAGTAGGGCTTAAATGCCCAAAAAAACGTGCTATGTCAATGCCTCGCGAAACTCCAAAAGAGTTTAATTTGGCTCTTAATCATTTTCGCGAAGAGAACAATCGGATGCAAATACGTTACCATAGGGTAGAATATGGTATACATGGTAGCACAAGATTTAGATCCAAGTGGGATTCGGACTGTGAAATGTCTGATGAAGATTAATATTTTTCTTCCAAGAAGGTAAGTAGGTAGGGTCATTAAGACCCCCCCCCCCCCCCCCCCCCCCCCCCCCCCGCGGAGGGTTCTTGGGGGTTTGCAACTATATAAATAGCCCTTTCTTTTCTTAATAGACTACACCATATTATTCAATGTCAAGCAGTAGAAACTCACCTTGGTCTTTACTCCTTCCAAAAGAACCAAATAGCAGTGATGATGAAAGTTCAAATCATAGTAGTTTTTCGAGCGATACCAGTGATTTCAAACTAGATGAGCTAAATCCCCACCTTCTTATAGAGCGTAATGATGATTTCTGCAGTGTGAAATATTCAGATCCGCGGGAATATTATTGCGGTTTACGTCGAGAATGGTCACATCGGCTTGACGAATCAGAACGTCTTGTTCGTGACTTGAAAAATCTCAACGCTCCAATCCCAACAAGGTACTCCTTAACCATGCCTCAAGTAGATCCAGAAAGTTGCGAGTTTGCCGTGCAAAGAATTAGAAAGGAAAACAACAGAATGCTGGCAAGACGTTGTAGATTTTACATGCTAAAGTTGGCCGAAGAACAAGCATCATCAACTGGTAGAGAACTAACTGCTACTGAAAAAAGATGTGTCTTAAGAAACCGCCAATATTTTTCTGAGGACGATATTGAGGACTTGTACTCTGATGATGATTAAGAATGTTGTGATTTTAGTTTTAAGTTTAATTTATGATTATGCTGTTATTTTGAAGAATATTAGTATGTTAAGTATTTTCATCTACTCAAGGTTATGAATGAATGGTGCAATTTAATTAAGTTTTTTTTTTTTGTATGAATGCTGTCATTTTGAGAAACTTTTGATTAATTATTGATGAACAAATTTAAGTATTCGCAAAGAACTTCAAGATAATGTCGCCGAACCTTCAAACGAAAATGGCATTCGAGCACTTTTCAGCCACTAAAACGGCCATCCGAACTTTTGCGTATCGTTGATGTATTGATCCTACCTTATTAATCGCACAAAAATAAGTAGGGTTCTATATAAAATATTGATGTTTCGGGGTCGCGAAGCATGATTAATCTATGGTCAAAATACGTTAAAAAGACAATGGAAGAAGGGTTAACTAAAAGGGTTGGAAAAAAAAAAAAACAAAGGCACTATAGCGCAGTAAATTACTGCGCTATATAAGTTCTGTCCACACACTATAGTGCAGTAATTTACTGCGCTATAGCAGTTAACGACTCCGTCTCCGTTACTGCGCTATAGGTAGTTTTGCAACTTTTTTTTTTGTTGGGGTATTTTGGTTCAAAATGATTTTTATAGGGCTATTATGGTTCCGGACTCGCCAAGAGGGGCCTTATAAGGCTGATCCTCTTCGTTTATTTTCATATATTTCAGAGCATAAAATGAAGAGAGAAACCCCTTCAAACGTTCTCCCTAGAGCTCCACATAAACCCTAGGTGATTTTGAGTGATATGAAGTTATTCTAGTGCCAAAAAACCCGAACTACTTGCTAGTTTTCCATTCTCCTTTTTGTAGCTGCGTTGGGGGACTAATTTCAAATGTAGAGGGACTAGGTTTCATGGGTTCTACTCAATCCAAGGTAAGTTTATGCTTCTCTTTCCCTTATCTAAGTTGCTATGAGTTGTAGCTCGATCGTAAAGACTAGAACTTGCGAGTTTCGAAAGAGTAGTATGTTGTTTGTTGTTGCGCCACTGTTGGCTGATTGTGAACGTGTTTTTTTTATTGAATTAATGGCTGATAAGAGGTTTAATTATGTAGTGTTAGTTGTTTTGCTTGATTTGAAAGAAAAGGCAAGTCGGAAACGTGTTTTAGTAATCTGAAAATCGCTTTTGAGTTGCTGAACTTGTGGGACTGTTATGGAGTCATTTTGAAGTTGTATTTTGGCTGAAAATCAGTAGGGATAATTGAATATGTTATGGTTAATGTTATTGATAAATTCTGGAAGGAAGAAGGGGTTTAAAAGTATAGTTGTTTAATCGTAAACCGAGTTTGCTGCTCCTTGTACTATTGTTTGAATTGTTGGAATTGTTCTTACGTTGTTGAGGGGCAGAATGGACGGGATTGGTTGTTGATATTGTTAATATCGTTGTTTGGTGCTGTTTTGAAATTGGGGAAGTGAGGAAATGTAGGGGAAGTGCTGCCCAATTTTCCTTAAGAGAGCTACTAACTTAGAAATATGTTTTGAGTTCTTCCATGGCATTAATCATAGTTCTAATACCTTGATGTAGGTTCAAGTACTACAGGAAGTAGGTTGAAGTACTACAGGCAGTATATATTGAGTCGTTAACAACAAAGGTATGTAATGGCCTTGAGAACTATTGTTTAGAGCTTTCATAGAGGTGTAACGCTTCTAGATGTGATATTGTGTCTTCCAAGGGATTTCTATCTGCTAATTAGCTCACTGTTAGAAGAAGAGTTAGAAAGAAACATGTTAATATCTCATATATTTCAGTTTACACATGATATACAGCATGATATATATATATATATATATATATATATATATATATATATATATATATATATATATATACACATTTTTTTAAGCCTGGCCACTTGGTCAGTGAGACATTTGCTTTAGCCTGGCCACTTGGTTAGTGAGACATTATTACATGGCCTACAGGTCAGTGTGACAAATTGCCTAGCCTTATGGTCAGTGAGATTTTACAGTTGTCTGGTCACTTGGTCAATGAGATATATATATATATATATATATATATATATATATATATATATATATATATATATATATATATATATATTATTACAATATTGCATTTCACATGAGACAGATCATGTGAGACATTTCAGGGTATTCCTTGGCCTCCAGATTATTATACTTATCCGTTCAGTTTCAGTTTTAATTATTTTGTTGTCTTACATACTCAGTACATTGTTTCGTACTGACGTCCCTTTTGTCGGGGATGCTGCATTCATGCCTGCAGGTACTGATAGACAGACAGATAGACCTCCCTTGTAGGCGGGACCAGATATCAACTGATTGGTGAGCTCCACTTATCCAGAGTTGCCAGGTCTTCTCTTTTGTGTGTTACAGATATGATGGGTAGGCCGGGGCCTTGTCCCGACCATAATACAGTTATGCTCTTGTAGAGGCTTGTAGATGAGTCCTGTATATAGTATGTCTTTTTTAGACACTGTTGGTTGTGTATGTTCATTGCAGCCTCGTCGGCTTGCTCAGTTATATATATGTTTGGGATTTGTGTGACCCGTTCAGATGAGATAATCAGTCTTTATATACAATCAGAGTGTGGCCTTGTCGGCTATGATGGTATTGTTTGTTTGCAGGTAGACCATGTTGGCCTAAGTTGAGGGTTACCCCTCCAGATATACAGATTCAGAGTGGTTCACTCGGGCTGAGTGAGACACCGGGTGTCGGCCACGCCTCTCCAAATTTGGGCGTGACACTAACGATCCAATATTAAGTTCAAAGAGAAAAACAAATAAAGCTAGTTTACAAGATAAGAAAATTACTATCAAACAATTATACGTATATTTTTATACTAATAGCATATTAATAACTTGTAAGAAATAATAAATAGTAGTAAATATTTAACTTGATATAATCGATTTTATACTAAGAGTATATTAATAACTTGTCAAAAGTAGTAAGTATACTTGATTTATCTATACAGTCAAACCCCTCTATAATGACAGCGTTTGTCCGAAATTTTCATGGCTGCTACAGTGAGGTGATGTTATGCATGTATATTGGCATTTGATGTTTGTATCTCATTTAGTTGTTATAAACAAAAATACGCATAATAGCTTTCTATAACTTTTATGTTATAAACAAACAAAAAAATGCTAGTTAATTTGAAAATCTCAATTGATTTTCATGTTTCATTAATTAGAAATTGAAGTAGTTGTAACGTACAGATAAGAATTAAAATATCAGAAACATATGCATTTAAGATTAATTGAAGATTTAAACATTTCAAGTTTGACGTAAGAATTCAACAATTGTAGGTTGTTTCGTAAACTCCAGTCTCTTAATGATAATATAACGCTTGAATTGACGAATATTTTTGTCCGAATTCAATAGTTTTCCCTTGATGATTACCATAAATATTTAAATATTTTATTTTTATACATAATAAATTTCTTACAAAATATTATTACACAATATTTGAATATGGTTGTTATAGAGAGGTAATTTTACAAAGAGTGTACCGGTATAATGAATGTTATTGTTGTTATAGGTAGAATGTTATTATAGAGAAGTAAAATATAACATGAAAAATCGGTTTCGAAGAAAATCAGATCATTATAGTGAAATGTTATTATAATGAATGACAATTATAGAGAGATTTGACTGTACAAACATTAATAGTTAATTGTAAAGGATAGTAATCTTTTATTATACAACCTCTAACTGAAGAATATCAGCAGATTCGGTCTCATAGAGTTGAACTTCCCTGTTCCGAATTTATCATGTGAGCACAACTCTTGTCTTGATGCTCCGACTCCGGACTTTATTGCCGACTTTAAGTTTTCTTCCTTGCTAGACGCCAGCTAGCATACATCAACCAATCTCTGGTGTCGGTTTACGTGTAATCATCAATTTAACAATATTTCAAAAAGTTGCTCTATTCAAGAAGATCGAAAGCCATTGAGTAGTGAGGCTTTTGTTTCCAGAGTAGTCATAGAAAGAGAATCGAGGAGTCTGCAGGCATGAGTGCTCAGGTACGCCGTCAGTCTAAATTCCTAACAGTCTTTTTCAGTTGTATTTGTTTTAACGAAAAAAAGAATAAAGAAAATCTCGAAGAGCGGAATCCTTAAACAAGGGCGGGGGTAATGAATCCAGAGCGAAGGATAAGCGTTATGATCCAAAAGGAAATTGAAAAATCTCTATTTATTCTTAATATCTTGAAGCATTTATCATTACTACATTCTTCCTCATCTCAGCGTCTAAATAATAAATATCTATCAATTTACTAAGTACTGTATATATATATATATATATATATATATATATATATATATATATATATAAATCCTTGATTAATTTGGATACTGTGGTGTATAGTATCCTACCCAAATAACTCAATGTCTAAGAATCCATCCAAACAAGAACCAAACCCGGTTTGACGGTGTCAGAGATGATCCAATGTTTATGTGAGACAAAACAAAAGTCCAGTGCACTTACCAACACATCTTGTCTGTGTATATGTGAAGCCCAAAAACTAAAGAAGAATTTTCTTACTTTTCAACCAAACAAACCTACTACCAACCCTAACCCCCCTGTAATTCGCTCTATCTACTCCTACAGAATCCTCTAAATCCCATATGATGTTCAAACCTGAAATTCTAGTACACGTTTCAGCTTTCCCTTTTAGGAAACATTCAATGTACCATTTTTAGATCTGCATAGCTAGCTACTAATCATGGATCACTTCCTTATCAAATCTTGAATTGATGGTCTAGATTCATTCTTATGGATCCATAGATGTAGAAATGCAACTTGGGTGTGTTTAGTTTCATCTTTAGGTGGGACATTTTGGTGGGGTTTCTCTATTTTATCCAAGATTAGCTTTTTATCAAAGACTGGAGCTTTTTCTTATCAAAGATTTGATTTTTAGTTATCAAAGATTGGAGCTTTAGCTTTATAGATGGCTGATTATCAATTTTGGTCTATGTTTATGGTTAATTGTACAACACAGAGCTGAATTTTGTTTATCTGGGGCTTACCAAGAAACAGGATCTGAGTATTTTTAGGTGGATTTTGGGTCTGGTACAAAATTCCCATCCAAGATTGATTCTTGAAAAGGTCTAGATTGCATTGGGTTTTGCTTTTTGGTTTCTAATTATAGAAAGAGATGTTCTTTGAACTTCTTTGAAGTTCATTGTTGAGGAGTTTGAAACCAGTGTTGTATAGTTATTATCTAGTGAGGTATTAGGTGATAAAATGTCCTTCAGGAGTATGATTCAGGATATGAGAGGTGAGTTTGGGAGCATTTCCCGTAAAGGATTTCGGTCTAGGTCACATAGGGTGGTTCAGGATTGTACTGTGACAACATTAGATGCTTTAAGGCAAAGTTGTTGGGCTAATATGCCTCCTGAGCTATTGAGAGATGTCCTAATGAGGATTGAGGCATCTGATTCTGATTGGAGGCCGAGGAAACATGTGATTGCTTGTGCTGGTGTTTGTAGGAGTTGGAGAGAAATAATGAAAGAAATTGTTAAAACACCTGAAATTTGTGGGAAATTGACGTTCCCCATCTCCTTGAAGCAGGTTCGGCTCTTGAATGTAATGAATATTAGTGTTCCAGTGTATGCGTTTGCGTTCTTGTGGTGTACATTACATAGTTCTAGGAGAACTCATTGTTTTACTATTTGTTAGTTTGATTGAAGGTAGTTCTCTGCATTGGGGATGAACCATATAATGGATGTTTATATCTACTGTTGTTGTTAGAAAAGCAAGGCTAATTAATAGGGAAATGTCGCATGGTTCTGGGGGCAGCTGATCCTGAAGGAGAAATGAAAGTGTAGTAAAGCTCACACATTGTATTCCATATAACATATAATGTGATCTTGTTCTGACCTGCTTTTTACATCTGAAACTTTGGCCACTTAGGGTTTGACTATGGAACAACTTTTGTTAAGCCCAAGTTCCCGTTTGAATGAACTCAAAGTTTTACTAGTTTGAATGGTTGAGCGCTGCAAGCACGAGTGCTGGTAATCGTCCTGCTTCAGCCTTCAAACAAGGTCAAACTGAGTGTTGTAGTTAGGATTTGAACTTGGGATCTCTAGGCTGTTACTCCTATGCTCAACCCCTCAGTCACCCCCTTGAGGATTTGGATATGCAAAGGATATAGGATACCTGATTGAGTGCAAGTATGAAAGAACTCACAAAGATTAGAAAGTCACAGGGAGCAAAAATAAGACAAATTATACTCTTGTTGTTGGAAGGGGTGGTTACTCCAATTGAAATATCAAAGCAAATAGCTATTTCTAACAATTGTAACCTAGTTTGACCATATAGTACCCGCATAAATCCTCACCACATCTGTTAATCTAAGTAACCTTTATTTTCAGCAAGAAATAGCAGATCTTTTAACCTTTATTACATTCATACGTATTTCTAATTTCTTATTCTATGCTTAACTCTTGGTAATGTTCGTTATAATTGCCGTTAAGCACCTGTGTTAGTTGCTAGAAAAAAAAAGGGATTCGTGCGTATCTTGGTAATTGCTATGACCATCAACATAAACATTTATAAACCTGCAAACTACTGGGTTCGTATGCACTTGAGTGAAGATTCTCCTGAAGTAGTGTGGAAGACATTCTCAACTTCCTTCTAAGGATTGATCTTGTCTATTTTAGAAAGAGTGACTCTAATTGGAACTTTAGAGTGCATTTGGAAGGTCCTGTGTTCTACAATATTTAACTTTGGCTAAATAAAAACTTTTCACTGATTGTGCATTCAATGCACTCAAAAGGGGGGAGGGTAGGAGGAGATAGAGAACAAACAGACGGGACATTATTGTAACAGCCATGAGAAGATTTGACAATAGCATATGAATACAAAATGCTAAGTATATATACCAAGGACTGAAAAAAATTGTCAACCTAAAAGAAGATTTTTGGAATGATATTTTGCAAAGACTGGTAGCTACTATGTATGGTGGAATTACTACTGAATGCTTATACTATTTCCGGCTGTTATCATCTAAGCGTTAATTTACTTGTATTTGATGCTCATACCACTTTGAGCATGATTAGATTTATGTAGTTATATTATTATATATTGTTCTCTAACATTTACGTTTCTCCTATATACCCATTTCCCTTTCCCAGTTAAAGTATGCAAATTAGAACAATCTTTATTTTTTTGCAAAATTTAATGAATAATCACTTTTCCTCTTCCTGCAGCCTGGTCCTAGAGACAATCTTGTTCAATGTTTCATCAGAAGGAACCGCAGCTCTCAGACATATCACCTCTACCTTAATTTAAATGAAGGTGAATAAGCATTTATTCATTTTCACTTCTTTCTTTCTATAGATGTTGTAATTTTGCCCTCTCTTCCTTTTCAGTGTATCTTTTGGTGCAATCACAGCCTCAGAGGCTTCATTTGCTTATACCTGCTCCTATATAGGATATCTTTGCTTAAATTATTGGGAGAATTGCCTTTTTGGGCCGCCCTAAAGATAAAAGCCAACGTTATGTTCTGTATAACAACAACAACAACGTACCCAGTGAAATCCCACAATGTGGGGTCTGGGGAGGGCAAAGTGTACGCAGACCTTATCCCTACAATGTAGGTAGGCTGTTTCCGAAAGACCCTCGGCTCAAGAGAATTCTGTATAATAAGTATAAATATATATACATGATCAGTGTATATGTTTTGTATATTTTGGCTAGCGCCCGTAATTAATTTCTGCCGATGGGTCAAAAATGCAAATATCCCTACATTATTCAGGTTATATGATCTTGCACTAACATTCACTACTTGTCATACAGCTTCTAACGATGATGGTAAATTTCTTCTTGCTGCTCGGAAATGTAGAAGGGCAACATGCACAGATTACATCATTTCTTTAAATGCTGAAGATGTTTCTAAGGGTAGCAGCACCTACATCGGGAAGCTGAGGTTTGTCGCACTTCTATGTCATTTACTACTTTATAGTCTTCTTGCTGACTATGTTCTCCTTGCTGAACTTTGTAACAGATCCAACTTCCTTGGGACCAAGTTCACTATCTATGATGCGCAACCCTCTAATGCAGGAGGAGCTAAAGTCAGTAAATGCCGCTCTACTAGGTTTGTTGGAATGAAACAAGTCTCTCCAAGAATACCTGCCGGCAACTATCCTGTAGCTCACATTTCATACGAGTTGAATGTCCTGGGGTCTAGGTAAGAGATAGTTCTTTTTGTGTGCTTTTTTTATCTTCAGGGATGTCCAATTAAGGAAATAGACTTTGTATGCCTAACCGGCTGGTATCCATAAATGATGTTTAGTCTTTTAAAAGGATCGTTAACTACTTTAAAATAGAAGTTACTTGAATTCCAATTCACTCCTCTAAAAACCCAAAAAATAAGTGGATATTTCGTTCAGTTCATACTAAAAAGTAATTATTTTTTTCTTTGTACCGACCCAGAACAGGAAATTCCAGATTAAGTTAATAGGTTTTTGGTGTTGTATGAATATTACACTTTTATGGTGTGTTCAGTATGAAGGAAAATATTTTTCTTGCAAATAAGTGAGTTTCTTACTTAATTTCTTGTGTTCTATATGTAAGCGAAAAATATTATCTTAAAAGCATTGGTGTGGGGTGGTGGGGATGGGGGCTACGGATGTGGGGTGAAGCTGAGGTGTGTTGGAGGGTGGGGAGGACATAATCAATATGAAATGCCACTTGTGGAACTTGTTTCCCCAGCAAACATTTTCCAAAACTTGTGACCAACCGAACATGGGAAATTGGAAAACATTCTCTGGAAAATATTTTCCTCCACACTGGAGTTCGGACACCCCCTTAAAGTTTGAAAACAGAATAGCTACTTTTTTACCGATTGAAGAAGGTTGGTTGTCTTTCACTTGCAAATTGAAATAAATTGTATTTTTTTTCAGGGGACCGAGGAGGATGCTGTGTGTCATGGACGCAATTCCGGCTTCTTCTATTGAACCTGGGGGTGTAGCCCCTACGCAAACAGAATTTGTTCCTGTGAATATAGATTCCTTCCCCTCCATCCCCTTTTTTAGGTCAAAATCAACTCGCATGGATAATTTCCCATCCGGACCTTTACCCAGTCAAAAAGATGAAGTACTAACTTTGAAAAACAAGGCTCCTAGGTGGCACGAGCAACTCCAATGCTGGTGTCTTAACTTCAATGGCCGGGTGACAGTTGCTTCTGTAAAAAACTTTCAGCTAGTTGCTTCTCTGGGGGATGGAGCTGGACAGGAACATGAGAATGTTATTCTCCAATTTGGGAAAGTGGGAGAAGATGTGTTCACCATGGATTATCAGTATCCTATATCTGCATTTCAGGCGTTCGCAATCTGCCTCAGCAGCTTTGACACCAAAATTGCCTGCGAATGATTAGACAACAGGTGCTTCTGCTGTAACCATTTTCTCGAAAAAAATCATCATTTAATGTCACGTAAAAACGACTGTCCAATGCTTCTATTAACTTCTCTTTAATATATAGGCAATATCTCATTTCTGGAAACCCTAAGAATTACTGATGAAGCATTGCTTCCTGTCATGTGTAATGATTGGTAGACTGGATCGTGCAGGTTCTGCAAGAAGTATTGAGGTGTTCGGATTGGCGATTGCACTAACCCTGTTTACGTTAGTTACTGAACTAACGCCCAGTTAAATTGTAGTAGGTATGTTTGTTGTTGAATTAATCACCTGTTTTTCATGTGCTTGGACCTTCCCTTTCTTGGTTTTCTGTAAATAGACAAGGATGCTTCACGGTTTGTTCAATTAACTTACTATTTCTGTTAGCTCATTGTTGAACTGTACTTGTGATGACATGATTCACCTTTTTCCTGAGCGGAAGTGCTTGCATTTCGGAATTTTCATGTTCTTCCTCACACAGTTCAAAACTTCTATTATTATTATTAACTTTTGATAACTGAGGTATTTTCGAGGCTCAGCTAATGTGCAGTTCGATACTCGGTGGACCTGCGCTTGTATCCTTCACTTATATACTATGCAATTATTAGGAACCAAAGTCTTGGGCCATTTTCTCATCTGGAATAATGCCTAAATGACCAATGTTGTCTGGTGACACTTGAACCAGTTTTTCAGAACAAAAATAGTAAAAACTATCAAGATTGTGAAGATTGATAACATACCAGACTTGACGCTGGTTCTTGTTTCTAAACTATGTTCTGATTATTGACTTTTAAATGGCCTTCCTCACAAAGGGAAAGATAGACAGTATTTTTTTTTTTTAATAAACAAATTTTTGCAAAACAAGAAACTTCAATTTTTTATTTTTTTTTGGTAACAACTGTGAATATTACCATTAACAACCAAATATTTACAACCTAAAGAGCACCTAGGACTACAACCACCTTCCAGGAAGTCCTAGGCTCAATTAAAACCAAAAAAGAAACAAGCACTAATTACAAATTCTATCTATTAAGTATTGGTTCCTCCCTTCGTTCCTTGATCTATGTAGTGTAACCAGTCTATCTCTCATCTCTTTCTTGATCTGACTAATGACAAAGCTGCTATTTACATTGATATCTTTGAATATTTTCCAGTTCCTAGCCTGCCAGGTATGGTAAATCAGAGCCCCAAAAACTGCAGCTAGTAACTCCTTTTTCAATTTGCTCCAATGCCTTCTTTTCAACCACCTTAACGTCTGCTGCACATCTAACTGTCTGAATTGAAAACCTGTCCAAGTTGGCAGCCGCTTTCTCACCTCGGTTACCCATGGGCATTCAACAAAGAGGTGCGTTGGTGTCTCCCTTTGATCCCTATCACAAAGAAACTTAAAGTTATAGCTGCAATATTATAAGTTCCAGACTATTACCTGATTCAATGCTTTTAGAAGGAATCTTAAGTTGCATACATCAACTAGCAGCGGGAGTAATAATAAGGTTTTCTGCAACAACAATTGTATAAGTCCTCTATTAAACTGGCGCGAAGGCTGATAACATAACACAACTACAACCATATTCTTGGTTGAAAAAGAAATTTCTTAGACAGGTTATAAGACGAGCATAGTCAATATTCCTGTGTTGATTCAAACATTCTGTATTACCGTCACCATACTGAAGGAGCAACAGCTACATGGAAATTTCCTTTAAAACAGCCTATCAACAGACAAAGCAAAAAACGAGTGGTACAGACACCCTTTAGTGTAAATAATATGTTTTCTAAATGCACAATGTCGGTTGATACCGCTCGAAAATAGTTTGAAACAAAAAAGTAAAATCTTAAAATCACCACAGTAAGTTGCATTGTGATAATAGTCCGGTGTTATTTGTGCAAAATTTTACATATATCACTGTAATGACCTCAGAACTCCCAACCTACAAACTTATAGAAGGAACTTCAGCGGCTCAGCCACACATAACCTACAAAAATATAAAGTAATGAACCATGGCATATATGTTTGGAATAGATTTTATTTTGCGCCCTAAAGCGCTCATGGTATCACTTTCCCCAGAGATAATTGTACCCATATACATACGGTAGATCCCTAGGCATCCAGAGACGAGGAAGGGCGTTAAAAAAATGAGATAATCCTTTGTTCCATAGCTCTGAGGCTATTTATATAGTTCGGGTTTTTCTGGTAAAAAAAGAAGATAGAAACTACCCGTAATAACCAACTTGCAAAATGGAGATTGGAAAATCAATCTACCAAGTTCGGGATGGATTGGTGTGGTTCCTCTACGCCTAGGACACCAGAATACAGACGCTTTACGCCCAATCATTCCGGATAACACTGGCATCCTCTGTATGCAGTCATCGATTCTCCCAAGAGGTCACAATTCCCCCGTGTGGCGACATGAGGGCGAAAAAAGCCATGCACCACCTGTGTCCGCGTTCCCGAAGACCAGGCACAATGACGCAATCATCAAGGACGCTACGGGTCACTAATATTAAAATTAGGAAAGGTACTTTTTGTTACAATAAATCAAGTAAACTTTACACATTATAAGGGTAAAGTTACTATACTCTTTATACAGTAAAGTCACTAGATTTTATCGCTATAAGTCTTGTAACGATTAAAGCTTATCCAACAAGGTGAAGTTACTGTTTTAATGGCAGTTTTGTGATCTTATTATTACAGTGAGTAAAATTCAGTTCATGAGATATTTATCAAGGTGACTTGCTATTATAGTTGACAAATTTCCTGATCTTATTACGATTACTTTAATGTGACAAAAACTTGGGTAACCATATTGTTATATTAATAAATTCAATCACTTTAGTATCCACAAATCTAGTTTTTCACTTTTTTTATGATTAATACGTGAATACGTGATATTAATCCGTCAATTTTTATATGCTGCCGACAACTACGCGAACTGAAGATTAATTCAAAAGAGGCTGCTGAATAAAACCAATTAATAGCAAATCAACGTGGGTCTGACTTATTGTTCTAAAACTGAGACCAAACTGCAAGCCGGGAAATCCACCAAATAGAACTGTGGCTCAGCGAATTGCACGACCTCTGGTGTCATTATTATCTAACGATTAAAATTATATACACCGATAATATAAGAAATTTTATAATCATTAAATCATCTTTAGCATATAACCGGTTTTAAAGAATTACAAGTCTCACATATTAAAAATTCTTACCTCGAATTATCTTTTGACTTGACCTAATTGTATTAAAAATTATCATTTATAGCTTTCTGAGGATGTCTCCAAAATAGAAGAATCAAAAGCATAGTTTTGAATCGAGAAAAGGATGAGAACTTCTATTTATTTTCATTAGAAATTTTGATTTTTTTGGCATCAAAAATGATAAAATTCCATAAAAAAGAAATAATTTATTAAAGCTACATATAAATCATTTTTATGATGGAGAACGGGAGGAGGATGCAAAACAAATTGTATTGACATAAGATATTTTCTTAACCCAACTTAATCACGCTTTTTTTTTATTGCTGCGTACTTCTTTTGATATTTTAATTTACTCTACTATCAATATTGTTCAATACCTTGTCCACAAGTCTAATAATTCAAAACTAAATAACCGATTAAATTTATTGAAATCAACAGCGTCCACAATCCAGTACTGGTCGAAGCCAAGGAGAACTAAAACCAACAATAGATGCACAAAGTGCTACTTGTAGTTCCCTTTCATGTTCACTTAAACCTTTTTTCAATCAAAAAACTTTTCACTTTAATAAATAGAACTAGTACACACAAACAATTGATAATATCACTGGAAAGTGAAAACCAGAGCAATATTCTTTACATCTACCAGCCATATGAAATAAGAACCAGCATCCATACATTCCACCAAACCAATGCAGTGTAAAAAGCATTTAAATTCCATAATTCTACTTTAGAAAGTAGAGTTGAGATGGTTTTGGACCGGACTAACAAAAATTACAATCGCAGCATTTCCAAGCTACAGCTGCATAGAAGTATAAGGGGGTGGGGTTCCTAGCTATTCTTTTCATAAGAAAGCAAGCATCAAAGGACAGAGTTGAGATAGTTTTAGACCCCGGACTAACAAAACTTACAATCCCAGCAGTTCCAAGCTGCAGCCGCATACAAGTATACGAGTAGGGTTCCTAGCTATTCTTTTCATAAGAAAGCGGGCATCAAAGGACAACGATCTCAAGCAAAAGAGAAGTTTGTATTTAAGCTATTGGACAGACCGGCTAAGATGCCTACTCGAGACAACAATTCAAGACTATGAAATGCAGCAGCAACTTGCACCGAACAACCAGCAATCTAGAAAGGTGATCCACAAATATCTTAAATAAGATAGCAATCTAAAGATGGTCCGTTGATTTGGAACAAACACAAAGTCAGTCCGAGGAGGACTTATTTCCCTATCCTATTTCTCATTTTGCATTTCTTTCAATCATGGAACAGAACTGACTACCTGATATAGGATATTTAACTAGGTACATTTTTAAACTATGATCCAGTTCTCAAGCTTAAAACTTTCTACCATAAAACTTATATTCCTTGACTTACTTTTCTAAATCATGGTAGTTAAACATTAGTATAACTAAATAACCTTCACATCCAATGCCTAAACCAAAGTTATAAACCAAGTTATTAAGACAAACATATCAGAATAAATTTAAAAGACTAAAACTTTAGGATCCAAACAACATAAAGAAAAGAGCAGATTACTCCTATGGTAAAATCCCTTCACTTACAACACTATATTCCTTTTTAGTCCGTTCCAAAAAGAATTTCATCTTGTTATAATTAAAAAAAAAAAAAAAAAAATCTCTATTTTGCCCTTAATGAAATGAAGTCACACAAATGTCTAAGGTTTGTTTTAGAACACAAATTTCAAAAATCTTCCCTTTTTTTTTTGTCTTAAACTTTGTGTCAAGCGATACCACATAAATTGGGATGGAGGGAGTTATATATTTTGAAAAAATTAATAGAAAACACGAGAAAGAAGAAGGGAAAAAGGGCCTCAGATTAGCATATAGGCACATTATTCATAGCAACAAACAACCCCATGGTAACAACCATAGGTGCGCAAAAAGGATGTTGTTGCCGCTCGTGCATATATTTTTGTCATCACCGGCCCAAAACAAACCAAAATTCAAAAAATTAAGTCAGCAAACTATGAAATAACATAAAAGTTCGATTAGCAAAACTCATTTCTTTGATTATGTTTTTACCGTTAAAAAGATTATGATTTTATAAGTCGGTTGAGTTTAGCAAATCAGGGAAGAGAGCTTTAGGGTTAGGGTTTTCTGTAAGAGGACGAAGATATAGGTGCTGAAAGTGGAAGCGTGTTATTTGGGCCCAAAATGGTTTCAAATGTAACCGCTTGTTAGGCCCGTTTTATTTAAGGTCATTTGCACTTTTGTCCCTATCTTGTGCTGGTCTTTAATTTTTGTCTCTTATAACAAAGTAATAATATTTTCGTAGACTTATTTTTTTACATCATAATATCCCATAAGTTATGCCCCACGCTCTTAAAGAACTTATGTCCCCAGACATAAATTCGATTTGAAGGGTGCACAGTGCAATAAAATGTGCATGAATTGGTTGAAGAAGTCGGGTGATTGGCACTAAAGGATTCTTTGAGTCAGTATTTAAAATTTTATCTTCTCTTTTTATTATATGTGTGAGAAATTGATCGTTTTTAGCGTAATGAAAAATTATGAACAAAATACTTTTAAGTTGTGCGGTATAAATGGTAAGGAGACATTGGTAAGCGGAACCAAAAACGATAAATGTGGTATATGTCATGACCGACTATATGATTTCATGTTATATTCAACCTAGTTGTCCTGTTGGATTACTCAATGAATCATATCAAATCATGATTTCAAAGATACAAATAAGTAAATTGAAAGAACCTAGTTGTCATGTTGGATTACTAACAAACAAAGAAGAGGGAAAAACACTTCAGATTTGTGGCTCGCAACATGACAACTCAATATCACTTCATGTTATATTTACCAAGCTATATTGTTTGATAACTCACGTACCGTACTTGATCATTAAAATTGCAAAGCTACAAACAACAACGAGGAGTTCTTCTTTAAAGAACGGAAAAGGGCCTAAAATACCCTTGAACTATTGAATTTGGTACAAAAATACCCTCCATCCACCTTTGGGGCTTAATATACTCTTATTTATAACGAACCCATTTCATTTATTACGTAGCACCCTTTGATTGGTTGACAATTTAATTAACTTAAACTAATTAATCTCCCCATCTAACCAGATCCAACAAATAAAACCGACTCGCCCCAATTAAATCCACATTCCACCATACAAAAAAAAAACATACAAACCCAAGTCATTGCAAACCATATAAAAAAAAATCCACGAACCGATTCCATTATAAATCATAACTGTGGTGCTTCAATTATGATGGTTCATTTTTTATCTTAATTATTTATGATTTTCAGCATTTCACTATGCATATCATCTGTATTCTTGATCGGCCTTGTTATCTATGTGACTCTGATATTTATATTTTTGCTGATGATACCACATCACCCAAAATTATGTGAATTTCTAGTTCCATGACTTTTATCTTCATCTTCTGTTACTGCTTATGATAAGTTGTGATATTGTGAAGCAAATTAGCATACCCGTGTAGCATATGAAGTAAGGTCTTAGTAAACGTTATGAATGTGGACATTACTGATCTTAACATGTCAAAATTTAAGTAGAAATTATGGTTTGTTCTCTTTGAGTTCGCGATTTGTAATGAAATGGGTTCGTGGATTTTTTTGATATGGTTTGTAATGAACTGGGTTCGTATGTTTTTTTTTATACGGTGGAATGGGGATTTAATTGGGCGGGGCGGGTTTTATTTGTTGGATCGGTTAAATAGGAGATTAATTAGTTTAAGTTAATTAAATTGTCAACCAATCAAAGGGTGTCACGTAATAAATGAAACGGGTCCCTTAAAAATAAGTGTATTTTAGGCCCCAAAGGTTAACGTCTGGGGTATTTTAGGCCCCAAAGGTTAACGTCAAGGGTATTATTTTAGCACCAAATTCAATAGTTCAAGGGTATTTTAGGCCCTTTTTCCTTTAAAGAATGTTAGGAGTATATAGTTTGTAATAAGGAGTGAACTATTTCCACGCCGTACCACAATTAAGATAGAATTATCCAAAGAATTATTTTCTCAAATATCATTAACGAAATATGTTTATTCAACGAATTATTTTCTCAAGTAAAGTGACTGAAATAGATCTTAGTGAATTATTTTTCTAAGATAACATGTGTGAAATATTATTTAAAGAATTATATGTACCGTGAATGAAATATTATCAAAGCGAAAAGAAAAAAATACACTTGCAGGTCATGACTGTGATAGAACGATATAACCTCATGTTATATATTAATTCAAATCGTCGGATTATCATGATTTTAGAGCTAGAAGAAGGGAATTTTTTTTTCTTCAAAACTATCACATACAACTTATAAGTCATGCAAACCGATATGACTTTATGATATAGGGTTCCATAGGACTACTCAAAATCATGCCGTCGACTATCATGATCTTAAAACTACAATGGAAAAGGAGGAAAAATAATACAAGTCATGACAGACGAATACAATTTCATTATATATGCAACATAATTATTTTATTGGATTATTCACAAATCATTCTGGACCGTACAACTATCTGCATTATAATAAAATGCACCGACTTTTATTGCATTGCACTTGAAATAAGTCAGATCAATATGGACCCAATGATATTGAAACATGTGATGCTGATTATTCCGTGGAAAGTCTTTTTTGAGAGCTTTTCCTAAAAGTGTAGGTTAAGTTGTTTTTCAAAAATTCGAAAACAAAATTTGTGGCTCAATAATTTCTAAACCTAATTAAAGCTACTTATTGGAAATAGTCACAAAACTTCTCAAGCATTATTCTCCAAACACTAGCTTTCTATCAACTAGACCAAGACGAAATCAAAAGATCACCCAAATCACTAAAATATCTATACATAAGAAATTCTTGGTTTATTGGCAGTGAGCATTTATAATTTATTTGTATGGAAATCCATTATTTCTCCATTACTTTTTCGTAATATGGGTTAAGCCTCTAAACCTAATTAAAGCTACTTATTGGAAATAGTCACAAAACTTCTCAAGCATTATTCTCCAAACACTAGCTTTCTATCAACTAGACCAAGACGAAATCAAAAGATCACCCAAATCACTAAAATATCTATACATAAGAAATTCTTGGTTTATTGGCAGTGAGCATTTATAATTTATTTGTATGGAAATCCATTATTTCTCCATTACTTTTTCGTAATACGGGTTAAGCCGAACCCAATAACTTTGGTTCAAAGATTATATCTATCTTAAGAAATTCATTTAATATGTACAAATTATTAACTTTAAACCCAATAACTTAAAATAGATAGATCTAAAACCCACAAACTTCATATCTTGACCCTCTTCCTATCATCTTTTAATTAACTAGCGTGTCATTCGATCTTTTGGGACCTAGTTGGATAATGTTAGGCTCAGATATCTGCAGGTGTTATTGAAAGGCAAAAAATTTACGGAGCTTGCTTGAGAAGTGTGATGTTTCTTTTCTTGTTCAATCGTTTATTATGTGTTTATCATGTCTAAAATTGATATAGCGTGTTATATCGAACTTATCAAAGTATAGCCAATAATTTGAATGTCATTAAATAACTGACATTTGCTAAAAGATGGAATTCATATTGAGATAGAAAAAGAGTCTGCCATGTATCCATCACTAACATATTTTCATGATATTGATTAGTTCAATAACTTGATTTCATTGGTTAATTTTGTGTAATGTTACCTCACGTCACTAGAGACAGAATAAATTTTAAACTTCAAATAAACTTAAAGGGAAAATAAGTGACATAAAGTCGGATAAAAAGACCAGTCAAAAGTAAAAGAGGAAAGTTGACTAGAAATTTCACAATAAATTGGTCGAGTTAGGTAGTAATAAGAAACGCGACTGAAGTGAAATAATGACTCCTGCCATTTTTTGTCATCACGAAAACATTAATTACTAACTAAATTATTGGAGCTTTTAAGTGTTTGATTGTTTGTTTGGAAGGCAAGTTAATTATCTAAGAATTAATAATCGATATTGCTAATTACTGATGACTAAGAGCCCGTTTGGATTGGCTTATAAGTTGTTTATAAGCTGTTTTCAGTTTTTTTGAGTGTTTGACTGATCAGCTTAAAGTCATTTTGTGCTTAAAATAAGCTCAAAAAAATAATTAGCCCGTTTGAATGGACTTATTTTAAGCAGCTTATAAACTAAAAAAAAAAAAATTGACTTATAAACTGTTTACAGCTTATAAACTGCCTAAAATAATCTCATCCAAACGGGCTCTAAAGATAGTGACTACCGGACAAAAGGGACTCGCAGTAGCAAATTAAGAACAAATGACGGCCATAATGACTTTTGCGTATGATTAGGTAAAAGAATCTGACAATTCCGATTATATTGCCAAACATCTCTCATATGATGTGATTTGATTTGGTTGAATTTTGAAAGACAAGTGTGTGAATTTCAAATTGAAAAAGTAGTTTAATGAATTTTATTTGCAAAAAGAGGAATTTTGTGAATGAAAGCTTAATTTGAAGTCGTTTGGTCATAGATATTGGCTCGGAATTTTGAAATAATATTTAGACATTGGAGATTATTTAGAATAATTGCTTGTTTATTGAAATGATTTCTATTTCAACTTCTAACTTGAAATATATAATTTGAAGCTTTAAGAACAAATTTTAAGAGTCTTTTAAAAAATTCATGTTCTCACTCACAAAACTTTGATTGTATTCTTATTTCAAGCATAATTTCAACTTTCAAATGCCCCTTTTCAACTTTTAACTTTAAATACTATACTTTTTTCTTCAAATCTCAACCAACTCATCTCCGAACGGTTAAAAAATACTCTTCAAACTCGTTTTCCAAATTGCAATTCTTTGTTGCAAGTTAAACTAATGGACATAATTATAAAATAAATATTTACTGTGTTTGGGATAATTTATAAATATTATTTCAAATATTAAATATGTAGGGCCAAATAGCCACGCTGAATTTAGTCGTGTTGACGAGTCTATCACATAATACATATCGTTTCAATTCTCATTGTTTTCTACCTTTAGCTATTCTTCAATAGTTTCAATTTTCATTATGTCCTTCCTTTCTCTTTCCTTTATGCAATAAGATTTGTTCTTTGATATTGTGATTTGATATTGTGAAGTGTAATTTAATCTGTATATTATAAGTTAATTGTCATATAGATTTGTGGATGGCCGGCTGAGGATCAAGTGGGGGAGTTTCACTTTGTTTAGTGCCCAGGAGATGGGGGAGAAGTTGATGGCTATGGAGACTTGGGAGAATTGGGGGATGTGAGTGGTATGTGGGTTAGGAAGGCCAGTTGCATTAGGGAAGCAACTAGAGAGGTACTGGGGGTCTCGAGAGATCGTCGTGGTGGGCACTGAAGGGATTGGCGGTGGAATGGAAAAGTTCAAGGGAATGTGGAAGCAAAGAAGGTGGCGTATACGAAGTTGGTAGACAATAAGGATGATGAGGAAAAATGGACGAATCGGGAAAGGTATAAGATGGGGAGAGAGGAGGTGAAGTTGGTAGTTTCGGCGGCAAAAACTACAGCTTTTGAACGCCTATATGCATAATTGGAGGACAAAGACAGGGATAAGAAGTAGTTCGAGCTAGCCAAGGCGAGGGAGAGGAGGGCACGTGATCTAGATCAAGTGAAATGCATCAAGCATGAAGATGACAAAGTATTGGTAGAGGACGTTCTCATTAAACGGAGATGACAGTCATACTTTTATAAACTCTTGAACGAAGAAGGGGACATAGACACTGTATTGGAGATTTGGAGTACTCTGAGAGGCGTCGCGATTTGGGTATTGTAGGAGTATTAAGGTTGAGGAGGATGTGCTGGGGGACGAGCGACCGGGCCTAACGAGATTCCTGGGAATTTGGAAGAGTGTAGGTAGAGCGGGTTTAAAGTGGCTGACTGAGTTGTTTAATGTCATTTTTAAGACGACGAAAATCCCCGAATAGTGAAGGTTGAGTCCAATGATTCATTTGTACAAGAACGAGGATGGCATTCAAAATTGCAACAACTATAGAGTTTTTAAGCAGCTAAGCCACGCTAAAGTGTGGGAAAGGGTGGTAGAGATGAGGGCGAGCAGAGGCGTGTCTATTTCAGAGAACCAGTTTAGATTCATGCCGATGCACTCAACTACAGAAATCATTCATCTTATGAGGAGACTGGTGGAGCGGTATAGGGAGAGGAAGAATAACTTACACATGGTATTTATCGATCAAGAAAAGACCCATGACAAAATGTCAGGGAGGTCCTATGGAGATGCTTGGAGGCTAGAGGGGTACAAGTGGCGTACACTAGGGCGATCAAGGATGTGTATGATGGAACCAAGACCAGGGTAAGAACAGTGAGAGGATACTCGCAACACTTCTTATTTATGATGAGGTTGCACTAGGAATAAACTCTTAGCCCATTTTTATTTGTCTTGGTGATGGATGAATTGACGCAACAAATACAAGCTGAGGTGCCATAGTGTATGTTATTCATGGATGGCACAGTTTTGATTGACGAGACTCGCAGCGGAATTAACGCTAAATTGAAGGGTTCAAGATAAACTTTGGAGTTTAAAGGGTTCAAGTTGAGTAGGACCAAGACAAAGTACTTGGAGTGCAAATTTAGTGACATGCAGCATGATGATGACCTGGAAGTGAGGCTTGTTACCCAGGGCATCCAAAATAAAGGAAGTTTCAAGTATCTTGGGTCTATCATATAAAGAAATGGGATATTGATGGTGATGTCACACGCCGTATTGGTGCAGGGTGGATGAAATAGAGACTCGCTTCTGGAGTGATGTGTGTTAAGAAGGTGTCATCTAAACTTAAAGGAAAGTTCTACAAAGTGGTGATTAGACCGACTTCATCGTATCGGGCAGAGTGTTGGCCAGTCAGGAAATCCCACGTTTAGAAGATGAAATTTACGGAAATGAGAATGTTGCGATAGATGTGTGGGCACACTAAGAGAGATATGATTAAGAGTGAAGATATTCGAGATAAGGTGCGGGTGGCCTCGGTGGAGGAGAAGATACGGGAAGCGACGCTGAGATGGTTTGGGCATGTGAAGATGAGCGACACTTATGCCCCAGTGAGGAGGTGTGAGAAGTTGGCTGTGGATGGTTTCAGGAGAGGTAGAGGTAAGCCAAAGAAGTATTGGGGAGAGATGATTAGATAGAACATGGCGTAGTTCAAGCTTGTCGAAGACATGACCTTAAATAGGAGGTTATGGAGGACGTAGATTAGGGTAGAAGGCTAGTAGGTAGTTTTGCTTACCCTTTTATACTAGTAGTCGCAGTTTTGCCCTATAGTTTATTGTCATTTGTTTTATGCTACTATCTGTTGTGTATTGTACTTCAATTATTTTATTTATTTGTGCTAGCTATTGCTCATTTTTTTAAGACTGTTTTACCATGGTTTTTCACTTTTGTATTTCATTTTCATACTGCTTTGAATTGCTTGTCTTTATCTGTCCTTTTTTCCCATGCTTTCTTTTGAGCCGAGAGTCTTTTGGAAACAACCTCCCTACCTTCCAAGGTAGGAATAAGGTCTGCGTACACTTTACCCTTTCCAAATCTTACATTGTAAATTTCACTAGGTATGTTATTGTTGTCTATATTTATAACTAACTAGTGAATTTAGCCGCGCTTCGCGCAGTCATAAGAAATAATAATAAATTGATTTTTTTTCTTTTCTGAAAATGTAGTTGGGATAGAAGATTTTACATAGTTTCTTATGTATACATACAGCTAATTTTATAAGTGAGTTTATCACCAATGTATTACTTCTCAGTGACACCGATATAGATCAAGCGGAATACATACGGTTACAGGCTGATTATGAGGTCATGCAAATATCCCTTTTCTTAGCTAATTTGTATATGTGAACATGATATATACGTATTTCTAAATTAAAAAAAATTACCTCTTTTGTTTCTTAAAAATGAAAGAAAGTTCCAAGAAAATTTGTAATGTTATTTTGAGAAATAATAAATATATTTTTCTAATATATATTTTATGCATATTTAAGTGTGGTTTTTTTTAAAAATAGTTTTGAATGCCCAATAGTTAGAAACTTAAGACGGAAGAAGATATGTGAAAAGGAAAAAAGAGAAAAAGTATAAAGAGTAAATCTGTCATCCATGAATAGAGAAATGCCTACAAGCATAACACTCTATCCTTCCTCTTCTCTATACTCCTTTTTTATTTGTCTCTTTCTCTGCAATTCTCCCCTCCTTAATAATCAACACTATACCATTATTATATCAAGGTAAAAGTTCTTGTCCTCAAGTTGTAAGAAAGCAAGAGATCTCTTTTTCTAAAAAAAAAAAAAAAAAGGTATTAGTCTAAGTTAATATCCAATTCACGTTGAACATCACTATATCAAGAACCGATATATAAAAGTATTATTACATAGTAGACCTTTTATTTTTTAATCTTTAATTTAGTTTAATTTCTTGAGAACATTTAAAGTTGTTTAACATTCTTAAAATGGGAACCACGTGACCCTCTTCATGTAATAACTTAAGAGCGACTAAGCACACATAGTACAAATAGTCAAAACATAAGTATTGATTTTTATAGCAGTTACTGTTTCCAAAACTATTTATCTTTAAGTAGAATTTACCAAATTCCTTGCAAAGCGACATGCCAATATGCCATTAAGGAGAAAAGCACCTTCAACTCCTTTTTTTTTTTTTCTCTCCTTTCTTTTCTATAATTTAAATTAAAAAAAATTACCATTATAACACCTCATCACTCAATTTAAATGGAGAGGATGGGCTCTTTCAAAGGAAAGACATACTTGCTTCTTCTTTTTCTCTCTTTTTCTACTATCGTGAAACAAAATAACCAATTTCATCATCAAATTTATGCAAAATTGGCAGAAATATGTATTTTCTCTCTCTACTATCTTAACACTCTAGAACTCTTCGCATAAAAATGATTCATATAGTAAACATAATCCATTCAGTAAAAATATAAAATACAAGTTAATATAATCATATGAGAGAAGGTAAATAATACGAAGGAACCATATATATGATTTTGCAGTAAAAGGAATATTGGTACAAATACTTTAGTAAAATTAATTTCGAGTCTAATCTTACGTGAAAAAAAAACCAAAGTTAGTAGAGCCCTCATCTTTCATTCAATCAATATCCATGAAAAATAGTCAAGACTCATTTCTAAATATGAGACTTGCATGCTAAGATAACAAAACCATTCAACAAATAAAGTTGAAGCATATAATAATAAAGTGTGTAAGAACATATTCACATTTGAAGTAATATTTTCAGATCAGTTGCATCATCAAAATGCTTATGAAGGTTGAAATGAAAAAGTGAAAACCTGGAAATCTTAGGAACATCAAGGAGATGCTTGTATTCTAATCTGAAAATTAAACGCTAATTCAATGGTCATGCCATTTTTGTTCTTCAATCACCAGC
Source organism: Lycium barbarum (assembly GCF_019175385.1). Taxonomy (NCBI): domain Eukaryota; kingdom Viridiplantae; phylum Streptophyta; class Magnoliopsida; order Solanales; family Solanaceae; genus Lycium; species Lycium barbarum. The sequence goes on along the minus strand of NC_083345.1, from coordinate 18,786,472 downwards.
CACAAAGATAGCAATGACCATGGGATATATATGGTCCAGGACAAAGCTCTTTATTTTCTTCTTCTTTATTGTTTTGGGGATATGAAGGGGCAAACTTTTGAGTAATTATTACAGGGTTCAATTTGTAACAGAAAAGACCACATTGTGAAATCATTACGATGTATTAAGTGCTTTTTAAGTATAAGGAAATGAAACGGATTATTTTTATTTTTATGCAATAGAGACTTTGTTGGCTTTTAATAAAGTGATTAAAAGATTAATAAAGGAAAAAAGGCCAAAAAAAGGAGAAAAAAGATAAATAGGAATGGTGGCCATAGAGAAGTGTTACATCACCTTGTCTATGCCTAACTTTATATTATATATAGATTTATATTCAACAGTGTAAGTTCAGTATGTGAAATGTGTTATATCAATACGATTCAATTTTAAATCAATCTTTGTTTATTTGAAAATTGAACTTGTTATCAATATTCAGAATTTCACAACAAACTATATCTAGCTAAAAAAATTGAACTTGTTCTCGAACTCCAATCTGAACTTTTGGGAGTTTGGTTTGGAAATTCAGAAAGAAGTTAATTATCTAGTCATTAGTAATCGACGTTGCTAATACTGATGGATAAAGAAGTGGTATGATAGAGAAAATTGACGGCCATGATGAGAGGGATACACGTATGGATGAATTGAATTAAAAAGGGAGGACCATTCCCATGATATCTCCACATCATTCATAAGGGTGTGATTTAATTGGTCCCAAATAACAGATCCAGTCCTGCAATCAGAATCATGAGATTCTCTTACACCCATTTTCACCCACTTACTATAATTATAACCATATCAACAAAATTTACTACATGCTTTTCTAATCTCTTAAAAAATAGACAAAAGGGTAAGTGTCCTTCACTTTTAACCTGAAAGTTGCGAGTTCGAGTCACCAAGAGAGCAAAGGGGAGGGGTTAAAAAAAAACTCTTAAAAAATGATTCAGTTTCAAAAGATTAAAATTAATTTAAATAAGCTAGTATGTTATGGTTTGAAAAATACAATACTATGGAATGTCTAAGGCTACAAGTTAACAAATGTTATAGAGTAGGTACAAATGTGCTATGATATGTTTAAAGTCACAAAATTCAAAAGTATTATTTAATTTCGTGTCTAATCAAGTAGGATTACATAAAATGAGACAAAAGGACTATGATTTAATTGGTTATCCTAGGTTATTATTCTATTTTTATGTTAGTTTACTAGGCTTATTATAAAGACCATTTATTATTGTAGGATAACTTAATTGGATGATGTAAATTCACGGATCGCCCACCTGGGTGATGGCGCTCCGTAATGACATTTCTGGAGTTCAACGACTCTCTAAAGCTTCAATGTACTAGTACCTGCCACTAAAACATCGTGACAGATTCAATAAACTTCTTAATTTATACAATGCAATACATCAAACTTTAACTCTAATTGGGTATCTCTTTCTCTTATTTCAAGACAATATTTTCGAAGGTTTGTCGGAAACAGACTCTCTGCAGGTAGGGTAAGATCTGCGTACACACTATCTTCCGTAGACCCTGCTTGTGGGATTACAAAGAGTTTTGTTGTTGTCATCGTTGTTGTATGTGCAAGAGACCGTTAAATATACGATTACTATTTTTAATATATAAATAATTTAAATTCTAAAAATAAGTAAAATTAAATTGATTTTAAGTACTTTGGGACATTTTAAAAATAAAAAAGAAAAGAAAAAGAAGAGTGATATAAATTAAAGTGGTAAAGCAAAAATCAGTTGTTCCTGCAAGCTGCAAGAAAAAAAGAGAAAAACAGTCCCACAAGAGCCAAAGAGTTATAAAACCGAAAACGACGGCTCACAAATTGTACAGTGGGTAAAAGCCTTGTGCTATTTCCCCCGTCTTTTTCATTTCGCAAAGGTCCCCCACATCCCTCTTCTGCTACACTTTCATGCTTGGACTTTTTTTTTTTTTTTAAAAAAAAAAAAACAAAAAGAAAAAGAAAATTCTTTTTAACGTTCCATACTTCAATTATTACTACTACTATTACTAGTATTTTGCAAATTCAGTCAAATCTCTTTTGTTACTATTTGTTTTTTCACTGTCGCTTTTCCTACATTATTGAGATAAAAGTACATAATCATGTTATTCAATTTTCTCACATAATTATAATTTTCAAGGGGAAGATCAAATGGCAACAAAGTTATTCAAACATCAGTTTTCACTATTTTGGCGTTATAATGGATTCTCTTTCATTTTCTCAACTGTAGTAGACCTAACCTAACATTTCTAACACTTGGAAATGGGGGCAATTACCAAGAGTTTCATAATTCAAACAATAATATAATAATAATAATAGTAATAGTATAATGATTTTGTATTATTGTTCAATTAACTTTTCCATATCCATTTTCCATAACGTGGAACATATTATATTTTAATGAGATAGCTTAATAGTAAAAAATTCATATATCAACCAATAATATATGAGCTCAGTCGATAAGCTTTTTTAAGCATGATCTTTTGTGTACATTTTCTTTAGGCTTAATACATTTTCTTTAGGCTTACTACATAGATATTTAAACAACAATTTGTTTCAATTGAGCACCTGAACACATGATAAAATATTTTCATTAGATACTTTCAGTCTAAATTTTTAAAAAACTTTTGTGCGTATTTTCAAGTGTATGGTACATAGATAAATTAATCACATCTCACCTTCTTTAATTATACACATTAACCTCAATAAGCCATAAAACTCAAACCTATTCAATTGATGCTGATGTATATAATTTAAAAAGATGACATATTTTATGTGCTTAATATAATTACCCAATAGACATTTGAGAATATGTGTAAAAGTTTTTTTTCAAAAATGTGAATCGAATGTATCTAATCGGAACACTTTATCATGTGTTCAATTGAAATAAATCATAGTTCAACTGTCTAAGAATTTACTATAACAACAATATACCTCACGAAAGAATATGATGTACGCAAACCATATCTTAATTTTGAAATTTGGTTACAAGTTTAAGATGTTTGTTTATGAATAAGCCTTTTCTTTATGGTAAACTACATAATCATCGATTGATTGGTCAGAAATTTGAATCACAAAAAAGATCAGCGTAAACATTGATGATTCTCGTGAAGTTTAATAGAGTGAAAAGAAAAGAAAACTTTTTTTTTGTTTGATTTGCAGTGAACCTTGCACCCTCAACTCTGGTAACATATTGACCACGCAAACTAAGTAGGGGTTTAGCCATAACTAAGAAACCAAATATTCTTCACTTTATTGGCAATTTTTGAAGTTGGTGTTGAAGAAATTGTGTACGGTTATAGTAGTATTTTCAAAGAATGTTTGAAAGTCCTGAAAGTGAAAAGAGTTACTCCTTCTTTCCCATTTTATATAACATTCTTTTTATTTTAGTCGGTAAAAAAAAAAGATACTTTTTTATATTTGGAAAAAATTTAACTTTATGAGGTAATTTACAATCATATAAATATTTAAGATTTATTTTAAATTACAAATTTCAAAACTCTATCTTTTTTGATTAAATTTCGTGCCCAGTCAAACGGCTTCAAATAAAATGAGATAAAGGGAGTAAAAAAAAATAGTGAAAACAGAGTTTTAGATGTTTCTCAAAACACTAATTCTCAAATAAAGTGAAAAGAATTTCCAAAAAAAAAAGTGAACATTCTCATGCAGGAGCGGAGGGAGGAAGGGCCAAGGGGTTCATCCGATCCCCTTCGACGGAAAATTATATTACTATTTATACATAGTTAATTTTTTTTTTTTATGTATACACCTCATTTTACTTTTTTATATTTTTAACCGCTTATTAAAAATTCTGGCTCCGCTAATGTTCTCATCACCAAACTGTCACTAGAATGAAGAGAAAGGAATAGAAAAAAAGTAAAAAACTTTGTTTTGTTTGATTTGCAGTAAACCTTGAATCCTCAACTCTGGTAACATAACTCCTTTAACTAATCAAACCCTGGTTACATTTTTGACCACACCACTAACCCCTCCTCACCCCAACCCACCCACCCCAATTCCAAACATCATCACATAATAAAACCTTATCTTCTGTGCAGTACACACACTTGCCCCTTTCTCTCTCTAACAGAAACCAAATCTAAGCTCTTTCGTTAATGTCGATTCAGATCTAAAAAAAATAATTCCACTTTTACCCCTCTCCTCAACAATGGCATACTCATTCCCTGAAGAAGTACTCGAACACGTGTTCTCCTTCCTTAATTCCGACAAAGACCGTAACGCCGTATCACTTGTCTGTAAATCATGGTACGACATCGAACGTTGGTGTCGTAAAACGATATTCATCGGTAACTGCTATGCTATTAATCCTAGGATTATGATCAGAAGGTTTCCAGAAGTCAGATCTGTTGAATTAAAAGGGAAACCACATTTTGCTGATTTTAATTTAGTACCTGATGGTTGGGGTGCTTATGTTTATCCATGGATTTTGGCTATGTCTAGGTCTTATCCATGGTTAGAAGAAATTAAGCTTAAAAGGATGGTTATTACTGATGAATCTTTGGAGTTGATTTCTAAGTCGTTTAAACATTTTAAGGTTCTTGTTTTGTCTTCTTGTGATGGTTTTACTACTGATGGACTTGCTGCTATTGCCGCTAATTGCAGGTAAAAATTGTATTCTTTTTTAATCTTTGGGTCTTTTTTGTTTAATCTTTGGGGTCAATAGTCATTTCTCTCTATATATTTGACCTCATTTTAGTATTTTGTGGTGATTTAAGTTTTAATCATTGGGTCTTTTTTGTTTTATGTGTGTAGAAAAGTTTAATCTTGGGTCTTAATAGTCATTTCTCTCTCTATATAATAGACCTTTTTTTTCCTTCTGTTTAGCTAAATGTGAAGTAATTAGTGGTAATGAAAGTTTTAATCTTTGGGTCTTTGTGGGGAAGTTGACAAAAATAAATCATTTGTCTGAAAAAGAAAAGCATGGTTCAAAGTACCAAACTAATTAGATCTAATTTTGGGTACTAGTTTGGATAAGTTCCTTTTTTTTTAAAAAAAAAAAGTTTACATTTTTGGAAACTACATGAGAAGTATTACTGAAGAAGTTAGTGTTGATGAAAGTTTTAATCTTTGGGTCTTACTAGTCATTTCTCTATATATTATACCTCATGTTTTCTGTATGGTTAAATGTGAAGTGTTTAGTGGTGATTAGAGTTTTGATCTTTGGGTCTTACTAGTCATTTCTCTATATATTATACCTCATGTTTTCTGTATGGTTAAATGTGAAGTGTTTAGTGGTGATTAGAGTTTTGATCTTTGGGTCTTACTAGTCATTTCTCTCTATATTAGACCTCATTTAATTATTTAGTGGTAATGAAAGTCTTAATCTTTGGGTATTTGCTTACTGTATTTGTCTGCAGTGGAGGATTGACAAGTAGTACTTCCGTTGTCTGAAAGAGAATAACATGGTTTAAAGTACCAAAGTAATTAGATCTAGTTTTGGGTTTTAGTTTGGACAACGACTCCTTAAGCTTTTTAAATAAAGTTTACTTTTTTAGAAACTACGTGAAATGTATTACGTACTGTATATGTTAGTACAATTTTATCTTACTAGTCATTTCTCTCTATATTAGGCCTCATTTTTATGTTTGGCTAACTGTGAAGCATTTAGTGGTGATTAAAGTTTTGATCTTTGGGTCTTACTAGTCATTTCTCCTTTATAACTGACCTCATTTTTCTGTCTGGTTAAATGTAAAGTAATTAGTAGTGATGAAAGTTTTAATCTTTGGGTCTTTGTTTATCTCTACTTGTCTGTAGTGGGGAAGTTGACAAATATCCTTTGTCTGAAAAAGCATAGCATGTTTCAAAAGTACCAAAGTAATTAGATCTATTTTTGGTGTTAGTTTGGACAGTGACTCCTTAAACTTTTTTTAAAAAGTTTACTTTTTTTAGAAACTTCATCAGAAGTATTACTGTATATGTTAGTACAATTTTTTTTATAGTTAAAGTACAGAAATTATTTAGCAAAATCTTTGTCTAAGGAAGTACAGTTGGGGCCCTAAACAAATTGGGGCCAAGGGGAGTAAGTCTGTTTTGGTGTATTGTTGTTAAGTCTCAACCTTTCTGATGAATGCAGTAAGCACTCTAGGGATTTGTCGACCTCACCAAACAAGAAAATGAGGAAGCACTATCCTTTCAGCTGTTTATTCTATTTGTAGGATAGTGGAAATGAAGTATCTACTGTATATGGATTCATCTTTTGTGTAGTCGAAGCGCAGGCATTTCCTTGTTTCGAACTGTTCCCAATTTATTCTTTTGCTAGAACACGTCGATAGAATTATTGAAGGTCGAAACTTTTTGTTCATTTCTTTCAACTTTTTCCGGGTATACTTCTGGTCCTTAGTTTCTTAGATTTATATTGAATGAGCAGATGCCAATAGTTTCCTGTACTTCATCAAAATTTTGCATTTGCATTCCATCTTCATAGATCCCTGAAGCCTTATAATTGAAATAGCTAACTTGTGGGTTTTCTTATAGGATTTAAAAAGTTGGGACCTTCTTTTACCGTTAATTTCTTGTGCCATACACTGGATAATTAGCAAGTTATTGGATTCTTTCTGATTCCTAATTAGATTTGCTTTCCCTCTTGTTATGTAACTGCATTTTGCATGGTAAGAAAACATTCCTCTTTAACTTGGCTTTGTTTTTAAGTTGTTGGAGATTTGAATGTCTGAATTCTATGAAGATTTCCACATGTTTATTTCTTGGTCCTTTGCTGGGAGGCATTTGTTTTATCAGGATGGAGTTTTGTAATGGAGTATATCTGTGGTTCAATGTTGAAATGCTTGAGTGGATTAGGAGAGGAAATGGGGAATTTATTTGAATTCCACTTTTTAAAATGTGTCGCTTTGAGGCAAACACGATTCTGATTCCTTCTTCTTGTTCATATCAGCTGACATTTATTATTGTGCATTGTTGTCTGCTAAGTCTGTTTATGTGCTTCAATTTGTCACAGAATGGTTATGTAGCTGGGTTTTGTCATCTAACACCCGTTTTGCCGCAGGAATCTGAGAGAACTAGACTTGGGAGAGTGTGAAGTGGAGGACCTTAGTGGACATTGGCTAAGCCATTTCCCTGATAGCTGCACATCACTTGTTTCACTTAACATTGCCTGTTTGGCTTCTGAGGTCAGTTTCCTAGCTTTGGAGCGCCTGGTTGCCCGCTCTCCTAATTTGAGGACTCTTCGGATAAATCGTGCCGTGCCCCTTGAGAAGATTCCAAACCTGCTTCGCCGCGCTTCCCAGTTGGTCGAATTTGGTACAGGTGCCTACTCTGCTGATGTGCGCTCTGATGTCTTCTCGAACCTGACAGAAGCCTTTTCGGGCTGCAAGCATCTTAAAGGCTTGTCAGGGTTTTGGGATGTTGTACCGGCTTACCTTCCAGCTATATATCCAGCGTGCTCAAGACTTACCTCTTTGAACTTGAGCTATGCTACTTGTCAAAACCCGGAGCTCGGCAAGCTCGTAAGTCAGTGTCACAATTTGCAGCGGTTGTGGGTATGTTCTTGCTTGTGTTTTGAATATTCCGAAGACTTAGTTGATGTGCGTGGTACAACAACTGCAAACATTTTTTTTTTCTCCTGATAAAGGAGAAGAAGAGGCAATGAGATTATAACGTCATACTTGCTGTGATGAAATTTAGCAGATACTCTCTGAGAAGAATTAGAACAGAACAAGTTTGTGGTTGTGCCGATTCCTAACTGCTACTGAGCAACCAAACAACCACGGCTTAATCCTAATTTAGTTGGTCTCAGCTTTAGGGATCCTCTTAAACGATTTTGCTATATTCAGGTCAATTTCGTTCGGATGCTAAATAATTTGTCTCTAATTAATAATAATTGCCATGGATAGGCAAAAAATAATTCTATCTGTAGATAAACTCCACTTATGTTGGTTAGGAAAATTCCACGCCACAAATATTTGATACTGTATTGCTAATAAACTCACTTTCCTTGGAAGTTGAAGCTAAGTGTTACATGCTTGATTGTGATCCGGACGGAAGGGCTTCAGTTTAATACTTTTGCCTACAAACCGATGCACATATTAATCCACCCAAATGAGATGGTTCTATGCTGATTTTTTTTAATCTATTCTTCCTTAGCCAAACTGGTTCTATATTCTTTTTCCTGCTTTTATAGACTCCAGTGCCATGTTATAAGTGCTGAATTACTTCAATATATGTCACTGCAGGTGCTAGACTACATTGAAGATACCGGTCTTGAGGAACTTGCTGCCAATTGTAAGGACCTTCAAGAGCTGAGGGTGTTTCCTTCTGACCCGTTTGCTCAAGAACCAAATGCAACCTTGACGGAGCAAGGCCTTGTAGCTGTCTCAGATGGCTGCCCAAAGCTCCAGTCCGTTTTATACTTCTGCCGCCAAATGACTAATGCAGCTTTAGTTACTATTGCTAAGAATCGTCCTAACATGATTCGTTTTCGCTTGTGTATTATTGAGCCTCGAACTCCTGATTACTTAACCCTTGGGCCGCTTGATGCTGGTTTTGGGGCTATTGTGGAGAACTGCAAGGAATTGCGGCGACTTTCACTTTCTGGCCTCCTCACCGATCGTGTCTTTGAGTACATTGGGACCCATGCTAAAAAGTTGGAGATGCTTTCCATAGCTTTTGCTGGTGATAGCGATTTGGGACTCCACCATGTGCTCTCTGGTTGTGATAGTCTCCGGAAGTTGGAGATCAGAGATTGTCCCTTTGGGGACAAGGCTGTCTTGGCGAATGCTGCAAAGCTCGAGACAATGCGATCCCTTTGGATGTCTTCTTGTTCAGTAAGTTTTGAAGCATGTAAGCTGCTAGCTCAGAAGATGCCTAGACTTAATGTGGAAGTCATAGATGAGAGGGGTCCTCCGGATACAAGGCCAGAAAGTTGCCCTGTGGAGAAACTTTACATATATCGAACAGTGGCTGGACGGAGGTTTGACACACCTGGTTATGTTTGGACAATGGATGAAGATGCAGCAGTGAGGTTGTCCTGAGCCATATAGCAATTGGAAATTCCAGGGAGGCTTCACAAGGAATGATGGCAGGTACTAGCGCTATGTTTATCCTCCTGCATTTGTTTGTCACGCCTTATGTAGTTGCAGTGCCAGTCGAGGTTGGGAACATCACAGCTAAGAAGTAGAGGCTCGAGAGCTCATATGCCATCAATTTTACTCTTGGCTGAGCTACTTTACAGCAGGTAGTTTTTAATAAAGAGGTTGAACTCTGAGTTACTGTAACAATTATTTCGTTTTCTTTGGGTGGGATTTGGGGGTTTGGGGGCATATTTTTGCCGTGTATGCGTTATTTTCGGACTTCGCTTCATTATGTAGTTTCCTTTCTTCTAATGGACTTATTCTCTATGAAAGGGTGCCATCTTGAACTTGGATGATAAGTTAATTAGGACCATGTATGACAAAATGTTGGTTTAGCTCTTTTAGAGATCAAGGATTTAAAGTTGGGGAAGCAACCTCGCGCAGAAATGCTAGGGAGGAGTGTTAGTCTCCTTCGATCTGCGTATAGTTGGAGCTGAGGTATCAGCCATGTAGCCATTAACTTGACAACTCTAAATCGAGTTGCAATGTCTTTACAACATTATACAAATGGAAATTCCCCGTCATGAATATTTAACATCTACTAGTTGTATGCTAGTAAAATGTAATGATATGCCGCCTACCAGGTTTCTTTTTAAAACGTTCTTTGCCTCTGTTAATGGCAACTGCATACTAGTTTTCTAGTAATTATCACTCTTGTTGCTCGCAAACGACATCTATAGTTTTTAGGTAAGAAAGCAATATGCTAGTTCATACGTGCCATGACCTATGGTAATGGAAGAAACATGGTAGGCTAAGTTTTATTATTGATTAAATAGTTTGTGTCATTTAAAGAGTTTTTTCTTGGACGGTGGGGGCATGTGAAAGATTCCAACGTGGGAGTTGGATAAGGAGATTGACATTGCTTTGTGTTCACAACTTTTTCAGCGTTACTGTCGCCTTTCCGCTATCACCTCTTGACTAGTCGAAACAAGCCAAAGGTTGAAAAAAAAAATGCAAAAAGAGTAGCCAAAAGAATTGTTCAAATCTCCGTTAGATAATTTTACAATTATTGTAGCCACAGATTTTATGAGACAAGAAATGAAATACTTAAAAAATTATATGTGGTGTGAAGTAAAGGGTTCTTTTCTTGTGTGTAGAATTGGACCAAATAAAAGACAGAAACACAGAGACAGACAGACAATAATATAACAGACACCGCACCTGGCAGAAAAGGCTGAATCCCCATCAACCTCCCCAGAGGGAAAAAGAGAGAAAAAAAAAGTAGTGGTATACTAATATACGACAGATATTCCAGAGTAAGAAAGCAAAAGCTGGAATCAGTGTCTCTGCTCTTTCTGTCTTTTTCTTTTTTGGTGTATCTTTCTCACTCTCACTCTACTCACCTTATGTATATTGCCAGCTCTAAACTCAAATAAATAAAAATTACGATAAGACTATAGTGAGTATAAAACTAGTTAATGACAATGAATATAATCTCTCCATCCCAATTTATGTGACATCGGTTGACAACATAGTTTAAAAAAGAAAAGAAGATTTTTGAAATTCATAGTCTAAAACAAACTTTAAACATTTGTGCGGCTACATATTTAAAAGTAAAAAGGGAATTTTAAAGTTAAGTTGTTTTTATTTATAGAAAGGTGATATTTTTTTTGAAGATAGATTATAAAGGAACACATAAATTAGGATGGAAGGAGTATTTCACTAGTTTGAGACTGAGGTATGTATTTGAGTACCACTTTACAGTTATTGGTGTCTGCCAAAAACCCAGAAAAGGAAAAAGAAAAAAAGTGGTATGAATAGAACTCCACTGTAGAAGATTTAATGATCAATTTTGAGACGAACTTTTAATTGACTTATGATGCCTGCATGTTTCCTTTGGTCTATCTATTATGACTATCATCACCTTCATAATTGCTTACTCGTTTCATCATTTTCTTCATATATTATCATTACATCTTATTTTCCAACTCCTCCTCCTGCCCTTGGCTTTGGATTCTCTTTAATATTTCTCTATCATTCTGCATAATAATGACAATGATTAAATCTTGCTACTAGTTTCATATTTTGTGGCTTAGATTTACTTCTCATTTAAGCTTCTATTTCTTGTAACATTAATAAGTAATTCTTTTCATAATTCTTTAGATTTTTCAATTACCTAAAATACAATCTCTCTTCGTCACTATCTACTCAATTATCTCTTACAACATTTATTGACTGCTGGCTGTATCTATTCAAAGTGGATTCTTACGTGGCCTTTTGACTCATTTTGGCTCTTCTTGGTATATATATCATCTCAAAAAGAAACTCGAGTTTGAGCTTTCGTAATGGTAATATTGTTTTTTTCTTTAATGGGCCTTGGACGATGTAAAAGTCGAATTAATCGGGACTCCAAAATGGATATCAGACACCAGTTAGCAAAATCACACCCAAAAAAAAAAAAAAAAAAAAAAATCTAAAAAAAGAAACTAGTATTTACCATTTTCAATTGGAAAGCCAGTTAGAAGATCAGGGGTACAACGACTGTAAGAGACGGTGGATTGTTGTGTGTGAAGGCAATACGGGATGGAAATGAAAAATTACTTTGATATAATAGTCAAGTAGTCTTATTGCTTGGGTTAATTTCTGTTATGATCGTGGAATTTTATCCGTTATAATGACAATGATTAAAATATTTTTCTTTTCACATTAAAATAACTGAGGTATGTGTGAATCTTTCAAAAGATACAAGACATTTGAAAAAACATCAAAATAGAACACACAAAAAAGAAGGAGGGCTATAATATAAAATTTGTTCGTTCCTTGAAAACTTCCCAAAACTAATATTATTGTCTTGTTTCGACTCAATAAAATCTATATCATATATATAATAAAGCTAGGCGTAGACAATGTGATTCTATGGCTAGCATTTGCATTTTTCTTTTTTCAGCTTTTTTTTGGTATTTTTTCATTTTTATTGCATTTTTTTGACTCATTTCTCCTACTAACCTATGAATTAGTAAATGCCTTATACAAGAAATGTAGCACTCAAGCTCATCACTCTTTATATTAATCTGAAATTGCCACGATCTTTGTTACTCTTCTTTATCATCATACGTTTGAAACGTTTCTTTTACAACAAATTTAAAAGTTGCTATTAAATAACCCATAAATGGGTACTTTATTAGTTTCAGTTTTTTCTTAACTTCAGTTACATGTCATTATTTTATTACTTCTCTTCAGAAACATCTTTATCAAAATATGATAAGTAAGGAGCCGTTTGGACATGGTTTGAAACCATGGTTTGAAATCATGTTTGGACATACAATTTGAATATTTTAAGTTGTATCTTCTCTTATAGACATAAAACCCTCCACAAGTTGTGAAAACTACCAAAACATTTCCCTATTCTTATACAATCTTACCAAATGACCAAGTCATAGTTCATAACAAAATTAATACGCTACTAGAAGGCCTTTCTAAAAAATATAACATCAATTGATCAAACTTTAGTTCAATAAAAACGAAAATTTAACATGAATAGTAATGAGGTTGGTAGACATAAATAAAGGCTGGTGGAAGTTAATGAGGTTGGTAAATGGTTGGTGAGAGTAATTGTTAAAAATATCTACCAACTTATGGGTCTCTTTTTACAAAATATAAACTTATGGGTCAAATTTTATATTTAAATTTTTTGAAACCATGAGATGAAATGCATGTCCAAACGCTGGTTTCATCTCATGGTTGGTTTCATCTCATGGTTTCAAACCATAATTTCAAACTGCATGTCCAAACACTTAGTTTCAAACCGCATGTCCAAATGCCTACTAAAACAAATTTAGTCACTAGTATCAAAAGATTCTGTCCTCTTTTACGCCAGGTGAGTCGTGAGTACTTCTTTTGAATTCTTTTTTTTTTTTTTTTTTTTTTTAATTTTCTAGAACATTAGATTGTTATTTTTTATATATGGCTGTGATTTTTTTTTTTTGCATATCAGAAATAAGTGAGTAATGACTTTATACGTGGATGCAATATTTCCCTATTTTATTTTTGGTGATTTTATGATACTATTATTTTTGGTGGATTATTATGATTCGTAGTTGTTTTATTAATCTCTACTTCTTTCTATTTTGATCTCTAATGGGTAGAGATCCCAAACGGCCACCGGCGACCGATGACTGCCGACCAGATCTCTCTCTCTCTCCTCTGTTCTCCCCCTTTTTTTCCCCTCTTTTCCTCTCTCTTCTACCCTGTGACCGGAAACCCTCCACCAGTAGGTTTCCGGGCAGTTTCTGGCGGTGAACAGTGATTCCGGCGAATAAACAGTGATTCCGGCGAATGAACAGTATTTTCCGGCAGATAACAACATTTCCGGCGTCAAACAAAGATTTTTCGGTGGTGAACAGGTTTTATTTACTTGGAGTTGGTACCTCCAATAGCCCATTTCCTATCTTTTAGCCTTATAAATTTTGTCTGCTCCGCCTAATTAAATGCCTATTTCACTGCTTATAGACTATTGCTAACTTGTGCTTTAGTAGTGATCCTTCATTTATCTTAGATTAACCTTTCACTAGCGTATATTTGCCTTACTGGCTTTGGTGAGGGATGGTAGACTAGGGTCATGTTCTCAGTTGGGATCGGGGGCTAGGGTTGGGGGGGCTAAGGGGGTTGAGGGAGCTTCTAGGTTGAGAGTAGGGTCTTGGAATATTGGGACTTTATCGGGAAAGTCCATAGAGTTAGTTAAGATTCTCAAGAAGAGGAGGATTAATATAGCTTGCGTCCAAGAAACTAAATGGGTAGGACCTAAAGCTAAGGAGGTGGACGGGTACAAGCTTTGGTTCTCGGGCAAGTCGAGGTATAAGAATGGGGTAGGGATCTTAGTAGATAGTGAGCTTAGAGATCAGGTGGTAGAGGTTAGGAGGATCAATGACAGGATGATGACGATTAAGTTAGTCGTTGGAGGGTTCACCCTGAACATTATTAGTGCCTATGCGCCACAAGTGGGTTTGGACGAGGAGGTAAAAAGGCGCTTTTGGGAGGACTTGGACGAAGTGGTGGTAAGTATACCGCCTGCTGAGAAGTTATTCATAGGAGGAGATTTCAATGGGCACATTAGGTTTGTTTCGAGGGGTTATGACGAGGTGCATGGAGGATTTGGCTTCGGGGACAGGAATGGTGGAGGAGTCTCACTCCTGGATTTCGCAAAAGCTTTTGGATTGGTCATAGCCAACTCGAGTTTTCCGAAGAAGGAGGAGCACTTGGTAACCTTCCGTAGCTCGGTGGCTGCGACGCAAATAGACTTTTTGCTTCTTAGAAAAGATGATAAAGGCCTCTGTAAGGACTGCAAGGTCATACCGAGTGAGAATCTTACGACCCAACATAAGCTATTAGTGATGGATTTGGAGATAAGAAGGAAGAAGAAGAAGAGGGTCGTGGATGACCGACCGAGGATTAGGTGGGGAAGTTTGACTCTGCCTAGTGCCCTAGAGATGGGGGAGAAGTTGATGGCTATGGGAGCGTGGGATAGTAGTGGGGATGCGAGCAGTATGTGGGATAGGACGGCCAGTTGCATTAGAGAATCAGCTAGAGAGGTATTGGGGGTCTCACGAGGCCGCCGTGGTGGGCACCGAGGGGATTGGTGGTGGAATGGAGAAGTCTAAGGGAAGGTAGAAGCAAAGAAGCAGGCATATGTGAAGTTGGTAGATAGCAAGGATGATGAAGAGAAGCGGACGAATAAGGAAAAGTATAAGATGGCTAGAAAGGACGCGAAGTTGGCAGTTTCGGCGGCTAAAACGACAGCTTTTGAACGCCTTTATGCAGAACTAGAGGACAGAGGTGGGGATAAGAAGCTATTTAAGCTTGCCAAGGCGAGAGAGAGGAAGGCACGCGACTTGGATCAAGTGAAGTGCATCAAGGACGAAAAGGGCCAAGTGTTGGTACAGGAAACCCGCATTAGACAGAGATGGCAGTCATACTTTCATGAACTCTTGAACGAAGGATGGGACAGAGACATTGTGTTGGGAGACTTGGAGCACTCGGATAGGCGTCGCGACTTTGGATATTGTAGGAGTATAAAGGTTGAGGAGGTTAAAGAAGCTGTTCGTAGGATGCGCAGGGGAAGAGCGACCGGACCTGACGAGATCCTTGGGGAATTTTGGAAGAATGCAGGCAGGGTAGGCTTAGAGTGGTTGACTGGGTTGCTTAATGTCATTCTCAAGACAGCGAAGATGCCGGAAGAATGGAGGTGGAGTACAATGATTCCTGTGTACAAGAAGAAGGGAAACATTCAAAGCTGCAACAACTATAGAGGTATGAAGCTGCTAAGTCACACTATGAAAGTGTGGGAAAGGGTGGTGGAAATGAGGGTGAGGAGAGGTGTGTCTATTTCAGAGAACCAGTTTGGATTCATGCCGGGGTCGACTACAGAAGCCATTCATATTGTAAGGAGATTGGTGGAGCAGTATAGGGAGCGAAAGAGGGACTTGCACATGGTATTCATTGACCTAGAAAAGGCCTATGACAAAGTGCCAAGAGAGGTCCTATGGAGATGCTTGGAGGCTAAAGGTGTACCTGTGGTGTACATTAGAGCGATAAAGGACATGTATGATGGAGCTAAGACCAGGGTAAGGACGGTAGGAGGAGACTCGGAGCACTTCCCTGTTATGATGGGGTTTCATCAGGGATCAGCTCTTAGCCCGTTTCTATTCGCCGTGGTGATGGATGAATTGACGCGACAAATACAAGGTGAGGTGCCTTGGTGTATGTTGTTCGCGAATGACATAGTCCTGATTGACGAGACTCGCAATGGAGTTAACGATAAGCTGAAGGGCTAGAGACAGACGTTGGAGTCTAAAGGATTTAAATTGAGTAGGACCAAGACAGAATACTTGGAGTGCAGGTTCAGTGGCCTACCGCGTGAGGCTAGCGAGGAAGTGAGGCTTGGTACCCAGGCCATTCAAAAGAAAGGAAGTTTCAAATATCTTGGGTCTATTATACAGGGAGATGGGTATATCGATGACGATGTTTCACATCGTATTGGTGCAGGGTGGATGAAATGGAGGCTCGCCTCCGGAGTGCTGTGTGATAAGAAAGTGCCACAAAAACTTAAAGGCAAGTTCTACAAAGTGGTGGTTAGACCGACTTTATTGTAACGGGCGGAGTGTTGGCCAGTCAAGAAATTTCACGTTCAGAAGATGAAATTCGCGAAAATGCGAATGCTGCGGTGGATGTGTGGGCATACTAGGAGGGATAGGATTAGAAATGAAGATATCCGAGACAAGGTGGGAGTCACATCGGTGGAGGACAAGATGCGGAAAGCGAGGCTGAGATGGTTTGGGCATGTGAAGAGGAGAGACACAGATGCTCCTGTGCGGAGGTGTGAGAGGTTGGCTATGGACGGTTTCAAGAGAGGCAAAGGGAGGCCGAAGAAGTATTGGGGAGAGGTGATTAGACAGGATATGGCACAGTTTCAGCTCACCGAGGACATGACCTTAGATATGAGGTTGTGGAGGACTCAGATTAGGATAGAAGGCTAGGTGGCTTATCCTTCCACCATAGTAGTTGTAGTTATGCTCATTTGTTTATTGCCATTTTATTTCTGCATTTGATTGCTGCTTTTATTTGTGGGGCCATTGTACTTTGGTTATCTTATTTATTTATAGTAGTTACGACTCCTTTCTTTCCGGACTGTTCTACCATGACATTCTCACTTTTGTTATTCCTTGTTTCCATATTGTTTTCGATATGCTTGGCCCTATCTGACCTTTTGTCTTGTTTTCTTCTCTTGAGCCGAGGGTCTTTCGGAAACAGCCGCCCTAACTTTCAAGGTAGGGGTTAGGTCTGCGTACACTCTACCCTCCCCAGACCCCACATGGTGGGATTATACTGGGCTTGTTGTCACACCCTAATCCCGCTAGGGTGTGATGGGCACCCGACTTTTACTTAGAGCCGAGCGAACCCTCTGACTCTTAATACACACATAACCTCTTTGAACCTTTAAATCAAGTAAACATGAAATACATAGTAGGCTTTCAGAAATATTCTTTTTCTTTGTTCTTAAATCAACAAAATCTGTAATCATATGAAATTTATCACATAACACAAAATGACACATCGGCTGATGGAGCCGCTTACAAAACTGACATTCTATACCCACAACTCTGTCTGCAAAGTCTCTAACATTAATCAGAAATCATAGCACATATACTCTGGCTCGGCAACACTCCAGGAGGAAGTGGAGCTCGCCAATCCCGCTGGAACGTCTTCTAGTAATATCTTCCATTCATCTGGGTGTACCTGCGTGGCATGAAATGCTGCCCCCGAAGAAAGGGGGTCAGTACGGAATATGTACTGAGTATGTAAAGCAAGGAATACAGAAAACAGAACCATAATCGAAACAAGCAGTACAAAAGGTAAGTACATTAGCCAGAATACCAGAATGCTTATCTTCCGAACGCAAATCATGCATACCGATGTCATATGTCAGAAAAAGTACAGAAATAAGTAGATCATCCAGAGTGCCAAAATGCTTACTTTCCAAACACAGACCATGCATGCTTAGTGCTGCGGAACGTGCAGCCCGATCCATATATACATATATTATATTGCTGCGGAACGTGTAGCCCGATCCATACATACATGTATTATATTGCTGCGGAACGTGCAGCCCGATCCATACATATATATTATATTGATGCGGAACGTGCAGCCCGATCCATACATGTATATTATATTGCTGCGGAACGTGCAGCCCGATCCATATATAACATAACATGTTAGTGTCGAGTATAACATAGTGCGCACAATGACATAACCGGCCCGGGGCTCGGCGAACGATATAACAATAGTATGCACGAGCAGAGTAGTGAGAAACCATACGCACATAATCAATTCTAAGACTCGATGAACAAGTATACTTACCGACACCTGAAGGCTCAGAAACAAGTTTCGGGTCAATCTGATTTAGTATAAGAAAGTTATGAGCGTTTGAAGTACAGAACTTTCTACGAACGTTTCAGAAGCCATTTTTGGAAAATCAAAGCAACAATCATGTTAGGTACCTTTCGAATATCGTTATGGATCAAATCAGATAGAGCTTTTGGAACCATATGTACGTATCAAAATGTATCAAAGACTCGATGGAATAATCAAACGTGCTATCATTTGAAAACCAAGACATTAGTCATATCAATTATCTCTCGAACGCCATTCAGAAACATATCAACCGAACTTCGGACATCATAGATACGCATCAAAACCATATGAAACAGCTTATGGAAGTCAAGAATATTAGCCATCCTAGTGGCTCTAAGAATAGGAGTTTCTCTGAAATCATACATATACGTCATTTGCTCGTTTCATAAGGATCATGCCAAAAGAAAGAAAGGGTAAGCCTTACATATTCGTCCAAGCTTGTAAGTCTACATTTAAAAGGATTCATACTGACGTTAGACTCTGTCATCGCACATTTGTACCATATTTCAAATTATACTATTTTATATTCTGCCAAAAATCGGGCAGCATCTCCCCTGTTTATATGCCTAGCCCGAATTCCAATTCAGCAACCAACAACATCAACAACAATACCAATAGTATTAACATCATTTCCAATACCAACGTATGTCATAAAACAGCCGCACACTGTTTCCTAAATTCCTCCACCAACCAATTTGTGGTATAACTAATTAGTAATTTTATTTCCGTAGAGAAGTTGAAATCAATACCAATAACATTAATAACAACATCCTACAAGAAATATATATATATATATATATATTATCCAAAGTTCTCCTCAAACTCAAACCATAATTCAACAACATCAACAAACGAATTTATATCGCTATTTTTTCCGTTCTAATCCATTAAAACTTTAAATAAACTTGTTGACAATGAAAAGGGATCGTAATCTTACCCCAAGTGTGCAGCCATCACGTCCATCCTCTTTTTCTTGATTGATTTTTAGCTCAAATTGAAGACAACGCAGCTTACAACACTTTTCCCTTCATGGACTTCGGGATTCGGGGCTCAGATTTTGGTCAAAATTGGTCTTTTCTCTCTAAGCTCTCTTCTCTCTTTTTCTCCAGAATTTTCTGGGTGTTGTGTCCTTTTAAATGAGGAGAAAAGGCTGATATATCACTTAAATAAACATGGGTCATGGGTCTAACCCGGTTGGGCCCGGATTGGGCCTAACCCACTGACCTTTCTGTCTTAAAATGTCCATATCTCCTTATCCCGACGTCTCCTGTGGACCCAAGACATATTGTTGGAAAGATAATTCAATTATTTACAACTTATATTTCTTGGTATTTTTCCAAATTACAAACGTATAATACCGTTTTTTCCCCTCGAAGTCAGATCACCCGAAAACGTTACTTAAAAATATTTGTTTGGAGGACGTCCACTTTGATTTGGCTCAAGGGTCCTTCTTGAGTTGTGTTTGACTTCACATATGTGATTCATATAACATGTCACGTGTTCCTAAAAAAATCTCGACGTGTGGGCCCCACCTCAGCTTATGAATAATCCGACGTACAAAAGTACGGAATACAACATTGTCAACGTGAGTTTAAATTATGTGGAAACAACATGATTGTCAATTTTGAGGAAGCGCGTGTCACACTCATGCTCTGAAAATGCGGGGTATAACATCCTCCCCCCTACTTAAAAACATTCGTCCTCGAATGTTGAGGTAGAGTTCGCTCCGAGGTAGATATCGATGTTCTTACCTGTATTTGTCCGTATCTACTTTACTTACTTGCAGTCTTACTTGCTCGTTAAAACTGAACTTATCCGAACCATGCAGTCTATTCTTCCTCTTTTGTAGCCAAAATTTATGCCTGTACTCAAGGTCATCCCTTTTTCTTATTATTTGTCTGTCCACTAACTCTCCATGCTTTTTCGCTTTCATTGTCTCTTCAGTCTTCGTTGTTTACATTCTTGTATGCCCCTTTCATGCCGTACTTACCACATACTTTTCCCTAATTTTTGATCTCATCTTCTTTTTATTCAGGAATCCTTGTGCTCTTCGACCTTCAGTCCTTATTTTCAATTTTAATTCTAATACGTTCCTTTCATCGATTCACTTAATGTCCATACTGAAATGTATAACGATAACAACTATATCATTTCCGTGTAATGCTCACTTTTGGTTCAGGGTCTGTATTAGTCACATCTTAGGATTCGTCGTTTCAATCTCTACACTTATGCTTTCTTACCTGTTTCTCCCCTTTTAGAGTCTTACTTATATCATTCACAAATCCATTACCTCACCTCCAATCTTGCATTCATGTATCCCTTTTCGCAATTCCCTTATTGTACTGCACCATATTCATGCCATTTCCCATAATTTATAGTTGCAGTACTTTATGTTCGAAGTCTTAACATACTCATCTTGCAGTAGCGTAATTCAGTAGTACAGCCAATGTAGCAATCCAAACAAAGGATGTATTTTTACTTAGCTCAACCGTGAATTATGAGCCAACGTTTACCTCCGCTCTAATTAACAAATCTGTCCCATGGGAATACTCAACACACTAGTACGTCTAACCGTCTGTGCCATCCATGTAGTGTCACTTATCCCATTCTTCAATAGTCAGCATTCACTAGTAGCGTCATTTTTTTTTTTTTTTTTTTCAAGTTGACTTCCTTCTTCATCATGCTTGCTATCAGTCCTGCCATTGCAAAACCTCTTTAGTCGTTTCCTCGCTGTACTTTACTTACTTTGTATTGTAGTTCTTGCTACGTTCTCATTATATCCCAATCATAATCAACTCTATAGAGTACCATTTCTTGATCTCATTCGTAACACTGCTTATAAAACAGAATAAAGCTCGTGGAGTAAGCTTACTTAACCGGTAACTGTTTCTAATTGACCCTATTACACTTACCACATAAGTTGTCTTACCAAGTTGTTCACATTCATTACAAACCTTAGTATTCTATGCCCCTGTCCCCGTCACGCTGTTACTTCATTTTACTAATAGACTCGTCGCATTTCCCTTGTAGTTATCCATCCCAATCAATCCTTCATTTATCTTTTTTGATGCCACGGCCAAGTTTGTCTTCTCCTCCATGCACCTTTCTTACATTTCATTCTATTTCCTTTATAATCGGACCTCTCGGTCTTTACGGAAGTGTTATATCCCGTATTTTGCACGTTCGGATAAATTGAGGTAATCAAGACAAGTTAGGGATAATGTTACAATTTTATCTTGTCTAATATATAAGTTGTTCATGAAAATATTGACGCGGAAAAATCGAGGAAGGCTAAGGGCAAAATTGGAAATTTGGGGAATAGGTTTCATAAATTGCAATTTATCTTGAAGTAAAAGTGGGCTTGGAATAAAAAGAAGAAGAAAAGATTTTGGGCTTAGAAGAGGCCCAGGGGTGGCCGACCATATGGCAAAAATGGCCCAAGGCCCATAAAAATTTTAATTCATGAAATAAATAAAGAGGGTCCATGTGTTAATTCATTTTACTCCTTGGAATGTTCAAGAAAATAGAAGAAGAAAAAGAAGCCAACAACAACTAGGGCCATTCGGCCATGAGAGATGAAGCAAGAACCTTGAGGAAAAATTTGTTCAAAAATTATTTCCTACTAATTGGAAGGTCCTTAGCAAGATGAAGTAGTTATTGGAGCAAGAAAAACACATATTCATACAAGTTGTAAATTCTAGCCAAGTGGAGAATCAAGGAAGAAAAGGTAAGCTTCAATTCTTTTTTATATGTTGTGAAGGGTTCATTTATATTATTGTGTGTAGAAAAGGATAGAATTCATGGAGATTTGGATGTTTGCATAATGGGTGTGTATGTGTGTATATGGCCGTGTGTGTGTATTGTGGTATAGGTAAGATGAGTTGAATTTTATGTAGTATTCTGGTTGTGGTTATTGTGGACTTCATATTGGAAATGAAAGTTGAATGAATTTGGTTGAAGTTGGAAATATGGAGTAGGGCCGTGTGGTGTAGGATGATGAGATGAAAATGAATTAATTTTGTTTAATATGCTAGTTGTGTTGTTGTGACCCTTACAATGTAAATGAAGGTTAAATGGTTTAAGTTGGCATTGAAATTGATTGTAGGAAATTATGTCACTTTAGATGATCTTATAATATTATGGAAATGAAGTTGTCAAAGTGTGGATTGTTGTTGTTGATTATGAATTTGAAAGTAGAAGATGCGTCGTGGTAGTTTTGTTGCATATGTAGGAATTTCGGGTGGAATATGGAATTGGTGGAATCGTTTGAATATTGTATAGATTGCCTGGAATGTTCTTGACCTACGTTTGAATGATCTTGAATTAGTACATGAATATGAATATGAAAATGTTGATATTGATTTGGAAGTGCGTAGTTGGATTGAAAGTTAATGTACTATGTAGAAAAGAAGACTACTTATGCTAGAATGCGTTTTGAATTGGTTATGGATATTGTTGGTATTGTTGTTGGTATTGTTGTTGATGTTTTGGCCGAGTTAGATTCTCGGGGATGTTGAAATTATAGGGGAGATGCTGCCCAAATTTTCGTAGATAAGTGTTACTTAAAGTTGAATGCTTAAATGCCTATATGTTAATGTTTGACACTTGTGACCAATTGTAGATTTTGGGAAGTTCGGAACTTGAGTTTGGAGAAGCGTAAGGAGTGAATAAGGTATGTAAAGCCCTACCTTTTCTTTCTTTGGCATGTCTTAGTCATATTAGGTTATGACACGAGTCTCGGGGGAAACTCTATTCCTAGAAATCCGAGCTTAGGTTTGGCCCTTAAACATTCAATGTAATTGAATTATGAACCTATGTTTTGTTGGAAAAATATGTTTGAACATTTGTACTTCCAAAAGAGTCTTGCGCCATAAAACGTCCATAACTTTCACAAATAAATTCGGAATGCCCCGAGTCTTTTTGCAAACGAGTCTATAAAGCCTAAGGTTCGTAATTTATGTACGTCACCTCGACTTGACCCGAGGTGGGCCCACTGTCCCCCAACCCTTTCCATATTGTTCTATTAGACTTATTTTCAAGCGACATTCAAAGGAAACTTTTGACTATTTTTCCGATTGTTATCAAAAATTGTTTTAACTACTCTATGAAGACCTATGATATATTTTGACGTGTACAACGAACTCAGAAGTTTTGTTTTGACACAATCCGTCGTATCATCCGAAAGGTACGTATTATGACTACCGTTCGATTTCTTTCCTAAATGACCTGTCGTTCGGATTATTCTGTCAAGTCCTTGTAAATATTTTATGATGCATAAGTTTCTCACTACTCTACTCGTGGATGCCTCAATACTTCCTTCACTGAGCCCGGGCCAGGATATGTTATCACGTGTATTCCACTGCATTGTTCGCCGTGCTTCGATGTGAGGGGGCAGGTATACATGTACATGGGTTGTGGAGTATGCTGTGCCATGTACACACATTCTGATATATGATGATATGATATGATATGACCATCTGATATGTTTGATATGTGCACATTCTGATATGATATGATATGTTACGGAGCTATTCCTTACTCTGGAGTATGCTGTGTTCGTGGCGCCAGTGACGGGGTGGCGACCACGTTCTGTTCACCGTGTCCCTTATGGGGCTGGATATGGCATATGTTCTGACATGCATTACCTATGTTTTATGAGTAAGCATTTTTTATACTCCGGTTACTACACTTATTTTCTGTATCCTCTGTTCAGATTATGATTCTGTTTGTTGCACCTTATGCTTTACATACTCACTACATATTCCGTACTGACCCCCTTTTCTTCGGGGGCTGCGTTTCATGCCGCGCAGGTACACCCAGATGATGTGAAGTTGCTATAGAGGATGTTCCAGCAGAGTTGGCAAACTCCACTTGTTCCTGGAGTGCTGCCGAGCCAGAGTTTGTATGCTATGTTTTCTGGATTGATGTTAGAGACTTTGCAGACAGAGTCATGGGTATAGTATGTCAGTTGTGTAAGCGGCTTCATCAGCCGATATGTCATTCTGTACTATGTATTAAATTTTATATATGATCACAGATTCTGTTTGATTTGGATAGCATCGGAAAGAATATTTTTGAGAATTTATTATGTATTTTATCTTTGTCTGATTTAAAAGCCTAATAAGATTTTGTGTGTCCCGAAAGTTTGTGGGTTCGCTCGGCTCCGGATGTGGGGCCGGGTGCCCATCACACCCTAGCGGAATTAGGGTGTGACAGGAAGTTCTTGCCTCATATCACTAATTTTCTAATCAATTGTGTCAACTCACCATCCTCGTCCTTTCCTCGATGAGTAATTTGTTTCCTACCGTCATTTAGTTAAAGTATCCTTCTTACTCCCATGGTTAGAGATTTCCAATTACTTTCTTCCTAAATACTCTCCTTTTCCTTCGATCAAGCCGTCAATATCCTTAATCTCCCTTAGGGAATAACTTTCTTCTCTTGTTGTTTGTAGCATTGGCTCTGAAGTTCATAAGGTATTCCTTTATACGCACGAATCGGTTCTATTCTTAAGTCATCATTTTGGAAAGCTCCTCCATGTCCGAGACAACCATGTAAATTTTACCATACACTTATCCCTTTATATACCTCTCACAGACTGGAAATCTCTTAACATCGTCGCAAGGCCTAAGCGTTCTTTCTCTTACTTCACGTTCCTTGTCGTGGTCACTATTATTTTAGCCCCACTTATTTAAATCGGTTCTCGAATCCCACACGTTCCTCTTTTATTTCATTTTACCACACTGTACCCCTTTCACATGCCTACTTTCAAATTTTTACTCAACTAGTCTCGTGCCTTGCCTGTAGTTTCTCTCGGGGGCTTCACTCACTGAGTATTCTTACCTTTCACTTTTTTCCGACATTTTGATCTCCTTACCTTCTATCTACTCACTTTCCTTCTTTTCCAAACGTCGTTGTATTAGGACTTTCCAATCTTAACCGGTAGTGGATATAACATCAGCTTACCCTGTAACACTTGTACCATTTATTTTTGTTGTCATTTGAATTTCGGTACCCTTACTCAATTGATGCCTTCCATACCGTAACACCGGTTGCTGGGATACGCATGCCCATTGGTACAGTCATAAATAGGATACCATACACATTCATATATGTATATATATAATTACTACCAACTTGCCCACAAAATACTTCCAAACGCTATTCAAGCCTATCCTAATTTCAAAGCTGGGAGGCACTTTCTGTCTCTTCACCAGTCCAGTCTGCCTCGTCCTACGCGACCCCTTATGGTCTCCAACCATCCCGTATACTCTAGTTTCCCTTAGGCTACTCTAACTTCCCATTTGTCTCTCATGTCTAAATCTATAGGATTTCTTGCATACTTCCCAGGGGGTCACTCATCCCAAAATTTCTCCCACCTTAGCACGCTTAACCTCGAAACTTCGATGGAATCCAGTGCCTTAATGCTGATATAATCGCGTCCACTTCGCCGCATGACCTTCATTACATAATCTGGAGCAAGTCGAAGTCTTACAGATTCCGAGACATTTTCATAACACGTCCTTCCCTTTACAATTACTATTTTACCCTTTTCAATCCTCAATATTCACCCTTCACTTTCGTGTATAACTACCTTTCGTCCCAGATTCCCAGATTCCCGATGGTAACGAATATACCTTCATCGCCATTACTTGTAAATACTCGAGTATCAGCCTATTTGGGTTTCCACTCGCCGCTCTTATATAATAATCTACAACAGAACTCATTTGGTCAACTTTCCTTGAATCGCCCAATAACCTCGAATGCAACCCATTTTAATCCTCTGGACTGCTAATCGTCTTTCTCGCTGTTATTTTTCACGCCATGCCCAAATCCGTAGCTCCTCTAAAATATTACATCCCACTTATTGTCTATTTACGATATTTCCTTCCCACGCTTCTTCCTGTTAGGCGTACCTAACTAAATATCCTGATTACCAATTTCGCCAGAATCTCTTTTACCATTCTTACTATTCAAAATCTGTACGCAACAAATATCAACAATACCTCACAGAACATACGGTTATATGACACATTCCAGCCATCCAGAGCTTCCAGTTTCAGGTAACAGAACAGAATATCAATACTTACCCTGTGACTTTCCATATCATCACTCACCTTCCTCCGTCGTATGTAAGGCCTACATATAAGGAATCTCATTTCCTATGACTTGGCTCTATCGCACGATCTGAGACAGAAAGAAGGTCAACAATCCCTAGATGCCCTGTAGCCTCCTGTTTATAAATGTGGCCGGCTTCACACCCATAAACAGGACTCTACTGGACACGACTTTGCAGACAACCCCTAGGACAACCTGCTCTGATACCACTTTGTCACACCCTAATCCCGCTAGGGTGTGATGGGCACCCGACCCTTACTTAGAGCCGAGTGAACCCTCTGACTCTTAATACACACATAACCTCTTTGAACCTTTAAATCAAGTAAACATGAAATACATAGTAGGCTTTCAGAAATATTCTTTTTCTTTGTTCTTAAATCAACAAAATCTGTAATCATATGGAATTTATCACATAACACAAAATGACACATCGGCTGATGGAGCCGCTTACAAAACTGACATTCTATACCCACAACTCTGTCTGCAAAGTCTCTAACATTAATCAGAAATCATAGCACATATACTCTGGCTCGGCAACACTCCAGGAGGAAGTGGAGCTCGCCAATCCCGCTGGAACGTCTTCTAGTAATATCTTCCATTCATCTGGGTGTACCTGCGTGGTATGAAACGTAGCCCCCAAAGAAAGGGGGTCAGTACGGAATATGTACTGAGTATGTAAAGCAAGGAATACAGAAAACAGAACCATAATCGAAACAAGCAGTACAAAGGTAAGTACATTAGCCAGAATGCTTATCTTCCGAACGCAAATCATGCATACCGATGTCATATGTCAGAAAAAGTACAGAAATAAGTAGATCATCCAGAGTGCCAAAATGCTTACTTTCCAAACACAGACCATGCATGCTTAGTGCTGCGGAACGTGCACCCGATCCATATATACATATATTATATTGCTGCGGAACGTGCAGCCCGATCCATACATACATATATTATATTGCTGCGGAACGTGCAGCCCGATCCATACATATATATTATATTGCTGCGGAACGTGCAGCCCGATCCATACATATATATTATATTGCTGCGGAACGTGCAGCCCGATCCGTACATATATATTATATTAGTGCCGAGGAACGTACGACCCGATCCATATATAACATACGACCCGATCCATATATAACATAACATGCTAGTGTCGAGTATAACATAGTGCGCACAATGACATAACTGGCCCGGGGCTCGGCGAACGATATAACAATAGTATGCACGAGCAGAGTAGTGAGAAACCATACGCACATAATCAATTCTAAGACTCAATGAACAAGTATACTTACCGACACCTGAAGGCTTAGAAACAAGTTTCGGGTCAATTTGATTTAGTATAAGAAAGTTATGAGCGTTTGAAGTACAAAACCTTCTACGAACGTTTCAGAAGCCATTTTTGGAAAATCAAAGCAACAATCATGTTAGGTACCTTTCAAATATCGTTATGGATCAAATCAGATAGAGCTTTTGGAACCATATGTACGTATCAAAATGTATCAAAGACTCGATGGAATAATCAAACGTGCTATCATTTGAAAACCAAGACATTAGTCATATCAATTATCTCATGAACGCCATTCGGAAACATATCAACCGAACTTCGAACATCATAGATACGCATCAAAACCATATGAAACAGCTTATGGAAGTCAAGATTATTAGCCATCCTAGTGGCTCTAAGAATGAGAGTTTCTCTGAAATCATACATATACGTCATTTGCTCGTTTCATAAGGATCATGCCAAAAGAAAGAAAGGGTAAGCCTTACACACCCGTTCGACCGCCTATAAGCTACGCTTATTCGTCCAAGCTTGTAAGTCTACATTTAAAAGGATTCATACTGACGTTAGACTCTGTCATCGCACATTTGTACCATATTTCAAATTATACTATTTTATATTCTGCCAAAAATCGGGCAGCATCTCTCCTGTTTATATGCCTAGCCCAAATTCCAATTCAGCAACCAACAACATCAACAACAATACCAATAGTATTAACATCATTTCCAATACCAACGTATGTCATAAAACAGCCCGCACACTGTTTCCTAAATTCCTCCACCAACCAATTTGTGGTATAACTATTTAGTAATTTTATTTCCGTAGAGAAGCTGAAATCAATACCAATAACATTAATAACAACATCCTACAAGAAATATATATATATCCAAAGTTCTCCTCAAACTCAAACCATAATTCAACAACATCAACAAACGAATTTATATCGCTATTTTCTCCGTTCTAATCCGTTAAAACTTTAAATAAACTTGTTAACAATGAAAAGGGATCGTAATCTTACCCCAAGTGTGCAGCCATCACGTCCATCCTCTTTCTCTTGATTGATTTTTAGCTCATATTGAAGACAACGCAGCGTACAACACTTTTCCCTTCCTGGACTTGGGATTCGGGGCTCAGATTTTGGTCAAAATTGGTCTTTTCTCTCTAAGCTCTCTTCTCTCTTTTTCTCTAGAATTTTCTGGGTGTTGTGTCTTGAAAAATTAGGAGAAAAGGCTGATATATCACTTAAATAAACATGGGTCATGGGCCTAACCCACTGACCTTTCTGCCTTAAAATGTTCATATCTCCTTATCCCGACGTCTCCTATGGACCCACGACCTATGGTTGGAAATCTAATTCAATTATCTACAACTTCTATTTCTTGGTATTTTTCCAAATTCCAAACTTATAATACCGTTTTTGCCCCTCGAAGTCAGATCACCCGAAAACGTTACTTAAAAATATTTGTTTGGAGGACTTCCACTTTGATTTGGCTCAAGGGTCCTTCTTGAGTTGTGTTTGACTTCACATATGTGATTCATATAACTTGTCACGTGTTCCTAAAAAAATCTCGACGTGTGGGCCCCACCTCAACTTATGAATAATCCGACGTACAAAAGTACGGAATACAACATTGTCAACGTGAGTTTAAATTATGTGGCAACAACATGATTGTCAATTTTGAGGAAGCGCGTGTCACGCTCATGCTCTGAAAATGCGGGGTATAACACTTGTTGTTGTTGTTGTTGTTGTATTTATCTATCCTATATTTTATAGATAGTGTAAACATACTTTTGTTGCTTAGCTATTAACTGTTAAAACTGGAATGTATATCAACACTTGTAACTAAAGATGTTATTCTATAATTACCTTTACCAAATAGTTTACTTCTTTTCAATGAAAAGAAATTATTACGATAAATTTCTCAATTGTCAAAGGATTCACAATGAAATTGAAGCTTGAATAGTTCTTTCTATTTTGAGTTCTCTTTTTTTTTTTGATGATATCTTATATTGAATTCGTAGGAAATGTTTTAAAAGAAACGGGCAATTGTTTTCTAAGATTTTATGAAATTTTAGTATATTTTTGATGATTTTGAAAATGGAAAGGAGTAGCTACAAAGTGGAGTTCTTGGCTATAAAAAATATGATGTTCCGGTGAAAGAAGAAAAAGATGAAAAGATAAATATTTTTACTATGATGAATGGCCGAGGAAGCAAGAGAGAAAGAAGAAGAGGAAAGAAAAAGGGAAAGTAAGGTCAAACAAAGAAAAATATACGGCAGAAGTTAATCGAAGAAATTTCGTCTGTATGTTTCTCCCCTTTCCTTATTACTTTCATAGTAGACATTGTTGTTGACGCATTTTGCTTTTGAAGATTTTTTAAAAGGAGAAAGAATTAAAATGAAACTCTTGAAAGTTGAGAAAGAATTAAAATGAAACTCTTGAAAGTTGGAGAAGAGAAATTAGATAGTTACTTAATATATTAGATGAATAAAGAAAAGTTATATTTAGAACTTATATGTATATCGATATAAAAATATCAAAACCCGAAAAATAAAATAAACAAAGGAAAACTATGTTTAAACGATGTTCCACCTATATAGTTTATATTATTATATAAAATTTAAGTATTTCTAGAAGATTAAAAACTCATAATTGTTGAAATACTAAAGAAAATTGTAAAATTAAGCGACAATAATAAAATGCTTTTAGAACATAAAATCTAATCCACTTGATTTGAGGACTAAAAAAGATATTAAAAGTTTTATTATTCCGATATCTAAAAAGTTATAATTGCGTGATGCGCGAACCAATTTACTAGTTGGTAATATAAACTAACTTTATAACTAGGCTTTTTTTTTTTTTTTTTTTTTTTTGGAGATGCCATTTTTCTTTTATCATCAATTTATTTTAATAGTTCTTTTCCAATTGATGATGTAGCCAATGTGTCTTTCTTGAGGCATTGTTTAAAGAATTTAATTTTTTTCTATTGTAGTAAGGTTTCACCTCTTCCTTTTTTTCCTTTTGAGTTGAAGTAATGTGGTGATTCATGTTTTCTATTTAACATATTTAAATCCTAATGTATAATAAAAATCCGTTTACATCTATGAAGTTAAATGAGTGTGATATTAAATGGAAAATGTACTAGAAAGTTAGAACAATAAGACATGATTCTAGAATGTTACTAGAAAGGAGTTGCCCGTGCAAGCACGGCCCAAGCACTACATCGAACATGATTTTTTTTTTCTCTAGTTTTTATTGTCATAGATAAATGATGAAGGAACAAATCTAAAAATTTAACAGAAGTCTTTTCACCTCAACTGTTGTTATTACACCAACATATTTTATACTATTTTAGGACACATTAACAGTTAGCCTGGAATGATGACTAATGGCTCTCGTCATTGCTTGGTATTTAAAGGGAGCCTATGCTTTTTCAGTAAAAGAATGTATAGGGATAAAAGCATAGTTAGATAAAATTATTACACCTCAATAGTGTTGGGATCGAAATAATTGGGGTGTCATGCGGAAGCTAACAATTGCAAACTTTAAACGACGATAAATCAGAAGACAATAAAAATATACCAAAAAGGCATAATATTTTAATAGGGTTTGGTCAATTGACATACATATCGAAAACTAATATAAAGAAAGACATAAAACTCTGGAGAGAATAATCTCCCTATAAACAAGACTCTTTAAAAGACTACATTATGGATGCTATTGTGTTGTTTAAGAGAAGAAATGAACTCCTATTTATCGAAGTCCAAACCTTCTCCTACAAGAAAAGGAATAAACATGGTAGAATCCTTTTTCACAAAGAAAATCTTTTTCTACCAAGAAACCTTTTTGAAGTAAAACACAATTATGGTAAAATTAAAATAAGGTAGGAAATTCAGGGCAGACCCTAACAAATAGTTACAAAGCAAACCGAGAACGAAGTTTTGAGTAAAAATGATTGAAATATTGGTTTTGTTTTGATTAATTTCATAAAGACTTGGTTGAATTTAACAGCTTAGGTAATTTGAGGTGGAGTTTTATTGATTTTATCTGAAGAATTAACTGGGTAAGGTTAAAAAAAAATAGAAAAAGGAAGCCTTCGAGTGCCATTATAGCTTTTTTCTTGGAAGAGCATATATTGCTCTAACTTGTTATTATGTGTGTCAATACTTATTTAATTAACTGCAGTGGATTTGAATTCGGTAAAGTTAATAATTGAAGTGTAAAAATTTAAGAAGAAAAAATGAAGTTCTAGGATGCAATCATAAAATTAGCGAGGCTCCTCTCATTGAGTCAAGCTATTTAATTTTTATTTTAAATTTCAAACTTCAAATTTCATAACTTTTCTGATGAAAATTAGTAAAATAAATTAAAATTCATAATGAAATTACAATTGTGCCATATACAATAGGATAGATGTAGTACAAAATAATGATTATGTCCTCAATTTATCATTTCACTATGATAATGCATCAGTTTCTTTCAAGCTTTAGAACTAATCTAAGTATTTTTAGTAGAATATTAAATATTAGAAATATTAGAATATTTCTTTGTATTGCTATGCAACATAAATAAAGGGATTAGAATTTTTTCACCTTCCTTCAACTTGGAGTAGTTACTTAATTGATGAGGGTGCCACTTTTTCTACAAATTAATATAGTTGGTGAATCAATTATTAATATGTAAAATATGTATATCCAAGTAGAACTTTTAGGACATCACACCAAATAAGGGGTATAATTAGAATTTACGCAAACAAAAGGACAATTTACCATCTCATAGGAGAAAGTGCATAGCAAACAGATGCCAGGGAGGTCAGGAAATGTCGGCAACTTCTTTGGCGGCAACAAAAGGGGTAAACCAAAGTGAAGGCCCCAAAGTTTAAGATATTTACCATTTATACGAGGATGACCAATGGGATAAGTTAAATATTAAGGGCAAATCGGTCAATTCAGCAGAACGGGAAGCTCCTCTAGTCCCTCTAATTAAGACCCTGTTTGGACATGGTTTGAAACTTGATTTGAGACCATGTTTGGACATACAATTTGAATATTTTAAGTTGTATTTTCTCTTATAGACATAAAAACCCTACAAATTGTGAAAACTATCAAAACATTCTCAATTCTTATATAATCTTACCAAATGAGCAAATCATAGTTTATAACAAAATTAGTACACTACTAGAAGACTTTTCTAAAAAATGCAATTAATCAATTTTTTTTTCAATAAAATCGAAATTTAATATGAATAGTAATGTAACTACTATTTAATATAATCTTCCCACATAAATTAGAGATTGGTAGACATAAATAAACGTTAGTGGAAGTTAATGAGATTAGTAAATGATTGATGAGGGTAATTGTTAAAAATATTACCAACTTATGGGTTTTCTTTTTACAAAATATTAACTTATGGGTTAAATTTTATATTTAAAAAAATTGAAACCATGGTTTCAAACCCAAACTATGCTTTTTTGGACGATTTGGATTGAAATCATGGTTTCAAATCAGGTTTCAAATCACGACTTAAAATTGATGGCCAAACGCAATGGTTTCAAAATTGATGGCCAAACGCCTACTAAAAGTAGTAAAAAAATAACTTCAAACCCAAAAAAAATTGAAATTTCATTGGAAAAATGAACATTGATGTTAGAATGTAAATTACTCAACGGACCACCAATCACATGGCGAAAAAGTTTTCTTTCCTGTCTGATAAAAATCTCGTACTATTGTACCTAACAATATTCGATATTTTTGAAGGAAAATTAGCCATATAATTCATGTTTTCAACTATACCAAGAAACCAAAACAACAACTACTACTGCTACAACAACAACAAGAAGATAACTAGTGTGATCCTTTTAAGTGGTGTCTGGGGAGGATTGAGAACTTGAATGTGCGGAAACCTTACCTCACCTTGCAGAGTCAGAGAGGCTGTTTTAGAGAGATCCTCGGCTCAAAGAAAGAAGAAAAAGAGACAGTAGCAACAAGCAAAAACAATAGCAAGATAATAAGGTAATCGAGGTTAAAGAAATAATAGATAGTAATAAAAATATAAAAATATGAGAATAAGAGAATAGAAGACTAATGCTAAAATTCCGGGAATAGAAAAAAAAATGCACCCGATTACCCACTACCCTTGTTAATATCACTGCAACGAAAACGAGCTTCCCTTCCATAAACAAACTATATTGTTAAATATGGAATATTATTGATGTGGTTTTAGTCTTTTAGAGCTATTTTCTACGACAAAAGAATCATTTTCACGAGTCAACAGTGTGCGTCTAATATTAGTCTTGTTTATCCAAAGTCAATTTTAGTACTAATGAAAGCTATCTACCGTTGACTGACCTGACCTTAAACCCATCTTAGCGTGGACATCATTTTCTCGTTCTTTCTCACGTTTCTCACGAGTCTACTAGGAGGCCGAAAAAAATGGCTTTTAAATATAAGTGCTTAAAGTATTTTTTTAAGTGTTAAAAGTTTTTTATAAATAAACAGTTACATGTTTGGATAAAAGTGTTTAAAGAATTTTTAAAAGTAAGGGTAATATTGAAATTAATACAAAATATAAGGGATAAAAAGGTAAAGTTATTGGTTAAACCAAAATAGCTTTAAGCCCAAAAAAAAAAAAAAGTTGAGAGTAGCAACTTCTTGGTTTTGGCTTATTTTAAGCCTTTTTAACTTAATTTAAGCTGTTTTTTTATTTTTGCCAAACACCCAAATAAGCTAAAAATGACTTATAAGCTGGTTTGACCAACTTATAAGCCAATCCAAACGGGCTCTAGCTCTATTAGAGATTCTTATGCCAAAAATCTATATAATTTTTAGTACTTTTTATTTTCTAAAATTATGGCTTGAGATGAAGCTAAATAGGAGATATGGTAGTAAAGATTCATATACTTGTTTGGGACAGAGGTATAGTAATTGTTATTATAGTGTAGTTTAACCCATGATAACAAGTTGTTTATTATTTTTACTAAGTTTAATTTATGTTTAGCATAAAATTTACCTGCAATATTTGAAACGTTTCTTCCATCACATGTAATCATGTTACGTGAAAGGAGAGCAGGCAGATTCTCGAAAAAATACTTACTTATACACGATGCTTGTGCCGAGTGAAATAATTTATTTCTAAGAGTTGCAAATTTAACTAATAAGACATATATCACTTGACCATAATTAAAAGAATAAACACGAGTAACTTTTTTTTAATAGACTCTCTACTCTACCATGAAGTAGTTATAATAAGCTAAGGTAGCAAAGGTGTTTCCTCGCAATTCCATAGATTTATAGACCCAATCATCACGCAAGGAGGCTATTACTAAGAAGAGACTAGGAAACAATGAAAGGGAAAGGCAAGAAATGGGCAAAGACTTTGAAATTTTCATAAGTCTATCTATACTAAATTAATACTAACAAGTATACCACTAGAGAGGTTTCATGACATCTACAAATTATTTTCATACTTAACTAACATAACACGTCTCTAATGTGTATATAAAGATCGCTAATTGCACTATAGACTGCAGCTAATTTGCTTTATTTCTCCTTCTAGCCATCAGTTGTCGGATTATTTTGCAGACGAATTTTTGTGCCAAAATTCGAAAATGGGAAAGATGGTGTTAGTGGAGTTGGATGGAGGTAATGGTTGGAATGTGAGTCCACTCTTCATAGCTGTTGTTATTGCTGTCCTCTTCTTATTCATTTCATGTATGATTCCACCACCTCGTCGCAGATTTATTGTTGTTAATCGATTCCGTTGAACAGCATATTTTGGCTATCAAGGGCACAAACAACCGAGAGGTATAATGATTGGACTCTTTCAAAGCACTATCGTGCGTGATTCGTATCCTATAACAAGGTCTAGAGGATCCGAGCAACATAGATTAAGAGGAATAGAAGCTCTAGCAAAAGCTTCAGATGGTCTTTTTTGTTCTACTATTTATATAGTCCTTTTTTTGGATTTGAGTTATTATTTCTGTAAACGGATTGGTATTACAAATAATGAATTCTGATTTTTGGGGACGAGAATTCTTGCATCATCTTTCATTCTCAATGCTTGTTTTTTTTCCTGATTTTATCGAGTTCAGAGATATTAGGAAAGAAAGAGTAATGCAAATTCAAGCAGAAAATTAATTGGAACATAATCCACGACAGAATTAATGGATGAGATCGACATAGAATATTCTCTAATGTATCTTTTTCCCATTAACATGAATCAAATTAGGTTATTGAATTTCATGCTTTTGCTTATGGTAAAATTTTAAGGGTAAATGATAAAAGTCCAATTTAGATTGGAAATTTGCCAAGGCACTGGTCACTGGCTATTCAACAACAACATGGTATCTGTATTGTGAGGCATAATGTACGATTTCATAATGTAAGAATTTAATACATTTATATATTTTATAAAAGTTCTAATTTTATGATATATATATATATAGTTCTACAACCCAATTACCTGAGGTTGGACAGTGGGTGGGTACGGACTCGTCAGTGCAACTGTGCTATGATGGACGGGCAAGACACAATCAATTTCAGAGCCAACACATAGCCAAAACTCATAATCTTTTGCGAATTTACCATTTCAAGGACTTCGACATATGGGTATGAAATTTAGCTTGCCAAAGCCTAAGACGTACTTATGCCTGAAGTCATGTCATTTATGCCTAAGTTAGACCCAAATTTATAGATGAAAGGTACTCATTAGTAAAACAACATGTAAATACGTTTTTATATATAATTTTACATTTTTATATAAGGTTGATATATTATTTATATAGGTATGTAAATACTGTATAATAGTTAATAATGTGTAAAGGTACGTAAACATAGTTGCAATAAAAATTGACTATGTGGCTGAAAACGGAAAATATGACTATGGGATGTAAAGTATTTTGTTGAGCTGTATATTTTTTAAAAATTTCCTTTCCTAAAACCGAGCCCAATGTATCTTTGTCCCGAAGCTTTATTAATAGGGAGTACTTTACATTACTATACAATGTTAAATATCATATTATACATTTTTAGTATTAAAATTAGTATAACATCTGTAGCCAAATATCCATCCAAAAACGAAGCCCTATAGTAAGCCAAAAGTACCTCTTATAGCATATCCATTCAAAAAAAGAAGTTCCTCATATCCATCCAAAAGAGATTTTGTTACTAAGATCTGAGCGAAACATCACCTTCTACACCTTGTAATTAACATCGATCCAAAATGAGTTACCCCCTATCATCATCCTATTGATGTTGTTTATTATGTTTTCTCTTAGCCAACTTATAACAACTTGTTTTCCACCTCCGAGGTATCATTTACAGGTCATCGATGATATTGCATGGTTCCGGTTCCCCTCAACTGAGACTTCGTTGTACTTCTAAACAAGATGACCTTGGCATGCATTTTCTAGACAATACCTAATAATATATTCAGTTGATCGTTTTGCGAACATTTTGAAACGTACTATGTATTGTAAGTTCTAGTGGGGTTCAAAAGAGACTAATTTTGAAGTGTTTAACAACGAATTTATATGTATCCATAAGGGAAAAATTCCAAGCGATCATAAATTTGAATGTGTATGGGTGGTGAGACCGGACGGTTTTTACTTGGGATACCATCAAAAAAATGGAACTCTTTGAAAGTACAGGCATCATGATTGGTGATAATTAGGAAGTTGGAGTTTTAATTTCTGTTCTTGTAAAAGTAAAAGGAAATTATTAATAATAGTGTATTTCTTGTAAGGGCCGACCCACCATGAAGAGTGGGGGGACACATGCCACCGTAACTTCAGAAAAAACCTTATATACATATATTTATATACCTTGAAAAACTATCATATATTTTAAATGGGTCCCTCAAACATAATTGCTAAAGTAGTCCAGTTGGTAGGAGTGCCCTTGAGTTGATGCTCACTGGTTGTGACCCGAGTTAGAATCTTGGCTCCTACAATTATTATTTTTTTAAAAATTGTGCCGTAAACTGCTGTACAAACCTGAGTTTAATGCATATTTTAGTTTTTTTTTATCTTTTTATTATTTAGTCCCCCTCCCATTTTACTTTTTCATTAAATCTCTCCCCACCAAAGCCGCAAATTCCAAAAGATCTTTTCCCACTTTCCACTCATCTTGTTCCAGCATAATAAGCAAAAAGAAACTCCTTTGGATCTTTCCATTCTTAAACCCTTCTTCCATTAACAAGTTTTCTCACAAATCACTAAGTTAGGAACGTCACCCATAGTCGAATCTATTATCGATATTCATTAATTTCTCCAGCAATCGAATTCGAGCCAACTATTGACTTCTTTTACAGTAAAGCTTTCCCCTCTTTTTTAGTGATTAATATAGATTACTTATTATATAGTTATATAATGGTATTTAATTAGTAGGGAGTGAGGAATGCATATCTTTATAGATTTAATTTAATTAAAAATTGTATTATCTTATACTGAGCTCTAAAATCTTATCATATTCTTAAATTTGATATTTTGTACAATCAAGTTAAGGTCTTGAAAAGTCAAGCTTGTTTTTATTTTTCAAATGAAAACGCGTCGAGTTTAAGTATGAGTTGATGATGTACTTTTGTTATATTAGTACCAAATTAATTATATTTGATAATATTGAAGTTTGTACTTTGCTATTGTAATCAAAAGTTTTTTAAGAGTCGCACACCTAACTTTGTCGCAAGTAACTGGCGTACTAAATATAATGGTGCTCCTGTTGCTCTCAAATCCTAGGTCCGCCTCTGAGTTCTTGCTAATTTTTGATCTCTTGGCCGAAACCTTTTGAGCTTTTGGAATAGCTTTAGATTTTTGTCCAGAAGAATTACAAGAATTCACGGAATATTCACTTTGTCAAATATTAAACTATCATCCATAAGTAAATTGATTATTGTTATAGCTAAATTGGATGTATGACCAGATTGACATGATTTAATCGTGTATAAGTATTTATTACCTATCAATCCCGATTTTTGTTTTAATTTTTTTCATGCTCATGTATCACCCATTTATTTGATATTAGGTGTTGGGGATGTGTGATATGCTTGTTTGCCCTGTTTTGTTGGTGGCTTTGGTGGTGGGTACAGAAGAAGAAAGGATTTGGTGATATGGAAAAAAAAAATTATTGAGTTTTGACATGATTTAATCGGGTATAAGTATTTATTCCCTATGAATCCCGATTTCGATTTTAATTTTTTTCATGCTCATGTATCACCCATTTATTTGATATTACGTGTTGGGGATGTGTGATATGCTTGTTTGCACTGTTTTGTTGATGGCTTTGGTGGTGGGTACGGAAGAAGAAA
Organism: Lycium barbarum; assembly: GCF_019175385.1. Taxonomy (NCBI): domain Eukaryota; kingdom Viridiplantae; phylum Streptophyta; class Magnoliopsida; order Solanales; family Solanaceae; genus Lycium; species Lycium barbarum. Next base: position 18,747,713 of record NC_083345.1, on the reverse strand, counting down.
GGATTTGGTGATATGGCAAAAAAAAATAAAAAATTATTGAGTTCTGACTTAATACCGATGCTGTAGTGACATGATGACGTTACTGGCGGAGAGTGTAAAATGTTAACTTCGTTTTTCCTTAACCAAATTTAATGAAACGATAAATTTTTTATATCTTTAAGCCAATAAAGTTATAAATTGGAGTACAAAATCATAGAAATTTTAGTCTCCAAAACGGAGTAAAAAATCATGAAAATTTTACTCTGCAGAAAACAAAAGGTCAATTGAATACAACCAATACTAACGTAAAATAAAATTTTAATTTTGAACCCACAAAATTTACCGTGTGCCTAATTAGTGCCCATTACACGGTGGAGTATTTGCTTGCTAAAGGAGCCTACAAAGTACGTGCGTGTTATAGTGTGGGAGTACTTAAACATGTCGAATATGTAGACAACCTTCTCAAATTTCCATTTTTTTTTTTTTTTGGCTTAAATACCTTAATTGAGGTCATATATAATTAACCTATCGGCCATCGGATATCAGTGCAATGTGTGTCAATTGAACCCTTCACAGAAAAAGAGTCAAATAAATAAATGTGTGAAATTTGGACGTAGATGTTGTGGCAAAAAATTCAATGAAACAAGGACAGATAGCATAAACAAAAAAAAGTTTTGAGCTAAAAAAAATTGTTCAGTCTTCAGTTTCTTTTCTAGTTTGAGCCTTCACATCCTCCAATTTTTATGGGTTCCCTCTTGTTTAAACAACTTAATGTTGGTGAAAATAAATAAATTACTGTAAAAATGAATAAGAAAGAAATAATTAAATATTTAACTGAAGCGCTGATATCTCGCTCTCACTCATTTAGGATATTCAAGTCGGTGTGGTAGAATCTTCACCCATACTCTTAATCGACTTGTTTCCTCCATGATACAACAGCCCTACAACGTCGTATGACTCAAATAACGCCGGACTAGTTTCTTAAGGGGAGTGAAAAGTACATTGTGGACAAGCAAAAGTGGACACAAAGAGTATTTTAAGTTTTATTTTCAACTATATCAAGTAATCAAAAGTAAATTATTAATATCACAAGTTAGTAAACCAGTTACCCTCTCTTTCCTTTACCCTTCCATAAAAAAGAACAGTTTGTTGTAATTTGGCAAAAGTCATAGATAGCCCCTTAAACTTTGCTACATTTTCCTCTGGGGTACCTAAACCGAGAGTTGTATCTACCGGATACCTAAATCAATCATTGGGCACCTTTTGCTTACGTGGCGCCTACATGGCGCAACAATTGAGTCCACTTTTTGTTGGGCGCGTGGACAACCCTTTTCAGATCTACTTGTCCACGCGCCCAACAAAAAGTGGACTCAATTGTTGCGCCATGTAGGCGCCACGTAAGCAAAAGGTGCCCAATGATTGGTTTAGGTATCTAGTAGATACAACTCTCGGTTTAGGTACCCCAGAGGAAAATGTGGCAAAGTTTAGGAGGCTATCTATGACTTTTGCTTTGTAATTTTAATGGGACATTGACTCATTGAGGAGTGGTTTTAGACCACCCTCTTTTCTTCGAAGGAAAGGACCGTGTCCATGAGAGTCAACAATATTAATGTGCGTCTAATATAATCTTGTTCATGCGAAGTCAACTTTGGTCCTAATCAAAGCTGCCAATGGTTGACTGTCCTTTAACCCCTCTCAGCGTTGACATCATTTTGTTGTTCTTATGAATAATAGCAGACATATAAGAAATTGAGAGCTTATTTTGAAGAGGGTAGAAGTATCTGCATGAGGGACGTTTAAGTCAGGTCCTACTCTTTTAGGAGTCCTACTGCCCAATTAGAGAACTACTAATATCTTTTACTTTGATATTTATTTCATAAAATGCTGGCCTAAGATAAAGTTAAAGGAGAAACACAATAAGTGAAAATCGATCCATATTGTTATTAGGATCAAAGTGTAGTTAATTATTTCTCTTGTAGTGTAGTTTAATCTACTATAATAATTTGATTATCATTTGTATAAGTAGATAAATTGATGCTTATCATTGAAATTTACGTGCAATATTTAAATTGTATCTTCAATCACATCTATATCTCTTTCAGTGGGAATAATGCATCATCATGTTACTCTGTAAGGAAAACATGTATTGTACACTCTCGTTTTTTTTTTTTACACGGTGTTTGGGCTAAGTCAAACAATTAATTTTTAAGAGTTACAAATATGAGTAAGACAAAAAATATCCGTCGTTCATTGATTTCATAAAGACATAAGTGCGATTTTTTTTTTTTTTTTTGTGGCTGAACTCTTTCATCTATCATGAAGTAGTTATAATACGAAGGTAGCAAAAGATATATGTTTCCTCGCAAGAGTCGGTTCCAAAGATTTGAAGACGCACTCGTCACGCAAGGGGGCATAATACTAAGAAAATGCTAGAAAATTAGGGTTCTTCGTGATTCGATTTGGGTCGGTTATTGATTAAAACCATAATCAAATCAATTTAGTCGGTTTTTAAATGTCTAAAACCATAATCAAACCAAATAAAATAATAACCATCGGTTTGGTTCGATTTTTCAGTTTATGACTAGCAGCCATGAGACTTATCAATAAAACATTAAAAAGTTGAAAAAGACATGTCTTTTTTTTTTTTGTTCAAATGATAACTTTTATTTATAGTTTAAGATGAAACATACATCGTAGAAACATTTTCACTATTAGTGATAGTGTAGTACTCAAGTTACCCAAAGTTGCTAAACTATTACATATAGAGCTAAAAACTAACTTAGTAGTGGCTGCACCATTTTTGTCATCTTAATACACATACCTGGAAATAACGTAGAGCATAGGAGCTTTTAGCTGTTGTTTATAAACATACATATTAATTAAACATAAAGACTACCTAAAATTAAAATGAAAATATATGAAATAAAAAAATTGTGTAATGATCCCAAACTTTGGGGCAAGAATTGCATTTTGCCCTCAATTCTCCCATTTTATTAACAAAACTTTGTGTAAAGATCCCAAACTTCAGATGTTTTTCTATCATTATCCCCAAGGCTAGGGTCTTGATTACAAGGAGTTGTTATTTTCTGCTTTTTAGGAGGATTACCCACGGAAGAAGTATTAGGGCATTACCATGTGCTTGAGTTACAGCAAATGCTGATGTTATTGAAGTATCTTCTATAGGAACCTCCAAATCTACAACCTCTATCCTTTTCATATGAAAAATATTAGAAGTTTAGGACTCATTCAAACAAGAAAAAAGAAAGGTATAAATTCGAACAAAAGAAGAAGAAACAACCTAAAATCAAATGACTGACAAAGAAAGGCTAAAAATTTAAGTTAAAGACATTAGACTCTAACGTGAGCTTCTGTTAGTAGGTTTACACTTAACACTTAAAGAGTTAAAAGACTTAAAGACATGGGCTTGGACATATTATTAAAAAGGAATTTTTACTCATTATAGCTTCTTTTAAGACCTAATTATTAATATTAACTACTCTTTTATTTAATTATATTTAGTAGCTAATTAACTTTTCTAAATTACAAATGGTAACTATATAAAAAATACATACCCAAACACATATATCTTTCTTTTTTCCCAATCACTACCCATTTCAAATTTTTTATTTCTCAAAACCCTAAAATATCTCTCTTCCCTTCTCTCAACCACAACACCATGGCCGCGCCTCTCTCTCTTCTCCCTCTCCCTTTGTGCTCAACCCTTTCTCTCTCTCTCTTTTCACTCTATCCGGTGAGACGATGGCACAGATCTGACCGTTTGTATTGTTGGTGGCGGCGGCAATGGCACTGGTTTTGAGATAGCGGCGGAGAAGATGACGTGGAGGTGGAGAGATTAGGGTTTTACTGGTGGTGGAAAGATTAGGGTTTTCTTTTGTGGTGGTGGTGTCTTGGATTTGGGTTTTTGGTAGTGGTGGTGTCTCAAATTAGGATTTTGGTGGTGGTGGAGAGATTAAGGTTTTTGGTGGTGATAGTGTCTCAGATCTGGCCGTGTGTATTTGTTAAAAGCTAAATATAAATACATTCAAAAATCTACATCTCACAAATACACTATGTTTGAATGTATTTGTCTTTGTATTTTTTGAGTGTATTTTGTTAATAGCCAAACATACTGTTTTTGAATGTATTTGTCATGCATTTGAATTTTTTTTCTCTTGTATCTGAATGGATTGTATCTGAATGTATTTGTTGAAATCCATTCAAATACACGAAAATTTGAATATATTTGGCTTCATATGTAGTTGGAATGTACACAATGTATTTGAAATACATCAAAAAAAAAAATAATCAGTAAAATACATAAAAAAAAAAAAATAATCACTGAAATACATTAAAAAAAAAAAGACACAAAAATACATTATAGCAAAAAAACAAAAAAATCACTGAAATACATCAAAGCAAAAAAAGAAATCACTAAAATACATCAAAAAAATATTAATATCTAATTTAATAGCTCCACCGTTAAAGGCTAAAATCAAGGATCCTGTTTTTTTTATTTTTTTTTATCATGTTCTCATGTATTTGTTGGCAACAAATACACGCGAAAATATATACTATTTTGCTAAAATGTAGCTACAAATGGTAATATTTAAAAGGGTAGCTACAAATGGTAAGAAATTATAATAAGACAGTCATTTGAGTAAGTTTGCCTATTAAAAATATGGGCCTTAAACAATCATGTGAAATAAGTAGACCAAAAATCAAATTAATGATTAAAAGGTATAAAATATTTATAATTATTTATGAAAAACTAATATTATACATATAAATAATTATAAAATTTATGTATACAATTTATCAGTTTGGTTCGGTTATTTATTCGGTTATTTTTTAATAAAACTATAACCAAATCAAATATCATCGGTTTTTAAAATTTAAAACTAAATCAAACCAAACCAAATCAAATGTCAATTTTTTTATTTGATTTGATTAAATTTTCGATTTAATTTTGATTTTAATCAAAACCGTGAACAGCCCCGTAGGAAATAATGAAAGGGAAAGCCAAGAAATGGACATAGACTTTGAATTTTCATAAGTCTACCCAAATTTCAATTAATACTAACAACTAACAAATAGACCACTAGGGAAGTTTCATGACAGCTACAAATTTTCAAACGTAACACAACACGTCTGTAATGCATTTATAACGGTTGTTGATTTCTACCTAGACTGCAGATATTTGCATCACCGACGAATTTTGGTACCAATCTTCATAGCTATTGTTATAGCTGTCCTCTTCTTATTCATTTCATGTATGGGTCCATCACCTCGTCGCAGATTTATCGTTGTCAATCGATTCCATTGAACAATATATATGTATGTATGGGTCCTCCAAAAATTATACTCCCTCTGTTTCAATTTATATGGACCCATTTGACTGGATTAGACATTTAAAAAAGAGGGAAGACTTTTGAAATTTGTGGTTCAAAATAAGTCTTGAAAATTTGTGTGGCTGTAAATAATTCATAAAGTGAATTTGTTTCCAAATTAGGAAAGAGATCATTCATTTTGACACGTACTAAAAAGGAAATAGGTTCAAACAAATTGAAACAGAGGGATCATATTTTAAAAGATTCGATACGAGTACAATAATGTTTTTGGAGGATCCGAACAATATAGATGAAGAGGAATAGAACTCTAGCCAAAGCTTCACATGGCCTTTTTTGTTCTAATATATATATATATACTAGACGGCTTATGCCCGTGCTGCGCACGGGCCCAACACTTTAGATTATAGTGCATCTATGTGTATGTAGTTGTCTTTGAATAATGATTTTATATATATATAGTATATGTTATGTTTAAAACATGATTAATATAACATTGTAGTTTGTGCTCCGTATCTAAAATTTTATTATATTAATGTTTGCTACGAATACAAAATCGGAAAATAAATTAATATTTTTTAAAAGAGAAGACTTGTTGTAGAAATTGATTTTCTATCTAAACGAAGAAATACTATTTTTTAATTGTTGGTAAATATTCTCGGTTTAGCTCATTTTACTTGTCATGTTGTCTTTTGCATTAAATTCTATCTTATTTTAAAATATAAATATTTTAAGTATATTTAGAGAACATAATAACTTGATTTTGCCAATATGGGATACTATGTTCAAAACACGATTAATATAACATTGTAGTTTGTGCTCCGTATTTAAAACTTTATTATATTAGTGTTTGCTACGAATATGCATGGTGTTTAATATGGGGCCCACATTTTTTTTTAACATTGTTTGTTTTTTAAATATGGGATTCACTTTTTTTTTTTCAATATTGCTTGATTTTGTTAATATGGGGTCCACTTTTTTTTTTCCCGTGAGTTTGGATGTGGTGGGTTCCACTTTTTTTTTTTTTTAATACTGGATGGTGCTTAATATGGGGCCCACAATGTGGGATTCTTTTTTTTTATATATATATTGCTTGATTTTGTCAATGTGGGATACTATGTTCAAAACACGATTAATATAACATTGTAATTTGTGCTATGTATTTAAAACTTTATTATATTAGTGTTTGCTACGAATACGCACGGTGTTTAATATGGGGCCCACAATTTTGTTTTTAATATTGCTTGATTTTGTTAATATGGGGTTCACTTTTTTTTTTCCCGTGAGTTTAGATGTGGTGGGTTCCGTTTTTTTTTTTTTTTAATACTGATGGTGTTTAAGATGGGCCCACATTATTTTTAATATTAGTTGTTGTTTAATATATATAGGGCCCACAATTGTTTTTTACAATTTTTTTTAATGGGCCTGTTTAATATGGGGCCCAATTGTTTTTTTTTTTTATATATATACTATGTTCAAAACACGATTGATATAACATTGTAATTTGTGCTCCGTATCTAAAACTTTATTATATTAGTGTTTGCTAAGAATACAAAGTCTGCACTTTTTTTTTTTTTGACATTGTTTATTTTTTTAATATGGGATTCATTTTTTTTTTTTTTTTTTATATATTGCTTGATTTTATCAATATGAGATACTATGTTCAAAACACGATTAATATAACATTGTAGTTTGTGCTCCGTATTTAAAACTTTATTATATTAGTGTTTGCTACGAATATGCATGGTGTTTAATATGGGGCCCACATTTTTTTTTAACATTGTTTATTTTTTAAATATGGGATTCACTTTTTTTTTTTAATATTACTTGATTTTGTTAATATGGGGTTCACTTTTTTTTTTCCCGTGAGTTTGGATGTGGTGGGTTCCACCTTTTTTTTTAATACTGGATGATGTTTAATATGTGGCTCACATTTTTTAAATATTAGTTGTTGTTTAATATATATGGGACCCACAATTTGTTTTTTACAATTTTTTTATGGGCCTGTTTAATATGGGGCCCATTTTTTTTTTTTTATATGTATTATGTTCAAAACACGATTGATATAACATTGTAATTTGTGCTCCGTATCTAAAACTTTATTATATTAGTGTTTGCTAAGAATACAAAGTCTGCACCTTTTTTTTTATTTTTTTTTATATGTTGCTTGATTTTGTCAATATGGGATATTATGTTCAAAATACGACTAATATAACATTGTAGTTTATGCTCCGTATTTAAAACTTTATTATATTAGTGTTTGCTACGAATAAGCAGGGTGTTTAATATGGGTCCCACTTTTTTTTTTTATAATACTGGTTGGTATTTAATATGGGGCCCACATATTAATTGTAGTTTAATATATATGGGATCCATAATTTATTTTTTTACAATTTTTTTTTAGGGCCTGTTTAATATAAGGCCCAAAAGTTTTTTTTTCTTTTAATGGGGCCCATCAACGAACGACGAAGAGGGACGACCAAACTCCCTCTTCTACTTTTTTTTAATATTACTTGATTTTGTTATATAGGGTTCACTTTTTTTTTTCCGTGAGTTTAGATGTGGTGGGTTCCACCTTTTTTTTAATACTGGATGGTGTTTAATATGGAATCCACATTTTTTTTAATATTAGTTGTTGTTTAATATATATGGGCCCACAATTATTTTTTTATGGGCATGTTTAATATGGGGCCCAATTGTTTTTTATATGTACTATGTTCAAAACACGATTGATATAACATTGTAATTTGTGCTCCGTATCTAAAACTTTATTATATTAGTGTTTGCTAAGAATACAAAGTCTGCGCCTTTGTTTTTTATATATGTTGCTTGATTTTGTCAATATGGGATACTATGTTCAAAATACGACTAATATAACATTGTAGTTTATGCTCTGTATTTAAAACTTTATTATATTAGTGTTTGCTACGAATACACATGGTGTTTAATATGGGGCTCACTTTTTTTTTATAATACTGGTTGGTATTTAATATGGGGCCCAAATATTAATTGTTGTTTAATATATATGGGATCCATAATTTTTTTTTTAGGGCCTGTTTAATATAGGGCCCAAATTTTTTTTTTTAATGGGGCCCATCAACGGACGACGAAGAGGGACGACCAAACTCCCTCTTCTAAGTAGTAGAAATATATATATATATTGGGATTTAAGTTATTATAACTGTAAAGGAATTGGGATTACAATTAATGAATTCTGATCTTTAGAGACTAGAATTCCTACATCATCTTCCATTCTGGCTGCATGTTTTTATTTGATTTCATTGAGTTCAGAGATACTAAGAAAGAATGTCATGCAAACTAAAGCAGAAAATTAATTGAGTCATAATCCTTGTCTGAATGAATGGATGAGATTTAGATATAAATTTCTCTTATGCATCTTTTACAATTAATATGGATCAAATTAGGTTATTGAATTCATGCTTTTACTTACGCTATATAATTTTTTTAGCGTTTTTGCTAAGTGTTCAATTTGGATAGGAAATTTGTTAAGGCACTGGCCATTCAACAACAACAACAACAACAAACAATCATTTCGTAGCTTCTGAAATATTACAGCTCACAGTATTGGGGTTGGAAGATTTAAACTTTTTGATTTTAGATAGCCTTGCTTCAGAAATATTATAAGTATTTGAATTTTCAAAGATCAAAATCCCCCAATTTACTGAAATTTGAGCAAACTGGTTGGTTAACCACTCTTTTGTTATAGAACGGGGTGGCATTATTCATTGAGATGTAGGGGAAGGAGAAAGAAGGGTTGTATACACTTGAGTATTGGAGAAATTAACTCTCTTCCATTGATTTAATATTTTCCATGTGTCAACAATCCGGTATTGTACTGGACAAAACTTGACCGAAAGGTACTGAAGGGGATCCTATCCCCCAAAATTTTAGGGGAAAGATTTACTCCTATGTGAAACAACAGGTAGATACCTTTTTTTTTTGGCAATATATATGAATATTACCATTAATAACACAAAATCATACAAAACTCTGAGCACCCATCCTCACAACCACCTCCAAGGAAGGAAGTTGTGAGAAAATAGAACTAAGTATGAAATTTCTGACAAAAAACTCTACATCTATGTGCTCTCTTTACTGTGCTAAAAAACTCAATCCTCTTTACAATTTCTGTTGTGAGCCGACCTACAATACCAACATGTCGTACAATTCTCCCTTTAAATTGTTTCTAGTTCCTTGCTTTTCGACAGGTAGATACATTTTTATACATAATTATACAATTTATACGGGTAGATATATTATTTATATAGGTATATAATTAGTGTATAATAATGTGTAAGGGTATTTAAACACTGTTGCAATAAAATATGTACTATTCCTGACAAGAAACGCGGAAAAAAATAATTTAAATGACGATTCTTGTGTGTTACATCACAATTTGAAGGGAGATTTTGAGCTGCAATGCGCAGGCTTTGAGTACTCAAAAAGGCCAATTTTTTAAATTTTTAAGACCTTTGCTTGACCATTCATTGTTGGAAAGTGAGTTGACGGCTGGATTTCTTTTCTTTGATATGTTATCTCCAAGGTAAAGGTAATTACAGAGAGAATTTGCACCGCTGTGTAATTTATTGGTCATCTTATCTCTCAAGAAAAGGTAATTACTGAGAAAATTTGTACCACTGAATAATTTATCGGTTAACTATGAACGGGATGTCAGTTTTTGAATTTTGAAACATCTACGATTTAAGAGATGTCCTATGAGATTCCTAGATGAGACAGATCCAGTTTCTCCTTGGGAGATATCAAGCATCAGTTTTTGACACTACAACATTTGGTGTATTATTTTTTTCCAAATATTTATTGTTGTGAAAGGACAAGGTTATCCAGATTGTAATTTGCAACTGGAGAAGACAGACCAATATATTGTAAGAGGACTTGGAAAGCCATTTCATCTGGTAGTGTTTTGTGGAGCTTAGGTTTTCCAATGTTCTGAAACTCTGCCATTAAATTAGAATATTTTATTTTGATTCAATCTTACAAAAGCAAGTCTTTTTGGACAAATTGTATATTGTTATCTTGTGATCTTATCTATATTTGATTTGATTCTAACTTACAAGCATTAATTTTTATCATCTTCAAGTTCAAATCAAAACAAAGTTCCAACTTCTATAACATACACTGGCCATACACCCCTAGTATAATTATATTTCCAGGTAACTATTATGCATAATGGCTGGTAATAGTAAATGTCAGTCAATGTCATGACTTTTTATATCTTAGCATTTATTTGTAATGAAACTTACCTTTTAAATACCAACAATTACTATATTGATTACTACATTTTTCTAATACGGGGATAGTAAAGTAATTTTAGGAGAAGAGATTAATAGTAATAATGGGGAATGAAATAAATAGACTACCATTAATTTGATGCAATATTTTAATCCCAATATAAGGAAAAATTAAGAAAAAAGATAAATAGAGATCCTGGCTCGTGCGCAGCCACATCAACTCTTTTATTCCCTCCTTTATATACATATATAGATAGATACAGATTATCATTTATTTGTGAAGAAATTTACCTGTGAATACAACAATTACCACATTTTTCTAACCGAAACCTAAGGCCATACAAGGAAAGTAGCGGAATTGTAGGAGAAGATATTTATAGTTATAATGGGGAATGAAATAAATAGACTACAATCAATTTGATTCAATATTTTTAATCATAATATAAGGAAAAGTTTCAAAAAATTGAGAAAAAAGATAACTAAAGATCTTGGCCAAAGAGATATCCACATAAGCTTTTCCATTTCCTCTTTTATATAGATATAGATTACCATTTATTTGTAATGAAACTTACCTTTTGAATGCCAACAATTACTACATTTTTTCTAACAGAAACGTAAGGCAATACAAGAAAAGTGATTAACATTAATAATAAGGAATGAAATAAATAAACTAACATTATTTGATGCAATATTTTTAATAGGAAAATTTAAAAAATGGAGAAAAAAGATAATTGAGATCATGGCCAAAGAGGTATGCCATATCAGTTTTATCTAGGGGTGTCAATGGTACGGTTCAGGCGGTTATTTTATAAAATTTATACTGTAACATCAATTTTTTGGTTATTTCATTTTGTAGAACCAAAATTAGATAGTTCTAAGTACAGTATACAAATGAAGTAATGGTGTAGAGATAACAATATCATTATAAGATATAAAATTAAAAGGTAATAAAAATCTCAAGAAATATTAAGTGAATTAAGCTATTATCAAACAAATTGTAGTTATGTTTTTTTTGTCCTTGCGGATTTAAAATAAAAATACAAACCTAGCTTCTTACAATATTGGTTGCACTAAAAGTTTCCCTATTGATTTCAAAGTTTGAAGAGAATGTAGTCCATATACACAATCCAACCAGAATATTATTCAGAGTATATAAATAAATTAGTACTATATCCATAAATTTTACCCGAAAGCAAGTGATTCGTGCTCTCAATTTAATTTTTACACTCATTTTCTGTCGTCTTATATTAAATTATTGTATTTATCTTTTACTTTTGTATATAAATTAGTCAATGTACTATTTGTAAATTGCTAATGTATACTAGACAAATTTAGTGCTTTTTTCTTCTTCTTTTTCTTAAGAAGAAAAAAGTTCATTAATTAAATTATATTAACAAAATTTTGGGAAAAGGTCATGGATTTCCCCCCATATCACAGACGGATCCATTTCCTTAAATTTTCCTAAACAGTTATGATGTGCAAATTCACATCAAATCAAATAGAATTAAAACCGATTTTCCCTTTTAATATGAGGTTTTACTGAATTTATTTTAAGATAACAAAAATCTTTTCACCTAACCATTAAAAAGATTTATCTCAAAACTACATATATGAGGTTTTATTAAACTTATAGAAATATTTTCTATATTTGTCTAAGATTTTGTTACTAAGATCTGAGCAAAAAAATTATATAAATTTGCATCACCTCCTATATCTTTTAATTAACATCGATCCAAAATGAGTCGGCCCTCTTGATTCATGTTGTTATTTATCTTTCCCCTTAACCAGCTTATAACGGCTTGTTTTCCACCTCTGAGGTTTCACTTACAAGTCATCGACGATCTTGGTTCCGGTTCTCCTCAACTGAAACTTCATTGTGCTTCTAAAGATGATGAGCTTGGCATCCATTTTCTATCCAATACCCAAGACTTTAGTTGGTCGTTTTGTGAGCATGTATTTGGACGTACTATGTATTTTTGTCATTTCTGGTGGGGTTCAAAAGAGAATAGTTTTGAAGTGTTTAACGACGATTTTAGGTGTGTCCATAAGGCAGACATTCCAAGTGCTCATAAATCCGAATGTGTATGGGTGGTGAGACCGGACGGTTTCTATTTGGGATACCATCAGAAAAATGAAAATCTTTGGACGTTCAAGCATCATGATTGGTGATAATTATGAATTTAAAGTTTTAATTTGTGTTATTGTTTCTTATGTTTAATCTCTTGGCCGAAACCTTTTGAGTTTTGGAATAAGTTTGGATTTTTGTCGAGAAAAAAGAGAAGAAGAAATATAACAATTCACGAAATATTCACTTTTTCAAATATTTAATTATCATCCATATAAGTAAATTGATTATTGTTATAATAAATTGGATCTAAGATCAGATTGGAATGATATAATCGTGTATAATTGTTAATCCGTATGAACCCTGATTTGCTTTTTAATACATTTCATGATCATAATATAATTGATATTACGTGTTGGAGATGAGTGATATGTTTGTGCTATTTGGTTGATGGCTTTGGTGGTGGGTAAGGAAGCAACAGTGCGACAAAGTCGTGTGACTCTGTCACGCCCCGAACCATGGCCTGGGCGTAACACGACACTCGGTACTTGACTGCATGTGACCGAGCGAATCACATGGCTTGTTGAATCATCATGAGGCATATCATAAGCGGAATAAGATATGAATGCATAGTGAGCTTTCGTAAAACACAATAAGTCATAATACTTAATAAAAATACTTGTTTAAACATGAGTGCGGAAATAACATGAATGAGCCAAAGATGGCTATACAATTCTGAATGTCTGACATGACATAACTGACTAGTCTAGTCTAGGAAACCTCTAACATGAGTCTGAACTACTAATCATAACTGCTGGGACAAGACCCCCAACATACCTTAAATGCATAACTGACATAAAAGTAAATAATGACTAAACCCCGAAGGAGATGTGGCTCACCAAAAGTTGATACGTGGATGATCCTATAGAGCAGATGTGTCGTCCTGTAAATCCATACCTGCATCGTGAAATGCAGGCCCCCGGGCAATAGAAAGTGGACGTCAGCACATTGAATGTACTGGTATGTAAAGCAACTGAATGAAATAAACATGGTACATGAAATAATATGATAAGGGCTAAAACTGAAACTGAAACCTGGTCATGAACATGAGTATCTGACATGGACATATATATGTATATCTATATATGTATATGTATAAGTATATACATATACATATATATATATATATATATATATATATATATATATATATATATATATTGAACTAAAACTGAATATAACCTGAACATGAGCATGGAGCGTGAGTAAAGTCTGAAAACAGTAAATCAATGGAAATACATGTATATATAACTGCTTGTAATGTGGAGAGTGCTATAATATAACCGACAACATGATCTGGTACTTGCGTCCTACCAGCAGAACACTCACACCTTGCCAGAGATATGAGATTTAAATAATAATAAGCATGTAAGGATCCAAACTGCATAATGAAGGTGTTGCCTCCTTGCTGACAACCCTTATCCTACGGTGGCTACGTAGTTTCAGGATTTACTGAGCCTTCTCGGTTAACTAAGCAACTCCCAAAAACATGAACATGATATAGTTGGTTAAGAAGCCCATGATTTTCGTGAAATAACTTGTAATCATGATTTCACGAAATTAACTTGTAACATGGTTTCATGAAATGACTTGTAACATGAAATAACTTTTAAGCATGTTCTGAAGTGATATAACATAAACACGGTTTCATATCAAATAGCTTGTAAAACATGGGTTTGAACAATATAGTTACATAATATACTTGCATGAAAACGCGTAAATCATGTAGAGTGTTTTCTTGAAAAAAACATAATGATTCATAACTTGCATGTAGGAACCCATAGGATGCAAAGTATGGGTTTTCATGGATTTCGGATGGATTCTCAATAATCATAATGAAATATCAAGAACTCAATGAAGAATTAATAATAATTCAATACATAATATAATCATGGACACGGACCTAGGGTTATCATGAACATGGTTAAAAACCTTAGTTTTTGTACAACTTCATACTTTTATGGAAGAAGAGGCGTGGGGAAGAACAATAATGTTCCCACACGTAGATAACAACTCTACATACTTAATTGCTCCAAAAACTTGATGAAAATATGAATCTTTGAAGAAAAATCCCAAAATCTTGAATCTTGAACCTTTATGTGGGTTTCTTGAAAACCCTAGCTTAGGAACAATGATTTCCTAATTAGATTTAATGAATACATCTTAGAATTGACTTGGAATGCGTAGAGTAGGCTTACCTTGATGTCTTGGAAGGATAAGAGAAGAAAACCTTCGTTCTAGGGTTTGGAATTGTGAATATTGAAGTAAAAGAACTGAAGGCTTGAATTTATACTAAAGTGAGGCAGAAAATTATATGGACAC
The DNA here is from genome assembly GCF_019175385.1 of Lycium barbarum. Taxonomy (NCBI): domain Eukaryota; kingdom Viridiplantae; phylum Streptophyta; class Magnoliopsida; order Solanales; family Solanaceae; genus Lycium; species Lycium barbarum. The sequence goes on along the minus strand of NC_083345.1, from coordinate 18,732,672 downwards.
TTATACGGTCCGTATAATATGACCATGTTTTATCATGGCACAAAACAGAATGTCGAGTTGAAATTTCATGAAATAAGGACGAATTATATTGTCCGTATAAAATTATATGGACCGTATAACTTGTTCGTATAACATGATCAGTGAGCGGACTGCTCTGCAATCATTCAGTAAAATGGCCATAACTTTTTGTATAGATGTCCCCTTGACCTCTATAATATACCGTTGGAAAGGTATTTCAAAGGGCTAAAAATTTCATCAAGGAAGTTTTCCCAAATTCCTAATTAATAAAGGGGTTATGATCGCTGGAAGTAAGACCTTCTACAAACTCACTTGAAAACATGCCCCCTAGAGTGACTTCCAACATTGTTTTGCCCAAAGACGCTTCTTATGACTTGATAGTTTTCAAAACACTTCCTATAATCCTCATATTGGTTCCATTATATTATCATCTTACGAGTCAAACCTTAGCCCAAAACTATGAGGTGTTATAGACTCGAACAACGCAAAAGTACATTGCGGACAAGTAAAAGTTGAATAAACAGAGCATCTTGATTTTATTTTCATCTATATCAAGTAATCAAAAGTAAATTATTAAAATCGCATGTTAGTAAACCAGTTACTCTCTCTTCCCTTTACCCCTCCATTAAAACAATAAAATAATAATAATAATAATAATAATAATAATAAATAAAAAAGTATATTGTAATTTGTAAATGGGACATTGAGGAGTGGTTTTAGACCACCTCATATCTTCGAAAGAAAGGACGATGTCCATCAGAGTCAATAGTATTAATGTGCGTCTAATAAAGTCTTAGTCATGCAAAGTCAACTTTAATCCTAATCAAAGCTACCTATGGTTGCCTGACCTTAAACCTCTCTAAGCGTTCACATTTGAAAAGTTGATATTTTAGCAACTTATCTCTTCTTTAAGCTTAGACTTTTGCTATGTTTGATTGAGAAAATAGTGCATTTAATGTCGTTTACTTCTATTTTGTAAGATTTTTGTGATTTAGAAGTTATACCAAGGACTTGGGGCTTTAAACCTCATTTAATAGCTTGAGCTAGAAATAGGAAAGCTAACTTGTAAATAAATGGGGTTCATAATTTCGACATCACTTCACGAAAGTATAGAAATTGCAACAGCTCTTTTGGCAATAAAAGGGAAAATACATAATACCCCCCAACGTATACTCGGATTAATTATGACGCACCCAACCTTTGCGGGCGACCTATTACCCCCCTGGCCTTATTTTTTCTGTATTTTTGTACCTTTTTTGGCTGACGTGGCACCAAAAAAAAATTGATGCCCAGTTGCACAGTGGAGAGTGTTGCACATTCTCTGGCACATTAGTGCCACGTCACTGCCACTTGTTAAAGCTACTAATTGCAATTTATTTTTCTCTTTCTTCTTATTTCTCCTTTTTCTCTTTCTTCTTCTTTCTCCTCAATCACCCCCACCGCCGCCGCCACCACCACACTGCCACCATGATTGAACATAGCCCAGTTCGTGAAATCATGGGCAGTTCGTGCAATTTCTACATTGTTGTTAAATTCCATTCCCCATGAATTTCCATAAAATTTAACAAATGGCAAGAGGAGCGGGTTGAACAATTTCCATGAAATTTAACAAACAACAATTTCCATTATTGTTAAATTCCAGTCCATGATTGAACATAGCCCAGAAAGGAAGAAATTGCACAGTTTGTCCTTCAAATGGCAATTTCTTCAAATGTGTGGGGCAAGAGGAGCGGGGGTTTTTTTTTTTGGGGGGGGGGGGGGGCAGCAGCAGCAGCAACAACAGAAAAATAAAGAAATTATACAATCTCGAGTTTTTTTTGGGGGGGGGGGGGGGGGGGGGAGGCGAAGGGGCGGCCTGAAATTAAGAAGAAGAAGGGGGGGCTTATGATGAAATTGAATGTATGTGTTAATGGAGGAAGAAAATGCGTTAAAGAAAATGGGTTGAATGTTTCTTGAAAATAAGCTCTTTATGATTGATGATTAAATTGAATGTGTTTGTTAATGGAGGAAGAAATTGGGTTGAATGTGTGTGTGTGTGTTAATGGAGGAAGAAAATAGGTTGATGGATTTCTTGAAATGAAGAAGAAGAAGAAGAAGAAGAAGAAGAAGGGTTTAGTGATGAAGAAGACAACATTAATGGTTAATTAGTGTAAATATAATTAATAAAAGAAAAATCAAATGAAAAAAAGAAAGGAAAGGTGGCAGTGACGTGGCACCAATGTGGCGGAGAGTGTGCAACACTCTCCACTATGCAACTGGGCATCAATTTTTTTTGGTGCCACATCAGCCAAAAAATGGTACAAAAATACAGAAAAAATAAGGCCAGGGGGGTAATAGGTCGCCCACAAAGGTTGGGTGCGTCATAATTAATCCGAGTATACGTTGGGGGGGTATGTATTTTCCCGACAACAAAAATAATATAGTTGGCAAAAGTCAATATTTGACAATAACTTAGTTTTATTGTTGGCATATATGATGAATCTTTTAAAAATGAACTTTTTTTTGTTGCCATATAATATTGACTATTATTGCAAAAAGTACTTTTGGCAACTAAAAAAAAAGTTGTTGCACGTCGTTGCAATAACAACCGTTGGGAAAAATTTATGCAATAATAAAAAAAATGTTGTTGCTAAATGTCTTCTTTCTTGTAGTACATTCTAAGGCTTGAGAAAGCTTAGTAATGATATTTATCGATTTGGTCAAGAGAATTTCGATAGAATTAAGCAACCCATGTTTAACTACATAAACTCGCTCTTAGTTGTAAAATCGTAAAATGCATTGGATCATTACTTGATAGTAAATTCCATTGTATCCATGCTTGTGGTCATTGATCATTTTACCCGCTTTCTAGTTAGTTTTATCTTTATTAGTTTATAAATCAAAAATCAAATATTGAAAAAGTGTTTGGCTTAGCTTAGTTGGTTATAAATCCTTTATTTTCTCAATCGCCTTTATATTGCTCCTTGTGGATTCGACCCCGACTCATAGTAAGGTAAATTATATTGCGACGACCGTGTACACTTTTTCTTTGAGGAGTGGATTTAGACGTTATCAACATCATTTTCTTGTTCTTATGATAAGAGACAATATATCTATATCTATATATAATATAAAGTTAGGGATAGACAATGTGATGTGACACCTCTTTATGGCCACAATTCATATTTATCTTTTTTCTCAACTAGTAAACTGGTCTGCGCTTCGTGTAGTTCTTAAAACGTTATAAATTTTATGAAAGTGTGATCTTTCTTTGGATATCTAAATTCTAAAAGAAAGTTAATAAATAAATAAACTTAAAATTTTGACAATCGCATATTCAAATTCTCTTCACAATTATGTAGTTCTAAGGTATTAAGATATTTTTTAAAAAAAAATTGAGACCTTTAGTTGTATATATACTCTCGACATTTTTCTTTTAAGATTTACAAAAATATTGTTTCCTTTGAGTTCACTATTTTACATAATTTTTGAAATTCTTCATTGATTTTTGCATTGACATAGACCTTTTTATGTTGTTTTAAATATGTTACTTTTATTTTAAAATACATGAATTTATTGAAAAAAGTTAAAGAAAAAATGCATAATTTTGATGTTAAATAAGGATAAAAGAAATGACTTTAATCCCAACATTTATGAATTTGCTTCAATAAAGAAAATGACATATTACAATACTAATACACATACAAATTTGAACTAATATGCTAATAAGCCTACGTCTTATGTTGACTGGAAATGAAAAAGAAAGAAATACACAGAAAAGGAGCAACAAATGACAAATAAGTACACCAAATAATTGATGTACGCTTTTGTTTGCTATCAAATAATTGATGTACGCTTTTGTTTGCTAAACACCTGATAACTCGAATGAGATGAACCTATAACATTGAAAACAAAATCTTATCTTTAAATAAATTGTAATACGACAACAACCTTAAATATAAACCTTTCCTATATTTTCTTTAAATCTTTCATTGATTTTTTTTAGGGATAAGACACTATTACCCCTGAACCATATCCGAAGTTAATACGACACACCTTATCTTTCCCTGGGTCCTATTACCCCCCTAAACTTATTTAAAACAAAATATTTACCCCCTAAACGCTGATGCCCACTCTCATTTTATTTATTTTATTTTATTAAAATTCAGCTTACTTGTCATTTAAAAAAAAAAATTGAATTTTCTACAGGAGGGGATCCTATGCCCCAAAATTTTAGAGGAAAGATTTACTCCTATGTGAAACAACAACAGCTAGATACCTTTTTTTTTTTTTTGGCAATATATATGAATATTACCATTAATAACTCAAAATCATACAAAGCTCTGAGCACCCATCCTCACAACCACCTTCAAGGAAGGAAGTTGTGAGAAAATAAGCCTCAAAATGAACTAGAACAAAGTACGAAATTTCTGCCAAAAAACTCTACATCTATGTGCTCTCTTTGCTGTGGTAAAAAACTCAATCCTCTCTACAATTTCTGTTGTGATCCGACCTACAATACCAACATGTTGTACAATTCTCCCTTTAAATTGTTTCTAGTTCCTTACTTTTCAACACGTAGATACATTTTTATACATAATTATACACTTTATATGGGGTAGATATATTATTTATATAAGTATATAAATATTGTATAATAATGTGTAAGGGTATTTAAACACTGTTGCAATAAAATATTTACTATTCCTGACAAGAAACGTGGAAAAATTTAAGTGACGATTCTTGTGTGGTACATCACAATTTGTAGGGAGATTTTGAGCTGCAATACGTAGGCTTTAAGCACCCAAAAGGCCAGATTTTTAATTTTTTGAGACCTTTGCTTGACCATTCGTTGTTGGAAAGTGAGTTGACGGTTTGATTACTTTTCGTTGATATCTTATCCCTCAGGTAATGGTAATTGCAGAGAGAATTTGCACCATTGTGTAATTTATTGATCATCTTATCTCTCAAGAAAAGGTAATTACAGAGAAAATTTGTACCACTGGGTAATTTATCAGTTTATGAATTTCGTAGCATCTACAATTTAAGAGATGTCCTATGAGATTCTTAGTTGAGAGTGATCCGGCTTCTCAATGGGAGATATCAAGTATCAGTTTTGACACTACAACATTTGGTGTATTATTTTTTTTTCCAAATATTTATTGTTGTGAAGCGACAAGGTTATCCAGATTGTTATTTGCAACCGGAGAAGATAGACCGATCTATATATAATATAAAGTTAGGCATAGACAAGGTCATGTAGCCCCTCTCTATGACTTCCATTTGTATTTATCTTTTGTCTTAAATTTTTGGCATTTCCCCCTTATAGGATGTCTAGAAAATCTGGAAAAAAATTAAATACACCTTATTTATTCATTCCTTATTATTAAAAGTATCATTAATTTCATTTATACCCACGTCCTCTCTCCACTCCTCATGAGTATTAACTTATGGTCTCCTTTTTAATGCCCACATTTCCTTTCCCATAATATCTCATTCCTTTGATCATAAATAACGTGTATATACACCTCTCTTTGACTAAGAACACGTTTATCTTTTTTCTCTTGTGTTTGACCTTTTTCCTATTTTTATCATTTTTGTTCAATGCTAAAAATACTTAAGTCACTTTTTAAATTCTCTTAACTATGTTGAATATGCCATGTTAAAAAACTGAAAAGTTATTTCATTCCCTTAATAACACATTCATTGTCTTCTTATTCCTAAAAGGTTTGTCCCACTTCTCTAATTAACAATACTACAAATGGATATATAGTAATGTCTCTGTCTTTTCATATTCTTTGCAAGTAACTATTTATAATTTGCAAGATGCTGGAAATATTTGAATTGGAATGCGTAGACAAATATTTTCAAAGACAGTATATTAGTAAGTCTGCTCAGTCATCTTTTTTACTCTAAGCTATGTGTCTTCTTTGATTGCTTTCGGCGTACTTCCTTTTTTGCAAAAATGTTATGTTGGTTTTTTTTCTGAATCTAGCTACATCTTATCTTTTCTGTTTTTAAATCTTTTGTATCTAAATGTGTTTATGTGTTTTGTTATTTTCCAGGGGAGGGGACGTGTGGAAGTAAAGAGCATGACAGAGAGTTATGGTGGAATGCTTTATTATTTCCTTCTACCTTTTATTAGTTAGATCAACACAATTCTTCTATTTGAATTTGTTTTCCTATTTTATTTTTTATATGTATCTTTCCCTTATATATTTAGTTTTTGTTAGTTATGTGTATTTGGAGAAGTTTTAGATCAATAAGGGATTATACAATGTAGATATTAAAAGAAGATGCGAATGCAAATTTAATATTTCTCATTGTTCTTCTTCTTTTTCTGTGTCAACTAAATTTTGCAAACAAATAATTTCATTTCACGCAATCATATCTTTTTTTTTTTGGCCTTTTTTATGTTTATATTCAATGTTAAAAAAAAAAAAATCCAAAAAGTTACTCACTTATCTCTCTTAGTTAAATTATGTTAAAGATATAATGACAAAAAAGTTAAAAAGTCATTTCTTTAACTCTCTTAATTTTTGTTGTTAAAACAAACATATATTTTAAAAACTGAAATAGGAACGGAATGCAAAAGGCAAAAATTAAAATATAAAAAGTCAATGTTGACAGATAAAAAGGAAGGCCTTTAGCAGAAGGACTTGAAGGTGAAAACTTTGCAAACAATACTTTGGTTATTCGAAAGATAATAGAAATTACCTTGATATAGTGTACAATAGTTTTTATTTGGGTCGGAGACTTGCAAAAGGTTTGTTTCATCTTTATTTATCTTACTTTCTTGAAAATTAGTGAATATGGAGCGGTGCAGTTTGTAAATTCATAATATGCTTGCTTTGTTCGTCGATATTCATTCATATGAAACAAAATAATTATTATGGTTATTGGATTTGAAATTATGTCTAGATTTTACGATAAAAAGGATTAATTATTATACTTAAAATTTTTATTATGAGGATTTACAATTAAGGAAGATGCATTGATTGAATCTAACTTAAGAGAACATTTGATCTATAAGCAAATATTATTTAATATATGTGATTGTTAATTTGTATTGCGGTAATGAATCTTGAAAATAGTATGTCTGGAACTCACTGATTACATCCCTTTATTATTTTTTAATTTATCTAAAAAATGAACGGGTAGGAAATAAGGAAGGAGATGGAAAAGAAAAATAGAAAATATAAAAACCAAGTGTTAATTTTACGATCGCGCAAAGACTTGGAAAACCATTTCATCTGGTAGCGTTTTGTGGAGCTTAGGTTTTCCAATGTTCTGAAACTCTGTCATTAAATTAAAATATTTTATTTTGAATTAATCTTCCAAACTTTGCAAGTCTTTTTGGACAAATTGTATATTGTTATCTTGTGATCTTATCTATATTTGATTTGATTCTAACTTACAAGCATCAGTTTTTATCATCTTCAAGTTCAAATCAAAACAAAGTTCCAACTTCTATAACATACACATACACCCCAAGTATAATTATATTTCCATGTAACTATTAATGGTTGGTATAGTAAATGTCAGTCAATGTCATGACTTTTCATATCTTAGCATTTATTTGTAATGATGAAACTTACCTTTTACATACCAACAATTACTATATTGATTACTACATTTTTCAAATACGGGGAAAGCAAAGTAATTTTAGTAAGAGATTAATAGTATAATGAGGAATGAAATAAGTAGACTACCATTAATTTGATGCAATATTTTAAATCCTAATATAGGATTAAATTAAAAAATTGAGAAAAAGATAAGTAGAGATCCAGGCCAAAGAGAAATGCCACATCAGCTTTTCCATTTCTTCATATATATATATATATATATATATATATATATATATATATATATATATATATATATAATAGATATTCTCACCGCCAATTTTGAAAGAAGTCGGCGATATCTGCACCACTGGGCGACTACCTTTTCTCAAGCACTAGTTAACTTATCCGCGCTTTGCGCCGTTAGACACATATTTTAATAAATTTTCTTGACATAAAGGAATAAAAATTTATTTAACAGCGATTATAAAGAACAGACATACAACAACAAAAATATTAAAAGACAAAATCAAATATGTAAAAGTATGCTTATATGAATAAAACTGCATATAAATTCTTAGTAACCTTTTCCTTCTGTGTTTTTAATAATCCAAATAAATACAAATTATAAAGTATAGCACAATATACTATCCATGCACTAAACTAAAAATGTTTATTTCTTGTTATCCTTGTATGGAGCAAAAGGTAAGTTTTTATGCTTTCATAAATATTAATTATGGCTAATATCATCACCGGTTGTTGGCAGAACGAATTGTGACAATAACCATGACAGTCTGAACATTCTAATTATGTAATTTGATTTCTGAAGACTTGATCGAAGCTCAGCATTAAAATTATTATATCTATGCATCAAGAAGAATGAAACCTCACTATAACTCATGGAATAAAATATCATACTCGCCATTCAAGTGATCAGTGATTGCGCTTTTGATTTTAGTGTAATTTCTTTTCTTCATCTCTAGATCCAAAGAAGTGATGTAATCACGCCTAGTATTGACTTTTCTATTTAAACAAATCCAAGTGACACCTTTTAAAAATAATAATAATAATAATAATTGAAAAAATAGGGAAGGCATATTCACTTTGTTTCCGATATAGAATTTCGACACTTTTTTTATTGTCAATTTAAATTTTTTATCAGACGACATATTAGAAATAGAAATTAAAAATCCATCAAATTATAATACCTCGTGCATCGTTTACATTTTTTTTTATTTATCAGAAATGAATTTGAATTCTCAAATCTGTGAAATATATATATGCAATAACATTACAATTTAAATGGTACTCTACTACTTTGGCATGTCCCAAATTTCAAAAATGTTATATTGAAGGAAAAAGAAGAAGTATTATTTACCCTTTACATAAGTTAGGCCATTAATAGCCGGGGATCACGGCATTGCCGTCCTTCAAATATATATTGTTTTTTTGCCGCAAAAACATATAGTAAGATTGCATAATTTTTAAAAACTATAAATAAAGTAGATTAGCTCCGTCATATATTGTTATACATGTAAAAATAAACAGAAATTCGTATAAATGGAGGAATTTATATATGAAAAAAATGGAGGGCATCTCGATAGAAAATATATATATATATACATAAACAACGAGAACTAATAGTCATACCTTAGAATACCTAAAGCACACATGATATAGCAATTCAACCAAGACACTGTTGTAATTTGTTTGTGGTCCTGAAATTTAATTTCTTTGTCTTACCTTCTCAAATGAGCAACATCTCTTTTATACTTCACAGAGGTATATGAAGAGTCTATATTCGAGATTTATTCTTAATAGTACTGGGGATTTCTTTTTATTGGTATACGTTACGTAACTGCTGTAACTTGTAAGTAATAAATTATATTGAAACTCAATAAAAAGGGGTGGAGTATTAATTATTGAGCTAATTATTGTCGTTGAAATAAAATACATAAAAAGATAGGATAATGAACAAAAAAATTAAAAACATGTCAAAAAAGGAGAGAAAAGATAGTAAATATGATTCTTGGCCAAGGAGAGGTGCCTCATCACCTTTTTCTATTCCTAGCTTTAATTTGCACTTAGAGGATTTTCTTACATTTATATTCTCATGTAACTGTTATGCATAATGGCTGGTATGATAAATGTCAGCAAATATCATGACTTTTCATACCGGTGAAAATCATTTTCACCCCATAACTTTGCTTTAAAAATCAAACCCCCCCATTCTCCCCCTTTATCTTAATAGACTTTTTAAAATTCTTATTTTACCCTTACATTATCAACTTGTCTTCTTTTCTTTTACTTCTTTAAAATCATGATTATTTTTAATCTCTTTAATCTATGTAACAAATTTCCTATAAAAAATAAATATTATTTTGGAGACGGAAAAGAAAAAGTGAGAAATACTAGTTAAGTATATAACTTAATGTTGTTCGATAATGAAATAAATGAGAATAAATAAATAAATATTTTTTTTCAATAATGATCAAAATTCTAATATCTATTTGTACACGTAGAAATAACAGGTAATAATAACTTGTTAAATATATTTTAATGTTGGTAATACAAAATAATTAATAAAATAGAGGTATATTCTATAACAAATTCCTAAAAGATTATCTATTTATATTATAAATGAATTTTAAATTATAATTTAAAATATTCCATTAATGACAACCAAAGTTCGTTTATATACTGACAATAGAGAATAAGAGAGAAGTGAAATTTAAATATACATATATACATAAATGTAAAAATAACAGGTAACACACACACACACATGCATGTACATAAATATCAAACATAAAAAGTAACATTAGATTTTGTGATAAATTTATGAAAGGATTATTCTACTTATAATATAAATTTAAATAAAAATCTATACAGACCCAGGTTAAAAAAAATAGTAATTATATAATATAAAAAGGTATTACATTGATGGAGGATTGAAAATGTCAAGGGTAAAAATAGACATTGCATACGATAAAGGCGGGAGAATGTCTATTGTTCATAGTTGATGGAAGTTTGATTTTTAAAGCAAAGTTGGGGATGAAAACCTTTTCATATTTTAGCATTTATTTGTATTGAAACTTACCTTTTAAAAACCAACAATTACCACATTGATTACTATATTTTTCTAAGTTAGAAGCAGAGATTAATAGTAATAACGAGTAATGAAATAAATAGACTACCATTAATTTGATGCAATATTTTTAATCCTAATATAAGGCAAAATTGAGAAAAAAGATAAATAGAGATCCTGGCCTGTGCGCCACATTAGTTTTTTTTATTCCCTCCTTTATATAGATATATAGATAGACACGGATTAACATTTATTTGTAAAGAAATTTACCTTTACATACAACAATTACCACATTTTTCTAACCGAAACCTAAGGCCATAAAAGGAAAGTAAAGGAATTTTAGGAGAAGATATCTATAGTTATAATAAGGAATGAAGTAAATAGACTACCATCAATTTGATTCAATATTTTTAATCATAATATAAGGAAAACTTTTAAAAATTTGAGAAAAAAGATAACTAAAGATCTTGGCCAAAGAGGTATCCACATCAGCTTTTCCATTTCCTGTTTTATATAGATATAGATTACCATTTATTTGTAAGGAAACTTACCTTTTGAATGCCAACAATTACTACGTTGATTGCTACATTTTTCTAACAGAAACGTAAGGCAATACAAGGAAAGTAAAGGAAATTTAGGAAAAGAGATTAACATTAATAATAAGGAATGAAATAAATAGACTACCATTAATTTGATGCAATATTTTTAATAGGGAAATTTTAAAAAATTACGAAAAAATATAATTAGAGATCATGGCCAAAGAGGTATGCCACATTAACTTTACCTAGGGTGTCAATGGTATGGTTCAGGCGGTTATTTTATAAAATTTATACCGTACCACCAATTTTTTGGTTATTTCATTTTGTAGAACCACAATTAGACAGTTCTAATATACAGTATACAAATGAAGTAATGGTGTAGAGATGACAATATCATTACAAGATATAAAATTAAAAGATAATAAAATCTCAAGAAATATTAAGTGAATTAAGCTATTATCAAACAAATTGTAGTTATCTTTTTTATGTCCTTGCGGATTTAAAATAAAAATAGAAACCTAGCTCCTTACAATATTGGTTGTACTGTACTAAAAGTTTCCCTATTGATTTCAAAGTTTGAAGAGAAGGTAGTCCATATACACAATCCAGCCAGAATATTATTCAGAGTATATAAATAAATTAGTACTATATCCATAAATTTTACACGAAAGCACGTGATTCGTGCTCTCACTTTAATGTTTAAACTCATTTTACGTTCGTCCTATATTAAATTATTGTATTTATCTTTTACATTTTTATATAAATTAGTCAATGTACTATTTGTAAATTGATAATGTATACTAGACAAATTTAGTTTTTTTTTATTTTTCTTTTTCTCAAGAAGGAAAAAAGTTCATTAATTAAATTATATTAACAAAATTTTGGGGAAAAGATCATGGATTCCCTCCCCCCTCCCCCCCCCCCCCCCCCCATCACAGACGGATCCATTTTCTTAAATTTTCCTAAACAGTTATGTTGTGCAAATCCACATCAAATCAAATAGAATTAAAACCGATTTTCCCTTTTATATCTGTCTAAGATTTTGTTACTAAGATCTGAGAATTTTTTTTATATAAATTTGCATCACCTTCTACATCTTTTAATTAACATCGATCCAAAATGAGTCATCCCTCTATCATCATCCTATTCATGTTGTTATTTATTTTTTCCCTTAACCAGCTTATAACTGCTTGTTTTCCACCTCCGAGATTTCACTTACAGGTCATCGACGATCTTGGTTCCGGTTCCCCTCAACTGAAACTTCATTGTGCTTCTAAAGATGATGATTTTGGCATCCATTTTCTATCCAATACCCAAGACTTTAGGTGGTCGTTTTGCGAGCATGTATTCAAACGTACTATGTATTTTTGTCATTTCTGGTGGGGTTCAAAAGAGAATAGTTTTGAAGTGTTTAACGACGAATTTAGGTGTGTCCATAAGGCAAACATTCCAAGTGATCATAAATCCGAATGTGTTTGGGTGGTGAGACCGGACGGTTTTTATTTGGGATACCATCAGAAAAATGGAAATATTTGGACGTTCAAGCATCATGATTGGTGATAATTATGAAGTTGAAGTTTTAATTTATGTTCTTGTTTCTTACGTTTGATCTCTTGGCTAAAACATTTTGAGTTTTTAGAATAAGTTTGGATTTTTGTGGAGAAAAAAGAGAAGAAGAAATACAACAATTCACGGAATATTCACTTTTTCAAATATTTAATTATCATCCATAAGTAAATTGATTATTGTTATAATAAATTGGATCTAAGATCAGATTAGTATGATATAATCGTGTATAAGTGTAACTCCGTATGAACCTTGAGTTGCTCTTTAATACATTTCATGATCATAATATTATTGATATTACGTGTTGGGGATGAGTGATATGTTTGTTTGCGCTATTTGTTTGATGGCTTTGTTGGTGGGTAAGGAAGCAACAGTCCGACAAAGTCGTGTGACTCGAACAACATCGGATTAATTTCTTAAGGAGTGAAAAGTACATTTTGGATAAATAAATGTGAATAAACAGAGTATCTTGATTTTATTTTCATCTATATTAAGTAATCAAAAGTAAATTATTAATATCACAGGTTAGTAAACCAGTTCCTCTCTTACCTTTACCCCTCCATAAAAAAAAAGCAGTATATTGTAATTTGTAAATGGGACATTGAGGAGTGGTTTTAGACCACCTCGTATATTCGAAAGAAAGGGCGATGACCATGAAAGTCAACAATGTTAATGTGCGTCTAAAAAAGTCTTGTTCATGCAAAGTCAACTTTAGTCCTAATCAAAGCTACCTATGGTTGCCTGACCTTAAACCTCTCTCAGCGTTGACATCATTTTCTTGTTCTTATGAATAAGAGCCAACATATCTATATCTATATCTATATATAATATAAAGCTAAGCATAGACAGGGTGATGTGACATTTCTCACCATCATTTATATCTATCTTTTTTCTCAATTTTTTAAGCTTTCAACCTTTTTTTTTTTTCAATAAAAAATTTAAAATATACATGGGGTTACAATATAAGTTAATGTTTACTCATGACCGCAAAATTAATAGCAATAGTCAAGTGATGTATCATGACTATTGAACGTGCTATTTTTATTGAACATGCTACTTTCTCTCTCATCGTGAGTATATTGAACTTTTGACTTCTTATTATATGGTATTTTACTGCAGATCACAGATACTCAAAGGTAAATAAAAACAATACCATAGGTACGCTAAAGAAAGAGATGATCAGGGTTTTTGGTCTTAATTGGTTTTCTTTAAAGCTAAAATTAGGCATATTTTAGTCTTCTCATGTTTAGTGCAATGTTTCTTTTGAGAGCGATATTGGATATATATAGTGAAAAGAAAAAACTTATATCTTCTTCTGGTAACAAATGATTGAAGTTTATTTGTACAGTACCTCTAATTTTGAAAAATATATTGCAGGGACTGTTTAAGAAAGTACGATTCTCACAACGATATAAATTTCATAAGTATTTTTCTAGTATATTTTCTCGCTTCTTATAAAATGGTGATTAGAAATTATTTTATTCCTCTATATGTATGAAATCATTTTTTGTTGAATTTGTGAAACTTTTGATGAAAAGTATATCCCTGTGAATACCCATTTGGATTTAAAGATGTATTATCTAGTTGAAACTTCCTATTATGTGATTGGATTCCTCCTGGTGTTTCTTTTGTGGGAACCTTTTAATTTATCTTAATACATTTATCCAAAATAAAATTAATCTTCATACATTCTAACTGAGAGTATATTGTTCATTTTTTGGAAAATTTGAGAATTAATTATGAAATGAAAGTATTATTTGTCTTCTAAATTTCTGAAGGAATCAGTGGCGGAGCCACACTATGCCGCGGGTGTTCATTCGAATCCTCTCGGCGAATTTTTTTTTACTATTTTTACAAGGTTAAAATTATTTTTTATGTATATATAGTAGATGTTGAGCCCCCTTAATCTTTTTCGTATGTTTACTTTTTTAAATTTTGAATCCCCTCAGTGAAAATCCTGGCTCCACCACTAGAAGGATTATATTAGAAAAAGATTCTGATTAAGAAACTTTTTTTTTTTTTAAAAGAGCTAAATAGAGCAAATTGGGAATTTACCACTTCTACTTCTTTCTCTCATTTAGTGATGGATTGTGTAATTTGCTTATGAAATGATATAAGTTCTGTAAATGAATAGGGTTTTCTAATAAATTTGCCTTGATGTTTGAAATTGGTAATATTCCTTATTCTTGGAATCAAAATTATAACATGAAAATATAAGAATATTTAGTTAGAAAGCTAATTTCGTGCGTTGTTTTCCAATATTTTAAAAGTGGTATTTTCTTAATTTTTATTTAGTATTTTAAAATAATTATTTTCTTAGCCGAGAGCCTATCGAAAACATCCTTCGTACCTCGCAAGGTCGCAGTAAGGTCTGCGTACACTCTGCCTTCCCCAGACCCCACTTGTGGAATTACACCGGGTATGTTGTTGTTGTTGTTAAAATCATTATTTTCTCTATTTGTCCTTATTATTTTATACATTATTTTGAAAATCCAAAAATTAAATACATACAAAAGAAGAGAAAAAGAAGGATGATAAAAAGATTTTATATAGATTTAGAACTAAACTTTATTTTGAATTGTTTTATGTTTGTTATTCTTTAAATTAATGCTATATCATAAAATTACAAAAATGTTACTACACTACACATATAAAATTATATGTTATGTTGGATTTTTAATTCAGTATCTTATAATTTTTTTTTTTTTTTTACTGAAGTTATTTAACCATGTTAATATCCTTTTGTAGGTATGGCACGTACGAATATCATCCAACTTTGGCAAATGGCAAGAGCAACTGATAACATTATGATTAAGGAATGTAGAGAGATAAAATTAATAAAAAGGCAAAAATATATATACTAATATAACAAAAATTATTTTATCTAATTTCAATTTTTTAACGACCGCGCGAAGCGGGACATGTTCACTTACTAAATTGAGAGCTTATTTTGAAGAGGGTAGAAGTATCTGCATAAGGGTTTAAGTAGGTCGTATTCTTTTTAGAAGTCTTATTGCCCTATTAGCTCGAGAACTTCTTGTAGGAAAATATATACCAAGAACACGAATAATATATGACGAAGAACATAAAGATGAAGGCTCGAAAATATGAACAACGAACATTGGATTGGAGGCTTAAAACACATACGAAACACTTTCCTAAAAACGATATTTGCTCTCTCCTCTGCGAGATTGCTATGGGATTGTACGCAAATAGTTTTACTCGATATGACAAGCCTTTTAGAAATCTACACTGAGCAAACAGTGGAAAAATCCATTTTAGGAAAGCAAGAACTTTTCTGATTTTCAAGAGCAAGATATTGTAGAAGAGTAAAGAGTTTTCTCTCTTAGAAGAAAGAAAAAAGTTACGTTGGATTAAAAATAGTTGAGTTTAAATAGAATTGGTGATAACCCAAGACTGAAAGGACACAACCTTTAATTAAAAGACACCTTTTTCTTTTAAAAACACTTTAATTAATTTATGTTTAAATAAAATCCCAACAATCCCCACTTATTTAAATATAAATCAAGACTTAAAAATCAAATAATATTTATGCGTAGAATAATGTATCTTTCGATTAGAACATTATATTAGTATAGTATCACAAGATGAAATCGAAATCCCATGTAACATAATAGCTTTGAACATGTTATTCCTTGTGATAATATCGGTGACACTATACACATAAATATTTCATTCTTGCTTTCCACTCAACATGCTTAGCACTTTTATGGCCATGTGCTATCAAAAATTCATGAACATTTATGAGAGTAACTCCACCTCTCAATCGAAGTGGCACCACTTCTATGTTCATATAGGTGAAATTCTTTCAGTGTCTTTGTCACATTTGAGACACTTGTTCCTTGAACTGAACTTTATTAAGAGTATAAGAACTCAACCCTCTAATCGGTGACAACCAGTACTAGTATACCTCTTACTTAAGTACTGAAACATCCACGTATCAATAACTTGTTGTTACCCTTTGAACCGATAACTATTCATTTCATAGTGTTGGGTAGGGTTGCCATTATTGGTGGACCTGATTAAGGAGTTTTAGTTTAATTAACTAGAGGTTGGTTTTCACCAACTTCCTTATAAGAGTTTTAATAATTGGATCACCAAAAATTTTTTTTTTTTTTCTCCACAGATATGAGAGAAATAATTCCTTCTTGAATTAACTTGCTCACATAACTATGTCGAAGATTTATGTGATTGATTTCACATAGTATATTTTTATGCTCAAATTAAAGTGGCCTGACTATCATAAAGTTGAGCTCACACTTTGCAAAATCAATGGATTTAAAAAAAAATCCTCAAGCACTCAACTCCTCTCCTTGCTCTACTACTGCAAGTCTATTCTTGATTTCAATAAATTTCACCTCCTCCCAAGATAAAACGCCCATCATGTGATAAATTTATTTTCTCACATACTAGATATCAACTTTCACGGTATATCCTTATAAAATAGTATATGAAACTTAGAGTTTACCAAATCTTTAGTTTTCTAAAGAAAACCAAGAACTCGACTACTGGGCCTTCCAATAGCGTTTGCTTACACAAATTAAGCTATAATTCACTTGCTTATACAAGTTAAGCTATAATTCTTCCATCATTATTAATTAACTCGATCAAGGATCAAATAGAGTATTGACCTCTTTTATGTTTAAGTGACTAAATTTATTTAGCACTTTCTCAATGTAATGAGATTAACTCAATACATAACCCCCACTATTTCGTTTAATCTTAATGTCCAACATAGTATCAAATTATCCAAGATCCTTTATATAGAATATTGGAATAAAGGAAACCTCGTTGTTTCTATTCTGATATATAAACCTCTTTGTTTCTATTGTACCATAGAAATCTTTTTTTTTTTTTGTATTATGTTTTTCATATCATTGCTTGTAATAACATATCCACAAATTAACTAGCATAAAATGATACTTTTCTTAAAAAGTCACAACCTTTCAAGTATTCATGAAAGAACACCACTTTTAAATGACACCCCTTCATGAAAGAACACAACTTTTCATCTTTGAAAGCATAAAAATAATTGTCTAATATTGACTTCTAATCATAAGCCAGATATCCCTACACTTTAAACATATCAAGTGTCTTTTCATATCGCATTTAGAGAAAACTCAATTCACTGACTCATGTTCTCTAGATCTCATATTCTTTTTAGTATAGACACGTACTTGTAAACAATATAATATGTCATATCATCCAGCAACTTGAAAGTAAACTCATATATGATCTAGCTTTATGCAAGAATAACGAATGACAATAATCACCAATGTATCATCTACCATGACATTTATGAAAATAAATTCACAAAATCACAAAGGATAGAAATTCATAAATAATAATAAGTAAAGTTAAAAAAGTGTAACCCCATTTTTGTTGCCATTTTCTCAATTGATTGTCTTGACTTGGATCATCTCTGCCATATCAAAATCAGAGAAGACATATGATTTTCCTTCATGTCTTGGCATGTGGCAATGATGATAAAATCATGTCGTTCGCTTCTTTTCTCTTTCTCATGGCAATAGATATCTTCTTCACAATGTAATGCGGTAATTGTTTTAATTTTTGACTCTGCCTTGAAACCAAGGACTGAAGAATTAATTCCCCACTCTCACTCGGACATTGTGTGATGTCTGCGAATGTTTTCCATGATTAAACCTAACCTTCATATTAACGCTTCAAGGAAACCAAAGAAGTGAAGCGTCACCAAACTTTAACAAACTGAAATTCTAATACCTCTAAACAAAACAAACCACCACAAGTGATTACCACTAATTCTTATAAATCAATATAAGAAGTTTCAACACTCTTATTATACTTTGCCAATTAGAATATGACTTTTGTCGAACAATCACCACAACCGCAACAGACTTCTCTGACCATATATCAAATATTTCTCCAAAATAGGCAGTGTCTTCTTCATCAAATATCGTATTTAGATTGTAGGAAAATATATACCAAGAATACGAAAAATATATGACGAAGAACACAAAGATGAAGGCTTGAAAATATGAACAACGAACATTGGATTGGAGGCTTAAAACACGTATGAAACACTTTTCTAAAAACAATATTTGCTCCCTCTCCTCTGCAAGATTGCTATGGAATTGTACGCAAATAGTTTTACTGGATATGACAAGCTTTTTAGAAATCTACACTGAGCAAACAGTGGAAAAATTCATCTTAGAAAAGCAAACTTTTCTGATTTTCAAGAGCAAGATATTGTAGAAGAGAAAAGAGTTTTCTCTCTTGGAAGAAAGAAAAAAAAGTTACGTTGGATTAAAAGTAGTTGAGTTTAAATAGAATTGGTGATAACCCAAGAATGAAAGGACACACCCTTTAATTAAAAGACAAATTTTTCTTTTAAAAGCACTTGAATTAATTTATGTTTAAATAAAATCTCAACACTTCTAACATCTTTTACTTTTATATTTATTCCATAAAATGTTGTGCCTAAGATAAAGTTAAATGAGAAACACAATAAGTGAAATTCCACATTGTTATTAGGATCAAAGTTTAGTTAGTTATTTCTCTTGTAGTGTAGTTTAATCTACTACTATAATAATTTGATTATCATTTTTATAAAAAGATCAATTGATGCTTATCACTGAAGTTTACCAGCAATATATTAAGTGTTTCTTCAATCACATCTATATCTCTATTTTAGTGGGAATTAATGCATCATCATCTTACGATGTAAAGAGAATATGTACACTCTCGAAAAACTTTTTATATGCCGAGTTGATGCCAAGTCAAACAATTTATTTTTAAGAGCTACAAATTTGAGTAAGACAACAAATACAGTCAAACCTCTCTATAACAGCATCGTTGAGTCCGAAATCTTTTGGTTGTTATAGAGAAATGCTGTTATACACCTATAATGGCATTGACATTTAAATAATATTTTGCTGTTATAGGCAAAAAGATGCATAAAATCTAATTTTTTTATTCTTAATTGTCAAATTCTAAGCTTAATTACACTTTGTATAACGAAGAAAAAACTTTTAATGATGGAAATTATATATTCATATGATATTTTTTTGTCATAAATAGTGTATCAAAGGATAAAATATTTGGTCAAAAATCTCTACACATATTATTGGTACTCATAGATATTCTATTTTTATATAGATGGTTAATTATTATATTACCTAAAAAAGAAGATAGCTATTATATGGGGGTAATTTTAAAAAGAGCGTACTATTATAAAGTTGGATGTTGCTGTTATAGGTGAAATGCTGTTATAGAGAAGTAAAATATAACATTAAAAATCGGTTTTGAAAAAATTTGATTGTTATAGAGAGGTGTTATTATATGCGGATGCCGTTATAGAGAAGTCCGACTGTATTCGTCGTTCATTGATTTCCTAAAAACGTGCGAGTAATTTTTTTCGCTGGACTCTCTGATCTACCATGTAGTAGTTATAATAAGCTAAAGTAGCAAAGGTGTTTCCGTTTCTAATGATTTGAACATCCACTTCTCACGCAAGGGGGATAATAATACTAAGAAGAGGCTAGGAAATAATGAAAGGGAAAGCCACTAAATGGACAAAGACTTTGAATTTTCACAAGTCCACCCAAATTAAATTAATACTCCCTACGACGACATTTATTTGGTGACATTTGAAATAAATGTCAGAAAATAAAGGATTTCTTGATATTTATGAACAAATGTTGTAAAAACAATGACATTTGGTTAAAAATTTCATAAAAACAATGACATTTGGTGTAAAATGTTGCTAAAATAATGATATTTGTTGTAAAATGTCGTTGTTTTTAACGACATTTAGCGAAAATATCGTTAAAATAATGACATTTGATACAAATGTCGAATATGTCATGACATTTGGTCCAAAATGTCGGCATTTTTCATGACATTTGATGTAAATGTCATTAAAACAGTGACTTCATAAAAATGTCGAATATATTGTGACAATTGTTTCAAATGTCATACTATTAGTCTCTAATTGTTTCAAATGTCATATTATTAGTCTCTAATTACCACCATTTACATCTAATGTTGGAAACCTAGATCTTTTAAAACTAATTTCACCCTTTAAAGGGCAAAGGTCCAAAATTTGCCCCGGACTATACGATTTGAGCAAATTTACCTTCCTTTGAGAAAGTATCTCTTTTTCACCTTCATTGATATCAAAATGACTAAATTTTGCCCCTTATGGGCTAATGGCAACAACATATATAAAGGGAAAATTTTGACCGTTCATAAAATTCAAGGACCAATTCAGATAATTCACAAAGTTCAAAGGCAATTTTATTTAAACCTTGCACCCTAAACAATTTATTTAAATCCAATGGAAGGTAATTAAGAAGTCACTAACTATGAATAACTTTTTAAAATGGATAAATACATGCCAAAGTACATCAATTTAATTAATTAAACGTATAGACTCTTTTTCCCTTTAATCATAACTTAATTATGATTTTTGCGAATGATCCAGATTTGCCGTATATACCATCTTCTATGGTGGCGCGATGTTCTACATGAATCCATGTTCTAAGGACATCATATCAAAGTTGTACACTTAGAACCTCGATACGATTTTATTTATTTATCGTGTCCAAGATTTTGTTCTTTTTTGCTCTTTTTCGGGCTTCTTCTCTTTCCTTTTTGACATCTATGGTAGAGATTGAAGGTATTTGGCCCTCTTGAACTTACAAATGATCTAAATTTACCCTTTATGATATTGTCGTTAGCCCGAAAGGGCAAAAGTGAGTCATTTTGGTAACAACAAAAGTAAAAAGGAGACACTTTTAACATAGGGTAAATTTATTCTAAATCGTATAGTCCGGATAATTTGAGCGTTTGCCCCTCTTTATAGTTAACTCTAGGAAAAAACTTATTGGATGCATAAATATAACTATAATATACGGTCGAACCTCTCTATAATGACAACATTTGTCCAAAAATTTCATGGCTACTATAGTGAGATGCTGTTATGTATGTATACTGACATTTGATGTTTAGATCCCATTTAGTTGTTACAAACAAAAGGACGCAAATAATTATTTTTTAGTACTTTTTACATACAAACGAAAACAATAAACTTGTTAATTTTAAAATCTCAATAGATTTTCATATCTAATTAATTAAAAATTGAAAATACTAATAAATTACTAATAGATCCATAACTAATTGTACCATACCGATAAAGAATTAAAATCTAAGGAACATATGCATTTAAAATTAATTGAGAATTTAAATATTTCAAGTTTGACGTAAGAATTCTACAATTGTAGGTTGTTTGTAAATTCTAGTCTCTTATTGATAATATAACACTTGAATTGACTAAGAATTTTGTCCAAACTTTCAGCAAAAGGGAGGTAATTTTACAGCTATAGGGGCACTGCTGCATGCTATTATAGGTAGAATATTGTTATAGAGAAGTAAAATATAACACGAAAAATTGGTTACCGAAAAAATCAGATCATAATAGTCAAATGATGTTATAACGATGACAATTATAGAGGGGTTTGACTGTATAACAAATGAGTTTGGAACTAAAAATGTGGTTAAAATTATTTGTTTAAGTAAGTTAAAAGGCAAATTATAAAATTATAAAAACAGAACTATTGAATATTTGATTCTTCTAAAAGTAATTAGTATTAAAATTTGTGCGTTACACAAAAATTATTGAAAAAATATACTAGTAGAATTAACGAATTTAGTATTTATTAGGATTTTATATTAATTTAAATTTTAAGTAAAGACAAGTTTTAAATTCAGATGTTGGAAATATAGAGCCTTAATTATTTAGTATTCAGATCTTAATACAACATCTTAATATTCAAACGTTTATTCAAATTTAAACATCTAAATGTAAATGCATATTTTAATATTCAAATTATATTCAGTTTCACATCTTAATCTTAATAAAAACAAATGAAATCTTAGTTATGCTCTATAATAAACCTTTTAGCCATGAGCCCCCCCCCCCCCCCCCCGCCCCCCGCCCCCCCTTTTTTTTTCAAACATTCTAATTTTGGGGGAATCCTTCCCTTTTTTAACTTTCAAATCTAATTCTAGGTTTTCTCTTTTTAATTACACGGAACTAAGCGGCTCTCTTCATCAATTTATCGGGTGCGTGCTTCTTCTTCTTCTTAATAACCTTTGCTTCTTTTTCCTAATGTCTTCTTCTGTTTCGTCTATATTTCGTTTTCCCCCTCTTTTCTGTGTGTTCATTGTAGTGAAGGTTTTCATAAATTGCACCAAATGTTTTCTTGTTTGATTTTATATTAATAATACACTATTGTTCAAAGATTGTTTAGTTGTAGCGAATTTCTTAATGCATTTGCAGGTGTGGGGCTTAGGATTGGATTTCTTTGTGGATGCTCTTTATGCAATAATACACTTTTTATATAGCTATAATTCTTTTTTTATGTGAACTTCTTGTGCAGCCTTTTGAAGAAAGTGAGATCAATTATTGAGAACGAGTAGCTTGACTTGTGAAGAGGTGGTTTCACAAAGCTTTGTTGCAGAAATCATTTTGGAAGTTAAGGAAATTTAGGAGTGATCTTAACATTGTTAATATGTTAAATTTATCTTTTATGATTTAGTTAGATTTGTGTTTACTTGAGAGAAAAATCATTCTATTTGTTAATTTGTGTAAAGTACTTCTATATTTGCTACTTTGTTCTTCGGTTATGATATTAAAAAAACATTTATTTTACGCACTTTACCTTTTTGTAAAAGTTGAAACTTGTAAACGCGCAATTTGAATATAAATATGTATCATGATATAAATTAAATAGATGATTATTATTAATATGGAATCGACATTAATTGAAATATTGGAAATTTTAATACAAAAATTGGCAAAATTTCTTAAAATGTCATTAATTTTTGACATTCACATAAATGTGGATATGACATTTCATAAATGTCATAAATCTGTTTTAATAATATTGACCAAAATGTCAAATTTCAATGTAACATTTTATAAAGACCACAAGTAAATGTCGTAAAAAATTTACCAACATTAATTTTAATGTCAGAAATTTTATGTGACATTTTATATATGTCGTAAATAAATGTCATTTGTTTCTTACCGACATTTATCTAAGTGTTGGAAAAATTAAGTGACATTTTAAATATGTCGTAAATAAATGTCGTTTATTTCTTACTGACATTTACCTACATGTCGTTTATTTCTTACCGACATTTACCTAAATGTCGAAAAATTACCGACACAGCAATTTACGACATTTGATTCAAATGTAAATTAAATGTCGGTAAACGAATTTGCGACATTTAAACAACGTAATGCGACATTTGTAAAGTGTCTCGTATCTCCACTTTCTTGTAGTGACACCTCTTAAAAAAATACTAACTCCTAGACAAAAATAGGTAATTTGACTATACTACTCCTAATTAAATAGACATTGAGATTTGATCATATAACACTTAATAGGGGCAAATATGAAAAAACAAGATTAATTTCTTGATTTGCTAAGTGAACTTTTTTTTTCATCCAAAAAAAAAAAAAGGTTAAGTGAACTCTTTTTTTTATTCGGAGGGAGTAACAGCTAACAAGTACGACCCCTAAAGAAGTTTCACGACAACCACAACTTTTTAAACTTAAGCTACCATAACACGTCTGTTATGTATTTATAAAGATTGCTGATTGGTCTGTAGACTGCAGGTAATTAGCTTCAATTTGCCATCTAGCCATCAGTTGTCGGATTATATTTGCATCGTCGACGAATTTTGGTTCCAAAATTCGAAAATGGGAAAGATGGTGTGCGCTGAGGTAGATGGAGGAAATGGTTGGGGTGTGAGTCCATTCTTCATAGCTGTTGTTGTTGCTGTCCTCTTCTTCTTCATTTCATGTATGAGTCCATCACCTCGTCGCAGATTTATTGTTGTCAATCGATGCCATTGAGCAGTATATATGTATGTATGGATCTTTAAAAAATTATGTATTTTAGAAGGTCCGATACAAGTACAATAATAGATTTGGAAGATTTGAGCAACATAGATCAAGAGGAGAAGAAGCTCTAGCCAAAGATTCACTTGGTGTTTTCTGTTCTACTGCTTGTATAGTTTTTTTTTTTTTTTTTTTGTTTCGGGATTTG
The DNA here is from genome assembly GCF_019175385.1 of Lycium barbarum. Lineage (NCBI taxonomy): Eukaryota > Viridiplantae > Streptophyta > Magnoliopsida > Solanales > Solanaceae > Lycium > Lycium barbarum. Next base: position 18,707,798 of record NC_083345.1, on the reverse strand, counting down.
AGTTATTATATTTTTAAACGAATTGGGATTACAATTCATGAATTCTGATCTTTGGGGACTAAATTCCCGCATCATCTTCCATTCTGACGGCATGTTTTTGTTTGATTTTATTGATTTATAGCTAGTAAGAATGAAATAGTCATGCAAACTAAAGCAGAAAATTAATTGGAATATAATCATTGACGGAACTGATGAATGAGATCTAGACAGAAAAATCTCTTATGCATCTTTTGCCATTAAGATGGATCAAATTAGGTTATTGAATTCATGTTTTTGCTTATGCTATATTAAATTTTAAGGGTTAATGCTAAAAGTCCGATTTGGATAGGAAATTTGCTAAGCCATTGGCCATTCAACAACAACAAATCAGTATTATGAGGAAAAATGCACGATTTCTTAATGTACGTTTTTTTTATGTTATAGAAATATGTATTTTTATAGAAAGTCTAATTATATACTCCTACCGTATATACTTCTACAACTCAATTACTTCTTTAAGTGGGACAGTGAGAGGGTGTTGACTCATCAGCGTGACTATGATGGACAGTAGATTGTGCATTATCAATGAAATCATTAATTGTCGATACTTTTTTTTTTTTGGGCAATATATATGAATATTACCATTAATAACACAAAATCATACAGAACTAAGAGCACCCATGTGTGAGAAAATAGGCTTCAGGATGAACCAGAACTAAGTACAAAATTTTTGCCAAAAAAACTCTAAATCTATGTGCTCTCTTTGTTGTGCTAAAAAACTTGATCCTCTCTACAAGTTGTGATCCGACCTACAATGTCAACATGTTGTACAATTCTTCCTTTATTCTAGTTCCTTGCTTTTGAACAGTTAAATACGTTTTTATACATGATTATACACTTGTATATAAGTTAGATATATTATTTATATACACTTTTATACATGTTAGATATATTATTTATATAGGTATATTAATACTGTATAATAATGTGTAAGGGTATTTACACAGTTGCAATAAAAAATAATTATCCGGCTATAAACTAAAAATATGGTTGTGGAATGTAAATATCTTTTTTTTTTTTTAATATACCGTAAATATCACCATTCCAACAAAAGGATCATACACCTAAAGAGCCCCCAATTCTCCAACCACCTTCTAGGAAGGGTGCTGGGAAAATCAGGTCTCTGAGACCTATTACAAATTTGATCAATCAAAACCTATAGATATTCTAGAATATTTAGCTCCTCTACACATGTTAACTCTCTCAGTAATGACACTTTTAATCTGCTATATGACAAAATTTGTATTTACGCTTTGCTCTTTAAAATTTTCCAGTTTCTGATCTGCCAAATGTGGTAAATCCCGGCTCCAAAGTTGCTGCTATCATCTCCTTTTTGAATCTACACAATCCCTTTGCTTAACCCCTTTTAAGGTTATGCTGACACTAGTCTGTAGGATATGCATTCCAGTCCACCCCTGATGGCCTAGCAAAGCTCACTAGCACACAAAGGTTATGATGTAAAGTATTTTGTTGGGCTGTATATTCTTAAAAAATTTCCATTCCTCAAACTGAGCCTAATGCAGGGGCGGCTCGACCATAAGGCCAATAAAGCAATCGCTTGGGGCCTTATATTTTTTGGGGCTTCATTTTTTCCTTAAAGATGTATTTTTTATATAAACTGTTGGTTCAATTGTAAGAAGTTTTTTAGAATTAAAATTGATAAAATCTTATCCAAGATCAATCATGTCTCAAGAGAGGTTGGATGAATTAGCTATATTATTAATTGAAAAGGAATTGTCAGAACAGATCGATTATAAAACAATAATTAATGACTTCGTATATCAAAAAACTTGAAAAGTAGACTTTAAATAAAATATATATGACAATCTTTTATTTTAAAAAAGTTAGGTAGGGTCTCTTTTTAAAGTTTGGCTTTAGGCCTCCAATATTGTTGAGACGGCCCTGACCCAATGTATCTATGCTCCGACGCTTATTACTAGGCCCAAAAGGTAGAGAATCCGATCCATTAGTAACTCATGGTTAAGTGCTGTAAAATGATAGTTTTAAAATCTAGAAGAGATTTTGATTATTTAAGATAAATTTCTTCAAGTTGTGTATTTCTGGAATTGTGCGACACAATTTCAAACCTTTGAATCCTTATGCGGCCCCTTAAACTGGTCCTTTTTATTTCTTTATTTGACACCTCAACTAAGTGTTGTTCCTATTGAACTCCTGAACTCGCCCTCAAGTGTGTCTGTCAAACATGATCCGACTTACATAGTCTTCCATCTTCAATGTAGCAAGATGCTAATATATATTCTAATTTAATTATGCCATCTTGAAGCTAAGATTAGCAGCAATTGAGGGGGGGGGGGGGGGGGGGGGGGGGGAATAGCTCTGAATTAAGCTGACAGTGAAGGAACATAACCAACAAAAACCGACACATCCATGACCTAAAGAATAGTTTACCACATGTCTAAAAAATTATTCCACCTTCATTTATCCAATTTAATTTTTGCTTCTAATAAAAATCAGATTTAGGGGGTTTGACAGATACACTTGAGGACGAGTTCAGGGGTTCAATAGGAACAACACTTAGTTGAGATGTCAAAATAAAAAAAAAGGGTTAAGTTTAGGGGGCCGCATGTGCATTAAGTTATAAATGATTCATCAACAAGTTATAATTCGGTCAACAGTGTCACGAGTTCAAATTTAAGTAACCTCTGAACAATTTTAGTCCTCTTTTACTAAGTGTTATTGATAGTTTGGATCTTCGATATAGCTCAACATGGCAAAATATGATCTTTAACCACTAGATGTAAGCTCGATTTTGAAGGGAAAAAATTAAAGACTAGCCCATTTGAAGGGCAAAAATTAGAGACTGGTCCATCAGAAGGGAAAACCGTGCAATTACTTCATTGACAAGAATGTCCTCGGAGATGAGTGGTCGTTAAAATTTTTTGACCTCGTTTGTCCCATGGCCAAAATTTTAAGTTTAACAAGTTTTGACTTTCGACTTCAAATTAGGTTTGCCCATGGACCAAGCTAAGTTAAAAGTTCAAAACCACCCATTTTCAAAATCATTGAGAGAGTACTTTACTAAATTTATGTCTACAGTGATATCTTGAGTTGTTACATGTTTAGGACCTTGCAACAAATCAACGCCTTAGAAATAACACATAAATTACTTCTCCATACAATTAAACTTTGAATGTCACATTTACGTGCCAAACATTTAGTTATTAGATTAATCAACCAAAAAGCTGATTTCAATGGTTAACCATATTTTCGGAAATTGGAACATATCGCTAAGAAAAGAGTGGAAGTGGAAAATATATATATCTCAAATATATTCTAACCAATTTTTTGAACGATTAAAACAAGATGATGAAGTGTACCACAGATGAGTGCTCAAGTTAGAAAAACAAGATTTTAAGTTTGAGAAAAAGAGAAAGATATAAAGTCTATCTGTATGTCATTTGTACATCGGACCGTTTGTACATATACATAAAGTTTGGACTCACAGCATAGAATTCTGTAGAACTGGCATAAAAAGGAGTAATGAGTTGCTTCTTTTTGTTTTATTTTAATTGTCAATCCACCAGAGATAAAAGTTGTTTATAAAAGCACAAAGTAGTGGCAATTGACTTGTTACCATAACGAGAATTTGGTCATGTAATATTGCAAAATTTAACGTAGAAGAAACATAAAGAAAACCATAGAAGTTTCTTTGTTTCGTAATACGTAGTATTTGATTGAAATTCAAGAATATTATATTCTAATTTGAAGCTATTAGTTTCATATATTTATATATACTAGTCTCTACTAACGTGCAGTTGCACGTTATTCTCAATCAATATGAATCATAGTAAAAAAATATTAGATAATGTTGTAACAATTTAATTTACGCATACAACTACTTTGAAAGGATCCTCCCACTATTTCTGGGCAATTTGCAGGATTGCCCTTCACTGGGGGTGGTCTTTAATTTTTGTCCCTCAAATTGATGGTTTTTAACTTTTGCCCTTGGATAAAAATTCCTTGATTTCGGATTTGAACCCCCGCTCAATCAAAAATTTTTAAAAAAATCACAAGGTAGAGTTTAGATTCGCAACGATTTTGGGCTTAAGGTAGAACTTGCGATTTTTTTTGTCTTAACTGAGCTGACATTCGCACCCACAACTTCGGGGTATTAGGCGAAGGAAAAAACTTAAAGACCACAAATTTGAAGGCCAAAAATTAAAGGCTACCCCAAATGAAGGACAATCCGCGCAAAAAAATGACTATTTCTCGCCAACCCAAAGCCCAACAAACAACATCTTCTCCAATCCCCATCATAAAGTTTATTGGGCTTTACTAAATTATAGATCCCACCAATATTTGGACCATGAAAAAATACTTAAAAGGAAGAAGAAGATAGGGTAATATTCAATAAAAAAAATGTATTTAATCGAATTAAATCTAACATCAGGTTCTTCATCTTAATCTTCTCTCGAGTCGCCACAATAGAGATTCAGAAGAAACACCAAATCAGACGTAAAAAAACACATGACACAATTAATGTTGAGCCAAAAAAGTTGGCAACCAATCTTATTTAGGTATCAATTTCCAGAGATAGTATTTAATTAGGACTCTATTTCTATTCCTTCTACCAAAATAATCTACTTTACAATTATTATTTTCTTAAGAAGAACGATTACAAGATTGTACACAATAATCATGACGCGGGTTAGTATATTAGTTTTAGGATGCTAGTTTTAGAATTGTAGTCAGATAACAATTGTATTTATTTTATTCAAATCAAAGTCCTAGATATGTGGAATTCTTTTATATATTGCAATTATATCCATTATTAAACATTCTTTGACAACAAATCAAAAATTCCTTTGCCTAATGCTAGTAAAATTCTATATGAATAGTTAGTAACTTTACTTCAATGTCCGTAATATTAGGTCATTTAGAACTCAATTAGTGTTTGCATTACGCTAAATTCCTTTCTACTAAAAATTCTCCATCCTATAATATTCCAAGTAGGATTTTACTTGCTTGTGTAGTGGAAAGTGCATAACTAACCTTAAAATCCTAAATTTTACTTAATCCAAAATTAAATATTGATGGTGATTACAATTTTATCCTAACTAACTAAAAATTTAAGGGTATAAAAATCGTTCAATATTTGAAGAATATTTTGGTCAATCAATATTTATATTTCTGCTTTTATAATATATATATATATATATATATATGTATAACGGTAAGCAATGTGCAAATGTCTGAGAGACGACATATTAAAAGCAAATGGGGAGCTAGGTCAGAAAAAAATAACTAAATTGAGTAATATATAAGAATATTTACTTAGAAAGCTAATTTCATGCGTTGTTTTCCAATATTTCAAAAGTGGTATTTTCTTTATTTTTATTTTGTATTTTAAAATAATTATTTTCTTGCTGAGAGTCTATCGGAAACATCCTCCCTAACTCGCAAGGTAGCGGTAAGATTTGCGTACATTCTGTCTTCCCCAGACCCCACTTGTGGACTTACACTGGTATGTTGTTGTTGTTAAAATGATTATTTTCTTTATTTGTCCTAATTTTATACATTATTTTTAAAATTCAAAAATTAAATACATACGAAAGAAGAGAAAAAGAAGGATGCCAAAAAGATAAAAATCCAAAAATGAAAGTATAAGAGGGTTGGACCGCTGGTAGAAGGGGTACTAAGATGTATGAACTAGTGGGGAAGTTGAACAAACTAAAAGGGATGCTTACGGGGCTAAACAAGTCTAAATTCAGTGAAGTAGAGAAAAGAGCAGATCAGGGTATGCAAACTCCAAAACAGTCAAATTCAAGTTCAATCCAACCCATTTGATGCTGCTTTGATTACTGAAGAAAAGAGGGTTGCACAAGAATGCTTGAAGTGGAACAAGGCTAGGGATCTGTTCTTGAGGCAGAAAAGTAAAATGCAATGGCTGATACAAGGAGATTAAAACACTAAAAAATTTCATGCCATGTTTAAAGCAAGAAGGAATGCAAACAGGGTGTTTACCGTAAAGGATAGCTAGAGACACAAACAAACTGAACCACAAGGGGTAGCTAATGCTTTCATTGACTTCTACACTAAGCTTCTAGGATCTAACAAGGAGGACAAAACAGAAGTATGCCCAAGACTAGTCAGACTTGGCCCTATAGTGCAAGAGGAACACAAGATGCTATTGATATAGCCTATATCTTATGAAGAAAGCATTATAGGCAATACATGGTGACAAAGCACCTAGACCAGATGGCTATAGTAGCCAATTCTTCTAAGGATAGCTGGGATATAGTAGGAAATAATGTAACTGCAGTTGTACAAGACTTCTTTAGAGCAGGAAAAATGCTGAAAATTATAAACACCACACTGATCACTGTGATTCCCAAGAGTAAACATATGGAAGAGGTGGGGGACTTAAGACCTATTGCATGCTGCAATACAATCTATAAAGTAATTTCCAAGATGCTTTATAACAGGCTGAAACCACTCTTGCCTCTAATAATTTCAGATACCCAAAGTGTATTTGTAGAGGGAAGAACCATCGTGCAAAATATTTTAATCTGTCAGGATCTAGTGAGAGTGTACAAGAGGAAGAACACAACTCAAAACTGCCTTCTTATCTTAAGAAGAAGTAGAATGGGATTTTGTGAAAGAAATGTTAGAAGCACTGAATTTTCCTCAGAGGTTTATAGGATGGATAATGCAATGTGTCACTACAACTTAGTATAGCATAGCATTGTATAGAGGGGTATATAAGAATTTCAAAGGTCGAAGGGGACTTAGACAAGGGGATCCAATATCCCCCCTTACTCTCTGTCATATGTATGGAATACCTTACCAGAGTGCTTATCAGAGCAGGGGAGTAGCCTGGATTTGAATTTCACACAAAATGTAGGAGCTTGAGGTTGAATCACATGTGTTTTGTTGATGACATGCTGCTGTTTTGCAAAGGAAATTTTCAATCAGTACTACTACTATTGCGGGGACTACAAACATTCTCAAACACTTCAGGGTTGCAGGCTAATGCTAGGAAGTCTAATATCTTTAGAGCTAATATGGACCCCCAGAGCTTGGAAGATATATCCAGTGCTACTGGGTACCAAAAAAGCAAGCTGACTTTTAAATACTTGGGGGTGCCAGTCTCAGCAATAAAGATTATAGCAGTAGACTATGAAATGCTTATAGATAAGACAGGGGCAAGGGTCAGAGCCTGGAGTTCTAGGAACCTGTTATATGCTGGCAGGGTGCAGCTCATCAATTCTGTACTAATGTACGTACATTCATATTGGTCATCTATATTTATCCTCCCAAAAGAAGTAATGAAAAGAATAATTGCAATTTGTAGAAATTTCTTGTGGTATGGAAAAGAAGTCACACAAAAATCCACATTAGTAGCCTGGGACCTGGTTTGTCAACCAAAGAGGGTGGGAGGCTTGGGCATCTTGGATAGTATAACATGGAATGAAGCAGCCATAACTAAATATATTTGGAACATAGCACAGAAAACAGATAATCTTTGGGTGAAATGGGTCAACCATGGGTACATCAAAGATAGGGATTGGTGGGATTATGTTCCCCCTTGTGACTGTTGTTAGTATTGGAGGAAGATATGCAACATCAAGGATAAATACAAACAGGGCTATGTTGGCAATGGATGGCTGAAAACTGACGGGAAATACTCCATTCAGAGTGGGTATTACTGGAGTAAAGGAGATATGGAAGCATGTCAGGGGTTTAGATGGATATGGAGCAAAGCTAAGATCCCCAAACACTGTTTCATTGGATGGTTTGTAGCACACAACAGGCTGCTAACAAGGCAAAGGTTGAAATGAATGGGAATAATATCAGATGAGAGCTGTGTGCTATGTGGTGGTGCGGTTGAGGGTATTGCACATCTTTACTTTGATTGTCAATTCTCAAGAGCCTGTTTAGATAATATACTAGTGTGGCTGGGGTGAGAATTCAAAATAGTGAAGTTTTGGGCCTTTGGAGAAGACTAACCAAGAGCACAAAAAGGAAGAACTGCAGAGAGTTCATCATAGCAATAATAGTGGCATTGATCTACAACATATGGAGGGCAGGGAGCACATCAGCTTGGCATATGACTGTGCCAATGCCTAGACTTGTCTGTGATATGATCAAGCAAGAGGTATACATAAGGGTGGCTAACAACAGAAAGAGGAAAGAATGTAGATATGGAAGGCAGTGGATAGAAAGACTATATACATAGAAAGCAGCTTACAAAGTTGATAGATAGTTTACTTATCTGATAATAAATTGTACTAGGATTAAGCTCAGGAGTAGTTTAGGACTGTTGTACCTGTTTGTCTGGTGATTAATAAAGCTATTTTTTCACCAAAAAAAAAAAAGATTTTATATAGATTTAGAACTAAACTTTATTTTGAATTGTTTTATGTTTATTATTCTTTAAATTAATGTTATATCATAAAATTACCAAAATGTTACTATACTACATATAAAATATATGTTTATGTTGTATTTTTAATTCAGTATCTTATGTGAAAAATAATATTTATCTTATAATTTGTTTTTTCCTAAATGGAATTGTTTAACCATGTTTTTTTTTTTTTTTTTGGTAAATGGAATTATTTAACCATCTTTAACCATGTTAATATCCTTTTATAGGGATGGCACGTACGAATATCATCAAACTTTGGCAAATGGCAAAACAAGGTACCAAAATTAATACTCCCTCCGTTTCAATTCATATGAACTCATTTGACTGGGCACGACATTTAAGAAAGAGGGAAGACTTTTGAAACTTGTGGTTCAAAGTAAGCCTTGAAAATTTGTGTGGCAGTAAATCATTCATAAAGTAAATTTGTTTCCAAATTAGGAAAGAGGTAATTCATTTTGGCACGGACTAAAAAGGAAATAGGTTCAAACAAATTGAAACAGAGGGAGTAGTTAGTATTGCAAATTCATTAAAAAATGCAAGAACAACTGATAACATAATTGATCAAAAGGCAAAAATATATATGTTAATCTAACAAAAATTATTAATTTTATCAAATTTTAATTTTTTAACGACCGCACAAAGTGGGGACATATTCACTTGTGAGAAATTAAATTGGGAGCTTATTTTGAAGAGAGTAGAAGTATCTGCATATGGGTTTCAGTAGGTCCAATTCTTTTTAGGAGTCTTATTGCCCTATTGGCTAGAGAACTTCTAACATCTTGAACTTTTATATTTATTTTATAAAATGTTGTGCCTAAGATAAAGTTAAATGAGAAACGCAATAAGTCAAAATCCATATTGTTATTAGGATCAAAGTGTAGTTAATTATTTCTCTTGTAGTGTAGTTTAATCTACTATAATCATTTGATTATCATTTTATATAAAAAGATCAATTGATGCTTATCACTCAATTTTACCAGCAATATATTAAATGTTTCTTCAATCATATCTATATCTCTTTTTTAGAGGGAATTAATGCATCATCGTGTTATGATGTAAAGAAAATATGTACACTCTCGAAAAGCTTTTTATATGCGGAGTTTATGCCAAGTCAAACAATTTATTTTTAAGAGCTACAAATTTGAGTAAGACAACAAATATCTTTCGTTTATTGATTTCCTAAAAACGTAAGTGTGAGTAATTTTTTTTTCCTGGACTCTCTCATCTACCATGAAATAGTTATAATAAGCTAAAGTAGCAAAGGTGTTTCCGTTTCTAATGATTTGAAGATCCACTTGTCAGGCAAGGGGGATAATAATACTAAGAAGAGACTAGGAAATAACGAAAGGGAAAGCCAATAAATGGACAAAGACTATGAATTTTCACAAGTCTACCCAAATTAAATTAATAACAGCTAACAAGTAGACTAGATCCCTTGAGAAGTTTCACGACAACTACAAATTTTCAAACTAAAGCAGAAAATTAACTGGAATATAATCATTGACGGAACTGATGAATGAGATCTAGATAGAAAAATCTCTTAAGATGCCATTAATATGGATCAAATTAGGTTATCGAATTCATGTTTTTGCTTATGTTATATAAAATTTTAAGGGTTAATGCTAAGGGATTGTTTGGTAGGAGGATAAGTTATCCTATGTAGATGGGATTGGGTGGGATAAGATGGAATTACTAATCCCACCTTTTATCCCATCTATATGGGATTGGATGGGATATCAAAAAAGTTATCGCACCAACCAAAAATAGGATTAATTCCAATCCCATTAGATTAATAATTTAGCCCATCCAATTCCTTCTACCAAACGCCCCTAAAAGTCCAATTTGGATAGGAATTTTGCTAAGCCATTGGCCATTCAACAACAACAAATCAGTATTATGAGGAAAAATGCACGATTTCTTAATATACGTTTTTTTTTTGTTTTTATGGAAATATGTATTTTTATAGAAAGTCTAATTATATACTCCTACAGTATATAGTTCCACAACTCAATTACTTTAAGTGGATAGTGAGAGGGTGCTGACTCATCAGCGTGACTGTGATGGACGGTATATTGTGCATTATCAACAATATCATTAATCGTTGATACCTTTTTTTTTTCTTTTTTCTTTTTGGCAATATATATGAATACTACCGTTAATAACACAAAATCGTACAAAACTAAGAACACCCATCCTTACAACCACCTTCTAGGAAGGGTCCAATGAGAAAATAGGCTTCAGAATGAACCATAACTAAGTACAAAATTTTTGCCAAAAAACTCTACATCAATATGCTCTCTTTGTTGTGCTAAAAAACTCGATCATCTCTGTTAGTGTCAAGTTTTTATGATGACAATTTTACTTGTGCAGGTATAGTAATTAAATCACACAAGGAATATATGAGAGCCCACAAAACAACTCCAACAAATGTGTCACGACCAACCCCGTAGGCCGTGACTAGTGCCCGATCTGGGCACCCGAACCCATCTATCAAATATTATCTCAAATTCTATCAACTCATTCTAGTATATGGCGGAAGCCGACAAGACTTTATTTCAAATTTAGGTAATTTCCAGAAAATTTCGGCAGAGTTTCCTTTGTTTTACGGACTATCCAATATACCCTGCACGCAGAAAATACCAACAAAAGCCACACAGGGCTAACCAAGCAATATATAAACATATGCGGACCGGCCGCCTCGGCGTATAGGATCGCCCAAACAACATATGCGGACCGGCCGCCTCGGCGTATGGGATCGCCCAAACGACATGTACATACATCTATACAGAAAGACCCTAACCCACAAACATGTCCACAGACCTCTAAACAGACCGACAGAATCATATGACGGGACAGGGCCCCGCCGTACCCATGAACGAATATATACAAATGCACTAATAAATATATATACCAAAAGTATAAGCTCCGGAAAGAGAGGAGCACTCCGAATAGCAGAAAGGGTGTCCTAAACAGGTGGATCACCAGGCTGTGCGTCTGTACCTGCGGGCATGAAACGCAGCCCCCGGAGAAGGGGGTCAGTACGAAATATGTACTGAGTATGCAAAGCAGAAGGTACAGAAATAAATCTGAATAATAATCGAATCAGATATACAGAAAATAATACATATCAAAATGTTTATTTCCAAAGTATAAATTATGCATAGGGCACTGGAAAATGTGGTCGCCCGCCTGTCGATGGCGCCACAACACAGCATAACACCAGAAAGTTTCAAATCTCCGAATCCCCGTCACACATCACAACACAGCATAACGCCAAACACAGCATAACGCCAAACATAAGTGGAACCCGGCCCTCGAGCGAGGAGCACGGTGAACCATAAACACAGCATAACATCGAAATGTATCAAAAAGCGCACGACAACAGAACCGGCCCGGGAACCGGCGAACGATATCATAGTAGGCACGAGCGGAGTAGTGAGGAATCATATGCATAAAATCATTATTATAAATCCGAAGGATAAGTAAAATAGTCATATTCGAAATCGGAATAATAATTATCACTTTTTGATTCAAAGTTGTCGAATTTACATAAAGGGCGTCGCGGGACCCACAGACGAGTATAGACCCGAACTGAGCCCGCCTATGAAAAACATACCCATTATACATCAAGCAAACTCCTATAAAAATTATTGGAGCGATCCGAGTCTCTATGCGAAAAATATGGCATTCAGAGATTACAAAATTCCTTAAAGTGAACATTTTCTTATGCGAATTTCAGAAAGCGATTACTTCAAATACATCATGGTTCATATTTCATAAAAACATACATAAGAGTGCCAAAGAATATATATATGGATCATAACATGCTCGGATCTCGAATTTGGAATTCCCTTAAAGCTCTAATCTAGCCTATGTGAAACTAAGGCATGCCAAAAGAAGGAAGATTGCTTTACATACCTCAAACGCTCTCCAATATGATCCAACTCAAGCTAAGTCCAAACTATGATTCGGGCTGCCCACGATCTAAAAATAAGCCATAAAATGCCAAACATTAGCTAAAGACTCTTTGGGCATTAAATTCCAATTTCGCCCTTAATTCTACAGAAATTTGGGCAGCATTTCCCCTGTAAATAGGCTACCCCGAGAATTTAACTCGGCCGTATCAATCAACAACAACAACAACAACCAACCTAACAACATCAATAATAAATTTGGAAGACAAAATAACATTAATAGCTCTCTTTTTCATCATTCGACAACTTTCCAAATATTCAATTCAACGGCTCACATTCAAGCCACCACATCGCTCACACATTTAATTATCCACCCGAGTCTTTACCACAATATTCTAGGACATTCTAAACAATCCACATAATATTTCCAACGACCCGAAAATTTTTCCACTGTTTGGCCGAAAACAGTCCCCTTTTCCATTCCTCATTTTCAAGTCATGTTTTGTACCACAATCCACAATATAACGATATGATTTTCATAAAATATACAATTTACGTCAAACGCACAACTAGCCTCAAAACAGCCCACAATTTCTCAACATCAATCTTGAGCCACTTAAACACTTATTTCCAACTAGAATTCGTTTCGACGATAACTAAAATACTAAGCGATAGTATTACGATCTTCGACACATTATAAAACTCACATTCGCCCGCGCCACACACATACACATGTTAATGATTCTTATATATACAAATTTTATTCAATGCACAAAGTTCTCCAAATCAGTCCGCAACGCTTACTATGTCAATTTGGGACATTAAATTCTCATTTCTAACCTACAAGTCATCACCATAACCATTACGACGCTAAGCGAGATTAATTCCTTCTTTGCTACAATTTGGAGGCTATAAACACGGCTACACTACACATATACATGTATCGATGATTTTTATTCTTTTCCCCACTCGATACCAATCTAACATAATATAGAATTAATTCATCAAATTCCATTTGTCACACCCATATACACGGCTAGAACACCCATCACACAACCCACTTCCAATCATACTATATTTCATGATTTCCATCCCTATTAACATACCATAACATGAATAAATGTTCACAACACAAAAACAAGAGCAAAACATACCTTTCTTCTTCAATCCACCAAATAGTTAGGGTTTGCAAATGGGTACAACTAATGGTTGGATGACCCGAACAACTCTTCCACGCTACTTAGGGACCTCAATATAGTGGGTTAACACCAAGGAAATAATTTTTGGGAAGCTAGAATTTGATTTGGTTTTCCTAAGGTTGGGCCGAAAACAGTGGGGGTTGGGAACTCTCTATTTTCTTGTTTTGTGCTAAGTGAAGAAGTGAATAAATGAGGAATGAAGACTTGGTCTTCATCTTTTAAGTGGTTCACAAAATATCCACATTGCCTTGGGTCCACACAATGTGTTGGACCAATTAAAATTGGTCACACAATGTGTGGGACCCCTTTTTAATTCACACGGCCCCCATGGCATTTTTGGCACCACATTTTAAATTCCAATTTTATGAATTGTGGTCCCAATTTTCCCTAAGTGTTCAATGCCAACAATTTCATATATAACTTATATCTCAAAATAAAATAAAATGGTCAAAAGTTCCGACTTCGAATCCCGGAATGGTCTTGGCCTTAAATTATCATAGTTAATCCGGGTTGTCCTAATGTATAAAAAAAAATACGGGACGTAACAAAATGGAAGCCCACAGAACAGCCCCAACGAGCTGGGCTCACTCGAGAAATGGCTTCCCAGCCCTAACGGTGCAAACTCAGCAGTATAAAATCTTTCAAGAAAGGAAAAGATATCTGCACAATAAAGAAGCAATATTCCAGCAGCATCAAATCGTTTCAAGTAGGAAAAGCCATCTCCAACATTAAAAGGCATATCTCATGAAGTATAATAATTCTGATGCTGCCTCGACGCACAAGGAAAGCAGTAAAAGCTCAGTCTTATTCTTGGAAATAGGATCTCTAATTCCATTTCCAAGGATCAAATCCCTTGGGTTGATCTCTCTGCGTGAAGATCCTAAAACACTATAAAAAGGGCTGCTTCGCAAACACAAGATTTACGCAATCGTCTCATTACCTCCATTGCTCTGCTTTACTTTCAAATAAACATTGTTAGTCTGAGTGATTCATAGTGTAATAAGAGAGAAAGGAGAGTTATAGTTTGTGAGGCTTTGTATCAAAAAGAATAAGAGTGTTTTGAGTGTAGACGTAGGAACTTCATTCAAAACCTTCATTGTACCAAACCTTATAAAAGAGCTGCAGAGAACACCCTTGCAACCCAAGGGGACTGGACTAGGATTCACATTGAATCTGAACCAGTATAAAATACGTGTGTCATTTATTTTCTGCACCTTACTTTAGTATTCACTAAGTAGGTAGTCGACTACTGGTTTAACCTAGTCGACTAACAGATCAAATTTTTTTAACAATTCACCCCCCCCCCCCCCCCCCTCTTGCACTTTCAATCTCTACAAGTTGTGATCTGACCTACAATATCAACATGTTGTACAATTCTCCTTTTAAGTTGTTTCTAGTTCCTTGCTTTTCGACAGTTAGATACTTTTTTATACATAATTATACACTTTTATATATGTTAGATATATTAATTATATAGGTATATTAATACTGTATAATAATGTGTAAGGGTATTTACATGGTTGCAATAAAAATTAATTTTGCGGCTATAAATTAAAAATATGGTTGTGGAATTTAAATATCTTTTTTTTTGTGTAATATACTGTAAATATTGCCATTCCATCAAAAGGATCATAACTGAAGAGCCCCCAGTTCCCCAACCACCTTCTAGGAAAGGTGCTGGGAAAATCAGGTCTCTGGGACTAAGTACAAATTTGATCAATTAAAACTTATAGACATTCTAGAATATTTAGCTCCTCTACGCATGTTAACTCTCCCAGTAATTACACTTTTAATCTGC
The DNA here is from genome assembly GCF_019175385.1 of Lycium barbarum. Lineage (NCBI taxonomy): Eukaryota > Viridiplantae > Streptophyta > Magnoliopsida > Solanales > Solanaceae > Lycium > Lycium barbarum. Next base: position 18,692,459 of record NC_083345.1, on the reverse strand, counting down.
TATATGACAAAATTTGTATTTACACTTTGGGTGTGTTCGGTACGAAGGAAATGTTTTCCTGGAAAATGTGTTCTTGGAAGATAAGTGAATTTCTACTTATTTTCTCATGTTCGTTTGGGTAGTGGAAAATAAGTGAATTTCTTACTTATTTTCTCATATCCGTTTGGTTGGTAGAAAACATTTTCAGGGAAATACCCACCTAAGCCCCACAGCTCCACCCCAACCCCACGCCACCCCCAGCCCCCATCTTCAATTTTTTTTGAAGTATTTAATTTTTTTCTGAATTTTCTAAACCATCACATCCCCCCTCCCCCACGCCCCCGGTGTGAACCCATACCATACCAACCCCCATAACCACCCACCCCCACTGCCCCACCCTCAATTGTTTTAGAGGGGGTGGTGGGGTGTCGGGAAAAGGGCGCCGGGGGGTAGGGGGTGGGGAGGTTGGGGCAAAAAACCAAAAAAAAAAAAAATACAAACCTTTTTTTTAAAACAAAATTAATTTTTTTGGGCCGGGGGGTGGGGTGGGGTGGGGCAAAAAACCAAAAAAAAAAATAATTCAAAACTTTATTTTCAAAACAAAATTAATTTTTTTTTGGGAGGGGGATGGGGGTGGGGCAGGGGTGGGGTGGTGCAAAAAAAAATTCAAAACTTTTTTTTTCAAAACAAAAGTAATTTTTTGGCCGGAGGGGGGGGGGGGGGGGTGGTGCAAAAAACAAAAAAAAAAATTTAAAACTTTTTTTTTCAAAACAAAATTAATTTTGTTTTTGGAGGGTGTGGTGGGGTGGTGCAAAAAAAAAAATCAATTTTTTTTTTCAAAACAAAATGAATTTGGGGGTGGGTTGGGGGGCAGGGTGGGTAGGGTGGGGTGGGGTGGGCTGGTGAAAGGGGTGGGGCAGGAGTGGGGTGGTGCAAAAAAAAATTCAGAACTTTATTTTCAAAACAAAATTAACGGAGCAGGGGTGGGTGGGGTGGGGTGGGGTTTGATTGCGGGTGGGGGTGGGGTGGGGTGGTGCAAAAATTCAAAACTTTTTTTTTTCAAAACAAAATTAATTTTTTTTGCCAGGTGGTGGGGCAAGGGTGGATGGGTGGGAGTGGTTGGGGTGGTGGGAGTGGTTGGGGGTGGGTTGGGTGGTTGGTGGACTGCACCTATAGACTTGTTTTTCCTACTTTTATTAGGGAAGTCATTTTCTCCATTTTTAAGAAACTTGTTTTTCTAAAGAAAATGTTTTTCAAAATTTTTAACCAAAAGAACATGGAAAAATTGAAAAATATTTTCAGGGAAAATGTTTTCCTCCATACCGAACACACTCTTTGCTCTGAAAATGTTTTCCTCTAGACCGAACACACCCTTTGCTCTTTAAAATTTTCCAGTTTCTGATCTGCCAAATGTGGTAAATCCCTGCTCCAAAGTTGCAGCTATCATCTCCTTTTTGAATCTACACAATCCCTTTGCTGAATCCTTTTTAAGGTTATGCTGACACTAGTCCGTGGGATATGCATTCCAGCCCACCCCTGATGGCCTTGCAAAGCCATTTTTTTTGCACCGATTGCCCTTCTTTTGGGGTGGTCTTTAAATTTTGCCCCTCATATTTGTGTTCTTTAAGTTTTGCCCTTCGCTTGGATACCTGAGGTTCTGGGTTCGAACTCCCGTTCAGGCATAAAATAAAAAAATAATTTCGCAAGGCAGGGTTGGGGGGAGTGTATGCCGGATCCGGCATACAATCCTTAAGGAAAAACTAAAGTTATGCCGGAGGGGGCAGACTTTGCCTTGAGACATATATATATATATATATATATATATATATATATATATATATATATATATATATATATATATATATATATATATATATATATATTTATTTATTTTTGCTTTTCAAGGCAAACTTTTAATTATGCCTTAAGGAAAAGTTCCGCCTTATGGGGCATACTTTTAGTTATGCCTTAACTAAAAGTGTGCCCCATAAAATATAACTAAAAGTATGCCCCATAAGGCGGAACTTTTCCTTAAGGCATAACTAAAAGTTTGCCTTAAGGAAAAGTTTTTCCTTATAAGACATACTTTTGGTTATGCCTTAATTAAAAGTCTGCCCCATAAGGCAGGGTTGGGGGGAGTGTATGCCGGATCCGGCATACAATCCTTAAGGAAAAACTAAAGTTATGCCGGAGGGGGCAGACTTTGCCTTGAGACATATATATATATATATTTATTTATTTTTGCTTTTCAAGGCAAACTTTTAATTATGCCTTAAGGAAAAGTTCCGCCTTATGGGGCATACTTTTAGTTATGCCTTAACTAAAAGTGTGCCCCATAAAATATAACTAAAAGTATGCCCCATAAGGCAGAACTTATCCTTAAGGCATAACTAAAAGTTTGCCTTAAGGAAAAGTTTTTCCTTATAAGACATACTTTTGGTTATGCCTTAATTAAAAGTCTGCCCCATAAGGCATAACTAAATTATGCCTTGAGGAAAAGTTATGCCCCCTCCGACATAACTTTAGTAATTCCATCACAAGTTTATGCCGGTGGGAGCATACTTTTAATGGGCAAACTTTTATGTCGGACCCGGCATAAACTTGTTAAGGAATTATCAAAGTTATGCCGGACCTGGCATACTTATGCCAAGTCTGCCCATAAGGCATAAGTATGCTGGGTCCGGCATAACTTTGGTAATTCCTTCACAAGTGTATGCCGGTGGGAGCATATCGAAATTTAAACTTTGCCTTGCGAATTTTTTTTTAAAATTTTGACTGTGTGTGGGTTCGAACCTGGAACCCATGAGTTTTAGCCGAAGGGCAAAATTTAAAGATTTCAAATATGAGGAGCAAAATTTAAAGACCACCCCAAAAGAAGGGCAATTCTTGCAAAGCTCAGTAGCCCTTGACAAAGGTTATGAACTTATGATGCAAAGTACTTTGTTGGGCTGTATATTCTTGAAAAGTTTCCTTTCCTAAAACTGAGCCCAATGTATCTATGTTCCGGTGCCTATTACTAGGCCCAAAAGGTAGAGAATCAGATCCATTAGTAGCTCATGGTTATGCTTATTACTAGGCCCAAAAGGTAGAGAATTAGATCCATTAGTAACTCATGGTTAAGTGTTGTCAAATGATAGTTCTAAAATCTAGAAGAGATTTTGATTATTTAAGATAAATTTCTTCAAGTTGTGTATCTCTTGAATTGTGCGACGCAGTTTCAAACCTTTGAATCCTTATGCGGCCCCCTAAACTAGTTCTTTTTATTTTTTTCATTTGATACCTCAACTAAGTGTTGTTCCTATTGAACTCCTGAACTGGTTCTCAAGTGTGTTTGTTAAATACAATCCAACTTACATAGTCTCCCATCTTCAATGTAGCAACATGCTAATATATATTCTAATTTAATTATGTCATCTTGAAGCTAAGATTAGCTGCAATTGAGAAGGAAAAAAAAGAAAAGAATAGCTCTTAATTAAGCTGACAGTGGAAGAACAGAACCAACAAAAACTGACACATCCATGAGCTAAAGAGTAGCTTCCTACATGTCTAAAATATTATTTCACCTTCATTTACCCAATTTAATTTCTGCTTCTAATAAATCAGATTTAGGGGGCTTGATAGACACATTTGAGGACGAGTTCAGGAGTTCAATAGGAACAACATTTAGTTGAGATGCCAAAATGGAAAAAAAGGTTAAGTTTAGGTTAAGTTATAAATGATTCATCAACAAGTTATAATTCGGTCAACACTGTCATGAGTTCAAATTTAAGTAACCTCTGAACAACTTTAGTCCTCTTTTATTAAGTGTTATTGACCGTTTGGATCTTCGATATAGCTCAACATGGCCAAATATGATCTTTAATCACTAGGCGTAAGTTCGATTTTGAAGGGTAAAAGTTAAAGACCAGCCCATTTGAAGGGCAAAAGTTAGAGACTAGTCCATCTGAAGGGCAAACCGTGCAACTACTTCATTTACAAGACTGGCTTCGGAGGTGAGTGGTCTTTAAATTTTTTTGACTTCGTTTGTCCTGTAGGCAAAATTTTAAGTTTAACAATTTTTGACTTTCGACTTCAAATTAGGTTTGCCTATGGACCAAGCCTGGTCAAAAGTTCAAAACCACCCATTTTCAAAGTCATTGAGAGAGTAATTTACTGAATTTATGTCTACAGTGATATCTTGAGTTGTTACATGTTCAGGACCTTTCCACAAATTAACACGTTAGAAATTCCACATAAATTACTTCTCCATACAATTATACTTTGAATGTCAAATTTACGTGCCAAACATTTAGTTATTAGATTAATTAACCAAAAACCTGATTTTAATGGTTAACCATATTTTCAGAAATTGGGAACATATCGCTAAGAAAAGAGTTGAAAATAGATATCTCAAATAAATCCTAACCAATTTTTTGAACGACTAAAACAAGATGATGAAGTGTACCACAGATGAGTGCTCACGTTGGAAAAGCAAGATTTTAAGTTTGAGAAATACAGAAAGATATAAACTCTATCTATATGTCATGGGTACATCGGACCGTTTGTACATATACATAAAGTTTGGACTCACAGCATCGAATTCTGTAGAAATGGCATAAAAAGGAGTAATTGTATACGGTAAGAACCGGTGGAAAGGGAACCGGTGGAAAGGGAACCGGAGGAAGGAATAATGATGCGCCCGAGGCTACTCGCCCTTGACCAAAACAGTGCCTGGGCCGAAGCTGAGCAAGGGCACCGACTGATCTGCCCTCTGCATCGTTGAAACAGCCAAGCCCGAGGACCCGGGCTTTCATGGCCGTTGGTCCGCATGACCGTTAGCCCGAGTGACCGTTTGTCCGTGTGGCCGTTGCAGACGGGTCAAGCGCCAGTAACGTCCAGTCATGGTCAACTACCTACTACGCGTGTGTCAGACGGCGCCGTCAGTCTAATCTCACCAAATCCGTGCAGAACAGTCCTTTTTATTATTATTTTATTAACTCATATTGTATGAGAACCATGGGAGTGCCACTATAAAGAGGGCATGTCCCCTTCCTTTAAGGAGGTTGGTCACTTTTATTTTCCAAGAACACTTGTAGTAGAAGAATTCATATATACAATCTCTCTCATTGTTTGATTCGGCCAAGGCCACCAGTTATTATTGTTATTGCATTCCATCCATCTAATATCATACTTTGTTCACTAACGCTCGTATCACTAGCAAACTATCGTCATTAGCCGTTTCACTAAGGAGCTCCCAAATACTTGTTTTTTCCTCCTTAACATACATCAAGAACAAAACACATATCCTATACCCATTCACAAATTTAATTGATTATCCGAATCCGGGGTAAACAGTAATGAGTTGCTTCTTTTTGTTTTATTTTAATTGTCAATCCATTAAAGGTAAAAGTTGTTTATAAAAGCACAAAGTAGTGGCAATTGACTTGTTACCATAACGAGAATTTGGTCATGTAATATTGCAAAAATTTAACGTAGAAGAAACATAAAGAAAACCATAGAGACGCGGCTATACGGAAGTTTCTTTGTTTCGTAATACGTAGAATTTGATTGAAATTCAAGAATGTTATATTCTAATTTGAAGCTATTAGTTTCATATATATATATATATATATATAACGGTAAGCAATGTGTCAATGTCTGAAAGACGACATATATTAAAAGTAAATGGGGAGCTAGGTCAGCAAAAAATAACTAAATTAAGTAATATAGGACAAACATTTTCCATAAGAATGCAATTGTCAGAGAATTTCGAGCTAAACACCAAAACCCAAATTGAGGCCGTTGCTTTTCACGTTTTTCTTATATCATTGCATTCACGTCAATTTTGCTTTAGTTTGTTATAATAAGATAGCACAAACCTTCAAGCACTTAGTTGCTAGATTATTTCAAAGAATGCTCGTGTGGCACACAAGATGCATGTGTGACGCACGCAAAATCTAATTTTATTGAATACACTTGAAACGTTTTATTACTATTTGGCATTAGGCCACCAGTTCCATTGAGCCGGCCCTGATTACTTACATAATTTTTTTTTTTAATTTAAAGTTATTATTCTGTAAATGAATTAGGATTACAATCAATGAATTCCGATCTTTGGGGACTAGAATTCCTGCATCATCTTCCATTTTGACTGCTTGTTTTTGTCTGATTTAAATAGTATTATATCACGTTGTCATGCACCCATTGGAGTAGAAATCTTCTTAAGTCTTTCCAATGTACAAACTTCTTGTAGAACTTTTGATCTCTTAATTATTAATAAATTTTGATTTTGATCCTTGTGATAAATGACGTAGAACATTTAACCTTTAAATAATTAAATTTTTAAATTTTGATCCCTATATGTAAGAAATATGTTATGTTTGACTATTTTTAGAATTATATTACTCTCAAATTATGAAGAAATATAAAATTTTAACATATATAATACATGAGTAATTACATGATAGTATAACTAATAATTCTGGTAATTTTGTGAAAGGGATCAAGAGTACACATTTTAATGACTATTTTTAGAATTATATTACTCTCAAATTATGAAGAAATATAAAAGTTTAACATATATAATACATGAGTAATTACATGATAGTATAACTAATAATTCTGGTAATTTTGTGAAAGGGATCAAGAGTACACATTTTAATTAGTTGAAGGTTAATGTGTTTAGCAAAACATTACAAGAATTAAAATAAGAATTTAACTAGGGGACCAAAATTACTATGAACCGTTCACCAATATATACGGAGTAAACCCGACTATGCATGTGTTGATATCATAACAATTGGAGACATTGCAGCATGTTTATATGTGAATAAATTCAATATTTAATGATTTGTGATAAAATGAGACATTTTAAAAATGTTATAATGAAAAATATGTTAAAAAAGTGGTCAAATCTAAAACGCTAACTAGCATGATCGTGAATCTTTATAATTCAAATTTCACACATGATGTGTTTTAATTCATAATTAGGTGATATAAATCTCTGGATGGCACAACATCATCCACCTATTACACTTTCCCTAATTAATGAAATATAAAATTGCTGCTTGAATTGAAATTTAGGATGATTTTGTATTATATAGAGGAGACGAACTTGGAAAAGCAACTGAGTATATTAATTGCAGAAATTTTCAACACTCCACGTTAATCTATTAATTAGGGAACGAGAAAACGTATATCTGTATAGTTTGCCAAAAAAAAGTTGTTTATATAGACCTTGATTGAGAACACTTCAAAAATCAATGATAGACTTCATTCATATCCCAACATATCAATATTATTTCCATTTTTGCATATATTTCGGAATATATGCAGTCTAGACAAAACAGACACTATGATAGATTGTGAATGTGTGCAACTCAATCAACTATATTCTGTAGTTTGATGTAGCTTAATGTTAAAGACATACACTCATGAGCTAAGGTATGGAAAAAAATGGGGAGGGGGTTAGGAAGGAAACAGAAACCACTAGACAAATTAAATATATGATGCAACAAAAGGTAAGCTGAGAAATTTTTTATTTACCGTATGATTTTCCACCAAGCATAATAATTTTCTAGTATATTTTTCCCTCTTAGGCATGATTAAGTAATTGCCAAATTAAAACTTACTTGCGCTCCGGATGTTTACATTATATCATATCAATTAATCTTGATAAGTGAATTAATAAGATGAGAATACATAGTAATTAATTACAGTTAAGCAAAATAAATTTATTCGCAAGCTCATAATGTCGTACATTTATTATTTTGGCGGGTGTTAAGAGCCTCACGTAGTTTGTTACGTCAGCTCCAAAAGGATAAGTTGCGCTAGAATTGATAAAGTTTCGTGGAGTTCATAATTGCATAAAAGGAGTCAAAAAGTAAGGGTTGTGGCGCGTTGAAACACTTCTTCGACAGCCCCCGTATGCCCGGCCTACCGACATATTTTTTTTCCAGGTCGGTGAGAGGACACACCAGATGCAATTAATTTTTTAGTGTGGTAGAATATATGTATTAGTATCAATTTAATCTGTAACACTTAAGAGTGTGTTTGGTAGGAATGAGAATGTTTTAAAAATAAGTGGGTTTATTACTTATTTTTTAGTGTTTGATAAGTAAGAAAAATTATATCCCAAGAACATTTATATGAAATCTAAAATTAATTGACTAAATTATGATGCTTGTGAACACATGTTTTTTTTTTTTTTTTGCAAAAGTAAGTATTTTATGTACATATTTTCTAGAATTAATCTAATATTATCTGCTGGCATGCATGCATTCTCCAAAATGGCTGAATGGTGCACTTGATTTGAATATTAAATTATTTACCAAAGGAACAAGGATTAATTCACACTTAAAGCTTTCTATTTTCTCTTTATTTTTTTTAGTGATATACTCATGTTCTAGAAATTCTAAATCTGACTCTGGTAATCAAGCAAAGCATTGGGGAGGGATGGGCTGTGGCGTGAGGGTTTAGGGATGGCGGGGGTTGGATAATCAAGGGTTGGGGGTTGGGGGGCATTGAGTGGGTGGGGAGGAAACAAATCAAATTATTTTCCCTACTTTTTTTAGCCAAGTCATTTTTTTAATTTTAAGGAACTTGTTTTTCTGGAGAAAATGTTTTTCAAAATATTTTAACTAACCGAACAAGAGAAATAAAAACACATTTTCTGAGATATATTTTTCTCCGTGCCAAACACCCCTAAAGTTAAATGGTTTTAGGCTCAAAATGTAAATATTGAGTGTGAATAAGTATTTTTTGAGAAATTTCATATGCTAAATAACACCTTGGGAGTCGAAACTCCGAGTACCTGAACTATATTTCACTTGGCAAAAAGACAAATCTGATTTTGTATAGTTTCTAAATGAGAACAGATTGTGGAAAAGAAAAGAAAAAACAATTTGTTAAGATTCATTCGGATCTCACACGTCTTTGATCTTACTAGCTAGTTCCAACTTTGATTCAGTACTCAATTTATAATTTGGATACAAAGTTCAGAACCGGAGAATATCTCTCCTAACAGACTTTATCATATACTCCCTCCGTCGCATATTACTTGTCTACCTTATTAAAAGTATTTGTCTTAAATTATTTATCAATTTACAAAATTAAAATACAATTAATTAAATCTTCCTCATCATACCCTTAATATTAAGTGTTGAAAATAATCATTAATTACTAGAGTGCAATTTATTTGAGAGAGACTAGGATAAGATAGTAAAAATATATCTTTTATTCATGATTTTTTAAAGGGCATGTAAAAGAAAAAGTCAACGAGTTAGTAATATGAGACGGAGGGAGTAGTAGAATATATAAGGTTACTCTATAACAACAATAAGTATGTCTCAGGTCCAAATAAATTTGCTCAGGTAGATGAATCTTTATTGTATACTATTCGTATATATATCTTTGTAGACGTCGAGCCTAATTTTATATACCTGTCAAGACGTTTCATATTCTTAATGATATGATATGTTTAAATCCTTAAAAAACTAAAAAAGTTAATTGTGATATGATATATATACCTCAATTTTTTTTTAATATTTCTAAACTTTGTGTTAAGCTAAAGCAATATAATGCATAAAATGAAATTAATGAAGGGATTACTTAGCGATATAACTGACAGTTCGAGGGTTAAGAAGAACAAAATTGGTGCATTGCAAGGAGAAAAGCTCGTCAAAAGGAAGAAAAGAAGGGAATCCTACGTGGTGCCACCTACAGTGTAAAATGTACTACAAGTGGAGTCGTTTTTTTTTTTGGTTAGATTTTAGAAAAGAGATTATGGTTTATATACTACTCCCTCCATTCCAAAGTAAGTGTCCTCTTAGCTAGCAAAAATCACGTTCATTAAAAAATTTAAATATAATGTGAAGTTTACTAAACTATTCATTTTTATTAGATAGTTTTTGAGAATAGAGTAGTATTAAAGAGGTCTACTTATTTAATGTCAAGGGCATAGTTAGAAACACTTGCCAATTTTTATTTTGAATTTCTAAGATGACGCTTATTTTGGGACAAACTTTTTTTGCTAAGATGCTTTCACTCTGTTATCTTATTATCTTGCTGTTATTATTGCTTATTATTACTAATGTTTTTTCATCTCTCTTCAAGCCGGAAGTCTATCAGAAACAATCTCTCTACCCGTCACAAGGTAGGGGTAAAGTTTGCATACAGTCTACCCTCTCCAGACCCAACCTGATGAGATTATACTAGGCTCCTATTTGGCCATAGATTTTGGGAAGATATTTGAAGATTTGTTTTCAAATCTTTGCTTGAACATAAATTTTTTACAGATTTTGAAAACAAATATTCAAATTCCCAAATTCTGGCTCAAGCCTGTTTTTGGGCCAAGGTCTATGTTTTGGCCTTTTCAAAACTTTTAAAAACTACCCCAAATTTTGTATTTTACAAAAAAAAAAAAAAAAGACCTATCTATTTATGACCCAACTAATTCTATCTACCATGTTCCTCCATTAAAGCAGTATCTACCATGTTTCCGCAATTAATGCAGTCTCTTTTATAAATTAAAGATTATTCGTACAATATGGGAAGATTATATTAAGGAATAGCTAGTTACTACCGTTGTTTTTTTTCTGCATGGATGAATCTTTGTATGACAATTTGAATTGTAGTAGCTAGTAAGTGTATAGTTAGCAATTGTTGTTAAAATATCATGTTCTGCATAATTCGGGATTAACAAGTATGTATGTTTTGTTTGGTTTGAGTATTTTTGATAGTTTTTAGAATTTATCGATATAAGTAACGTTTCATGTTTTTTCAAAACAAAAAGTGAAATATGTTTTGAAAAACTATGGCCAAACACATTTTTTAAACTTGAAAAACTTCACCCAAATCAAGTTTTTTAATTTTTTTTGAAAATCCATGGCCAAACGCTAGCTATATGTTGTCGTTGTTAACACTTATTTTGAAACGGACGGCGTAATTGGGTGTATACGGTATAAGAAAACGTAACGGAAGAAAAAAGTCACGTGCAAACGACAACAGTCTAAAGCTTGCACAACCTACGCCGTTTCTTCTATCTTTTGTTTCTCTCATTCTCTCTTTTTCTTTCAGTTTCAATTTCCTTCACGTAACTCATCTCATCTGACGTACGTACCTTGTCTCAACACTATTTTGTTTTCTTTTGTTTCTGTTTTGCTTTTTGACAAGTGTTTCCAACAGCAATATAGAAAGAAATGGTGATTGTTCTATAAGACAACGAAGTTGGTTTATACATTTATTAGAGAGATCTTATATGGAGGCACATAAAATTCATAACGTACTTAATTATTCCGTTTCATTTTATGTAAATGTACTTATTAAGCATAGAGTTTAAGATTTTTTTTTTTACTTACGTGACTATAAATCACGTCCTTCTCGATTTGCATGCTTTAAATCGTATTAAGCCCTCCTATATGTCTATAACTGATTGTTGGCGCATCACAATCTTCACAGACACAAAACTCATTTCTTTGTCCAGATTCGAAATTTAATTTCTATGTATTTCCGCCAAAGAAGACGTTAAAAATTTAAAATTATAAACGATAGATTTCGACTTTTCATGAAAGTACTTCTTTAATCGTATTAGGCTCTCCTATATCTCTATAACTGATTATTGGCGCATCACAATCTTCACAGACACAAAACTCATTTTCTTGTTCAGATTCAGAATTTATTTCTATGTATTTGGCCAAAGAAGACGTTAAAATTTTTAACATTATAAACGATAAATTTCGACTTTTTATGCAAGTACTTCTTCAATCGTATTAGGCCCTCCTATATCTCTATAACTGCTTACTGGCGCATCACAATCTTCACATACAAAAACTCGTTTCCTTGTCCAGATTATGAATTTATTTCTATGTATTTGCGCCAAAGAAGAAGTTACAAATTTAAAATTATTCTTTTAATAATGTATTTTACAAAACCATCTATTACATAACTCGGCATACACGTGCAATGCACGTGTCGAGAAACTAGTTTAGTGATATATGTGTGTGCAAACACATAATCTTATTATTTATTCTTTCATGAACAACCATTCACTCAATTCTTTTAATAATATATTTTACAAAACCCTCTATTATATAACTCGACATACACGTGCAACGCATGTGTCGAGAAACTAGTTTAGTGATATATGTGTTGCAAAGAAGACGTTAAAAATTTAAAATTATAAACGATAAATTTTGACTTTTCATGAAAATACTTTCTTTAATTCAAATAATATCATAGATTCAAAGTTTTTCAAACAAGATGAGCAACAGGTAAAGAAAATTGACAGTATATGTATCCTTTTTTTTTATTTTTTTATAATACTCTAATCAGCTCTTCCGGATATTCTTTTCTTTTTGGAAATTAAAATTCAACTTCGAATAGTTTCTTTCCAATTTCAACCATATACTATCCAAATTACTCCTCGTTTCAACGGACCACATATATGGTTCAATTTATACTAGCTAGCTAGCACCTAAATAACAAACAATAGTAGCTTGGTAAGAAAAGATATATCGTACATGAGTAACATTCAAGCAAAATTGTGACTTTCGGCAAAATTACCTACTTTAATTAATTAACCTTCTAGGAATTGAATTAAGTATATTATATTGTTCACATTTAAAACCACGTCGATTTTCAACATGATATTTGGACAGCTCAAAGCCAAAAGTGGCAGTAGTTTCAAGTGGCAAGCAATCTTTATCAGCAATATCTCACTTTTTTTTTTCTATATAAACGTTGTCTCAACACTTTGTTTTCCCTCATGGTTTAAGGCTTTTCTCCAGTTAGCTCTTGTATTTATCACCAGTACACCCAAGAATGGCGTTCACTGCTTCTCAGTTGGCCTTTGTTTTTGGCATTCTTGGTACTTAATTAATTCTTCATGCCTCTACCTTTCCATTATAACTCACATCTTTTTACCAATTTTATACTTTTTGCTTGGTCTTTTTCAGGAAATGGGGTGTCGTTCTTGGTGTACTTGTCCCCAATGTAAGATGGAGTTCAAGTCTCCTCGATCCAGTTTCTTATTTGTTTTTTTAATTCTGAAGATTATGCCTTAATAATATTCTTATATATGTGCAACTTTTCTTTATTTACAGACCAACTTTCTATAGGATATATAAGCGAAAATCCACGGAAGGATTCCAGTCTATACCTTATTCGGTTTCGCTATTCAGTGCCATGCTTTATTTGTACTATGCTTTTCTCAAAGAAAATAATGGCACTTTGCTGATAACCATTAACAGCTTCGGAACAGCAATTGAATTGATATATCTCACAATTTTCTTGATATATGCCACCAGAGAGGCCAAGGTTATAATACAATTCAATGTTTATATTTGAGGGTTCAAGATTTATATTAGTACCGCTAAACTTCTTACATTTTTGAAATTATGAGTACAAAGTGAAATATTTATTGATTTTTTCGGATGATTTGCAGATTTACACTACGAAGCTGCTGCTTTTGTTTAACATAGGATTATTTGGAGCAATCGTCGGCCTGACATATATATTCGCCAAAAGTGACACGCGACTCAACATCGTCGGTTGGATCTGTGCTGTATTTTCTGTTATCGTTTTTGCTGCTCCTCTTAGCATTATGGTACGTTAAATTAATTACAATATCATATGATAAATTGTCGCGCTTGCAAATTTCTACATTCTGTGGTTCGTTGGTAAGAAAATTAACTGAAAATCAAATCGACTATATATATACACCACTTCAACTATATATTCTTTAAATTTTGCCTAATATAAGCATTTCTTTCTTTTTGCAGAAACGTGTTATCCAAACAAAGAGCGTTGAGTTCATGCCATTCCCACTTTCTTTCTTCCTCACAATTTGCGCCATCATATGGTTTTTCTATGGTTTTTTGATAAAAGACATGTACATTGCAGTAAGTAACCTGCTTTATTTTCTATTTTTCTAATTTTAATTTTATGGATAGTTATATGTAGTTAGCTTTTAATTGATTTGATCAGACGAAAATAATTTTACGACTTATGCCTATAGAAGTTAATTCGTTCAACTTTTATACGCTAACATATTTTTAATTTTCCTTGTTATTGGATGAACAGACGCCAAACATTCTAGGATTTTTATTCGGAATTGCACAGATGATACTGTACGCGATCTTCAGAAACAGAAAGCAACAAGTCCTACCCGACATTAATCTAAACAATCTGAAAGAAGTCGTCATTGACATTAAAGTGGTGGTGCTGGAGAATCAAGAAAAAGCTGATGATCAGAAAAAGCAAGAAGAAGTTGATGGTGCTCATGAAAAAATGGATTTTAGTAATAAGCAAGAAGTTGGACTAACAACATGAGAAAATTAATCCACGTCCATTATGCAACGTAACCTATTTATGCTTTTGCTGATTGGCTTAAGAAACTAATATCAGAAAGAAAAAAAATAATGCACCAAGATTTAAGCTCTAGGTGTATTTTGGCCTTGTACGAAGAGAAACTTTGCCCCAAATAGCCAAAGGGGTAGAAAGATGTAAAGGGGGAACTTATAATGTAATATCAGATGAGGGCATGCTAATGTATAGGTGGTTACACTGTTTATCGCTTTGCTATTTAAGAGTTGTAACTGCTTCCATGATTTGTCGTTATATATAAATCCTGGTTGAATTTATTAAGGGTTTTCATTTTACTCTTTCCATTTTCTTTACTTGTCTAGTTTGCATTTTACACTCCCCTTAGTAGAACATTAATTGAGTGTATATTTTACTAAATTATCCTTATTAAGAATATTTTAGAAATCTAAATATGAACTATTACTTCCTCCCATCCAAAATAAGCGAACTTTTGGGGCGTGTGTAAGAAAGTTAATTAATGTAATTAATTAAAGAGTCATTTGATTATCTTATCCTTTTACTTTTCCCAAACGTTTTTTAAAAGTAAAAATAGTCAATGTTAAAATTTGAAAAACTCATTTAAGAGAAGGGTAACTTTGAAAAAAATTGACTAGTACCTCTTTGGGCTTTGAAAATTCATTTATTTCTAATCAAAGAAAAAGTGCTAGAAATTCATTTATTTTGGACGGGAGGGAGTATATTACTCCAATTAGATTGGAAAATGGTTACTTAATGAAAAAATATAAATGGAAAAACATTAATTCTCTTTGAATTGGTAAAATGAACTAGTCAAAAGAGAATTTATTTTTAGTGTCATGAATAAATAAAAGAGAAGAGAGGAAGTAACTTTTATTCTCTATGTTTAGTAAGCTAGCAAATACTCTTTATCTTCTACATATGAATTGTTCCGTAATTTCATGAAGCATGCTCCCTTGGTAATTTTCTTGACAATAGAAAAAGGTGTGAAATTGGAATCGTTAAAACTCAATTTATGATTAAAGGAAAACCCATCAAAGGGAAAAATCTAAACCATCAAAACCAGAGGCGGATCTACGTGTAAGTGACCCGAACACCCTCGGCAAAAAATTACAGTGTATATATAGGGTAAATTTTCTGTATTTATGTGCATATATTAACTTTTGAATACCTTCGGCAAAAAATTACAGTGTATATTTAGTTTTTTTTTTCTAACACTCTGGATGAAAATCCTGTATCCGCCACTGATCAAAACATGTGACATATTCTAAGAAACTTCTTTTGAAACAGAAAATGACTAGAAACTTCAATGACGTCCATTTGGTAGAAAGCCAGCTTCCATTTTTTTTTTTTTTTTGCTTCCACGAGCAAAAAAAATTAATTACTCTATTTTACTTTATGTGACTAATACTAAGTTACTATTTAAAATATTAAAGAAATTTTCTTTAATTAAATTAATAACAATTATGACTAAAGTATTTTTATGTACGTTTAAATATGAAAATTAAAAAATACTTAAATTTTTTATTTGATTTCACGCAAAACAATTTCTCTTGTACTCCAAATATCAAATCACAAAAAATAAAACAGAAAGAGTAATTAACTAACAATTTTGCATCATCTATAAGGCCCCTTTAGTGAGAAGTAGATATGAGTAGCTATTATCTATCTGTTAGTGGAAATTGAATGGATTTTCTCTAAAGCCCTTTTAGAATTTTGCGTTTTCTACTTTAAGTAGATATTTCGTACTGAAAAAAGTTTATTTGCTTAAATTAGATGTTTGAAGGTAGAGATTTGAACTATCTACTATCTACAGTCACTGACTTGATCACCAAGTACGAAACAAAATACAATATCACACTAAAACAAGAAAGAAAATACTAGGAAAAAAAACAATACCATAACAACTCGTCATCCAGTGACAAAGCCACAAATGCATTATAAAAAAAAAAGGGACCCACAAAAAAAGGTTAAACAGTCTTCCCACACCACAAGCCCATTCAATAACGTCTCAATCTCCACAACCAACTGAAAAAAATAAAGCACTAAACCCAAACGAAAAAAAAAAAAAAAAAAGAGAGAGAAAAGGTCAGCATAAAAGTAGCCCGACGGCATTTAATGCAAACTCAAATTTATCCCCTACAATACAACACCTGGAGTCAGATGATAAGACTACGGACGAGTACAAAAAAAGAAAAGAAAAATCCAGCAAAATTTAGTGTCCTTAATACTACTCAAACTGAAATAAATTATCCAATCACATTTAAGACAAAAAAACATCCTTTCCTCTTCAGCTTCTCTGACAGAAAAAATGATTATTCCTCCATCTTGACAGTCGAGGACATTTAAGAAGCTGAAAGACCGCCATTGATGGGAAACCTACACTCATCACCAGCTTAAAAAACCACCATAAACTCATCTCCATCACCCCATATCTCTACGCATAGCACATCAAAAGACAAAAAAACCCAACAAAGCTGTGACAATGCCGTGCCACTTTCCACCACCAATACCGCTATCAACACCAAGAGAATCAATACCACCAGATAGAATACCTAAAAGTCCATCTTCCAAGCTCCACCGACATCTCAATTCACTCACCATCCTAATCTATTACGTCGAAACAACGTTCCTTACGGGAGAAGCCTCCAACCAAGTACCACCACTGGTATGGAACCTAGAGTTACTCCAACAACATGCCCTTATGATGTTGGAGAATACCCACTGGCTAAACCACTTGATAAGCCAGGGATTATACTCTCATTAGCAAACCCAAACAACACTGTAAACGCTGCAAGTGCAAGAAATAGGAGCACTGTAAATCATCGACTAACTGAGCCTTTTCAACAATGCACCAATGAAACAGCCAACCTCAATGGAAGAGGAAGCACAATCGAACCCCAACCTTTACCCCAACATCAAAACTTATCTCAAGAGGACGAGAAAATCAAATGGATCCCCTACCCCTCTGTCGGAGATCATGGATATAGGGGTGGACCCAGCTTACCCACTAGAGAAGGAAGAAGACCAAGTAGTCCCTCAACTGGATCCGGAGCTCTTGTTACTTATACCGGAAGAGAAGGAGAATTTCTACCATTAAGCAATCAATGACGAGGACCATACAATATGGACAGACTACAATTCCCATCTTTCAGAAGAAGATACAATCATAAAGCCATTCAACGAAATAGGGATATAGATAGATTTTATACTTTTGATGTTCCTTGATGGATCTGATGTACATAGGGATACCCCCAATTCTTTTGTGAGCTTATTTGGAAATCCTACCAACTATGTAATGAATGGAGCGTGTTCCATTCAGGTAGGTGAGGGCTGTTTCTGTACAGCCTCTCCTTGATATGTACCTTATTGTTTATTCAATAATATCAATTTTTTTTTTTTTTTAAAAAAAAAAAAGCAATCAATGACGAGTAGGAGCCAATCACTCTAGATCTGATTCCCCAAAACTTGACTCCGAGGAGCTCTCTATCGATGTCACTACATGAAAACGAGGTAAGAAGATTCATAGTGACTATCCCGAGGGAGGCTCTAAGAGTTGCTTTCAACATCAGGAGTTACCCCCTGACACTACTACACAAATATGTAATGTTAATGATCCCAACATTACCGAAACAAGAGATCTCAATGACAAAAGAAGCATCTCACCCGCTGTTAGCGCATCTGGAGATGTCACTGGCTCAGGGGGAAAGTTCAATCTATGCTCCAAACCCAAAAAATAAAGTACTCTTATGGAATTGTAGGGGCAGTAATAACTGGTTTTAAAAGAAACTTTAAAGCTATTGTAGAATGGAACAACCCTACAATGATTTGTTTGACTGAAACAAAAATGACTAACCATGACCCTCTCTTGGATCTTATTAAGTTCACAGATAGGTTTGAGATAAGTTGAGATGGCTACTCAGGAGGAGTAGCATTCATGTTGAAGAGCAATGAAGTCACAATCGATCCAGAGATACATGTAAATGTGCAAGTAAACCTTTCATCACCTTCATGGATGCTTTTCTTAATATATGCCAAAACCACTTACAATAATAGAAATTCTTAATGGAAAAACCTTGAAGCAGTGGGAAAACATTGCAGAAAACCATGGCTTCTCTGTGGTGACTTCAATGTGGTCACCTCAGCAACAGAAAAATACGGGGGTAACCGAATAAATAACTCTAGAACTTCTACTTTTATAGAATGTTTGGACAATATTGATATGATAGATCTTGGTTTCACGAGAACTAAATACACGTGGACTAATAAAAGAAAACATAGGAGTAATATCATTCTTAAAAGACTAGATAGATTTTTTGCTAATTTAGATTGGGTGTGTATTTTCCCTAACACGACTGTTACACACCTACCTCGTGCACACTTTGACCACTGCCCTACTGTACTATATACGGATAGGCTAGTAGGAAAACCCCAATTCTTCTTCCGCTTTGAAACCATGTGGCTTAGACACCCGGACTTTGCTTACATGGTGGACCACCATTGGGATAATAAAGATAACTAGAAGTAGCCATCAACGACTTTACCAAAAATGTCCAAATCTGGAATAGGGACACTTTTGGTAATATTTTTTATAAGAAAAAAATTTTACTTGCTAGAATAGGGGAACTTCAAAAAATGGACCCCACAATTAAAAATAACTACCACAATGACCTTGACGAAAACCTCATCCAAGAATTTAAGGATATTCTAAAAAGTGAGGAAGATTTTTGGAAATTCAAATAGAGAGTTCAATGGTTTAATGAAGGAGATGCTAATATTAAATTCTTCCAAACCTTTACTATCCAACGACATAGGAAAAACAGAATTATTGGGGTTATGGACAGTGTTGGTAATTGGAACCACAATATTAGCGAAATAAATAAAACTATCTACAACCACTTTAAGGGCACGTACACTATGGGCCTTATCAGCTATAATTCAAAACTCTTCAATATTACTATTGACATCTAATTTTTGATCTTTCATAATTTATTTTAACTAATCAGAGTCTTTGGATATTAAACCGAATGAAATATTTATTTTTTCAAGTCAAAATACTTAGATAATATTTTTCCATTTATTTGGAAAGATACCTTCTATAATACTATGAATCATTTGAAAAATTAATTTACATATTTTTTGCAACAATTATGATACATTTTCTAAATTTTACAAGGACAAAAATAATTTACGAAAATAATTTATTTAATTAAAAATAATTTACGAAAATAATTTATTTAATTAAAAATAATTTACGAAAATAATTTATTTAATTGTTTAAATTGGCAATTAGCAAGTATCTCGCTCTGTTTGATTCAAGAAATTTGATTAGTTAAATGAATTAATCATTTTTACCCCTCAATTCACTCTTGCGTATTCAATTATTGGAATTTCATCATAGTTAATTGAGTGATTTAATTATGATTAATTCCATAAAATTGCTTGTTGTGTGGCTAATTGGCTACAATTGAAATAATCAATTGCTAGTTTAAGTATGGTCATCAATTGAAAAGCCAAATCCATGGTTTAACCCAATTGAGGTCATTATTGCAAAAATAGCCTCTTAATTGTTTGATTAGCTTAAAAGGCCAAGTCCATTGGTTTGATAAATTGAGGTCATTTTTGGCAAATTTTACTTTAAGTTGGCCATTGGACCAAATAAGGCCATAATTTGAGTAATTTAATCTTAGATCAAAACAATTAAGGTCATATTTGCAAATTTGAGCCCACTTGCATAATTAGCCGCGTTCGTTTAAGTTGTCTAATTGTTCAATTAATCATTTTTTACCATATTTGTGGGAGTTGAATTAATTTTCTTCTTTAATTATGGTCATTTATCAAATCAGTGTCAAAATTCCTGTCGTGTAATACCCCTACTCTATTCAGTCTCAACCCCAAAAAACCTCTAACATCTCTCTCTCTCTCTCTCTCTCTCTCTCTCAAAGGGTTAAATCATAGCGCCGCCTCCATCACCCCTCTTATCTCTCCCCATCATCATCGCCTTTTATGGCAAAATTTCAGGTGAGGTAAACTTTTGCCAGGTTTTGCTAGGTTTGTGTGACTGTATGAGGCAAAACATTTAATGCTTTCTCCGTTTTTCACCAAACACGGTATAGTTCTTTCCCTCTTTCTATTTCTTTTACTTTCTTTATGTATAACAGTCAAAGCTTTGAAATTTCTTAATGGTTTTTGTTTGCACCTGTTTGAATCTGTGAAATTTGATTGGTTCTTGACGAATCATATGGATTGACTCCGATTAAGTCAAATCCGACCCTTCATTCGTTGATATAATCAATCCCTACTGTTGGATGTGATTGAGAGAAGCAAAATGGTATACTCCCGCATCGACAGATATAGGGTTTCAACGATTTTGGGGGTTTCTATATATATATATATATATATATATATATATATATATATATATATATAAAGAACACCAATCCTTCGTTGTTGACACACCTTGGCAACTGAAAAACTCATTCGCATACTAAAAAATTCGAAATACCTAGGGTTTCTAGCAAATTGCTTAAGATCCTTAATTTTTTGGATTAAGTAAATTTAAAGGGTTTTATTTAGTGTTTTTCTTGTTAATTGTGACTGAGTTCTGGGATTTTGAGGAGGAAAAGGATCTTTAAGTTCATTCTTGACTCAAGGCTTCACTAGTAAGAGGCCATTTGGGCTACCTCTCCGTCTCCTAAAAAACCTATTGGGCCAGAGGCCCAACTGCATTTCTTCATCGAGTCCGATTGTGCAAAGGAAAATGACAAGGAAGCTAATATATTGAAGGCCCAACAATGGGTGAAAATAGTAACTAGTGGGCTTAGGTAGGCCCACCAGCATAAACTTTGTGCATTTACGTTCATTTTTATATGTGTATGTATTTGTAAAAACTTGGAAATTATTGAAACCCTTAGGCATGTGTAGAACCTAGGAAACGCATAGTATATTAGGATGTCGCCTATGTCTTTTCTAAAAAGTTTGGTCAAGACAAATTTTGGATGAAACCAAAACTTAACCTGATTTTGAGTTTAAAACTGGTGTAATGCTATGGTTAATTAAAAGTGAAATTTTGGTTAAAGTTGGAAACTGGATCAGTAATAAAACAAGGTCAAATGACCTTTTTTTTTTTTAAAGTGACTTAGTGACAACTTTGGGCCTTCCGCCCTCTTTAGTCAATTGGATAAATATTTTCGGGCCTAAAGCCCAGATTTACAGTTGTGAACTATTTTAAAGTAGCTTTGAATGTATCCGAGTTGTAACAAAAAATAGACCTGTTTCCAAACCGTCTTGTGACCGCAGAAATGGTAAAATTAAAAAAGAAGGGAAAAGGCATAAAAATCCCCCTCAAACTTGTCCTGAGATATCAGTGAGACACTTATACTTTGCCCCGGGGGGGGGGGGGTCATAGGACCCCCTCAGACTATTTTAAACTGAAATATATATACCCTTGAGTGATGATGTGGCACGTCAATTGTGCTCACTTTAGTATAGGCGTGTGTAAGGCAAAAAAAAAAAGAGTCAAAATTGACTGATGTGTACCAATGTCAATTCTTAATTTAACACTATATTTATTAATTTGATTTAATCAATATTTCCTCTCTTTAACCCCTTCCCCTCTATTTCACCTTAGTAGCTCAGTCATGGCAAACACACAATTGGTCGCCCCACGAGCAACTTTTATCTTCTCCTGTTTCATTATTTTCACCCGCAATATTCTTTTTCATTTCCAACACCTTTAAAATCTTCCCCCAAAAGACACACAACATATACAAAAGAAAAAAGGTCTCAATTTTTTCAATGCAACAACCCACCCGGTCGTTATTTAATACTTCGCGAAACCTGTACCAAACGGAGGCCTGAGATCTTAAAAGATAAGCCCTATGGGGTGTTTAAATGATTGATAGCTGAAAAAATTAGTTTCGGAAAGAGTTAGAAGTCGTGGGCTCGGGTGAGCTTAGTCCGTAGTAGCGGACCGAGTGCCGCCACAGCAGTCCCGCTGTAGTGAGACATGGTCCGCCGCAGCGGTCTTGCCGTAGCGAACCTGATTCCCGCAGCAGCGGACATCACGGGCCAGTGGATACGTTTTCTCACACTTAGTTTTATATTTCACCCTCTTTTTAATAAAAGACCCTGTTATACCCCATTTTAACCGGGTTGAAATAGAGTACAACATATTGGAGATTCCTATATGCTTTGTTTTAAGGAGTCGCCACCTAATTAATTTAACGGTGAATTAGGACACCTAAATGTTAACTAAGGTAAAGTTAAAACTAAACCTCTGTTAATGGTCTGCTTAACCAGTGTGATTCTGGGTAAGAGTTCTATATTATCGTAAATGGAAGGGGTTAGGCATCCTTTAGAATCCGTTAACTTACGGTTATCCGACCAAACTTAGGTTAATTAGTCAATGTTGGATATAGTATTTAAATTTTAGGAAATAGCTTGTGCAAATAAGACTTGTAAAAGATATAACAATTTGTGCGAAAGAAGATTTTAAATACCATTTTTATAAAAAAAAAAGACTTCAAATAATAATGCTGTTAAAAAATGGGACTAGTAGTTCGCATAAAAGGAGATTTTAGGATGCTATTTGAAATAAAAATTTATAAATGTTGTTAAGGCTCTTAAATAAAATGCTAATAAAACCTATAGAAAAGAATATAATAATTTGTATAAAAGGAGACTTCAAATGCCATAAAAATTTACAAATATTGTTAAGGCTTTGAATAAAAGGGCTATTTAGAATGAAATTTGTAGAAAAATATAATGATTCGCATAAAAAGAAACTTCAAATGCTATTTGAAATAGACTTATAAAAATATACTATAAAGAATAAGATTTGCATAAAATAGAAGAAAACGCAAGTTTGTGCATTGTTTAACGAATATTTAAACAATTCTGAACGATGGTGTATTAATTTACTTTGAGTTTTAAAAGTATAAATGAGATACAAAATAACTAATAAGCTTCTTCATCCTTTTTATTATTCTATTAACTATGCTTAATTAAGGATATTGCATGATTGACTCAAACTTTGAAGGGTTATTTAAAATATGCCTGAATTTACATTCGCACATTGGTGATGTTTTGAAATTAGTATAATAAGAATAAAATATGATTCCTTTAACTCGAAATGAATTTATGCCATTAATTATTAGGGGGTAAATATTATGGGTACTGTCAATATAAAAAGAAGAAAATGAAAACTTATGGGAGATTGATTTGTGAGCTTTTCTCCTAAATTTACTACCCAATATGTTAAAATTAACTCACTAGATTCACTAAATTCATCTAAATCAGGAAGAACAAAACAAAGTAAAATGTTAGTCACATAGTACAAATCAAATGAAAATAAAATATGAAAAAAGGAGTAAATCAAATGGACCCAGCCCATTTTGGGACTGTTGGGCCTATTCGGTGTTGGGCTTCGGCCCAGCAGTCTCTCTTTTTATATCGTTCTGGGCTGCTGTTGGGTTGACACGGAAGAGGTTTCGTTCACGTTGGACCTTAGCCCAAACCGAATACGGAAGAAGAACGAGTCTCTCGGACTCGTATACGATCGGTCATGCACAAAACGAAAGGAAAGGATTAGCATATAATCAATGAATGAGGATAAACATGTAAAAATTAAACTTGAAACAAGTCAGTAGATTATGTATATCATTGTGTATATTTAAGTATTTTCTATGTATACACATTCATATTAACTAAGATATACTGGTGATATACATCAGTATATACAACCCAACCCAATATGCCTGCAATACACCATCATATACGAACTTTAAACAGAGCCCAAAATCATCACAACATTTTTTCTTTTCTTTTTGGGGCAGATCTGGCCCTTTATTTCATAATCAATTAACAGAGATTAAGCAAAACCAACTAGTTGACATACATCGGATGGCATAACCCAAAATGAAGAGATTGAACACTGCCTTAACGAAATTAAAACATTTTGCAATATACTAAGGCACAGAATCTGCCTAGCAGTGACAGTGAACATCGCGAAACTAACTACAAAGTACGCTCAGCACAGAGTCTGCATAGCAGTGGCAGTGAGTTTCACACAATTAACTACAAAATATGCTAGGCAATAGAATATGCATAGCAGTGGCAATATACTTCGTAAAACTAACATTCGGAGGTTCAGGTCATGTTCAAAACTATAGACAGATTTGTAGGCATGATTATGACACACAGTTTCAATCAACCCAATCAAATGAATGTATATCTTCTTTATTAAACTGATCAGGCTAAATGTAATACAGCTTTTCAAACAATGCAACAATGAATCTACACTGACATAGCAACTAGTCGCAACTAATCAGGTAAACAGCCAGTGAGGAATGAGAACCAATCAGACCAACATTCATGATTCTATTTTTTATACAACCATTAGAAGATGGTCATTTCAGAGGGGGAGTATTCTGGCCAAACAAATGAAAAACAGGTCTTATATCTGGCCAAAGTATACAAAATATACTTCCTTGTATGCACTTCAAGATATGCAAGTTGTATCTACTTCGTATACGACATAAACACATAGAAGATGAATGTAAAGCTTTCATGGAATCAACACTCATGAAGATCCAAACAAGAACAAGTTCAGAATTTCTAGAGAGAGGAGAAAAAACTAATCAACTGTCCTTTAGTTATGACCAATTCACCCAAATCTTTCAGCATGACAAAGTTTTAATTCTTTTGAACAGAGGATTGTGCATATTAGGTGACTAGTTCCCTATTGTCTTATACTAATATGGAAACAGGTTGTTCAAGATATGATTAGAGCAAAGAAAAGAGATGTTCATTCATATTTGACTACATATTTTCCCTAGAATATAGTAATAGACCACGTAGTGGACAAGGGAGCGTGTTCAAAAGGTGTGCTGGACTGATTTCTTTTAAGATATTTGGCTAAACTGTTACTTTATCAACAGATCTTCCTCACTATCAACTATGAAACTCGAACTACGACTGACAGTTTCAAGTAGTGAAACAATGATTTAGATGACACCAAACAGGATTTAAAGATATAAAATATTCTTACACGCACAAAACAGGACCAAGCCTACAGAACAGTGATGGCTTAAATCACTGATTTAGAATGCAACTGAATGAATCTAACCCTTTGTAGCATAATGAAATAATTGTAGACTAAAATTACAGAATCGTAACCTAGATTAAATTAATTCAGGCTAACTAATCCTAGGAAAGAAAGCTAATGCACAAAGTACGATTACAGGTTGCCTAAATCAAACTGTCACGTGATATTCCAAAGACATACAGGCAAAACAAAGACAAACTTGAAACGCCTAATTAATCCAAACTTGCACATAAAGCTGTAAATGTCACAAAAACTAAACTAGACAGGATTACACATGCTTAATACAACTAAAATAACTACGAACGAAAAAATGAAATACGAATAAACCAAACAGAGCACCTGAACAGTTTCTCAACACTACAAATGAATACTGAAAAAATAATCTAAGGGAAGGAAATTTACCTTTTGCAGGTGCAGCGAAATGGGTGCGGGGCTTCGATATCTACTCGAACACAATTGAATCCGAACTTGCGATGCTCGGATTCGCAACAACACCAAGGAAAACGAAGAATTGATTCAGTATTTTTACTGATAACAAACAAGATTAAAACTGCCAATAGAACTCGTATTTTAGGGATTTTTGCGACTGAAAGCTTTGATTTTTAAGGGGAGGGGGTTCAAGAACTGTGATTCTTTTTTCCTCCCTTTCCTTTGATTTGGAGATGACTATTTATAAGGCGATTTAGGGTTTGTTAGAGAGGAGTGTGGGGAGCAGGGCGAAGTGGGGAACAGGAAGGCGTGGGGGTGGCAGTGGCGTGGGGGACAGGGCGTGGTGGTGATGACAGGTGAGGGAGATGGAGGAGAGAAGGAGAAAGAGAGAGGAGGGAGATGAAGGAGGTGCGACTGATGGAGAATGAAAGAATCCTAGGGTTCTTTTGTTTCAACTGACCCGGGTCGGATCATTGGGCTGGACCGGGTCAGTTTAAATAGTGTGTTGGGTTGGGCTAAAAAATATATGTGCTGGGGTATTTAAAATGTGGGCTAATCGATTTGGGCTAGTGAATTAAAAAGGATGGGCTGATTGAATTAAAATGTGGCCAGGTAAATTAAAAATGTGGGTTGATTTATGAATTGGTCCGAAAATAGTATGGGTTGATTGGACTACTATATTTAAATAAAAGACCTATTTAAATTATTTAAAATAAAATATGCAATTATTAGTGCTCAGATAAAAAATGGCGTTGTAATAGCCGTGCAATAATATTTCAAAAATCCACAGTAAATAAACACAATTATTTAATTATGCAAAGATAAATGCGATGCGTGTGCGTAAGTTGGTAAAATGCCGAAAATGATAAAAATTGTGAATTATAATAATAATAATAATAATAATAATAATAATAATAATAATGGCTAGTAACTGTAATAGAACAATGAAACGCCGGTATTGATGAGAGGCTAGTAATTATAGTAAAATACAATATATATATTTTTATTTTCCAAAAATATTAGAAGCGCAAATAGGTATTTCGAAGGAGAGGTGGGACAAAATTGGGTGTCAACAGACCCTTCAAGGCTGCTGTTAGGATTTACATTTAAGAAAAACCCTTGACATCAAGAAAAAGAGGCTTCTCCAATATTCTTCACTTCTTCTCCATCAATTATCATCTCTTGCGGATTTCGACTACAGGCTAAGAAGGTGGATACTTCATGGAAGTTCGACTAGCTGCTCCTCATCGAGGTAGGTTACGGTTTACTTGGGTTAGACTTTAATTAGTGAGTCATATATATGTAAGGAATTGATGGGAGAAAGCATGATTAGGTCTTCGGACATATATATATATATATATATATATATATATATATATAGTTTAAGGGAAGTTATGTGTGTGTGTGTGTGTGTGTGTGTGTGTGTGTGTGTGTGTGTGTATATATATATATATATATATAGTAACTGGGGTAACAACGAATGTATAAATGGGTACTAATTTCTATAAATTGTTGATGTCAATGTGTTACTGATTGGGAGAGATCACTTGTCGCTATTAAGGGAGGTTACCTCGCAGGTTAGAATAAATATTCTGAGGTATATTTAGTTCCGCAATGAATTGTTGAGTTATTTGTAATATTCATACGGCTATTCATTCTTGTCAATAAAAAGGGTTGCATTGGGTGAGTTGAAGCGAAGGCATAATAGTATTACGCCCGTCAAGGGCATATTTTCTGACATTGATCTTATTTATTAGCAGCATTGCATATGTTTGAGTGTAATTATTGAATACTGTATGCAGTGAAAAGTATGAGTAAATATCAATTGCACTACCCGATTTTATGGTTGAGTTGGGTTGAATATGAGGTATTACTTGATAATCGATCATTGAAAGTGATGGGACAATGAATATATATATATATATATATATATATATATATATATATATATATATATATATGTGTGTGTGTGTGTGTGTGTGTGTGTGTGTGTGTGTGTATGTGTGTGTATGTGTGTATATGTGTATATATATATATAAAGGCATATTTGACCGGGAGTGAGGATAAGACCTAGATTATGGGCTCATGGTCGGAGGTTCGCTCCAGAGCGTGGTACATGGACAGCATGGGTCCCTTGCAGGTCATGACTATTGGGCAAAGACATTAATTAGCATATATGTACAGTATGTCTATAGGGCCATTGCATTGCATTGCATTACATACCTTCATACACTTTGTTTACATGCTGTCATTCCACTGCATTGGCATTGTGCATCTCCTATAATTGTGTTGAACTATCTGAGGGGGTTCTAATCATGCCTGAAGATGTTGGCGTAAGAATAAATTATTAAGTTTTCGAATTTTTGTGTTAAATCTGATGGATTTAGAGAGTTACAGTGTTTGCTGGAAGTATGATGAGTACATTCCATGGATGCATCATACCCTATCGAGTGAACCGGATAGAAAACTCTAAGGCTAATAATCAGGGAGTAGAAGTTAGTGGAATTGATGAGATAATTATTAATTATTTGGCCCTAAAAAAATACGAAGTAGGACGACACTTGACTAGTCGGATAGCTAGCAATACTATGGGAATAAGGGAACTAGAGTAACCAGGAGTTAGAGAGGTGAGTTCGTATTGGTGTAGTCTTCTATACAAGGAGTCTTGGGGGTGTACGTTGACTTGTATGTTTATCTTATTGATTTTATATTGTGTTACGTGGACTAATATTAGTTGACCGATGATGCTTACCAGTATGCGTGGTGTACTGATACTACTCTTGCTTCGTCCTTTTTGGGTGTAGATGTGTTGCAGGTTGTTACTTGAAGTTTCTCTTAGTGAATTCCCGGACATCTTTCTACAACCTTGCTCATCTCATTCCAGGCAGAGGCTATGTCCTTTATTTGGTTTTATTCTTGTGTAATAGGAGCTCTTGTACCTAATTAGACCAGATCCCGGAAACTTTTCAGTTTTCTTGTATTGATAACAGAGTCCTTATGAATATTTTTCTTCAATTGTGATCATTAATTATGTTACTGGTAATAGAAAAACATGTTTGAATATTGGGTTATTTGGTAAGGGTTCGCCTACTAGGTAATAATACGGTAGGTCCCCGCACGACCCATAATTTGGGTCATGATAGTTAGTAGCAGAGCCTAGGTTACCAGTCTCACAAGTACAAGAACAAATGTCTAGTAGAGTCTTGTGAAATGGTACAATGACGTTTGTACCCATCCACAAGAGGCTAAAGGACATCTAAAAATTTTCCTTTATTCATTCTATCGTGCTACTCCAATATCCAATCTCCTAGTTGAATCCAATTGGTATATGGGCGATTCCAATTGGTATCTTGACGGGCTAATTGGTATCTACTGATTCGAATTAGTATCTAATTGTAATGATCTAATAAATACCTTTTGTGGGTATTTTATGTGCTAAGTGTGTGAATGGATGTAAATCCTATTGTCGGTATTAAATGGTTTAAATTGGGTATGTGTATTAGAAGGGTTAGGAAATTGAGAATGTGTTGGTACTCGTTGGGCGAAATCCGTGTTTGTACGCGCTAAGCAAACTTATGAGCCCCTGCATGCCCTAAGTTGGTGGGCATCAAAATTCACCCACTGACACTGTAGCTTCGCTGCAGCGGTGTGGGAACTGCTACAGCTAGCTCGCCACAGTGGATCATTGTTCGCTATAACGGACCCAAAACTTTCCCACAGTCTCGCTATAGCGAGGACCTTCTCGCCATAGGGCTCTCGCTGTAACGAACAAGTGACCGCCGAAGCAGTGCCCGAACTAGTGAGCTCCCGTATTCCGTATTTTTCTCAACCTATTCATCCATCAATAAAATTCAAAGGAAAGCCAATCTTCAAAGCAAGGCCTACATAGAAACATCCCGCCCAACTAGAACAATTGTCTTACGAGTATCCTTAAACCGGGTCACCCGCATCAAAAATAAAAGAAAATTATCCAAACATTCAAAACAAACCAAAGCTAGTAGATTGTCTTAAAAACAAACCCTAGAAGGGCAAATGAGAACCAAGCTGATATAAAAGGGGGGGGGGGGGGAATCTCTAAGCCACTCCCTTACTGGTCGCCTCATCACCTCCGGCATCTGAGTCGCTGGAATCTTCGCTGCCAAGTCCAGACGCACTTAGGAAGGAGAACTGCAGGGCATTTTGAGTGGTCACCTTGAGGAGTTTCTTCTTCGGGGCTAGGGTCTTCAGTGGGCTCTTAATGCCTTTCCACATTGTTACACTTCGTAGTTTGGTACGCGGAAATTCGTAGGTGTTGGCGGTTTTAAGTATGGACACTGGAGTTACCTCCAAGGATACACGAGTATAGATGTGCTTATCTTATGTTTATGAGGGTTTAAGTTCATATGATAAGCTATGGAAGGATTGAAGGGCAAGTGAATCAAGGAAATTAAATTTGTTGGAATTTTGAAGAAAATATGAGGGACAATTTTGGCCCAAATTAGAGAAAGAATATCTTTTAGTATATGAGGAGTTTTGAGGTAAAGCAAAAGCCTAAAATGAAGTACGTCGAGTCTAGTTTCCAATGCAACAAACCGCTCGTCGATAGGACATCGGAGTAAAGAATTATGAACGTTACAAGTTCAGCTGACAAAGCAGAAACAGAGCTGCTACATGTTATACCCTATTTTAATCGGAGTCAAAATAGTTTACGACATCCCGGTAATTTCGGGGTTAATTAAAGTTAAGGGAGTCGCCACTTAATTATTTATGGTGAATTAGGACACCTAGAGTTTATTAAAGTTATTTTTAAAGTTAGCTCCGTTTTAAGGTCTACTAACTTAAGATTCTAGGTAAGGGTTCAATTAATCTAAAGGGAAGGTATTAGGCACCCTTTAAGATTCCATTTATAAATGGTTAACCTACCGGACTTAGAGTCAATTAAAAGGCTAAGTGGGTAACTAAGTTCACTTTGGAGAAAAAGAAATAATTTGTACTCCCTGGATTGATTGAGGTAACAACATTTCAACGAAATGATTCTTGATCCAAAGTTGAAAAAGAAAATGGAAGAGAAGCCTCAGATGTTCAAATCTTTTTTGGCATAAGAAAGTCGTTAATCTTAAAAGAGGACCAAGGCCAGAATGTGATCTAGACTAAAGGCGAGTCTACTATCATCTTTATTATTTGAAACGAATGTTATTCCCAAATGTAAGGCCAAAGTTGGTGGATTAGATCTACTGATTTTCTAAATTAAATAAGTTGATGAAAACCGAAAACCATGTGGCTTGATTCATTCGAAACAGATAAGGTTTTAAGTAGAGGAAGAGATTAAGAACTATAGGAGAAATCACGTTTTGACTAAGGTAACTCATAACTGATCAAATAAATGTTAAAAGAAAGACTACACGATTAAACAAAGTGAAGCTATTAGCAAGTAACTACCAAACAAAAATAAAATTTCAATCACACCAGCAAGCAAGCAACATTACGGAATAAAATGAGACGAATTAAAGCCCCATTTGGCTCCTGCGAAGGACAAAGTGTTTTAGCGGTTCGCCGTTTGGCTCGCCACTCTCTTCGGTTTCGATTGGACTATGGTTCAAGGGAGCAAAAGACACAAACGAAGATGTAGATGCAGGTTCCTGATTTAGTGACATCCCGAAGTCTTATATTAAGACCCCTTTCAATATCGGCGTCGCTGGGTCCCAAAATTGGGCTCTTCGGCTCCGGTGTTCATGCAAACAAAGAAAAGTGATATAAGAGGCAACACAATATAACAGTAAAACAGTAGAGCAACCACCAAACAACAATCTCTCCTCAAAATAGGTACCAAATGAAGAATCGATCCAGCCAAGTATAGTGAACACTTGCTGGAAATTTCAGCAGCTAAATTAATCTAAAAGCAGTGTTTTCAACCTAAAAATACAATAGCAACTCGGCTCGGAATGAAACTGAAATCTAACTCAAATCGTAGCAGAAACTCAGTTAAAAAAAATGCAGTGGTTCATGGCTCAAAAAGTACAACAACAAAGTGGCTAAAATTACAACAGTTTATGACCATAATTAAAGCAGGAAAAATCGCTAAAGTGCAACGCTTCACAGCCTGTTCTGGGACATTCTTATAGGGAAATGATATTTTTGATCGTTTATATTCATAGCACAATGTAGTAATAGGAAAGTGTACGATACCAAACATAATGAGAAGAAACCAAAATGCACAGAAACATCTATTGACTCATGCACAAGACTAGAACTCATCTTTTAGCATATAAACCTCATATAATTTCATCTTTTATACCTGCCGAGACCTTGAAGTGTCCCATTGACTTGTGATTCAATGGAGAGGAACCTCAGCAATCTAAAGTATGCAGTACTAGGTTGTGTAGATGCTCAAAGTCTTCCCTAATCCCTACCTGAGCCTAGGATATCACTATCTACTTCTTCACAGGTCAAATGACAGCCTCCTAGATCCCTTTATGTTGTTAATACTGGCTAGGACCTTCTCACATCATCAATCTATTATCTTGCCTTGTTTTAAAATCTAGCACAAAGGATTATCAGTATTTTAGAGTTCTAAATTCCTTAACCTTATTTCGGCGGTTCAACTAAGCGAACAGAGGTTACAAACTACATCACACAAATAATTTTTATCCTAGATGATCTACAAACAGACACACGAAACCAGCAGCTACGTAATTACAGCTTCAAAGAAATATACCCTTTAAACTACGAAAGAAAAACCAGAGGCTGACTATTCGACTGAAGACGAGAACAGGTTCGAATGAAAACAAGAATGTAGAACTAAACACATATGCATTTGAAGGCTAAACCACATAA
Organism: Lycium barbarum; assembly: GCF_019175385.1. NCBI lineage: Eukaryota > Viridiplantae > Streptophyta > Magnoliopsida > Solanales > Solanaceae > Lycium > Lycium barbarum. The sequence goes on along the minus strand of NC_083345.1, from coordinate 18,659,815 downwards.
TCTAACAGCCCATACTAAGTCATTTTTGAACAGATAAAGAGCACTAAAATCGTAAGCGATTCATACTTCACAATTCACGGACCAAAACAAAGTAAAGCTACGACGCTTACAAAATCAACTAAGCCATGTTGAACTCTAAATAAAACAGAAACGCAAAGTTAAGAAACTAATTGGAGATATTAAGCAGCAACAGAACATATACAGTTTCAAGTCTAACTATGATTTCAACACAACATTGTCGGGCTAAAGAAACTAAACAGGAGATGATATTACCTTTTGTACAGTGAACGGGGCGTCGAGGCCTCGAATCTACTATCTCGTATTGACAGATTCGAAACTCGAGTCAAAAATTAAAGTGCCTCTGTCGTAGTTGAAATTATTTTGCCGAACAGCGACAAAGTCAATCGAATCGCCAAAAAACTTAGCCTTTGGTCACAAATCTCATATTTCAACAAAAATGTTTTCTGGTTTAAAAAGTTCAAGACCAGATTAAAAAAAAAAGAATTCAAGACTTTGTGACAGAAAAACTCGCGTATCCCCCAATAAGTGTTTTTTTTCGGCTGAGAACTTAGAGATGTATTTATAGGATGATTTAGGGTTTTCTCGGTTCGAAATATTGAGTGGGATTTCAAGATAAGCTAGCCGTTCAAAATCAAATCTCCTTCGTGATTCTTTCAGAGATCGTTGAACATTGTTGGATTTTTGTGTATTTCAGACATTTGATCAGCAAAAGCAAAAAGTAGACAAAAGCCATTAAACTCTTTACCCGATAATGAAAAAGCACTGGTAAAGTAAGATTCGAATTCATAAACGGACAAAAATTCATCAAGGGTTTTCAGATTGAAAGGAACAAACACAGAGACGAGACCATCTCTTCAACGCTGATTCTCTGTGAAGAAAAACAAAAGAATAACACCTTTGCCCGAAATGGGGAGGCAAGGTCTGGAATGGCAAAAGGAATTCAAATCTTAGCCGAAAATGGCGTTTTGTGAGATGGGTCGGGCTGGAGGAATGAGGCGGCGAGAGTTTAGGGATTAGGTTTTGTTTAGGTTAGGACGATGAATGGGTTTTTAAGAGAAAGTGGGCCGAGTCACGAATATTCGAATAATGGGCTGGTCTTGACTGGGCTCAGGTGGTCCGAAAGTGTGGGCTGGTGGAGTTGGTGAATTTAAAGTGTGGGCTTGTCATTATCCGAATTTTAGTCCTTTCTTCTAATTAATGAACTCCTAAGTGATATAACTTTTATAATATGTATCATGTGATTAGTGATTAATATGTAAAAAAAGGTAAAGACTTAATTTAACGAGTCCAAATCCGAAAATGAAATGATGACGAAACAATGTACTGCTAGTAAAAGTAACAATATTAATAGTAGCGAAAATAAAATATTTAGCTCGTCTATAAATTTATTAGCCCAAAGAAATAAATAGGAATAAAGGAGGGACGAAATTGGGTGTCAACAGATGCCCTTTTCGACCGGAGACGATGTAAGAGTTTTCGGGCGAAGAAATTGACGTAGTAGCCAATTTTGTTCCGACCAGCAAATATGAACTCGGAAGAACTTGAGAAAATACGGGTTAGGAGAATTGGTGGAAAATATTATAGGGGAAGAAGGATGGTTGGAAAACATGGCCGAACCCCAGCTTCGAGTTGCCTATATCTTGGGTTCCATGTAGTTCGAAAGAAGCGGATTGATACCTACGCTACGCTTTTTGCCCCATTGTCGAATTATGGTGAGACAAGATTTGTGAAAAGAGTTGATTAAGTAAGGTTTTAGTGGTGGATATGAAAGAAAAAATTTGGATAACCTATGTATCACATGTTTGTGGACATAGGCGAAGTCAAGTTCGAGAGTAGATCCGTGACCTTTGCTTGTGAGTTTGATATTCCTCTTCAGCATATTTTGCCCCAGTTCACTGCGTAAGATAAAGTTCCACGTTGCGCTGTGTCTCTGTATGTAGATTGTATTTTCTGTCAAAACTAAAATTCATGTCAAAATTAGTAATAAAGTCTGGGATAAAGTTGAAAGTGCAAAACTTATAAAGAGTGTAAAATGATAATAAATATGAATGTGGGAATGAAGGCGAATCCGTGTGGCTTATAATGAGGCCGTGTGTCCAAATGTTGTCTCTGGTTATCTTCAGGGACTTGAATGAATGTGTGATGTGTATGCCGAGGATGTAATAATATCTCCAGTTGTATTTGGAGATTTTAATGATAGTAATAAGGCCTCCGGCTATCTTCCGGGACTTGATGATAAATGATGTCTGTGGAATTTAAGGTAAAGTCGTTAAAGTAGGTAAAGTGGATGATAAAGTAAAGTAATAAAATAGAGAGTAAAGTAAAAGTGTAGTCGTTTGGCTTGTGCAGATGAGGTCGTGTAGCCATGTGATGTCTCCGGTTGTCTTCGGGGACTTGATGGTAAATGATATGCCGATGAGTCGTACAGCCTAACGGTGTCTCCAGTTATTTCGGTGACTCGATGATATCTGTGAAATTAAGGTAAAGTTATTAAAGTGAATGATAAGGTAATTGATGAAGTAGAAAGTAAAGCAAGAGTGCAGCCGTCTGGCTTATGAAAATGAGGCTGTATAGCTATATGATATCTCCGGTTGTCTTCGGAGACTTGATGAAGATTCCCGTAAAGTCTGGGGTAAAGTCGTTAAAGTAGGTAAAGTGAATGATGTCTCCGGTTGTCTTCGGAGACTTGATGAAGATTTCCGTAAAGTCCGGGGTAAAGTCATTAAAGTAGGTAAAGTGAATGATGTCTCCGGTTGTCTTCGGAGACTTGATAAAGATTCCCGTAAAGTCCGGGGTAAAGTCGTTAAAGTAGGTAAAGTGAATGATATCTCCGGTTGTCTTCGGAGACTTGATGAAGATTCCCGTAAAGTTCGGGGTAAAGTCGTTAAAGTAGGTAAAGTGAATGATGTCTCCGGTTGTCTTCAGAGACTTGATGAAGATTCCTGTAAAGTCCAGGGTAAAGTCGTTAAAGTATGTAAAGTGGATGATGCCCCCCGGTTGTCTTCAGAGACTTAATGATAATTCCTGTAAAGTTCAGGATAAAGTTGGTAAAGTAAATGATAAAGTAATTGGTAATGTAAAGTGATAGTGTAGCCGTTTGGCTAATGCAGAAAAGGCTGTATAGCCAAATGGTGCCTCCGGTTGTCTTCGGAGACTTAATGATGATTCCTGTAAAGTTCAGGGTAAAGTTGTTAAAGTTGGTAAAGTAAATGATAAAGTAATTGGTAAAGTAAAGCGATAGCATAGCCGTTTGGCTGATGATGTTGATGGTATCGTGACAGGCCAAATTAATGACACGCAATCCCGATTTAATTCGCCTTCAATCTCGACAACCTACAAAACAGGTGTATATGTTAATAAAGTCATAAAGTTATTGTGATAAAAGTGAAATTAAAGATAAAGTTGGAAATAAAGCCGTTTGGCTTTTAATGTGAGGCCATAATGGGCCAAATGATGCTTTTCGGTCATGATTGATAGACTTGACTGTTGGTCTCGCGGCCTTTTAACTCCTGCACTCAAAGAAAAATTCTTAGTTTGGAAGGGGGAAGTTGATTCGTGTTGACTCGAAGCTTGACGTTGTTGGCGCTCCATTCGTCTTGTTTGTTTGGATCTTGTGATCTCCGTTCAAGCCTCGGTAGATGAATAGTAGTGAAACAATTGAAAGAAAGTATTTAATTTGAAAGGTATATATATGTAAGTATATGTATAAGGAAAGATATATACGTAAGTATATGTATATAAGGAAAGATATATATATATATATATATATATATATGTAAATATATGTATGTAAGTTGTAAAATATTTCTGCCAACTTCAGATTGTGACACTTCTGAAACAATTGAAACTCATTTGTCTATAATATTTCCTGTCTAATAGCCTTAATATTGTCGATGTCTAACTCTTCTCTTGTCTAATCTTTCAAGATATGCCCCAGTTTTGACCTCGTGAGAGTATAATAAACTTATGTTGTGGTGTGACCGAACCTTATATAGGTTGCCTACGTATCCCGCCAAAGGAATCAGGTCAGAACGTAGTTCGTAAAGTACATAGAAATGGTTTGAAATTTTCTGATAAAGGGACCGAACCTGATGTGGATTGCCTACGTATCCCACCAAGGGAATTAGGTCAGCTTAGTTCCGTTATGTAAATAGCTAAAGGTTTGTTGGATTTTATCTAAATATGACTGAGCCGTATGTCGATAGCCTACGTATCCCGCCGAGGGAATCAGGCCATGTGTAGTTCCGTTATGTAAATGGCTAAAGGTTTATTGGATTTCTACATAAATATGACTGAGTCGTATGCCGATAGCCTACGTATCCCGCCGAGGGAATCAGGATATGCGTAGTTTCTCCTTACATATAAATAATAAGGATTTTTGGATTTTCTGTTATAATGCAACCGAACCCTATGTGGGCTGCCTACGTATCCCACCACAGGAATCAGGTCAGCGTAGTTCGTGAAGTATATTAAAGGAAAGGTTGCAAACTAGGCAATCTAATCTAATGTTGTCCTTTGATTTTTCTTGACTTGATAGCCTCCATGCTTGTGTCATTGTCTATCGGCTATTTCATTTCTTCCAAGTGGACTCTTGTCTAATTTCTTTGTTACTCTCTCGAGATGTATGTTATTCGTTCGTTCATTTTATGTCACAATCATGAAATTGGAAGATTTGATAAATAAAATAGAAAATAACAATAATAGATGATTAAGGAAAATCAGAAATGCATTTCATAGATTTTGCAATTTAAGCTTCCAAATGATGAGGCAAAGCAATAAAAGTTTTAGGGCACGATTTAAGCCTCAATTTTAAAATCGTGCTATCTTAAAAAAGTCCACTACATGTTCAATCTACCAAGACTCCCGGCGAACCAGGGACGGAGTACAAGTCCAATTCTTCAAAGTTTCTCCTGGTTCGTCACCCCAGATGGCCGGTGTCTCGGTGTTGTGAGTAGTTGTAGCAGCAACCTCTATTGGTGTTTGTCCTTGGATTGTTCCCACGGGAGCAGCAAAAGTTGATGACATGCCCTTCTCAATTGGCATAATGGCTCTTTTCGAATCCCTATCTTCTTCAACAGTTACCACGTTCACGTTGGCATTTTCGTGAGTAGGTAAAGGGTTGTTGTCCACATTGGGCTGAGCTCCAGTGAGCTGGATCGCTCCTTCCTTAATCAAGGCTTCGATTTTATTTTTGAGACCATTACAATGCCCAGATTTTCCGAACTCTTTCTCGTTGACTCGTTTGATCTCCAATCCTTATGGAACCTTGTTGACACTTGTTTAACACCTCAATACCAATCTAAGGGACATTATAGCTCTTCTCCAAATCATTATTAAATCATCATAACTCGTTACTCGTAAATCCTTTCCGATACATAACGTGTGCCTTGTCTTTCTTGGCAAACTTTCTTCTCTTACTTCGAATGTCTTTGAAATCTCATTTAGAATCATCAAATGTTACTTCTTACTTATCAAATCATTGCATACGTCGTACCCTTCGTCAGTCTAGTCATTGTGCATGAACGAAAAATTTTCCGATGTGTAACAGGAACTCACTGACTACATACCTTTATTATTTTTTAATTTATCTGGAAAAAATAAGGGTAGGAAATAAGGAAGGAAATGAAAAAGAAAAATAGAAAATATAATACCAAGTGTTAACTTTACGATCGCGCAAAGTGCAGGTAAATTAACTAGTATATTGTCAGAAGACTTGGAAAACCATTTCATCTGGTAGTGTTTTGTGGAGCTTAGTTTTTCCAATGTTCTGAAGCTCTGTCACTAAATTAAAATATTTTATTTTGTATTAATCTTCCAAACTTTGCAAGTCTTTTTGGACAAATTGTATATTGTTATCTTGTGATCTTATCTATATTTGATTTGGTTCTAACTTACAAGCATCAGTTTTTGTCATCTTCAAGTTCAAATCAAAACAAAGTTCCAACTTCTATAACATACACATACACCCGAAGTATAATTATATTTCCATGTAACTATTAATGGTTGGTATAGTAAATGTCAGTCAATGTCATGACTTTTCATATCTTAGCATTTATTTGTAATGATGATACTTACCTTTTAAATACCAACAATTACTATATTGATTACAACATTTTTCTAATACGGGGAAAGTAAAGTAATTTTAGTAAGAGCTTAATAGTATAATGAGGAATGAAATAAGTAGACAACCATTAATTTGATGCAATATTTTTAATCCTAATATAGGATTAAATTAAAAAATTAAGAAAAAGATAATTAGAGATCCCGGCCAAAGAGAAATGCCACATCAGCTTTTCCATTTCTTCCTATATATATATATATACACACACACACACACACCGCCAGTTTTGAAAGAAGTCGGCGATATCTGCACCACTAGGCGACTACCTTTTTTCAAGCACTAGTTAAATTATCTGCGCTTTGCGCCGTGAGACACATATTTTAATAAATTTTCTTGACATAAAGGAATAAAAATTTATTTAACAGCGATTATGAAGAATAGACATACAACAAAAAAATATTAAAAGACAAAATCAAATATGTAAAAGTACGCTTATATGAATAAAAGTGCATATAAATTCTTACTAACCTTTTCCGTCTGTGTTTTAAATAATCCAAAGAAATACAAATTATAAAGTATATCACAATATACTATCCATGCAGTAAACTAAAAAAGTTTGTTATCCTTGTATGGAGCAAAAGGTAAGTTTTTATGCTTTCATAAATATTAATTATGGCTAATATCATCATCGGTATTATGAATAATAATAATAATAATATTTATTATTATTATTATTATTATTATTATTATTATTATTATTATTATTATTGTTGTTGTTGTTGTTGTTGTCTAACATACATTTTGATATAAACTATTTTCATTTTTTCCCAATTTACAACCCAAATCAAGAATATACATCGCAAATAATTTTGGCACTAAACTGCAAAAAAAAAAAAAAAAAAAAAAAAAAAATGGCATTTTGTAATTTTCTATCAAAATAAAGAAAAAACAAATAATTTATTTGTATCATTGGCAAAGATAACCGGTTGTTGGCAGAACGAATTGTGACAATAACCATGAAAGTCTGAACATTCTAATTATGTAATTTGATTTCTGAAGACTTGATCGAAGCTCAGCATTAAAATTATTATATCTATGCATCAAGAAGAATGAAACCTCACTATAACTCATGGAATAAAATATCTTACTCGCCATTTAAGTGATCAGTGATTGCGCTTTTGATTTTAGTGTAATTTCTTTTCTTCATCTCTAGATCCAAAGAAGTGATGTAATCACGCCTAGTATTGACTTTTCTATTTAAACAAATCCAAGTGACACCTTTAATAATAATAATAATAATAATAATAATAACAATAATAATAATAATAATTGAAAAAATAGGGAAGGCATATTCACTTTGTTTCCGATATAGAATTTCGACACTTTTTTGATTGTCAATTTAAAAATTTTAAATGGCCAACAGACGACATATTAGAAATAGAAATTAAAAATCCATCAAATTATAATACCTCGTGCATCGTTTACATTTTTTTTTTTTTATCAGAAATGAATTTGAATTCTCAAAATCTGTGAAATATATATGCAATAATATTACAATTTAAATGGTACTCTACTACTTTGGCATGTCCCAAATTTCAAAAATGTTATATTGAAGGAAAAAGAAGAAGTATTATTTACCCTTTATATAAGTTAGGCCATTAATAGCCGGGGATCACGGCATTGCCGTCCTTCAAATATATATTGTTTTTTTGCCGCAAAAACACATAGTAAGTGTAAGATTGCATAATTTTCAAAAACTATAAATAAAGTAGATTAGCTCCGTCATATATTGTTATACGTGTAAAAATAAACAGAAATTCGTATAAATGGAGGAATTTATATATGAAAAAAATGGAGGGGCATCTCGATAGAATATATATATCACATAAACAACGAAAACTAATAGTCATACCTTAGAATACCTAAAGCACACATGATATAGCAATTCAACCAAGACACTGTTGTAATTTGTTTGTGGTCCTGAAATTTAATTTCTTTGTCTTACCTTCTCAAATGAGCAACATCTCTTTTATACTTCACAGAGGTATATGAAGAGTCTATATTCGAGATTTATTCTTAATAGTACTGGGGAATGTTTTTTATTGGTATACGTTACGTAAACTGCTGTAACTTGTAAGTAATACTCAATAAAAGGGGGTGGAGTATTAATTATTGTCGTTGAAATAAAATACATAAAAAGATAGGATAAGGAACAAAAAAATTAAAAAAATGTCAAAAAATGAGAGAAAAGATAGTAAATATGATTCTTGGCCAAGGAGAGGTGCCTCATCACCTTTTTCTATTCCTAGCTTTTATTTGCACTTAGAGGATTTTCTTACATTTATATTCTCATGTAACTGTTATGCATAATGGCTGCTATGATAAATGTCAGCAAATATCATGACTTTTCATACGGGTGAAAATGATTTTCACCCCATAACTTTGCTTTAAAAATCAATCCCCCCCCCCCCCCCCCCAATTCTCCCCCCTTTATCTTAATAGACTTTTTAAAATTCTTATTTTACCCTTACATTATCAACTTGTCTTCTTTTCTTTTACTTCTTTAAAATCATGATTGTTTTTAATCTCTTTAATCTATGTAACAAATTTCCTATAAAACATAAATATTATTTCAAGACGGAAAAGAAAAAGTGAGAAATACTAGTTAAGTATATAACTTAATGTTGTTCGATAATGAAATAAATGAGAATAAATAAATAATTTTTTTCAATAATGATCAAAACTCTGATATCTATTTGTACAAGTAGAAATAACAGGTAATAATAACTTGTTAAATATATTTTTAATGCGGGTAATACAAAATAATTAATAAAATAGAGGTATATTCTATAACAAATTCCTAAAAGATTATTTATTTATATTATAAATGAATTTTAAATTATAATTTAAAATATTCCATTAATGACAACCAAAGTTCGTTTATATACTGGCAATAGAGAATAAGAGAGAAGTGAAATTTAAATATATATATACACATCTATGTAAAAATAACCGGTAACACACACACACACACACGTGCATGTACAAAAATATCAAACATAAAAAGTAACATTAAATTTTGTGATAAATTTATGAAAGGATTATTCTACTTATAATATGAATTTAAATAAAAATATATATATACACAGGTTAAAAAAATAGTAATTATATAATATAAAAAGGTATTACATTGATGGAGGATTGGAAATGTCAAGGGTAAAAATAGACATTGCATACGATAAAGGCGGGAGAATGTCTATTGTTCATAGTTGAGGGGAGTTTGATTTTTAAAGCAAAGTTGGGGGTGAAAACCTTTTCATATTTTAGCATTTATTTGTAGTGAAGCTTACCTTTTAAAAACCAACAGTTACCACATTGATTACTATACTAGGGAATTTGTCCGCGCTTCGCGCGGGATTTATAAAATATTATTTTCAAACATATTAAAAAATCTTAATTCTTTTTCTCTAATCTTTGAATCCAAATAAATTAGATTTCATGTTTTAAATAATTTTATTAATATGACATTAATTAGTCTGATATTTATCTAGCTTTTCTAGAATTTTTAATCTTCTCGAAATACTTGATTTTTGAATAAGTTGATAAAGGTGAAAATTATATTTCTTAAAAAGCAGGTAAATAAAGAAAAGAATTTAAGGAAATCTTAACATTTTTATGTGTGAGCTTAACAAAAGTTAAAATATGAATTTATCTTTGTGTATTTATAAATATCTAACTTTATTTTATTTTATTAAAGAGTTAAACTTTTGGTGCTTCATAATTTTCACCTTCTTTAAATCAGCAAAGATAACCAACAACAACAAAATAAATTGAATTTTACGAAATCTCTTTTATCACTGCTCCCAACAGTTAACAAATACTAACTAATGGAGTCACAAACATCAAAATATTCTTCGAATTGAAAATTTTGTTCTCAAAATTTTGTAGACAACAATTTTCACCTTTTTTTGTTCGTTGCATATTGGTCAACTCCCTGAAACAAAATAAAAATATAAAAAATTGGGGGGAGGAGAGAAAACTTAGAATTAAAACAATAAATAAGTATTAAGAATTATTTAAAAAAAAAAACCTACTAATTAATAGGTTTTGGAGCTGCAGTTTCTTGCACTGCACTTACAACATAATGACTTGGCATTTGATTAAGTGTCTAAACGTTATCATGGTGGCACAATTAAAGCACATGAATTGTGAATTGTTGAACCAAGAAAATGCCAGCACGAGTGTATTCATCTTGCACCTATAAGAAAATTGAAGGTTACTCTTATTTCTAATGAAAGAAACAAAATATCTATACGTTAAGTATTAACTGACACGGATACCGGACACAAAAAAAAATATTAACCGAGAACTAAAAGACATAAAACAAAATTCACTTACACATACCAAAGCAAGCTGAATGATAAGATTGTGTGCGTGTGTGTATATATATATTGGAGCCCAAGGTTTAAAAGTTAAAGAACCTTTTAAATTTCATAATTAAGTGAAAGAAAGTGGAGCCTTTCCATTTTCCAAATAATGGGATCTGTTTTTTGTATTATAAATTCACTGTACGTGGGCTTTTCCAGGGAAAATCAAACGGCTCTCTGAGCTTTAAAAATGTTGTGGTTATAATTTTCTTTATTACTCAATTCAATTTATTTAATTAGTATGGATATTGTTGGTTGTTAAGTAGGTAGATACACAATAAGTGTTAGTTAATATGCAGCAAATGCAAAAGTTAGTAACGTTTAGTTAATATGCAGCAAATGCAAAAGTTAATAACGTAATATATTCACTGAAGAATTATTTTAAGAAGTGCTTTTGCCTTTTTTTTTTTTTTTTTATAGCACATAGGTCAAGAATAATAGAAGAAATGCCAAAAAAAAAGGAGAAAAAAGATAAATAGCAATGAAGGTCATAGAGAGGTGCCACATCATCTTGTCTATACCTAGCTTTATATTATATATAGATTTTTCTAAGTTAGAAGCAGAGATTAATAGCAATAATGAGTACTGAAATAAATAGACAACCATTAATTTGATGCAATATTTTTAATCATAATATAAAAGGAAAAATGAGAAAAAAGATAAATAGAGATCCCAGCCTGTGCGCCACATTAGTTTTTTTATTCCCTCCTTTATATAAGTATATAGATAGACACAGATTAACATTTATTTGTAAAGAAATTTACCTTTAAATACAACAATTACCACATTTTTCTAACCGAAACCTTAGGCCATAAAAGGAAAGTAAAGGAATTTTAGGAGAAGATATCTATAGTTATAATAAGGAATGAAATAAATAGATTACCATCAATTTGATTCAATATTTTTAATCATAATATAAGGAAAACTTTTAGAAAATTGAGAAAAAGATAGTTAAAGATCCTGGCCAAAAAGGTAGCCACATCAGCTTTTCCAATTCCTCTTTTATAGAGATATAAATTACCATTTATTTGTAAGGAAACTTACCTTTTGAATGCCAACAATTACTACGTTGATTGCTACATTTTTCTAACAGAAACGTAAGGCAATACAAGGAAAGTAAAGGAAATTTAGGAAAAGAGATTAACATTAATAATAAGGAATGAAATAAATAGACTACCATTAATTTGATGCAATATTTTTAATAGGGAAATTTAAAAAAATTAAGAAAAAAGATAATTAGAGATCATGGCCAAAGAGGTATGCCACATTAACTTTACCTAGAGTGTCAATGGTACGGTTCAGACAGTTATTTTATAAAATTTATACCGTACCACTAATTTTTTGGTTATTTCATTTTGTAGAACCACAATTAGACAGTTCTAATATACAGTATACAAATGAAGTAATGGTGTAGAGATGACAATATCATTACAAGATATAAAATTAAAAGGTAATAAAATCTCCAGAAATATTAAGTGAATTAAGCTATTATCAAACAAATTGTAGTTATCTTTTTTCTGTCCTTGCGGATTTAAAATAAAAATAGAAGCCTAGCTCCTTACAATATTGGTTGTACTGTACTAAAAGTTTCCCTATTGATTTCAAAGTTTGAAGAGAAGGTAGTCCATATACACAATCCAACCAGAATATTATTCAGAGTATATAAATAAATTAGTACTATATCCAAAATTTTACACGAAAGCACGTGATTCGTGCTCTCGCTTTAATGTTTAAACTCATTTTACGTCGTCTTATATTAAATTATTGTATTTATCTTTTACATTTTTATATAAATTAGTCAATGTACTATTTGTAAATTGATAATGTATACTAGACAAATTTAGTTTTTTTTTCTTTTTCTTTCTCTTAAGAAGAAAAAAAGTTCATTAATTAAATTATATTAACAAAATTTTTGGGAAAAGATCATGGATTCCCCCCCTTTATGAGGTTTTATTAAACTTATAGAAATATTTTCTATATCTGTCTAAGATTTTGTTACTAAGATCTGAGAATTTTTTTAATATAAATTTGCATCACCTCCTACATCTTTTAATTAACATCGATCCAAAATGAGTCATCCCTCTATCATCATTCTATTCATGCTATTTATTTTTTCCCTTAACCAGCTTATAACAGCTTGTTTTCCACCTCCGAGGTTTCACTTACAGGTCATCGACGATCTTGGTTCCGGTTCCCCTCAACTGAAACTTCATTGTGCTTCTAAAGATGATGATTTTGGCATCCATTTTCTATCCAATACCCAAGACTTTAGGTGGTCGTTTTGCGAGCATGTATTCGGACGTACTATGTATTTTTGTCATTTCTGGTGGGGTTCAAAAGAGAATAGTTTTGAAGTGTTTAACAACGAATTTAGGTGTGTCCATAAGGCAGACATTCCAAGTGCTCATAAATCCGAATGTGTATGGGTGGTGAGACCGGACGGTTTTTATTTGGGATACCATCAGAAAAATGGAAATCTTTGGACGTTCAAGCATCATGATTGGTGATAATTATGAAGCTGAAGTTTTAATTTATGTTCTTGTTTCTTATGTTTGATCTCTTGGCTAAAACGTTTTGAGTTTTTAGAATAAGTTTGGATTTTTATCGAGAAAAAAGAGAAGAAGAAATACAACAATTCATGGAATATTCACTTTTTCAAATATTTAATTATCATCCATAAGTAAATTGATTATTTTTATAATAAATTGGATCTAAGATCATATTAGTATGATATAATCGTGTATAACTGTAACTCCGTATGAACCCTAATTTGGTCTTTAATACATTTCATGATCATAATATAATTGATATTACGTGTTGGGAATGAGTGATATGTTTGTTTGCGCTATTCGTTTGATGGCTTTGTTGGTGGATAAGGAAGCAACAGTCCGACAAAGTCGTGTGACTCAAACAACACCAGATTAGTTTCTTAAGGAGTGAAAAGTACATTTTGGATAAGTAAATGTGAATAAAGAGAGTATCTTGATTTTATTTTCATCTATATCAAGTAATCCAAAGTAAATTATTAATATCACAGGTTAGTAAACCAGTTCCTCTCTCTTACCTTTACCCCTTCATGAAAAAAAAGCAGTATATTGTAATTTGTAAATGAGGCATTGAGGAGTGGTTTTAGACCACCTCATATCTTCGAAAGAAAGGACGATGACCATGAGAGTCAACAATGTTAATGTGCGTCTAAAAAAGTCTTGTTCATGCAAAGACAACTTTAGTCCTAATCAAAGCTACCTATGGTTGCCTGACCTTAAACCTCTCTCAGCGTCGACATCATTTTCTTGTTCTTATGAATAAGAGCCAACATATCTATATCTATATCTATATATAATATAAAGCTAAGCATAGATAGAGTGATGTGACATCTCTCTATGGCCACCATTCATATTTATCTTTTTTCACAATTTTTTAAGCTTTCAACCTTTTTTTTTTTCAATAAAAAATTTAAAATATACATGGGGTTACAATATAAGTTAATGTTTACCCATGACCGCAAAATTAATAGCAATAGTCACGTGATGTATCATGACTATTGAAAGTGCTATTTTTATTGAACATGCTACTTTTTCTCTCTCACCGTGAGTATATTGAACTTTTGACTTCTTATTATATGATATTTTACTGCAGATCACAGATACTCAAAGGTATATAAATACAATACCATAGGTACGCTAAAGAAAGAGATGATCAGGTTTTTTGGTCTTGATTGGTTTTCTTTAAAGCTAGAATTAGGCATATTTTAGTCTTCTCATGTTTAGTGCAATGTTTCTTTTGAGAGCGATATTGGATATATATAGTGAAAAGAAAAAACTTATTTCTTCTTCTGGTAAAAAATGATTGAAGTTTATTTGTACAATACCTCTAATTTTGAAAAATATATTGCAGGGACTGTTTAAGAAAGTCCGATTCTCACAAGAATATAAAATTCATAGGTATTTTTCTAGTATATTTTCTCACTTCTCATAAAATGGTGATTAGAAATTATTTTATTCCTCTATATGTATGAAATAATTTTTTGTTGAATTTGTGAAACTTTTGATGAAAAGTATATCCCTGTGAATACCCATTTGGATTTAAAGATGTATTATCTAGTTGAAACTTCCTATTATGTGATTGGATTTCTCCCGGTGTTTCTTTTGTGGGAACCTTTTAATTTATCTTAATACATTTATCCAAAATAAAATTAATCTTCATGTTATACCCCTTTTTTAACCCGGGAGTTGAAGCGGAGTACAACATATTGGAGACTCCTAAATTGCTTGTCTAAAGAGTCGCCACCTAATTGATTTTTACGGTGAATTAGGACACCTAATTATTAACTAAGGTAAAGTTAAAACTAAATCTCTGTTAATAGTCTGCTTAACCAGTGTGATACTAGGTAAGGGTTCTATATTATCCTAAAGGGAAGGGGTTAGGCATCCTTTAGGATCCGTTAACTCACGGTTATCCGACTAAACTTAGGTTAATTAATCAATGTTGGATATAGTATTTAAATTTTAAGAAAATAGCTTGTACAAATAATATTTGTAACAATTTATGTGAAAGAGGATTTTAAAATGTCATAAAAAAAAAGACTTCAAATAATAATGTTGTAAAAAAAAATGGATCTAGGAATTCGCATAAGAGGGATTTTAGAATGCTATTTGAAATAGAAGTTTACAAACGTTGCTAAGATTCTTAAAATAAAATGCTAATAAAAACTATAGAAAAGGATATAATAATTTGTATAAAAAAGTGTTGTTTAGAATGAAATTTGTAGAAAATATAATAATTCGCGTAAAAAAAAAAGAAACTACAAATGCCATATAAAAAATAACTTATAAATGTCGCAAAGATAATGATGCTAATTAAAACTCGCATGAAATATATAAGCAGAAGGAAAACGCGGGTTTGCGTAATGCTTTAAACAAATATTTGAAACAAACTAAACAATGATGTATTGATTGACTTTGCGTTTTGGAAGTTCAAAATGTTCTTTAATTCCTATTTGCATGTTAATGACGTTTCGAAATTCCCAAGATAACAAAACGTGAATCCTTTGACTCAAAAATATGAAATTATGCCATTTGCGAATCAGTTATTCTAAATAAGATAAATATTAGATGCTTATAAATAGTTTTGACATAAAGAGAAAAAAACAGACTTCTGGGATTGATCGTTAGTCTTTTTATCTAACTACCCCTTACTAAACTATCTCTACTAATCCTCAATAGTCCAACTAAGCTAAGGAAGAGCAGAAAATATGAAAGCGTTAGTCAAATAATACATACAAGTTAAAGGCATAAAATAAAGCAAAGGTATAAATAAAATTAAGTGGGCTCGGCCCATTTTGAGATTGCTGTTTGCTGTTGGGCTTTGGCCCAATAGTCTCTTTGGATCTGGGCCACTGCTGGGCTTCGGCCCAGCGAAATTTTTTATCACTGGACTGCTGCTGCTGCTGTCTGGGCTTCGGCCCAGAATCATTTATATATCTGATGGGGGTTGACTCGATAAGAGGATTTTGTTGGGCTTTCAGCCCAACATCGAACGCGGAAGGAGACGAGTCCGAGGGACTCGTAGGCGGTGGCCATGCATAAAAAGAAAAAAAAATAGAGAGATTAGAGCATAATATGATGAATATGATCAACACATAAAACATGCATTCAAACAGATCACATGTATACAGTATGCGATTGAGTATAACTTATGTATACATATTATCAAATACAATATACTTGCAATATGAAGACACCAAGATCAAACAGGCAGGAACCTAACAGGCCTCACAGAGAAGACAAGGAGGAATAGAAGAAGTTGCGAACAAGTTACACAAGCACTAGAGAAGTTAACGAAGCTGCCAAACCAAACAAAACAAATTTCATATTCAACGTTTCTGCCATAAGGGACTACCATATATATCTATAAAATTTACCTTATAAGAAAGGAATAAGGACTGCCACAAACAACTTAAGGAAATATAATTGGCATATTATAACGATTCAGTACAAAACTCAGCGAAATACAAAAGGTCCAGGAGATAATCAAAGGGGAGAAAATGTGTCTCATAAATGATAAGGGTAATTTTCCTCTACAACAGTAAAACAACTCCCAAAAAAGGGTGTAAACAGCCAAGATTTTGAAGTGATCACAACAACCAAGTAATAGCTAAAACATGCAGCAAACATCCTTAGCTAGGTGACCAGATTGCAGTAGTTTTTAACCGAGAAAAACCAGCAGCAATTAGGCTAAATAAAATAAAATATATAGATAGCAGTATTTAACCTTAAGAAATCAAAAAATACTGCAACAGTTGCTACTACATGCAACAAGAAACAATAGTAAAGTAAAGTCCAGTATAGCAAGAAACTTCTCATGGCAATATCCAGTGCAGTATATATATTTTTTGGTTTTAAAACAGCAGCTAATTTCATTGGGACTTAGTTTTCTAAACTGATGAAAATATAGGCCTCATGTATTCTGCCAGTCTTTGTCGTATATACGATATACCTAGTATGCACACAACACGATGCGTATATCAGATGTATATCAAGTGTATACCCTCTTCTTATCTTCATAACCCATTCCATGTATATATATATATATATATATATATGAATATCAACACAGTGCCAGATTAAGGGTGACAGGCAACTTTGAAGCAGTATAGGTTAGGCCAGCATTAGGTTGTAGATTAACTCATATTTGGGATATTATGATTCCTATTTGAGGCCTATACATGCTATATCGACATTCAATACATCGAGTGTGCAGATTCTCGATTCTAAGTTAAGCAAAACATGAGACAAAATCTTTCAGCTACCACCAGGATGACTTTTTATATTAACCTCTCTAGTAGGAAAAAATAGTAAAAGCATGGATAGATGGAAGAGACCAAGAAAAGAGACTGTTAACACACTCAATGCCACATTGAGACAAATACCAAAGGAAAGGATTCATGCCAGAGCTATGAACATGTATTCCAACCCACATTTTTCAGTTGTTTACCAAGAAAACACATAGGCAGTGTACTCACATAAGTGGAGAAGAGGAAGGGATTGTATGAGTCCAAAATTCCAATTTTTGTACTTAAAATCCAGAGGGGAGGATTTCTTTTAACTGAACACTATAGTTAAACAGGATGGACCAACCTAAACCCAGAAAACAAGAGTTTAAGCAACTATAGACTAAGCATGATAGAGTTGATCTTATATGAGGTAAAGAAACCAAAATTCACATTAGGCATACTGAACAGAGGCAGTAAATCAAACATTTTTTTTTCACTGAATAGGACAAAGCTGATCAAACAAGGAACATAAGATCAGATGTTATAAATACAGGATAGAATTAAATTAAACCAGGAAAGGAAAACAAAACATGATAGTAGCCAAGCTTAAACATGAAACAAGAAGTTAAATACCATAACTAACATATTGAACTAAACAAGCATCACATACCACAACTAATAGGGTAAGACTAGCTAAACAAGGAAAGGAAATCAAACACTATGTTGATAGTATTAACTAAACAGGAAACACGAATTTGAGTGCTATAACTAACAGTATACGACTATCTAGACAAGGAACAACACTTAAATACCATAACAAAACAATAGGAAAGCCAAACAATTCAGAAACAAAAAAACAGCTACAAAAAATATACAGAAAAATAATAAAAGAGGACAGGGTATTACATACTAATATTGATACTATTTCAAAACGACTCAGAATACAACAAAGAGAGGAATCACCCTATTCCCAGATTTGAGACTAATTTTAAGCCATATTCAGTTACATTAAACAGGAAACCAAACCAGAAACAGACAATTAAACAACTAACATAAAACTCTAGGCTAACACTAACTAGCTACATTAAACATGGAACTAAATCACAAACAGGAATTGGAACACACACAAACAAAAATAAAACAAGAAAAATAAATAAAAAGGGAATGAAGATTACCTTTTTTTGGAGGCAGCGAACAAAGGACGAAGCCTCAGATCTACGCTCGGACACCGCCAAAATAGAACTCGCATGCACTCGGATCAAACAAAACCAAGAGAAGAGAACAAAAAAAATATTTTTTTTTTATTTTTTGGAGGGATTAAGAGAGATTAAACACTGCTAAATGGAACTCGTTTTTTTTTTAGGGATTTTTCGACTGAAAAGCTTCGAATTCTTTTTCAAGTGAAAGGGGTTTCTGAATCGACTGGAAATCAAACAAATCGATTTCGTTCTTCTTTTTTCAGAGGATTTTTGGTCCGTTTCTCTTTTTTTCTCCTCCCTCGTTCCCGTGGTTCTCCCTCCCTTTTATAGGTTTTTGCTTGCTTTTTCTTTGTGCTTGTGCTTGAAGACAGAGTGAAGGAGAAGCGGAGGGAGACAAGGTTAAGTGGGGAACAGGGATGAGTGGAGGAAGCGGAGAAGAAGGAGGAAAAGGGGGGAAGTGGGAGCGGCGGCGAGGGAGCGGGAAAGGAGGAGAAGGGGAGAGGAAATGAAGAGCGGCGGAGGAGATGAAGGAAATGAAAGAGGGTAACCCTTAGGGTTTCCCTTATTTTGGACGAAAATGGGCTGGACTCAGTCCATTTGTGGACTGGGTCAAATTTCGGACTGGGTATTGAAAGAATGGGCTAGAATTAAAACATGGACTGGTCTAAAAAAATTGAGATAGAAAATATGGTCTAGTCCAAAAAATATTAAGAATTAATCGGACCTTGATTTGGGGTTTGGTAAATCGAAATACGGACTGAGTGCAAGAAATAGTTTGGCTTCTAAATTTGAATAAGAGACACATTTTGATTAACGATGTACTAAGGGTGCCAGAATATCACCTAATACAGAAATATGTAATTATAAAAAGACCCGGGTAAAAATTATATGATGTCGCAAATGACCGTGCAATAATATTTAATAACAAACGCTATCATTAAAATGTGCGAAGTAAATGCGATGCGTATGCGGAAGCTGGCAGAAACGTTGAGAAATGCAAGTTTGAATAATACTCAATAATAGCAGCAAATAAATAGCGGTAGTAATACTGCTAATAACAATAATGATAATGGTAATAATGATAATATTGATGATAATGGTGATAAAAAATAATAATAGATATAATAATAATAGTAATAACAAATATTGATAATTAAAAATGATAATAATTAATAATAATAAAGATGATAATAATTAATAATAAAATAATAATAATAAATAACAATTATTGATAGTGGCAAAATGTTAATAAATTAATAATAATAACAATAATAGTGGTAATAATAAGATAATAATGATAATAATAATAAGAAATAATAATGATGATAATAATAATAATAAATAACAATCATTGATAAAACAATGATAATAATTAATAATAATAAATAAAAATTATTGATAAAACAATGATAATAATTAATAATAAAAATAACGATGATAATGATGATTAATAATTAATAACAAAAATAACGCTGATAATAATGATTAGTAATTAATAATAATAATAACAATAATAATAATGGAAATAACAAGAATAATAATAATTAATGATAATTAGTAATAAATGATAATTTAAGAATAATAATAATAATAATAATAATAATAATAATAATAATAATAATAATAATAATAATAATAATAATGATAATAATAACTGCAGTAGAATAAAAACGTGGGTGTTAATAAAAGACTAATAATTATAGTAAAATTTAAATGCATATTTTTTAATTTTCTCAAAACACTAGAAGTATTAATAGGTATTTCGGGGGAGAGGCGGGACAAAATTGGGTGTCAACAACTTGTCCCTCTTTGCCTGACAATGATGAAAGAATTTTTGGGCAAAGACGTTGACTTAGTAGCCTATTTTGTCCCGGCTAAAGGATTGTGGAGGACTAAGGGTAAAGAAAATTACGGCCGAACTCTGGTTTCTGAATCGCCTACATATCTCGGGTTGCACGAGAATCAGGCCGTGTGTAGTTCTGGGAAGACTACGACACCTATGACTGGCAACTCATGATTTGATGCGAATCTTCGCAAAAAATATTGTCCCAGTGTCGAATTATGATGACACTGGGTATTGTGATAGAACCCTAAAAATTGATTGTGCTGGAATGTGAACGGGAAATTTGAATTTGGAGCCGAGTGTTCGAGGTAGATCTTTGACCCTTGTCGAGAAGTCTGCTTGTCCTTCCCGACGTATTGCCCCAGTTCGCTGCCGAAGAAATAGTTCCACGTTGCGCTAAAGCTCCTGCGAAACTAAAAACTAGATGAAAATAGTCAGTAAGAATAAATATTGAAATATAGCGACGCAAATGCGGTGCAATGTCCTTATGATTTAATTTGAAAGGGCGGTGCATGGCCCATGTAATGTATGAAAGGCGGTGCTCAGCCTTATGCAGAAATTTTAAAAGGGCGGTGCGTGGCCCAGGCAATATATGAAAGCGATGCGAAGGGCGGTGCGCAGCCCATGCATCATATGAAAGGCGGTGCATGGCCTTATGCTGAAATTTAAAAGGGCGGTGCATGGCCCAGGCAATATAAAAGCGATGCGAAGGGCGGTGCATGGCCCATGTGATATATGAAAGTCGGTGTTCAGCCTTATGCAGAAATTTTAAAAGGGTGGTGCATGGCCTTATGCAGAAATTTAAAAGGGCGGTGCATGGCCCAGTAAATATGAAAGCGATGCGAAGAGCGGTGCGCAGCTCATGCATCATATGAAAGGCGGTGCATGGCCTTATGCAGAAATTTAAAAGGGCGGTGCATGGCCCAGTAAATATGAAAACGTGCGAAGGGCGGTGCGCAGCCCATGCATCATATGAAAGGCGGTGCATGGCCTTATGCTGAAATTTGAAAGGGCGGTGCATGGCCCAGGCAATATAAAAGCGATGCGAAGAGCGGTGCGCAGCTCATGCATCATATGAAAGGCGGTGCATGGCCTTATGCAGAAATTTAAAAGGGCGGTGCATGGCCCAGTAAATATATGAAAGTGATGCAAAGGGCGGTGCGCAGCCCATGCATCATATGAAAGGCGGTGCATGGCCTTATGCTGAAATTTGAAAGGGCGGTGCATGGCCCAGGCAATATAAAAGCGATGCGAAGAGCGGTGCGCAGCTCATGCATCATATGAAAGGCGGTGCATGGCCTTATGCAGAAATTTAAAAGGGCGGTGCATGGCCCAGTAAATATATGAAAGTGATGCAAAGGGCGGTGCGCAGCCCATGCATCATATGAAAGGCGGTGCATGGCCTTATGCAGAAATTTAAAAGGGCGGTGCATGGCCCAGTAAATATGAAAGCGATGCAAAGGGAGGTGCGCAACCCCTGCATCATATGAAAGGCGGTGCATGGCCTTATGCAGAAATTTAAAAGGGCGGTGCATGGCCCAAGCAATATGAAAGCGATGCAAAGGGCGGTGCGCAACCCATGCATCATATGAAAGGCGGTGCATGGCCTTATGCAGAAATTTAAAAGGGCGGCGCATGGCCCAGTAAATATGAAAGCGATGCGAAGAGCGGTGCGCAGCTCATGCATCATATGAAAGGCGGTGCATGGCCTTATGCAGAAATTTAAAAGGGCGGTGCATGGCCCAGGCAATATATGAAAGCGATGCAAAGGGCGGTGCGCAGCCCATGCATCATATGAAAGGCGGTGCATGGCCTTATGCAGAAATTTAAAAGGGCGGTGCATGGCCCAGTAGATATGAAAGCGATGCGAAGAGCGGTGCGCAGCTCATGCATCATATGAAAAACGATGATTAATGCAGGTGCAGTGCAATGCGGCTGTAAGCACACGCAGTGGCAAAAAATAAAAGCAATGTATTCGAAAGCAATTCAAAATATTTGTGCGTTGATATATATTTGAAGAAAATAATTTGCAAGATTAGCTTATGGTGATCGCCGAAAGTTATTTATATTTGAAGACATAATTGATAGAAGAATGCTCAAACCGTTTGACGCGCCATCATTTCAAGGTCGTGCCTATTTCGCTCCTGCAACTTGGCAACCTGCATCCAAAGAAAATTTGTAAGTTTGGGGAGGGGGTTGATTCGCGTTGACTTGGGGATCTGGCTCTTGCGCTTCGTGCCTCCAGCTTCGTATGAACTTGTAACCTCCGCTCATTTTAAGTCTTGGCCGACTAGTAAACAGTCTGATTAGAATCACATTATTTCGAAAAAAATAGACATAGTAAACTATATGTATGGTGATAAATAATTTTGCTGAACTCGGAACTGTGACACATTGTGAAACAAAGCGAATGCCCCTTTTCCGAAGTTTTCTTCTGCCCGAAGACTCTGTCGAACAATATTCTCCCGAGTCTGTCGATGTTGTCTTACGGTGATCCCTTTTTTAAAAAAATTGTCCCAGTTTCTGGTGCAAGGGATGTTGATCTTTTCAAAATGGCGAGACCGAGCCTACATAGGCTGCCTACGTATCCCACTAGGGGAATCAGGTCGAGCGTAGTTCAAATTACAAGCGGAAATAAAATTAGAATTTTGAAGTGATGTGACCGAGGCCTATGCGGGCCGCCTACGTATCCCCCATGGGAATCAGGTCAGGCGTAGTTCATATTACAAGAAAAAAAAAATTCGAGAGAAATTCTATCTTAAAGACCTAACCCGATATAGGTTTGTCATGCGTCCCGCTAAGGGAGAGTAGTGCTATTACATGGAAAAGTGTTGAAGAATATTTCATGCAAATAAAAGAAAGTTTCTAAATATAATATCTCTTGACGGCATCTGCGTTGATAGCTTTCGGCCAAATTTCGCCATCCATTTCTGCTAGGATTAATGCTCCTCCAGTCAATACCCGATGAACCATATAAGGTCCCTGCCAATTAGGTGCAAATTTTCCTTTGGCTTCATCTTGACATGGGAATATGCGTTTCAGTACCAATTGCCCTGTTTTGAATTGCCTCGGTCTTACCTTCTTGTTGAAAGCTTTGGCCATTCTATTCTGATAAAGCTGTCCATGACAAACGGCATTCAATCTCTTTCCGTCAATGAGCATCAATTGTTCGTATCGATTCTGCATCCACTTAGCGTCACTTAACTCAGCTTCTTGGATGATTCTCAAAGATGGTATTTCTACCTCAGCAGGTAACACCGCCTCTGTCCCATAGACCAAAAGATAAGGTGCTGCCCCCGTTGAAGTTCTCACAGTAGTGCGATAACCGAGGAGAGCTAACGGCAGTTTTTCGTGCCAATGCCTGTAATTATCGATCATCTTCCTCAGTATTCTTTTGATGTTTTTGTTGGCTGCTTCGACTGCCCCATTCATCTGAGGGCGATAAGGAGTGGAATTGCGATGAGTAATCTTAAATGTCTCGAAAATCTCCTGCATTAGATCACTGTTAAGATTAGCTCCATTATCTGTTATAATTGACTCTGGGATTCCGAATCGGCAAATAATGTTGCTCCGAACGAAATCTGCTACCACTTTCTTTGTTACCGACTTGTGCGAAGATGCTTCCACCCACTTTGTGAAATAATCAATTGCTACCAAAATGAACCTGTGTCCATTCGACGCGGCTGGCTCGATAGGACCAATGACATCCATACCCCAAGCTGCGAAAGGCCACGGAGAACTTGTCACATTTAATTCATTTGGCGGAACCCGAATCAAATCACCATGAATCTGACATCGATGACATTTCTGCACAAAACGGATACAATCTGATTCCATAGTCATCCAGAAATAGCCTGCGCGAAGGATTTTCTTGGCCAGATTAAAGCCATTCATATGAGGCCCACATGTACCGCCATGCACTTCTTCAATCAACCGAGCCGCTTCTTTAGCATCAACACATCTTAATAATCCTAAATCCGGAGTCCTCCTATACAGGATTTCTCCACTTAGGAAGAAATGGTTTGCTAATCTCCGAAGTGTTTTCTTCTGAACACTGGTAATGCCTTCCGGATAGTCTCCTGTCTTAAGATATTTGTTAATGTCATAGTACCAAGGTCCTCCATCAGGCTCTTCGTCCACATAGAAGCAATATGCCTGTTGATCGTGCACATTTATCTTGATAGGATCTATGCGATTCTTGTCCGGGTGCTGAATCATAGAGGACAGAGTGGCCAAAGCATCAGCGAACTCGTTCTGTGTCCTTGGAACGTGTTTGAATTCCACCCTGATGAATCTCTTACATAAATCTTTCACGCAATGCAAGTATGGCAGTATTTTCCCGTTCTTAGTGGTCCATTCGCCTCGCACTTGATGAACCAGTAAGTCTGAATCGCCTATAACCAAAAGTTCCTGTATATGCATATCAGCGGCCATTCTGAGGCCAAGAATACAAGCCTCATATTCTGCCATATTATTGGTACACGGGAACTTGATTTTGGCTGAAATGGGATAGTGCTGTCCTGACTCTGAAATCAAAACTGCTCCAATGCCGACCCCTTTAGCATTTGCCGCCCCATCGAAAAACAGTCTCCACCCTGGGTACTCTTCTGCGATATCTTCCCCGATGAACAACACTTCTTCATCCGGGAAATAGGTTTCAAGGGGTATGTATTCCTCGCCCACAGGATTTTCTGCAAGATGATCAGCTATCGCCTGCCCTTTGACAGCCTTTTGAGTAACATACACAATATCAAACTCGCTCAACAACATTTGCCACTTAGCTAGCTTCCCCGTAGGCATAGGCTTCTGGAAGATGTACTTGAGTGGGTCCATCCTTGAGATGAGGTAAGTAGTATATGCAGACAAATAATGTCTCAACTTCTGTGCAACCCAAGTCAAAGCACAACAGGTGCGTTCCAATAACGTATACCGTGCCTCGTAAGGTGTGAACTTTTTGCTCAAGTAATATATTGCTCGCTCTTTCCTTCCTGTTTTGTCATGTTGACCTAATACACATCCAAACGCGTTCTCCGATACGGACAAATACAACAGCAAAGGTCTTCCAGCTTCCGGAGGCACCAAAACAGGCGGGCTAGACAAATATTCTTTGATTTTGTCAAAGGCTCTTTGGCAATCTTCAGTCCATTTGGTAGGAGCGTCCTTCCTCAATAACTTAATTATTGGTTCGCATATCACCGTTGATTGCGCTATAAATCGATTGATGTAGTTGAGACGCCCGAGGAAACTCATCACATCTTTCCGACTCTTTGGGGCAGGCAACTCCTGAATGGCCTTTATCTTCGAGGGGTCTAACTCTATGCCCCTTCTGCTCACAATAAAACCCAACAACTTCCCTACAGGAACACCGAATGCACATTTTGCGGGGTTCAACTTCAGATTGTATCGCCTCAACCTGTCGAAGAACTTTCTCAAATCCGTCAGATGGTCTCAGCTCTTTCGCGACTTGATGATGATATCATCCACATAGACTTCAATCTCTTTATGGATCATATCATGGAAGATGGTGGTCATGGCTCTCATGTACGTGGCCCCTGCGTTTTTGAGCCCAAAAGGCATCACCCGATAATAATACACCCCCCAAGGTGTGATGAATGTTGTTTTCTCTGCATCTTCCTCGTCCATCAGGATTTGGTGATATCCCGCGTAGCAGTCAACAAAAGACTGCAACTCATGCTTTGCACAATTATCAATGAGCATATGGATATTTGGAAGGGGAAAGTCATCTTTCGGACTGGCTCTGTTGAGATCCCGATAATCTACGCATACCCTAACCTTGCCATCCTTCTTTGGCACGGGAACGATATTGGCTAGCCAAGTGGGGTACATCGTAGTTCGAATGACCTTGGCATCAAACTGCTTGGAGATCTCTTCCTTGATTTTTAAGCTCAAGTCTGATTTAATGTTTCTTTTCTTTTGCTTTATCGGAGGACAGGATGGATCAAGAGACAACTTATGCGAAACAATGTCAGTGCTCAATCCGGGCATATCATCGTAAGACCAAGCGAACACATCTATATATTCCTTCAGGAGTTTGATCAATTCTTCTCTCTGCGACGGGGTCAAATGGACACTGATTCTCACTTCCATAATGATTTTTGAATTACTCAAATTTATAATTTCCGTTTCATCCAAATTTGGTTTCAGCTTATTTTCAAAATACTCAAAATCCTTAGTTAATCCCTCAGGTTGCATATCCCCTTCATATTCTTCAGAATCTTGCTCGGCATTTCCTACGGGCTTGCTTGTTTCATTATGTGTCACATTCACAGTATTGGCAGATTTGTTAATTTGATTGCTGAAAAATAAGAGAAAATTAATTAAGCAAAGACGGAAAAATATAAATAAAAGCATGGCTTGAAAATTGCATTTGAACTTCAAAGTTTAGAGGCAAAAAATAACAAAAGCATAGACACGATTCAGGCCTCAATTTCAAATCGTGTCTGTTTCATCAAATGTTGAATACAATTAGTCTACCAAGACTCCCGGAGAAACGGGGGCGGGTTACAAATCCAATTGTTCAAACGACATCCTGGCTCTGCATCCCGGATAGTCGGGTCTTCAGAATACCCATCCGAAACCATACTGCATTCAGTTTCTTCTTCGGTGATGAATAAGTGTTTAAAACTTTCCAGGAGTTTGTCTTCAAGCGTTTCCTCTGGTGCTTGGGCAGCGGAAGCCTTAAGAAATGACTGATTCAGGCAAGGAACAGGCTTTGGCAAGGGAATGTCACTTCTTCTTTTGAGACTAGCCGAAGCAATCTCTTCGGGGGTGGGCTCATATCCGAGACCGAAAGTATGCTTATGCCCGGGCAGTTGAATTGGTTCCACAATTCCATTCAAGTTCGGACCAAGGCCTTGACCGGGTCGGAAGCCATTCTTCAGCATCTCCCACGCCACCATCATAAGTACTTGTGGCAATTCCATTCTCTTCGCTTGAGCAGTGCACACATTCTCCTTAATATGAAAACACGATCCGTCTAGCCTTTCCACACTTTGAATAGGAGGAATTGAACATTCCGGGTATAAAGAATTGTTGCCTTCTCCGTGGATCACTATTTCTTGGTGATTCCACACAAACTTCAGGCTCTGATGCAAAGTGGAAGGAACCGCGCCAGCCATGTGGATCCATGGTCTCCCGATCAGCAGGTTGTAACAAGTAGATATGTCCATCACTTGGAACTTCACAATGAACTCCACAGGCCCAATCTCCAGAAACAAATCGATCTCTCCAACAACATCTCTTTGGGCTCCGTCAAATCCTTTGACACTGACTTGACTGTCACGGAGTTTCCCGACGTCTATCCCTAATGCTCGTAGAGTGGCAACAGGACATATATTCACAGCAGAGCCTCCGTCGACCAATACTTTGGAGATGAACTTATCCCTGCATTTGATGGTGATGTTCAATGCTTTGTTATGCCCCAAACCTTCAGGTGGCAACTCGTCGTTATGAAAAGAGACCCGGTGGGCCTCAAGGATCTCCCCTACCATAGCCGATAATTTCTCACTGGAAGTCTCGGCCGGAACGTAGGCTTCGTTCAGTATTTTCACTAGAGCGCTCCTATGAGCTTCAGAACTCATCAATAATGCGAATAAGGAAATCTGAGCTGGCGTTTTCTTCAATTGTTCTACAACAGTATACTCCTTCGTTGGTATTTTTCTCCAGAATTCTTCGACTTCAGCTTCTATAACGGCCTTCTTCGGACCATTTTCCTTGATTGACGCCTCTCGTGCTATCTCTTCGGGGGCATAGCACCGTCCAGACCTAGTCATTCCGGTGGCAACGGCTTCCACGACTACTCTTCCTTTCCCTTTGTCTCTTTCACCAGATTGATAATCCCAGGGGACTGCTTTGGTGTTGCGAGAAGGTGTTGGGGCAACGAAAGCTGTGATCCTGGGCCTTGGGGTGAGCACTTCGAATGGGGCCCTCTTTTGAACCGTGATTATTGGAGCGACACAAGCCGACGATTCAACCTCCTTCCTTTCTTTAATTGGCACGATAGTCCCCTCCAGATTGCAATCTTCATCAAGGGTGATCATGTGCACATTTGCATCGCCATGATTCGGCAGCGGATTGTTGTTTATGTTCGGGGGAGCTTCCTTAAGCTGTATGACCCCTTCCTTGATCAACGTCTCAACTCTATCCTTGAGAGCAAAACAGCTTCCGGTATCATGCCCTGCAATTCCTGAATGATATGCACAATGTTTAGTCCCATCATACCATCCCGGGATGGGATCAGGAGTTCTTCCTTGAATCGGTTGGAGTATCCCTGCCATTTTCAGCCTCTCGTACAGTTGGGCTAAAGGTTCGGCTAATGGTGTGTAAGTTTTGGTTGGTCTTCTTTCGACATTTGGGCGTGGTCTAGGGGTGTTTTGTGGGTGGTTTGGTGAATGGTACTGGGGTTGCGTTGCGTAGGTTGGACGGTGTTGTGGTGGGTTTTGGTAGGAAGGTGACCGGGGTGAGTAATATGTTGGTTGAGTATGATAGACCGGAAGGGGGGTAGGTGGGGGTTGGTAATAAGGCTGAGGTATTTGGGTGTACTGGCTGTAGTGCGAGGGCTGGGGTGAAGAATATTGGCGAGTTGATTTTGGGGTGGGTCTTTGATCTTGGATGGCCATGACCGGGGATACTCCGTCTCTCTTCTTCTTAGCAGGGTCTGCCTGAATGGCCTTACTTGTGGCCTGCAAGGCCGCAAGATTTGTAACTCTTCCTGTTTTTATCCCTTCTTCTATGAAGTCCCCCATCCTGATGACTTCAGCAAACTTCTGCCCAATGACACTTAACATTCTCTCATAATATGTGGGGTCCTTTAGAGATTGTACGAAAAGCATCGTCATTTCACTCTCTGCCATTGGAGGCTGGACTTTTGCTGCTTCTGCTCTCCAGCGCATAGCGTATTCCCGGAAAGTTTCTGTTGATTTTTTCTCCAGCTTCATCAAATAAAACCGGTCCGGGATAGTCTCAGTGTTGAACCTGAATCTGTCCATGAATTCCTGGGCCATATCTCCCCAACTGTGCCACCTCTGCGGGTCTTGGTATGTGTACCAATCGAGTGCCTCTCCAGTTAAGCTCCTTATAAACAGTTTCATTCTGATAGCTTGATTTTTACTCACTCCGACAAGCTTATCGCAATATGATCTCAAATGAGCCCGAGGGTTTCCCTTCCCGTCGAACATGTCAAACTTCGGCACCTTATATCCAGCAGGTAACTCAATGTCCGGGTGAATGCACAGATCTTCATATTCAAGTCCTTCACATCCCCTGTTGGTTTGGATGTTCCTGACTGCTTCCCTCAGACTGCGAAGCTCTTTTGCCACATCTTCGTCCGCTCTTGCCCTAGCTTCCCTTTCCAACTCTTCATAGGGGTCAACTTCTGGATGTTGCAAGGCCTGTGCCTGGGTAGTGAAAGGATGAGCTTCTGCCGCATACTGTGTGTTATGGCTGGCAATATGCGCCAATGGTGTATGGTGAACTGCTTGGTAGTTTTGGGTATGTGGGTTAATTTGGGTAACTGCAGGTTGAGAAATGTAAGGAGTAGCGAAAGGTTGTGAATTGGTTTGTTGGAAGTTAATTTGCTGGAGGTTGGCTTGTTGCTGGTCATTTGGTTGTGAAGTAGTTTGTTGTATGTTGGCTTGTTGCGGGATGGTTTGTCGTTGGATAGTTTGTTGCGGGATGGTTGGTTGCGGGTGGATCTGGTGTGGAATGGTTTGTTGTGGATTTGACTGTTGTGAGGCGGATTGTTGGTTAGTTTGTTGGGGGTTGGAGGTATTTGGATGGACTGCGTAAAGCGGAGGGTTTGAGGGAGAAGGTTGTGGAGCGGGTGAATCGACAGGCGAAAAGGATGGTGGAATTGTTGTGTTTGTTCTTTGCTCAGGGTGAGGGGCGTTCAAAGTGATGGACAGATTGGTGAGATTCCGCAGTCGCTCAATTTCGGTCTGCATATTGGCCATTTGCTGCAACAATTGGGCAATGAGTTCATCATTTCCCCCTCCTGAAGCCTCAGGTTCCTCTCTTGGAAGAGTGACGAGTCCCAAGCCAGTCTGTTCGGATGCCCCTGAATCATTCATATTGCCGGACGTTCGTGCTTTTGATCTCGTGAAGTATGGGTGGTCCGCCAGTTCACAGTCAACGCGAATCAACCTCTGGGGGATAGTAAAAAAAAAATAAACCTTTTAAGAATGAAGAAAGCTGTGTTAGTATGGTCCGAATGATTGCTGTTTAAAATAATATGGAGATTTAGCAGATAATGTTGAAATAAGCACATGTTGCATAGCAAATAAGCACATATTGCGTAGCAAACATACATAGAATAGCAAACAAACATATTGCAAACAAACATATATTGAATAGCAAACAAAACATATTGGAAGGAAATCAATGCGTCCTATTATGCAAGGGACCTTTTGTGCCAAAGGTAGGCCTAGCGTGGATTTGAAGGATAACATATGTAGTCATGTGTCATTCCAGTGTGCTATTAATTGAAAGCCCAAAACGAATACAATCCCAATGCAAAAGAAATTATTACAATCGCTATTGAACAAGTTAACTAAAATGAAGATGGCCCTTCGTCGCTCTTGAACCTCTTGGTTGCCCGAATTGACTGATCGATCTTTCGGCGATTTTGGGCAAGGTATGACATAGCTAGAACACCCCCTGTTTTGATGCCTTCTTTGATACAAGTATCGCCCTGTTTAGCCAGAAGTGTATCCAACTCTTGCATACTTTGCTCGTAACTAAGTGCTTGCTGCTTCCAATTCTCTGCTTCCCTTTCCTTTTCCTTAAGTTGCGCATGATGCTCGGCTTCAGAAACAAGACTTTTCTTACGCAATTGTCGGAGTAATATGCATACTTCGGCTTCCACATCCTTAATCCGATCTTTCAAACTAACACCGGGTTTGATTGATTCCTCCAAATCAGCGGCCAGCCATTCCACATAGTTGTCCTCGCACCCAGCTTGGTATCTATTTGGCTCAACTGAATCTGTTTTTGTGGTCTCTTTCAATTTCCACATGCGAATAACCTCTTTTGCAAAAGGAATTTTCCCTTCTTTGTAGTCAACACAGTAATGACTCATATCTGCCACTAAAGGTATGTTTTGCTTCCTCCCTGATTGTCTCAAAACTCTCAGCGGGGCGTAAGGCTGCAAACCTCGAAGTCCTATCAAGACCAAAAATGGTACGATCTTCGTTCGAAACACCAAAACCTCAGACGGAAACCAACTGAACATCCATTGCATCGAGTCATCGTTCAAATGGCTAAGAAATTCTACCCACTCTTTCACACACTTTGGTTTCTCAAATGATTTTGCTGTCAAGATAGCGCCTGGAACATGACCCAGAATGTGATTCTCACCCGTCGGCTTCTGGAATGCTAGACCCCCGTTGACTTTCTGAAGATGTTCTATCAGCCAAATTTGCAGAAGAAAGTTGCATCCTTCAAAATGCTTATACCCGCGCTTACAACGCCCTAATGCTCGGTAGATATCTGCCACGACCATAGGGACCAGAGTGTA
Organism: Lycium barbarum; assembly: GCF_019175385.1. Classification (NCBI taxonomy): domain Eukaryota; kingdom Viridiplantae; phylum Streptophyta; class Magnoliopsida; order Solanales; family Solanaceae; genus Lycium; species Lycium barbarum. The sequence continues at coordinate 18,627,956 of NC_083345.1, read as the reverse complement.
GTGTTTCCCGTCGATGCCACCAAAAAGAGCCTTAGTTACAATAACAAGATGGGTGTGAATGTCTTTTGTGGTTCCTTTAGGAAATACTATAGTCCCTAAAAAACATACTGCGAAAGCGAAGCACCGTTTCTGCTTCCAAGAGTCATATGAGAAGAATTCATCCTGATGATCGACGAAGCTCCTTTGATAACCGAATCTGTGATACAAATACTCGAGTGGTATCATAGACTTCTGCAAACATTCCACACCTTTACCCTCTCTGAACCCGAAGCTGTCAGCAAATTCTTTTGGTAAAGGTTGCCTCGGAATAATCATGCCACAATTTTGCCATTTTCTTGGTTTACGTAATAATGCCACATTTTCTATATAGCCTCCTATTTCCTCTAACAACGGAGTCATCTCAATGTTGCCAAATCTAAACACGACCCTCTTTTCATCCCAAAACACAGTTGCAGCCTCGATGATGTCTCTGCAGGGCTGGATATCCATCAAAGACGGTAAGTGTCCCAATGCTCCACGTACAACCCGCTGTCCGTAATCCCCCAAATCAACCCACCATGCTGTTAGTTGGGAAGGGACGCTCAAAACCATGCTGAATCTCGGGTAGGCATTGTGTTGACTCATGGTTACCTGTGTTCACAAATGGTTAGTTCTACCTAAATAGCACATGGTCCACATAACGCACATTCATCCTTCAAATTAATGCACATAACGTGATAACCGTCGCTCGGGGTCGTAGACCCACCTAGACATTTTGGAAGAGGTTGACTAATGGACTTAATACACCCTGGGTATTAAGCCTCCTAGGTTCGTGCATGCCCTTAAAGGGTTTTGGCTTAGCTCTATCTTAGGCTGACTAGGAGTTGTTTTCCTATGACGCAAGGCTCCCCCAAGCGGACAACTTGGGAGTGGAAAGTCCGTGGCCGTCGACTGCACCGCTGATCGACTAAATCCACTAGACCAATCCAACTAAAGGGGTAATTTAGTAGTGCACGGGCGCAAACTGCGAAGCCGCTTTAAGTGTGTGAATATGTGTGAGTTTTCCAGGAGTGGAAGAAATATGAGCGGAATGCCAATTTAAGGAAAGCAATAACATACATATTACATAGAAAATTTACATAATAAAACAATCACTTAAGAACATAAAAGAAAAAAAATAAAGCAACAATAAAGGCAAAAATAAAGAAAACAACCAGACATCCAATAAATTTAATTATTAACCTAAGTTGTTATGGTTAAGAACCTAAAGGTCCCCAGCGGAGTCGCCAAGCTGTTATACCCCTTTTTTAACCCGGGAGTTGAAGCGGAGTACAACATATTGGAGACTCCTAAATTGCTTGTCTAAAGAGTCGCCACCTAATTGATTTTTACGGTGAATTAGGACACCTAATTATTAACTAAGGTAAAGTTAAAACTAAATCTCTGTTAATAGTCTGCTTAACCAGTGTGATACTAGGTAAGGGTTCTATATTATCCTAAAGGGAAGGGGTTAGGCATCCTTTAGGATCCGTTAACTCACGGTTATCCGACTAAACTTAGGTTAATTAATCAATGTTGGATATAGTATTTAAATTTTAAGAAAATAGCTTGTACAAATAATATTTGTAACAATTTATGCGAAAGAGGATTTTAAAATGTCATAAAAAAAAAGACTTCAAATAATAATGTTGTAAAAAAAATGGATCTAGGAATTCGCATAAGAGGGATTTTAGAATGCTATTTGAAATAGAAGTTTACAAACGTTGCTAAGATTCTTAAAATAAAATGCTAATAAAAACTATAGAAAAGGATATAATAATTTGTATAAAAAAGTGTTGTTTAGAATGAAATTTGTAGAAAATATAATAATTCGCGTAAAAAAAAAGAAACTACAAATGCCATATAAAAAATAACTTATAAATGTCGCAAAGATAATGATGCTAATTAAAACTCGCATGAAATATATAAGCAGAAGGAAAACGCGGGTTTGCGTAATGCTTTAAACAAATATTTGAAACAAACTAAACAATGATGTATTGATTGACTTTGCGTTTTGGAAGTTCAAAATGTTCTTTAATTCCTATTTGCATGTTAATGACGTTTCGAAATTCCCAAGATAACAAAACGTGAATCCTTTGACTCAAAAATATGAAATTATGCCATTTGCGAATCAGTTATTCTAAATAAGATAAATATTAGATGCTTATAAATAGTTTTGACATAAAGAGAAAAAAACAGACTTATGGGATTGATCGTTAGTCTTTTTATCTAACTACCCCTTACTAAACTATCTCTACTAATCCTCAATAGTCCAACTAAGCTAAGGAAGAGCAGAAAATATGAAAGCGTTAGTCAAATAATACATACAAGTTAAAGGCATAAAATAAAGCAAAGGTATAAATAAAATTAAGTGGGCTCGGCCCATTTTGAGATTGCTGTTTGCTGTTGGGCTTTGGCCCAATAGTCTCTTTGGATCTGGGCCACTGCTGGGCTTCGGCCCAGCGAAATTTTTTATCACTGGACTGCTGCTGCTGCTGTCTGGGCTTCGGCCCAGAATCATTTATATATCTGATGGGGGTTGACTCGATAAGAGGATTTTGTTGGGCTTTCAGCCCAACATCGAACGCGGAAGGAGACGAGTCCGAGGGACTCGTAGGCGGTGGCCATGCATAAAAAGAAAAAAAATAGAGAGATTAGAGCATAATCTGATGAATATGATCAACACATAAAACATGCATTCAAACAGATCACATGTATACAGTATGCGATTGAGTATAACTTATGTATACATATTATCAAATACAATATACTTGCAATATGAAGACACCAAGATCAAACAGGCAGGAACCTAACAGGCCTCACAGAGAAGACAAGGAGGAATAGAAGAAGTTGCGAACAAGTTACACAAGCACTAGAGAAGTTAACGAAGCTGCCAAACCAAACAAAACAAATTTCATATTCAACGTTTCTGCCATAAGGGACTACCATATATATCTATAAAATTTACCTTATAAGAAAGGAATAAGGACTGCCACAAACAACTTAAGGAAATATAATTGGCATATTATAACGATTCAGTACAAAACTCAGCGAAATACAAAAGGTCCAGGAGATAATCAAATGGGAGAAAATGAGTCTCATAAATGATAAGGGTAATTTTCCTCTACAACAGTAAAACAACTCCCAAAAAAGGGTGTAAACAGCCAAGATTTTGAAGTGATCACAACAACCAAGTAATAGCTAAAACATGCAGCAAACATCCTTAGCTAGGTGACCAGATTGCAGTAGTTTTTAACCGAGAAAAACCAGCAGCAATTAGGCTAAAAAAAATAAAATATATAGATAGCAGTATTTAACCTTAAGAAATCAAAAAATACTGCAACAGTTGCTACTACATGCAACAAGAAACAATAGTAAAGTAAAGTCCAGTATAGCAAGAAACTTCTCATGGCAATATCCAGTGCAGTATATATATTTTTTGGTTTTAAAACAGCAGCTAATTTCATTGGGACTTAGTTTTCTAAACTGATGAAAATATAGGCCTCATGTATTCTGCCAGTCTTTGTCGTATATACGATATACCTAGTATGCACACAACACGATGCGTATATCAGATGTATATCAAGTGTATACCCTCTTCTTATCTTCATAACCCATTCCATGTATATATATATATATATGAATATCAACACAGTGCCAGATTAAGGGTGACAGGCAACTTTGAAGCAGTATAGGTTAGGCCAGCATTAGGTTGTAGATTAACTCATATTTGGGATATTATGATTCCTATTTGAGGCCTATACATGCTATATCGACATTCAATACATCGAGTGTTTAGATTCTCGATTCTAAGTTAAGCAAAACATGGGACAAAATCTTTCAGCTACCACCAGGATGACTTTTTATATTAACCTCTCTAGTAGGAAAAAATAGTAAAAGCATGGATAGATGGAAGAGACCAAGAAAAGAGACTGTTAACACACTCAATGCCACATTGAGACAAATACCAAAGGAAAGGATTCATGCCAGAGCTATGAACATGTATTCCAACCCACATTTTTCAGTTGTTTACCAAGAAAACACATAGGCAGTGTACTCACATAAGTGGAGAAGAGGAAGGGATTGTATGAGTCCAAAATTCCAATTTTTGTACTTAAAATCCAGAGGGGAGGATTTCTTTTAACTGAACACTATAGTTAAACAGGATGGACCAAACTAAACCCAGAAAACAAGAGTTTAAGCAACTATAGACTAAGCATGATAGAGTTGATCTTATATGAGGTAAAGAAACCAAAATTCACATTAGGCATACTGAACAGAGGCAGTAAATCAAACATTTTTTTTTCACTGAATAGGACAAAGCTGATCAAACAAGGAACATAAGATCAGATGTTATAAATACAGGATAGAATTAAATTAAACCAGGAAAGGAAAACAAAACATGATAGTAGCCAAGCTTAAACATGAAACAAGAAGTTAAATACCATAACTAACATATTGAACTAAACAAGCATCACATACCACAACTAATAGGGTAAGACTAGCTAAACAAGGAAAGGAAATCAAACACTATGTTGATAGTATTAACTAAACAGGAAACACGAATTTGAGTGCTATAACTAACAGTATACGACTATCTAGACAAGGAACAACACTTAAATACCATAACAAAACAATAGGAAAGCCAAACAATTCAGAAACAAAAAAACAGCTACAAAAAATATACAGAAAAATAATAAAAGAGGACAGGGTATTACATACTAATATTGATACTATTTCAAAACGACTCAGAATACAACAAAGAGAGGAATCACCCTATTCCCAGATTTGAGACTAATTTTAAGCCATATTCAGTTACATTAAACAGGAAACCAAACCAGAAACAGACAATTAAACAACTAACATAAAACTCTAGGCTAACACTAACTAGCTACATTAAACATGGAACTAAATCACAAACAGGAATTGGAACACACACAAACAAAAATAAAACAAGAAAAATAAATAAAAAGGGAATGAAGATTACCTTTTTTTGGAGGCAGCGAACAAAGGACGAAGCCTCAGATCTACGCTCGGACACCGCCAAAATAGAACTCGCATGCACTCGGATCAAACAAAACCAAGAGAAGAGAACAAAAAAAATATTTTTTTTATTTTTTGGAGGGATTAAGAGAGATTAAACACTGCTAAATGGAACTCGTTTTTTTTTTAGGGATTTTTCGACTGAAAAGCTTCGAATTTTTTTTCAAGTGAAAGGGGTTTCTGAATCGACTGGAAATCAAACAAATCGATTTCGTTCTTCTTTTTTCAGAGGATTTTTGGTCCGTTTCTCTTTTTTTCTCCTCCCTCGTTCCCGTGGTTCTCCCTCCCTTTTATAGGTTTTTGCTTGCTTTTTCTTTGTGCTTGTGCTTGAAGACAGAGTGAAGGAGAAGCGGAGGGAGACAAGGTTAAGTGGGGAACAGGGATGAGTGGAGGAAGCGGAGAAGAAGGAGGAAAAGGGGGGAAGTGGGAGCGGCGGCGAGGGAGCGGGAAAGGAGGAGAAGGGGAGAGGAAATGAAGAGCGGCAGAGGAGATGAAGGAAATGAAAGAGGGTAACCCTTAGGGTTTCCCTTATTTTGGACGAAAATGGGCTGGACTCAGTCCATTTGTGGACTGGGTCAAATTTCGGACTGGGTATTGAAAGAATGGGCTAGAATTAAAACATGGACTGGTCTAAAAAAATTGAGATAGAAAATATGGTCTAGTCCAAAAAATATTAAGAATTAATCGGACCTTGATTTGGGGTTTGGTAAATCGAAATACGGACTGAGTGCAAGAAATAGTTTGGCTTCTAAATTTGAATAAGAGACACATTTTGATTAACGATGTACTAAGGGTGCCAGAATATCACCTAATACAGAAATATGTAATTATAAAAAGACCCGGGTAAAAATTATATGATGTCGCAAATGACCGTGCAATAATATTTAATAACAAACGCTATCATTAAAATGTGCGAAGTAAATGCGATGCGTATGCGGAAGCTGGCAGAAACGTTGAGAAATGCAAGTTTGAATAATACTCAATAATAGCAGCAAATAAATAGCGGTAGTAATACTGCTAATAACAATAATGATAATGGTAATAATGATAATATTGATGATAATGGTGATAAAAAATAATAATAGATATAATAATAATAGTAATAACAAATATTGATAATTAAAAATGATAATAATTAATAATAATAAAGATGATAATAATTAATAATAAAATAATAATAATAAATAACAATTATTGATAGTGGCAAAATGTTAATAAATTAATAATAATAACAATAATAGTGGTAATAATAAGATAATAATGATAATAATAATAAGAAATAATAATGATGATAATAATAATAATAAATAACAATCATTGATAAAACAATGATAATAATTAATAATAATAAATAAAAATTATTGATAAAACAATGATAATAATTAATAATAAAAATAACGATGATAATGATGATTAATAATTAATAACAAAAATAACGCTGATAATAATGATTAGTAATTAATAATAATAATAACAATAATAATAATGGAAATAACAAGAATAATAATAATTAATGATAATTAGTAATAAATGATAATTTAAGAATAATAATAATAATAATAATAATAATAATAATAATAATAATAATAATAATAATAATGATAATAATAACTGCAGTAGAATAAAAACGTGGGTGTTAATAAAAGACTAATAATTATAGTAAAATTTAAATGCATATTTTTTAATTTTCTCAAAACACTAGAAGTATTAATAGGTATTTCGGGGGAGAGGCGGGACAAAATTGGGTGTCAACACTTCATGCATTCTAACTGAGAGTATATTGTTCATTTTTTGGAAAATTTGAGAATAAATTATGAAATGAAAGTATTATTTGTCTTCTAAATTTCTGAAGGAATCAGTGGCGGATGTCGCACCCCATTTTAACCCGAGTCAAAATTAGGAGGTATGACGTATTGGTGATTCCTATTTATTGTTTATTTATTTTAAGGAGTCGCCACCTAATTATTTTAACGGTGAATTAGGACACCTAGATGTCAACTAAGGTAAAGTTAAAACTAAACCTTAATTAATGGTCTGCTTAACCAGTGTGATTCTAGGTAAGGGCTCTATATTATCCTAAAGGAAAGGGGTTAGGCATCCTTTAGAATCCGTTAACTTACGGTTATCCGACCAACTTAGGTTAATTAATTAAATTAAATGTAGGGTTAAATTTTAGAAAATGACCTTAAAATATTGCTAAAGTTTTTAAGAAAGAAAATCATGTTAATTAAAATAAGATTTACAGAAAAGAGGTATAATTTGTATAAAGAAAACTTTAAATGCCATTTTTAGAATAAGACTCATAAAGGTTATTAAGGTTTTCAATAAGAGACTATTGAAAGTAAGACTAATATTCGTATAAAGGGGAATCTTAGGATGCTATTTGAAATATAATTTATAATCGTTAATAATAATTTTTAAGGAAGTAGCATAAAAAATGAAGTTCGTAAAATATGACGATTTACATATAAATAGAAAAAAGATGCGAACTCAAACGATAAATATTTGAACAAACTAAACAGTGAGGTATTAATTAAACTTAAATTTTAGAGATGCGAATAAAACATGAAAGAGTTAATAGATTTCTTTCATCCATTTTATTATCTTTATCTACTATGCTTAATTAAGAAATGCGTGATTGACTCAAAATTTGAAGAGTTGTTTAGAATATGTTTGAATTTATATTTGCGCCATAGTGGTATATTTTTTTTTTTTTTTGAAATCGAGAGATAAAATATGATTCTTTTAACTAAAAAAGAAAGGATATTAATTTATACTATCAATTATTTTAGAAGTAAATATTATAAATAACTTTAATGTGAAAGAAGAAAATGAAACTTATGGGATTAATTATTAGTCTTTTTTAAACTAACTACCCATTACTAAATCTATTAAATCATTAAGATTTATATAAACTAAAAAAGAAAAAAATAAACAAAGTAGTTAGTATACAAATTAAATGCACAAAATAAGTAAAGGAGAGATAATTAAAAAAAAAAATGGGCTCAGCCCATATTCAAGAAGGGCTGCTGTTGAATGGATCTGGCCCATTGCCGCGAACACTGTTCCTGCTATATGGGCCTCGGCCCAGAATTCTTATTTGCTGCGGGTGAGCTGATTTAGGAGTGACTCGATAATATTATGTTGGGCTTTTAGCCCAACACCGAATGCGGAAGACAAGTCCCTCGGACTCGTATGCGGAGGTCATGCATAAAAATGAAAGGAAGAGATCAGTATACTACCAATATACATAAATATACATAATCAAACACATTATACTTGTAATGCACAAGCATATAAGACTTGTATTGGCACAGAATCACCCAATCAGATTCATTCATATTTACGGTTTTAAACAGAGATCAATTCATGTTTTAAAAGCAAGACAACCTTCCAAATGACAAGGCAAAGAAAAGGAGCTCAACTTCCTATATTTTAAGGAATCCAAATTAAAAAAAAAAACAATCTTAGGATGTAAACCACTGAGAAATCAGCAAGCAATGAAACTGATACCTAATTAATGATGTCCAGGTGCACAGGTTGCAGCAAATATTCAAGATTGTTCAAAAATAGATAAGATTATATCTCTTGCAATCTTAAGTTAACTCTACCCATCTACATTCTTAATGGCAGATTAAAAAAAAAAGAAGGAAATCTCTTAGTATAAATACTCTTTAGTTAACAGGTGAAGGAGGAAAGAAAGGGAAGAGGCATGAATCAAATAACTTAAACTGGTTTCAGACTGTGACAAGCATACTTTCAAACTTACAAACCAAATAACCATGATGAGCATACTTTCAAAATTACAAACCAAATAACTTAAGCTGGTTTCAAATGATGAACAAGGAGAAAGCACGAATCATGATTTCACACTTCAAAGCAAAGGGAAAACACAAAAGTAGAAGCAAAGCTATTAAGGATAGAATCAGAATCAGAACCAGCCCCACAAACAAACAAAAACAGAAGCCGAACCAGCCATCCAAAAAAACGCAGAGCAGAAACAGAGCTACTGAGGATAGAATCAGAATAAAAAAAAACCGACATACGGACCAAACTCAAAAGGCAGAAACAGAACAAGCCACACGACTAACGAAAACACAACTAAGGCCCGAAAATGGGACAGCAGTGGGAGCATATTCCACTGCCTCAATTCTTTTCTCCAAACTTATAATATTTGCTCTTTTCTTGTTAGTACACCATAACAACATCTAAACATTTAGGGATCTTACTTGACCCAAACAACTCTACAACAGGGAAAACAAAATTGTAAACATATAAGGAGGAACTCAAGCCTAGCTACTAATTTCAACTTAATCCAAACATGAAGGAAATCAATAAGGACAAGAGCATTATTTCAATTAGAGGATACATCTGAAAACAACAATAAACATGAAGCTAATCTAAATATTTAAAAGTTTGGGAACATAAAAAAGGGAAATAATACAGCTGAATATGGATATTCAGCTCACATACAAAACTAATCAAGAATAGTCATCAAATGTAAACGTCAAAACAAACATCAAAGAAGATCACTAAACTAAATAGTGTTCAAGCTTCTCAACATATTTGACTGAGACAAGTTTAAACACGCAAAATAAAAGATGATGCATACTTATAACTATGTCATATGAAGAAAAATCCAAATTCTGATTTTTCTCGAACAAAAAAAATAAAAATTCTGGGTCTGAACCGAATGGTCACATGATCTATCAGTCTTAGCATCTTGAGTTAAACTTATCTTAAATATATATAAAAAAAAACTGAGGAAAAACTTATAAAGCTTTCACACTATCTCAGATTCAAGAAAGGAAATGAACTCAGTAACGGAGATACATTAGGCTAAAAATTGAAAAGTAATAAAAAAAAAAACTACAAACATACAGACCCACAACCAGATAATGAACTGCACAAAAATATGAAGGCACACTCTGAACTACATGGAAATTAATCTGAACAATAAGAACTAAAATAGAGAAGAATTTTACCTCTTGTGGGTGCAGCGAAGTGGGTACAGGGCCTCGATATCCACTCGAACACTCTCGAATCCGAGCTTGCGATGCTCGGATTCAAAGCAATACCAATGCAAACGAAAGCAGAAAAAAAAAATTATTTCGTTTTCTTAACTCGATATTCAGAACTATTACCACTACAGATTCAGAATCTTTTCTTTTTTAGGGGGTTTTTGGGATTCAAAGACTTAATATTTTAAGGGACTCAAGGGATTCGAGGTTTTCATTTTTTTCGATCTGTTTACTTTCGAGGGATTGTGGGTTCCTTTAGCTCGTTTTTTTGCAAGGCAATCTAAGGGGTTCTCCCTCCCCCTTTCTAAACGATTCCACCCCACTATTTATGGGGATTTGGGGGTTCTTTTGAGTTGAAGAAAAAGGAGAGTGGAGCGGGGGGACAAGACGAAGGTGGGGAACAGAGGGAAGTGGGAGCGGGGTGCAGGCGGCGGTGGTGGGGACGATGATGAGAAAAGGAGCGGCGGTGGTGGGGTTGAAGATGACGATGAAAGAGGAAAAGAAAAGGAGAAGGGAAAGAAAAGAGAGGGGGGAAGATGAGCGGCGGTAAGGAGGAGAAGAGAGAGGAAGGAGAGAAAAAGAAAAGGGGGGGGGGGGTGGTGTCGGCTGAAGGAAAAATATGAAAGGGGTAGGGAACCCTACCCGTTTTCATTTAATTAGAAAACGGGTCGGGTCCATTTTTGGGCTGGACCGGGTTTAATGGGTAATGTATTGGGCTGAATTGGTTGAAAATGTGGGTTGGGAATAAAATGTGGGTTGGGAATAAAATGTAGACTGGTCTGAAAATTGGGCTGGGGTGAATTAAAATGTGGGCTGATTTTATGAATTGGTTCGAAAATAGTATGGATTGATTGGGTTACTACATTTAAATAAAAGACCTATTTAAATAACTAGTGTTAAAATATTACTCAATATAAAATATGTAATTATTAGTGCTCAGATAATAAAAAATGACGTTGTAATAGCCGTGCAATAATATTTCGAAAATCCACAGTAAATAAACACTATTATTTAATTATGCAAATATAAATGCGATGCGTGTGCGTAAGCTGGTAAAATATGTTGAAATGATAAAGATGTGAATTATAATAATAATAATAATAATAATAATAATAATAATAATAATAATGGCTAGTAACTGTAATAAAATAATGAAATGTCAGTATTGATAAGAGGCTAATAATTATAGTAAAAATATAAATATATATTTTTTAATTTTCCAAAAATATTAGAAGCGTAAATAGGTATTTTGGAGGAGAGGCGGGACAAAATTGGGTGTCAACAACTTGTCCCTCTTTGCCCGGTAATGATGAAAAGAGTTGTCGGGCAAAGACGTTGACTCAATAGCCTATTTTGTCCCGGCTAAAGGAAACTTGAGAAGTATATGACCGAACTCCGGTCTCTGAGTTGCCTACATATCTCGGGCTGCACGAGAATCAGGTCGAGTGTAGTTCTGGAACAATTACGACACCTGAACCCGATTAGCGCGAATCTTGCAAAATATTGTCCCAGTGTTGAATTATGATAACACTGGGTATTATGATAGAGACTTGAGAATTCAATTGCTGGAATGCAAAAGAATACTTGTGATTAGAGACGAGTGTTCGAGGTAGATCTTTGACCCGTGTCGGAAAGTCTGATTATCCTTCCCGACAAATTGCCCCAGTTCGCTGCCGAAGAAATAGTTCCACGAGTTGGTGTGTGATGCCAACTTCGATATTGTCAAAAAGCCAACAGCTAAAAACAATTGTTAGCAATAAAGAAATATATGTGTAAATAAGACGAGGTTGGAGAAGTTACACTTGCAACCCCTGTTTTGAAAGTTGAATCCACATTCGGAGGTGGGTGCCTGAACTGAAATATAAAATACCCGCATTCGGAGGTGGGTGCCTGAACTGATATATAAAATACCCGCATTCGGAGGTGGGTGCCTGAACTGATATATAAAATACCCGCATTCGGAGGTGGGCGCCTGAACTGAAATATAGAATACCCGCATTCGGAGGTGGGCGCCTGAACTGAAATATAGGATACCCGCATTCGGAGGTGGGCGCCTGAACTGAAATATAAAATACCCGCATTCGGAGGTGGGTGCCTGAACTGATATATAAAATACCCGCATTCGGAGGTGGGCGCCTGAACTGAAATATAGAATACCCGCATTCGGAGGTGGGCGCCTGAACTGAAATATAGGATACCCGCATTCGGAGGTGGGCGCCTGAACTGAAATATAAAATACCCGCATTCGGAGGTGGGTGCCTGAACGGATATATAAAATACCCGCATTCGGAGGTGGGTGCCTGAACTGATATATAAAATACCCGCATTCGGAGGTGGGCGCCTGAACTGAAATATAGAATACCCGCATTCGGAGGTGGGCGCCTGAACTGAAATATAGGATACCCGCATTCGGAGGTGGGCGCCTGAACTGAAATATAAAATACCCGCATTCGGAGGTGGGTGCCTGAACTGATATATAAAATACCCGCATTCGGAGGTGGGCGCCTGAACTGAAATATAAAATTCCCGCATTCGGAGGTGGGTGCCTGAACTGAAATATAAGATTCCCGCATTCGGAGGTGGGTGCCTGAACTTGAATATAAAATACCCGCATTCGGAGGTGGGTGCCTGAACTTAAATATAAGATACCCGCATTCGGAGGTGGGCGCCTGAACTGAAATTTTAAATCCATGTTCACTTCCACGGTGCAAAATATAAATCCACGTCCGCATTTCATGGTACAAAAACAAATCCAACATTCATTTTCACATCCGTATTATACGGTGTAAAGAATAAATCCACTTCTACTTCCACGTCCGTATTATACGGTTGTTTGAAATAAATCCACTTCTACTTTCACGTCCGTATTATACGGTGTAAAGAATAAATCCACTTCTACTTTCACGTCCGTATTATACGGTGTAAAGAATAAATCCACTTCTAGTTCCACGTCCGTATTATACGGTTGTTTGAAATAAATCCACTTCTACTTTCACATCCGTATTATACGGTGCAAATAAATCCACTTCTACTTTCGAAAAATAAATCTGTATCCACTTTCTATAATTATATGTGCATTTTCTTTTGTAATATAAATCTACTTCTGCCTCCTTGCTCACATCCACAATGTAAATGTAAATCCACGTCCACTTAAAATGGTATTGTAGAAAGGTATCCACGCTTATACCCACAACCAATAACGGGTGACCACAGTCAGTCCCTTTTGAAGAAAGTTAAGTCCACGATTATGTGTATTTGATCCATCGAGAAATGCCACGAGCTAAAGCAACTGTTAGTGATAAGGATATGTAAATAGCTGGGTTTGAAAGAATTATACTCACAACCCTTTGTTGAGAAGATAAATTCATGTCCACTGCTGCGATCGGGATTTCATAACGAGTGGTACGACGTCCACCGTTCATCATAAGCTACCTTTGCATCCAAGTTGAACAATATTTGCATTTTAAAGGAAGCTAACTCTTGGATCATGTCTATAATTTAAAATATGCACCACGTTCATGTTAGTTGAACCTGTCTCATCAAAGAAAAATTGTGAGTTTAAAAGAAAATTGGTTGACTTGTGCATGTTGGGGAACTTGGCCCTTGACTTGATTTTTGTCTCGGTCGCGTCCACGTTCTTCGATGTCTCACCACATATCTTGCTTTGCCGGGGAGTTTCAGTTATAAAACATATTTTGCAAAACATGAGTAACGAGATTTGTATGACTCTGAGGGGCAATATCTAATAGATAGATAAAAATGATTGTGAAGACTTGATTTTTTTGAATTTATTAGAAATATAGATGGACTTTTATTAAAAAACGGTTAAATATTTAAGACAACTTTTATGCTATTTCTAAAATTTTGTCCCAGTTTAAGTCCTGGAGACGCTTGATTCTGGACAATTGAAAAGTAAGAACTTATAATGAAAGCTTTTGAAAGTGATTTGACCGACTTCAAGATTTTGTCCCAGTTTCCAGTCCTGGAGGCACTTGATTCTAAACAAATCGAAAAGTGAGAAAGTTGTAATGAAAATTTTTGAAAGTGATTTGGCCGATTTCAAAAATTTGTCCCAGTTTCAAGATACTAAGACACATGAATTTAAACGGTGGGAAGACCAAAATCTTATATAAAAAATCCTTATGTATGTTATAGGAATTAAAATGTTTGGACAAACTGAAAAACTTTAAAATAGAAGGGCCGAACCCGCCTCGGGTTGCCTACGTATCCCAAAGGAATCAGGCCAGACGTAGTTCGTGATAAAAATAAAGACTTTTGAATTTATTTATTTTTTTAATAAAGGGGGGGCCGAACCCGATATGGGTTGCCTACGTATCCAAAAGGAAATCAGGCCACACGTAGTTCCACCCATACAACAAAACACTGAAATATTTTGAAAAAGTGGCCGAACCCGATGTGGGCTGCCTACGTATCCAACAGGAAGTCAGGCCAAACGTAGTTCCAACCACAAAACAAAGACGTTGAAATAATTTGAAAAGAGTGGCCGAACCCGATATGGGCTGCCTACGTATCCAACAGGAAGTCAGGCCAAACGTAGTTCCAACCACAAACAAAGATACTGAAATGATTTGAAAAGAGTGGCCGAACCCGATGTGGGCTGCCTACGTATCCAACAGGAAGTCAGGCCAAACGTAGTTCGTTAACAAACAAAAATGACAAACTCTGAATTCAAAAAGGCCGTAACAAAACATAGAGGCAGCATGACAAAAGGAACTAAATGTTCTAGTTGATGCCTCCGGCCTATTACAAAGGAAATTTAAACTTAAATTACTGAAACTCCCGGCGGGCTGGGGCTAAGATAGAAGTTCAATTCTGCAACTCAGGTCCTGGCTCAACAGCCTATAAAGTCAATATTTCAGCAAAGTCTTTGATTATCACAGCATGATCATCTTCATCTTCCACGAACAGGTTCTTGATTCCCTCCACGATATCATCATAGGCAACCTCCATAATTAGATCTGAAGGTTTTGAGAAAGTTTGATCAATGGTAGGAATAGGTTTTGGCAATGGAACCTCTTTCTTTTTATTCTTTCGTGCTTTCTTCACTTCTTCCTCAGTTGGCTCATATCCCAAACCGAATGTAAACTGTTGCGTAGGGAGAACGACTGGCTCAACCCGCCCATTTAATGTCTTCCCTAGCCCAAATCCAGGTTGGTACCCATTTCTCAGCATTTCTTTTGCAACCATAATCGCGGCGCATGACCTTTTAAACTCTTGAGTTTGACAGACTTCACCCACTTTAATGACATTCACAACCTCCCAAGCGTGGTAAGCTGCTCCGTCGAACCCTCCTTCTGCCTCGATGAATGGGATGGATTGCTCTCGATAGAAAGACGTATCCCCTTCTCCATGTATACATATTTGTTGCTGATCCCACTCGAATTTGACAGTTTGGTGCAAAGTAGATGGTACAGCCCCAGCCAGATGTATCCACGGTCTTCCTAACAGCATGTTGTATGTCGTGGAAATATCCAGTACTTGAAAATCCATAATGAATTCAACAGGACCAATCAACACTTTCAACTCTATTTCTCCAATAGGGCGCCTTTGAGCCCCATCAAATGCTCGAATATTCACATCACTTGTCTTGAGCTCACTAACATTATATCCGATCTTCTTCAGACTTGTTAATGGACAGATGTTAAGTCCAGAACCCCCATCAATCAACACTTTAGCCACAAACATGTTACGACACTTGACAGTTATATAGAGCGCTTTGTTATGCATGCATCCTTCTGGCGGCAGTTCTTCATTATCGAAACTGATTCGATGACTGTCAAGCACGCGCTCGATCATCCCAGCTAACGCCTCACTAGTTGTTTCACTTGGAACATATGCTTCATTCAAAATCCTCAACAGTGCATTTCTGTGCATATCTGAACTCAAAAGCAAAGAGAGAATAGGAATTTGAGCATTGGTCTTTTTCAACTGATCCACAACTGAGTACTCACTAGCTTTAATTTTCCTCAGAAATTCTTCTGCTTCGAATTCAGTCACGACCCTTTTGGGAGGTACGTTGGTTTCCTTAAGTTGCCCCAATCTAACTAGTTCTTCTGGAGAATAGCACCTCCCAGACCTTGTCATTCCTGACGTCTTAACCTTGTCAGTGATCGTGTCCTTTCCTCGACACTCCATCACAGTTTGTTGATAATTCCATGGTACGGCTTTTGTATCGAGCACTGGCAACTGATTTGGTGCTCGAACTACTTCCACAGGTATTGATGAAGCTCCTAATATCTCGACAGGCACACAACCCCTTATCACTACAGCCGGAGAAGCAACGGCTACAAAATCATGATCCTCCACACGATCCACAGGCACTATAAATTCGGCTGGGTCGTCAACATTTTCATCTATTCCAATCATATTTATCGTGGCCCCATCATGGGTCGGGAGTGGATTGTTAACCACATTTGGTGTTGGTGGTTTGACCGTGATCTGTTTTGCTTCAATAAGATCCTCAACCTTATGCTTCAATGCGTAACAACGATCAGTGGAATGGCCTTTTACCCCCGAATGATATGCACATGTTTTAGTGGGATCAAAGCTTCTGGGTAATGGATCTGGAATTCTACCTTCCACAGGATATACTAAGCCTGAAGCTTGCAGTCTTTCAAAAACAACGCTCAGTGGCTCTCCTAATGGTGTGAAATGGCGAAACGGTTTATTTGGGCGAGGTGCGGATGCATTGTTTGGATGATGAGTTTGTGATGGTGGAGTTGGATATGTTGGTGGTCGTGGAGCTCGATATGCTGGTTGTGTGTTGTAAACAGGGTAGGATATTTGTGGTGATTGAGGTTGGTAAGATGACAAAGCTTGGTCGTAGGGATGTGGAGAATATTGGAAATACTGTGAGTGGTGAGCGTTAGGCTGGTATCGCGGGGGTTGTTGATGGTGGTATGATGTGTTTCCCAAAGCCATTACCGATGCTGCTTCTTTCTCTTTTTTCTTTCCGTTCCCGAGAGTACCTGTTTGTATGGCCCTACTAGTAGACTGTAAAGCTGCAAGACTTGTTATTCTCCCTGTCTTAATGCCATCTTCAATCATGTCCCCGGCTTTGATCACCTCTGCAAAAGTTTTTCCACCCATTGTCACCAAACGTTCATAGTATTCCGGCTCTAGTGCTTGAATGAAGAAAGTAACCATTTCTGTCTCCTCCATGGGTGGGTGTACTCTAGATGCTTCTTCCCTCCACCGTATAGCATATTCTCGAAATGATTCGGTGAACTTCTTCTTCAACTTTGTAATTGAGATTCTGTCAGGAGCGATCTCAACATGAAACTTGTAGTGATCCACAAAAGCATTTGCCAAATCATCCCAAGTACGCCATTTGGTTGTATCTTGCTTAGAATACCACTCCAAGGCCTTTCCACTCAAACTCTGATTGAATAGTTTGACTCTTATCCCTTCATTCTTCCCCACACCAATCAACTTTTCACAATAGACCTTCAAATGGAAGAAAGGGTTCCCCGACCCATCAAACTTCTCAAATTTTGGAATCTTGTAACCTGGTGGCAATTCTACCTCAGGAAATGCACATAATTCTTCATATCTCACGCTTTGGTTACTACCAAGTCCACGCAAACTTCTCATGGCATCCTCCAAACTTTTGAGCTTTCTATTTATCATTTCATCATTAATTGACCGTGCCTCATTTTCAACTTCGACATAATGATCAACATCTGTGCGACATTGTCCCTGGATTTGTGTCATGGGTGGAGCTGTGGTATAAGTATATACTGGCGGAACTTGATGTGTATTGGTAACATCATGTGCCGGCGGTATGAACTGAGTTTTTGAAGAGGTGGTTGTAAATAAAAAGGGAGCATTTTGAGTGAGGGGTTCGGAACGAACCGGCTGGGAGGTGGTAAAATAATTTGCTTGGTTAAATTCGTCCAAATTTGGGAATGGAGGTGGCATAGGCAAAGTCTGACGAACCCCATGAGATGGAGTCATATGTGGTGGCGTTTGAGAAAATGACCGGTTGTGAAGTACCATGTGACTTAATTCAGCAACTCGTCGCTCCAAACGAGCAATGATCTCCAAATGCGTTTCTGGTTGATTAGAAGATGTGGGATCACTCGTGATCGGCAAACTAAGAGATGGCTCAGATGAAGTGGTTGCATTGATCAAACTTTGATCCATTTTAGAACGAGTCTTTTTAGTTAACCAGATGATTAGTGATGAGTCAGAGTCTGATTTCTTGGCTCTAGACCGTGTGAAATATGGATGCTCCGCCAGTTCCCCTTTAGCACAAGTCAACCTTTTATTTTGAAAAATAAATTTTAAAAAGAAAAAAGATAAAACAAGAAAAAGAAAAAAAGAAAATGAGTCAGTATACGGTAAGGACATATTATTGCATATAAACACATTATTGCACATAATACATCGCGTTCTATAATGCAAGGGACCTCTTTATGCCAGAGGTAGGCCTAACGAACATTTGAAGGACAAACATGTTTTTTGATGTGTCATTCCATAACTCTTTCTAAAACTAGTTTACAAGAGTAATAAAAATTTATTACATGCCAGTCAATAATACAATTCAAAGTTAATCTAAGATATCTAATACTTCAACTCCACTAATTTCCTTTGGCTGTCTTCAAACCTCCGGCATTAATTTTGGATGCTCCACAACAACCTGCAACAAAAGGTTAGTTTCCTTGAAATATTTATCTATAGAGTATTAGGTCCACATAATCCACATATTTGTCCTCCAAATAATGCGCATAGATAGTGAGTAGTGTCACTTAGAGTCATAGACTCATTTGGACATTTGGTAAGGTTGACTAATGGACTTAATACACCAAAGGTATTAAGCCTCTTAGGTTTAAAATGATGCATGTCCTTACAAGGTTTCGGTTTTCGCTCTACCTAGGTAGACTAAGAATGGTTTTCCTATGACACAAGGCTCCCCCAAGCGGACAACTTGGAAGTGGAAAGTCCGTGGCCGTCGACTGCACCGCCGATCGACTAAATCCACAAGACCAATCCAACTAAAAGGGGTAATTTAGTAGTGCACGGGCGCAAACTGCGAAGCCGCTTTAAGTGTGTGAATATGTGTGAGTTTTCCAGGAGTGGAAGAAATATGAGCGGAATGCCAATTTAAGGAAAGCAATAACATACATATTACATAGAAATGCATATAAAGAATAAAACAATAATAAACATTTAAAAGCATATAAAGCAAAAATACAGGAAAAATAAAGCAAAACAAACAAAACATCCAACAAATTATTAATTAACCTAAGCTGTTATGGTTAAGAACCTAAAGTCCCCAGCGGAGTCGCCAAGCTGTCGCACCCCATTTTAACCCGAGTCAAAATTAGGAGGTATGACGTATTGGTGATTCCTATTTATTGTTTATTTATTTTAAGGAGTCGCCACCTAATTATTTTAACGGTGAATTAGGACACCTAGATGTCAACTAAGGTAAAGTTAAAACTAAACCTTAATTAATGGTCTGCTTAACCAGTGTGATTCTAGGTAAGGGCTCTATATTATCCTAAAGGAAAGGGGTTAGGCATCCTTTAGAATCCGTTAACTTACGGTTATCCGACCAACTTAGGTTAATTAATTAAATTAAATGTAGGGTTAAATTTTAGAAAATGACCTTAAAATATTGCTAAAGTTTTTAAGAAAGAAAATCATGTTAATTAAAATAAGATTTACAGAAAAGAGGTATAATTTGTATAAAGAAAACTTTAAATGCCATTTTTAGAATAAGACTCATAAAGGTTATTAAGGTTTTCAATAAGAGACTATTGAAAGTAAGACTAATATTCGTATAAAGGGGAATCTTAGGATGCTATTTGAAATATAATTTATAATCGTTAATAATAATTTTTAAGGAAGTAGCATAAAAAATGAAGTTCGTAAAATATGACGATTTACATATAAATAGAAAAAAGATGCGAACTCAAACGATAAATATTTGAACAAACTAAACAGTGAGGTATTAATTAAACTTAAATTTTAGAGATGCGAATAAAACATGAAAGAGTTAATAGATTTCTTTCATCCATTTTATTATCTTTATCTACTATGCTTAATTAAGAAATGCGTGATTGACTCAAAATTTGAAGAGTTGTTTAGAATATGTTTGAATTTATATTTGCGCCATAGTGGTATATTTTATTTTATTTTTGAAATCGAGAGATAAAATATGATTCTTTTAACTAAAAAAGAAAGGATATTAATTTATACTATCAATTATTTTAGAAGTAAATATTATAAATAACTTTAATGTGAAAGAAGAAAATGAAACTTATGGGATTAATTATTAGTCTTTTTTAAACTAACTACCCATTACTAAATCTATTAAATCATTAAGATTTATATAAACTAAAAAAGAAAAAAATAAACAAAGTAGTTAGTATACAAATTAAATGCACAAAATAAGTAAAGGAGAGATAATTAAAAAAAAAAATGGGCTCAGCCCATATTCAAGAAGGGCTGCTGTTGAATGGATCTGGCCCATTGCCGCGAACACTGTTCCTGCTATATGGGCCTCGGCCCAGAATTCTTATTTGCTGCGGGTGAGCTGATTTAGGAGTGACTCGATAATATTATGTTGGGCTTTTAGCCCAACACCGAATGCGGAAGACAAGTCCCTCGGACTCGTATGCGGAGGTCATGCATAAAAATGAAAGGAAGAGATCAGTATACTACCAATATACATAAATATACATAATCAAACACATTATACTTGTAATGCACAAGCATATAAGACTTGTATTGGCACAGAATCACCCAATCAGATTCATTCATATTTACGGTTTTAAACAGAGATCAATTCATGTTTTAAAAGCAAGACAACCTTCCAAATGACAAGGCAAAGAAAAGGAGCTCAACTTCCTATATTTTAAGGAATCCAAATTAAAAAAAAAACAATCTTAGGATGTAAACCACTGAGAAATCAGCAAGCAATGAAACTGATACCTAATTAATGATGTCCAGGTGCACAGGTTGCAGCAAATATTCAAGATTGTTCAAAAATAGATAAGATTATATCTCTTGCAATCTTAAGTTAACTCTACCCATCTACATTCTTAATGGCAGATTAAAAAAAAAAGAAGGAAATCTCTTAGTATAAATACTCTTTAGTTAACAGGTGAAGGAGGAAAGAAAGGGAAGAGGCATGAATCAAATAACTTAAACTGGTTTCAGACTGTGACAAGCATACTTTCAAACTTACAAACCAAATAACCATGATGAGCATACTTTCAAAATTACAAACCAAATAACTTAAGCTGGTTTCAAATGATGAACAAGGAGAAAGCACGAATCATGATTTCACACTTCAAAGCAAAGGGAAAACACAAAAGTAGAAGCAAAGCTATTAAGGATAGAATCAGAATCAGAACCAGCCCCACAAACAAACAAAAACAGAAGCCGAACCAGCCATCCAAAAAAACGCAGAGCAGAAACAGAGCTACTGAGGATAGAATCAGAATAAAAAAAAACCGACATACGGACCAAACTCAAAAGGCAGAAACAGAACAAGCCACACGACTAACGAAAACACAACTAAGGCCCGAAAATGGGACAGCAGTGGGAGCATATTCCACTGCCTCAATTCTTTTCTCCAAACTTATAATATTTGCTCTTTTCTTGTTAGTACACCATAACAACATCTAAACATTTAGGGATCTTACTTGACCCAAACAACTCTACAACAGGGAAAACAAAATTGTAAACATATAAGGAGGAACTCAAGCCTAGCTACTAATTTCAACTTAATCCAAACATGAAGGAAATCAATAAGGACAAGAGCATTATTTCAATTAGAGGATACATCTGAAAACAACAATAAACATGAAGCTAATCTAAATATTTAAAAGTTTGGGAACATAAAAAAGGGAAATAATACAGCTGAATATGGATATTCAGCTCACATACAAAACTAATCAAGAATAGTCATCAAATGTAAACGTCAAAACAAACATCAAAGAAGATCACTAAACTAAATAGTGTTCAAGCTTCTCAACATATTTGACTGAGACAAGTTTAAACACGCAAAATAAAAGATGATGCATACTTATAACTATGTCATATGAAGAAAAATCCAAATTCTGATTTTTCTCGAACAAAAAAAATAAAAATTCTGGGTCTGAACCGAATGGTCACATGATCTATCAGTCTTAGCATCTTGAGTTAAACTTATCTTAAATATATATAAAAAAAAAACTGAGGAAAAACTTATAAAGCTTTCACACTATCTCAGATTCAAGAAAGGAAATGAACTCAGTAACGGAGATACATTAGGCTAAAAATTGAAAAGTAATAAAAAAAAAAACTACAAACATACAGACCCACAACCAGATAATGAACTGCACAAAAATATGAAGGCACACTCTGAACTACATGGAAATTAATCTGAACAATAAGAACTAAAATAGAGAAGAATTTTACCTCTTGTGGGTGCAGCGAAGTGGGTACAGGGCCTCGATATCCACTCGAACACTCTCGAATCCGAGCTTGCGATGCTCGGATTCAAAGCAATACCAATGCAAACGAAAGCAGAAAAAAAAAATTATTTCGTTTTCTTAACTCGATATTCAGAACTATTACCACTACAGATTCAGAATCTTTTCTTTTTTAGGGGGTTTTTGGGATTCAAAGACTTAATATTTTAAGGGACTCAAGGGATTCGAGGTTTTCATTTTTTTCGATCTGTTTACTTTCGAGGGATTGTGGGTTCCTTTAGCTCGTTTTTTTTGCAAGGCAATCTAAGGGGTTCTCCCTCCCCCTTTCTAAACGATTCCACCCCACTATTTATGGGGATTTGGGGGTTCTTTTGAGTTGAAGAAAAAGGAGAGTGGAGCGGGGGGACAAGACGAAGGTGGGGAACAGAGGGAAGTGGGAGCGGGGTGCAGGCGGCGGTGGTGGGGACGATGATGAGAAAAGGAGCGGCGGTGGTGGGGTTGAAGATGACGATGAAAGAGGAAAAGAAAAGGAGAAGGGAAAGAAAAGAGAGGGGGGAAGATGAGCGGCGGTAAGGAGGAGAAGAGAGAGGAAGGAGAGAAAAAGAAAAGGGGGGGGGGGGGTGGTGTCGGCTGAAGGAAAAATATGAAAGGGGTAGGGAACCCTACCCGTTTTCATTTAATTAGAAAACGGGTCGGGTCCATTTTTGGGCTGGACCGGGTTTAATGGGTAATGTATTGGGCTGAATTGGTTGAAAATGTGGGCTGGGGTGAATTAAAATGTGGGTTGGGAATAAAATGTAGACTGGTCTGAAAATTGGGCTGGGGTGAATTAAAATGTGGGCTGATTTTATGAATTGGTTCGAAAATAGTATGGATTGATTGGGTTACTACATTTAAATAAAAGACCTATTTAAATAACTAGTGTTAAAATATTACTCAATATAAAATATGTAATTATTAGTGCTCAGATAATAAAAAATGACGTTGTAATAGCCGTGCAATAATATTTCGAAAATCCACAGTAAATAAACACTATTATTTAATTATGCAAATATAAATGCGATGCGTGTGCGTAAGCTGGTAAAATATGTTGAAATGATAAAGATGTGAATTATAATAATAATAATAATAATAATAATAATAATAATAATAATAATAATAATGGCTAGTAACTGTAATAAAATAATGAAATGTCAGTATTGATAAGAGGCTAATAATTATAGTAAAAATATAAATATATATTTTTTAATTTTCCAAAAATATTAGAAGCGTAAATAGGTATTTTGGAGGAGAGGCGGGACAAAATTGGGTGTCAACAGCGGAGACACACTATGCCGCGGGTGTTCATTCGAACCCTCTCGGCGAAAAACAAAATACTGTTTTTACAAGGTTAAAATTATTTTTTATGTATATATAGTAGATGTTGAACCCCCTTAATCTTTTTTGTATTTTACTTTTTTATATTTTGAATCTCCTCGGCGGAAATCCTGGCTCCACCACTAGAAGGATTATATTAGAAAAAGATTCTGATTAAGAAACTTAG
The DNA here is from genome assembly GCF_019175385.1 of Lycium barbarum. NCBI lineage: Eukaryota > Viridiplantae > Streptophyta > Magnoliopsida > Solanales > Solanaceae > Lycium > Lycium barbarum. The sequence continues at coordinate 18,603,882 of NC_083345.1, read as the reverse complement.
AAAAAAAAAAAGAGCTAAATAGAGCAAATTGGGAATTTATCACTTCTACTTCTTTCTCTCATTTAGTGATGGATTGTGTAATTTGCTTATGAAATGATATAAGTTCTGTAAATGAATAGGGTTTTCTAATAAATTTGCCTTGATGTTTGAAATTGGTAATATTCCTTATTCTTGGAATCAAAATTATAACATGAAAATATAAGAATATTTAGTTAGAAAGCTAATTTCGTGCGTTGTTTTCCAATATTTTAAAAGTGGTATTTTCTTAATTTTTATTTAGTATTTTAAAATAATTATTTTCTTTGCCGAGAGCCTATCGGAAACATCCTTCGTACCTCGCAAGGTAGCAGTAAGGTCTGCGTACACTCTGTCTTCCCCAGACCCCACTTGTGGAATTACACCCGGTATGTTGTTGTTATTAAAATCATTATTTTCTCTATTTGTCCTTATTATTTTATACATTATTTTGAAAATTCAAAAATTAAATACATACAAAAGAAGAGAAAAAGAAGCATGATTAAAAGATTTTATATAGATTTAGAACAAAACTTTATTTTGAATTGTTTTATGTTTATTATTCTTTAAATTAATGCTATATCATAAAATTACAAAAATGTTACTACACTACACATATAAAATTATATGTTATGTTGGATTTTTAATTCAGTATCTTATAATTTGTTTTTTTTTTAAATGAAATTATTTAACCATGTTAATACCCTTTTGTAGGTATGGCGCGTACGAATATCATCCAACTTTGGCAAATGGCAAGACAAGGTACAAAAATTAATAGTTAGTATTGCATATTCATTAAAAAATGCAAGAGCAACTGATAACATTATGATTAAGGAATGTAGAGAGATAAAATTAATAAAAAGGCAAAAATATATATACTAATATAACAAAAAATATTTTATCTAATTTTAACTTTTTAACGACCGCGCGAAGCGGGACAGCTCACTTACTAAATTGAGAGCTTATTTTGAAGAGGGTAGAAGTATCCAAAAATCAAATAATATTTATGCGTAGAATAATGTATCTTTCGATTAGAACATTATCTTAGTATAGTCACACAAGATGAAATCGAAATCCCATGTAACATGATAGCTTTGAACATGTTATTCCTTGTGATAATATCGGTGACACTATACACATAAATATTTCATTCTTGCTTTCCATTCAACATGCTTAGCACTTTTATGGCCATGTGCTATAAAAAATTCATGAACATTTATGAGAGTAACTCCACCTCTCAATCGAAGTGGCACCACTTCTATGTTCATATAGGTGAAATTCTTTCAGTGTCTTTGTCACATTTGAGACACTTGTTCCTTGAATTGAACTTTATTAAGAGTATAAGAACTCAACCCTCTAATCTGTGACAACCAGTACTAGTATACCTCTTACTTAAGTACTAAAACATCCATGTATCAATAACTTGTTATTACCCTTTGAACCGATAACTATTCATTTCATAGTGCTGGGTAAGCCTGTGGATTTTTGCTGAAGAAGTGTTAAGCCGGGACTTGGTATCATTTTCAATGATACCATCTTACCATGCTTCGAGATCGTGCCCAGCACTCTCCTACTTTCTCTTTGATAACGATGTTCTAATATTATATAATAGCCATAAACGGAATCTTAAGAAGCAGAAAATCTTTCTGGAAAGAAGTAAGAAGCTGATTGTAATGTTGTAATGGCCAAAAGGTCAATTTCGATAAGACCTGATTAAGGAGTTTTAGTTTAATTAACTAGAGGTTGGTTTTCACCAACTTCCTTATAAGAGTTTTAGTAATTGGATCACCAAAATTACTTTTTTTTTTCACTCCACAAATATGAGAGAAATAATTCCTTCTTGAATTAACTTGCTCACATAATTATGTCGAAGATTTATGTGATTGATTTCACATAATATATTTTTATGCTCGAATTAAAGTGGCTTGACTATCATAAAGTTGAGCTCACACTTTGCAAAATCAATGGATTTAAAAAAAAACCCTCAAGCACTCAACTCCTCTCCTTGCTCTACTACTGCAAGTCTATTCTTGATTTCAATAAATTTCATCTCCTCCCAAGATAAAACGCCCATCATGTGATAAATTTATTTTCTCACATACTCGATATCAACTTTCACAGTATATCCTTATAAAATAGTATATGAAACTTAGAGTTTACCAAATCTTTAGTTTTCTAAAGAAAACCAAGAACCCGACTACTGGGCCTTTCAATAGCGTTTTCTTACACAAATTAAGCTATAATTCACTTGCTTATACAAGTTAAGCTATAATTCTTCCATCATTATTAGTTAACTCGATCAAGGATCAAATAGAGTATTGACCTCTTTTATGTTTAAGTGATTAAATTTATTTAGCACTTTCTCAATGTAATGAGATTAACTCAATACATAACCCCCACTATTTCGTTTAATCTTAATGTCCAACATAGTATCAAATTATCCAAGATCCTTTATTTAAAAAATTGGAATAAAGGAAACCTCGTTGTTTCTATTCTGATATATAAACCTCTTTGTTTCTATTGTACCATAGAAATCTTTTTTTTTTTTTTTTTGTATTATGTTTTTCATATCATTACTTGTAATAACATATCCACAAATTAACTAGCATAAAATAATACTTTTCTTAAAAAGTCACAACCTTTCAAGTATTCATGAAAGAACACTATTTTTAAATGACACCCCTTCATTAAAGAACACAACTTTTCACCTTTGAAAGCATAAAAATAATTGTCTAATATTGACTTATAATCATAAGCCAGATATCCCTACACTTTAAACATATCAAGTGCCTTTTCATATGGCATTTAGAGAAAACTCAATTCACTGACTCATGTTCTCTAGATCTCATATTCTTTTTAGTATGGACACGTACTTAGCTTGTAAACAATATAATATGTCATATCATCCAGCAACTTGAAAGTAAACTCATATATGATCTAGCTTTATGCAAGAATAACGAATGACAATAATCACCAATGTATCATCTACCATGACATTTATGAAAATAAATTCACAAAATCACAAAGGATAGAAATTCATAAATAATAATAAGTAAAGTTAAAAAAGTGTAACCCCATTTTTGTTGCCATTTTCTCAATTGATTTTCTTGACTTCGATCATCTCTGCCATATCAAAATCAGAGAAGACATATGATTTTCCTTCATGTCTTGGCATGTGGCAATGATGATAAAATCATGTCGTTCGCTTCTTTTCTCTTTCTCATGGCAATAGATATCTTCTTCACAACGTAATGCGGTAATTGTTTTAATTTTTGACTCTGCCTTGAAACCAAGGACTGAAGAATTAATTCCCCACTCTCATTCGGACATTGTGTGATGTCTGCGAATGTTTTCCATGATTAAACCTAACCTTCATATTAACGCTTTAAGGAAACCAAAGAAGTGAAGCGTCACCAAACTTTAACAAACTGAAATTCTAATACCTCTAAACAAAACAAACCACCACAAGTGATTACCACTAATTCTTATAAATCAATATAAGAAGTTTCAACACTCTTATTATACTCTGCCAATTAGAATATGACTTTTGTCGAACAATCACCACAACCGCAACATAGACACTTCTCTGACCATATATCAAATATTTCTCCAAAAAAGGCAGTGTCTTCTTCATCAAATATCGTATTTAGATTGTAGGAAAATATATACCAAGAATACGAAAAATATATGACGAAGAACACAAAGATGAAGGCTTGAAAATATGAACAACGAACATTGGATTTGAGGCTTAAAACACGTATGAAACACTTTCCTAAAAACTATATTTGCTTCCTCTCCTATGCAAGATTGCTATGGGATTGTACGCAAATAGTTTTACTGGATATGACAAGCTTTTTAGAAATCTACACTGAGCAAACAGTGGAAAAATTCATCTTAGAAAAGCAAACTTTTCTGATTTTCAAGAGCAAGATATTGTAGAAGAGAAAAGAGTTTTCTCTCTTGGAAGAAAGAAAAAAGTTACGTTGGATTAAAAGTAATTGAGTTTAAATAGAATTGGTGATAACCCAAGAATGAAAGGACACACCCTTTAATTAAAATAAATTTTTTTCTTTTAAAAGCACTTGAATTAATTTATGTTTAAATAAAATTTCAACACTTCTAACATCTTTTACTTTTATATTTATTTCATAAAATGTTGTGCCTAAGATAAAGTTAAATGAGAAACACAATAAGTGAAAATCCACATTGTTATTAGGATCAAAGTTTAGTTAGTTATTTCTCTTGTAGTGTAGTTTAATCTACTACTATAATAATTTGATTATCATTTTTATAAAAAGATCAATTGATGCTTATCACTGAAGTTTACCTGCAATATATTAAGTGTTTCTCCAATCACATCTATATCTCTATTTTAGTGGGAATTAATGCATCATCATGTTACGATGTAAAGAGAACATGTACACTCTCGAAAAACTATTTATATGCCGAGTTGATGCCAAGTCAAACAATTTATTTTTAAGAGCTACAAATTTGAGTAAGACAACAAATACAGTCAAACCTCTCTATAATAGCATCGTTGAGTTCGAAATTTTTTGGTTGTTATAGAGAAATGTTATTATACACCTATAATGGCATTGACATTTAAATAATATTTTGCTGTTATAGGCAAAAAGATGCATAAAATCTATTTTTTTTTATTTTTAATTGTCAAATTCTAAACTTAATTACACTTTGTATAACGAAGAAAAAACTTTTAATGATGGAAATTATATATTCATATGATATTTTTTTTTTGTCATAAATAGTGTATTAAAGGATCAAATATTTGGTCAAAATCTCTACATTATTGGTAATCATAGATATTCTATTTTTATAAAGATGGTTAATTATTATATTACCTAAAAAAGAAGATAGCTGTTATATGGGGGTAATTTTACAAAGAGCGTACTGTTATAAATTTGGATGTTGCTGTTATAGGTGAAATGCTGTTATAGAGAAGTAAAATATAACATTAAAAATCGGTTTTGAAAAAATTTGGTTGTTATAGAGAGGTGTTATTATATGCGGATGCTGTTATAGAGAGGTACTGTATCCGTCGTTCATTGATTTCCTAAAAACGTGCGAGTAATTTTTTTAGCTGGACTCTCTGATCTACCATGTAGTAGTTATAATAACTAAGCTAAAGTAGCAAAGATGTTTCCGTTTCTAATGATTTGAACATCCACTTCTCACGCAAGGGGGGTAATAATACTAAGAAGAGGCTAGGAAATAATGAAAGGGAAAGCCACGAAATGGACAAAGACTTTGAATTTTCACAAGTCCACCCAAATTAAATTAATACTCCCTTCGAATAAAAAAAAAAAAAAAGTCCACTTAGCCATTTGTCCATCTCTTAAGAAAATACTAATTTCTAGACAAAAATAAGTAATTTGACTATACTATCCCTAATTAAATAGGCATTGGGATTTGATCATATAACACTTAATAGGAGCAAATATGAAAAAACAAGATTAATTTTTTCTTGATTTGCTAAGTGAACTTTTTTTTTATCCAAAAAAAAGAAGTTAAGTGGACTCTTTTTTTGATCCGGAGGGAGTAACAGGTAACAAGTAGACCCCTAAAGAAGTTTCACGACAACCACAACTTTTTAAACTTAACTACCATAACACGTCTGTAATGTATTTATAAAGATTGCTGATTGGTCTGTAGATTTTAGATAATTAGCTTCAATTTGCCATCTAGCTATCAGTTGTCGGACTATATTTGCATCGTCGACGAATTTTGGTTCCGAAATTCGAAAATGGGAGGAAATGGTTGGGGTGTGAGTCCATTCTTCATAGCTATTGTTATTGCTGTCCTCTTCTTCTTCATTTCATGTATGAGCCATCACCTCGTCGCAGATTTATTGTTGTCAATCGATTCCATTGAGCGGTATATATGTACGTATGGATCTTTAAAAAATATGTATTTTTAGAACGTCCGATACAAACACAATAATATTTTTGGAAGATTTGAGCAACATAAGTAGAAGCTCTAGCCAAAGATTCACATGGTGTTTTCTGTTCTACTGCTTGTATAGTTTTTTTATTTTTGTTTCGGGATTTGAGTTATTATATCTTTAAACGAATTGGGATTACAATTCATGAATTCTGATCTTTGGGGACTAAATTCCCGCATCATCTTCCATTCTGACGGCATGTTTTTGTTTGATTTTATTGATTTATAGCTAGTAAGAATGAAATAGTCATGCAAACTAAAGCAAAAAATTAATTGGAATATAATCATTGACGGAACTGATGAATGAGATCTAGATAGAAAAATCTCTTATGCATCTTTAGCCATTAAGATGGATCAAATTAGGTTATTGAATTCATGTTTTTGGTTATGCTATATAAAATTTTAAGGGTTAATGCTAAAAGTTCGATTTGGACAGGAAATTTGCTAAGCCATTGGCCATTCAACAACAACAAATCAGTATTATGAGGAAAAATGCACGATTTCTTAATGTACGTTTTTTTTTTTATGTTATAGAAATATGTAATTTTATAGAAAGTCTAACTATATATACCGTATATACTTCTACAACTCAATTACTTCTTTAAGTGGGACAGTGAGAGTGTGCTGACTCATCAGCATGACTATGATGGACAGTAGATTGTGCAATATCAACGATATCATTAATTGTCGATACCTTTTTTTTTTTTTTTTTGGCAATATATATGAATATTACCATTAATAACACAAAATCATACAGAACTAAGAGCACCCATCCTCACAACCACCTTCTAGGAAGGGTCGTGTGAGAAAATAGGCTTCAGGATGAACCAGAACTAAGTACAAAATTTTTGCCAAAGAACTCTAAATCTATGTGCTCTATTTGTTGTGCTAAAAAACTCGATCCTCTCTACAAGTTGTGATCCGACCTACAATATCAACATGTTGTACAATTCTCCCTTTATTCTAGTTCCTTACTTTTGAACAGTTAAATACTTTTTTATACATGATTATACACTTTTATACAAGTTAGATATATTATTTATATACACTCTTAGACATGTTAGATATATTATTTATATAGGTATATTAATACTGTATAATAATGTGTAAGGGTATTTACACAGTTGCAATAAAAAATAATTATCCGGCTATAAACTAAAAATATGGTTGTGGAATGTAAATATCTTTTTTTTTTTAATATACCGTAAATATCACCATTCTAACAAAAGGATCATACACCTAAAGAGCCCTCAATTCTCCAACAACCTTCCAGGAAGGGTGCTGGGAAAATCAGGTCTCTGAGACCTATTACAAATTTGATCAATCAAAACCTATAGACATTCTAGAATATTTAGCTCCTCTACACATGTTAACTCTCTCAGTAATTACACTTTTAATTTGCTATATGACAAAATTTGTATTTACGCTTTGCTCTTTAAAATTTTCCAGTTTCTGATCTGCCAAATGTGGTAAATCCCTGCTCCAAAGTTGCAGCTATCATCTCCTTTTTGAATCTACACAATCCCTTTGCTTAATCCCTTTTAAGGTTATGCTGACACTAGTCTGTAGGATATGCATTCCAGTCCACCCCTGATGGCCTAGCAAAGCTCAGTAGCCCACAAAGGTTATGATGTAAAGTATTTTGTTGGGCTGTATATTCTTGAAAATTTTCCATTCCTCAAACTGAGCGTAATGCAGGGGTGGTTCGACCATAAGGTCAATAAAGCAATCGCTTGGGGCCTTATTTTTTTTGGGGCTCCATTTTTTCCTTAAAGAAGTATTTTTTATATAAACTGTTGGCTTAACTGTAAGAAGTTTTTCAAAATTAAAATTGATAAAATCTTATCCAAGATCAATAATGTCTCAAGAGAGGTTGGATGGATTAGCTATATTATTAATTGAAAAGGAATTGTTAGAACATATCGATTATAAAACAATAATTAATGACTTCGTATATCAAAAAGCTTGAAAAGTAGACTTTAAATAAAATATATATGACGATCTTTCATTTTAAAAAAGTTAGCTAGGGCCTCTTTTTGAAGTTTGGTTTTAGGCCTCCAATATTGTTGAGACGGCCCTGGCCCAATGTATCTATGTTCCGACGCTTATTACTAGGCCCAAAAGGTAGAGAATCCGATCCATTAGTAACTCATGGTAAAGTGCTGTAAAATGATAGTTTCAAAATCTAGAAGAGATTTTGATTATTTAAGATAAATTTCTTCAAGTTGTGTATTTCTGGAATTGTGCGACACAATTTCAAACCTTTGAATCCTTCGCCGGCTCCTTAAACTAGTCCTTTGTTTTTTTCTTTTTCTTTATTTGTGTCACGACCCAGCCTCGTGGGCCGCGACTGGTGCCCTACTTGGACACCCAAACAGACATACAAACCAAATCGTCATTTTATCGCTTAACTCGGACTTCATATTCATCATTTTAAACAGAGCTAGAAACAAATATTATCTTACGCGATTTCACGTACAAAATATCATATCAAAACCAAAAGAGTTGGCGGAATATACATCGCCCACATTTCAGCACAACCAGATGCGTATACATATATCAAAAGCCGACAAGGCTATCAAATGGCACAACGGCCCAGGGGCGGAGCCAAAGCCAACGAAGGGTGGTCATATGAACACCCTTCGTCGGAAAAAATTGTCGAGTGCCTATGTTAAATATAGAACTTTGTGGATATATATTAGTAATGAACAACCTTGACATAGAAATGAAGGATAGCCTAGCGGTTAAGGGTGTGCAAATTATCACTGAGAACATGAGTTCGAATCTCGATTGTGGCACAATTTTTTTTATTTTTGCATTAGAGAAAGTAATAGTCTATTTCAATCCGTATTGACACAAGTCCACTACTTTTAAAAAGTAGTCTTTTTCTTACAACTTTAAAAAAGTTAAAAAGTGATGACTTTTTCTTTTAAAATAAAAAAAAGTTACGTTTGGCATCTTTTTCTTTTATGTTCCAGCAAAGCCACCTTATTTTGTATTAACAGTCAAAATTTTATTTTCTACCCAAAACACCTATTTTCCTCATAAACTAAAAAACCCCCTTTATTTATCTTTCCCACCACTGCCAGCCTCTCTCTCTGCGGCTCTGCCTTCTCTTACAGTCTTACTCCATCAAAAAATCACCTGCACCACCGACCACCGCTATCAACTATCACCGCAAGGTCCGCAACCATAACGCCAGTTAATAGATGTAAGTAAATAACATCATTGAGAGCATGTAAATTTTGTTGTACTTTTGTCTCTTGAATTGTCTAATATCAACTTCCAGTAACAGAGATGGCGAGGATGAGAGTAAGTGCAAAGTATTAGGACCTATTTTTTTTATTATTATTTCTAGGTGATGGGAATAAAAATTAGGGATTTTCATATATTTCTACTTTTTCAGTAGAGATTTTTTTTATTTATTTCTAGGTGATGGGCTGATGGCAAGAAAAATTATGTAGTTAGGACTTATCTTCAATTGTAGAAGTGTACTGTGTTAGATGTACCAACTGCAATTTTTGTGTTTTTTTAATTTCTTTACATATTCAGCGAGTAATTTGTATGACTGATTTCTAATAAGTGCATCACATTTGACTGTTATTTCAGTTTGAATGGAGAAATATTTTCAGAAAGTACCAAAAAAAAGTTTGGTGTCTCACTCTTCTCAGAATGAAAATCAACTAGGCCGAGATGAAAATGCCAACCAAGCAGAAATACCATCGTCTCACTCTTCTCAGAGACAAGAATTTGATGTAAATGATCTAAAGGCTGACCCGACCGAAAGAACTCGAATTTTGGATTATCATCCAAACATTCGTGATGAGGTAAGGAGGGCATACATTAAAAAAGGTCCTTGCCAACCTAAGGATCATAAGTTTCCTAAAACTGATATTTCTGGAATACCACGTCGTTTTGTTTCTAAATGGTTTGATGAATTTCCTGATTGGTTGGAATATAGTACAAGTGCAGATGCAGCTTATTGTTTGCCTTGTTATTTGTTTCAAGGTGAAAGCATTCATCAAGGTGGTGGTAATGTATTTTCGACTAAAGGGTTTAAAAATTGGTATAGAAAGGATAGCTTGCTATCGCACGTTGGTCCACCAAATAGTGTTCATAATCAATCAAAAAGAATGTGTGAAGATCTAATGCGAGAAGAACAATCCATTCAGGCTGCATTTTACAAGTTGGATGATAAAGATAAGCATGAATATTGGGTTCGCTTAAATGCTTCAATCGATGTGGTACGACTTCTCTTGAATCAAGGTTTGGCACTTCGCGGTCATGATGAGAGTGAATTGTCATTGAACAAAGGTAATTTTCTTGAAGTTCTTTCATGGTACGCGGATAAATGTGATCAAATTCAACCTTATGTGTTAGGAAAAGCTCCAAAAAATAATAAAATGACTTCTCATGATATCCAGAAAGATATTGTGAGTGCTTGTAAGATTGAAACAATTAAGGCTATAATAGAGGACTTAAATGGTGACTACTTTGCTCTATTGGTTGATGAATCTAGAGATGTGTCACGCAAAGAGCAAATGGCTATTTGTTTACGATATGTTGATAAAAGGGGATTTGTGATGGAGGCATTTATTGGACTTGTTCATGTTAAAGATACTAGTGCGTTATCTCTAAAGAAAGCAATTGTGGATGTACTCGCTCACCATTCTTTAACTTTGTCTTATGTACGGGGGCAATGTTATGATGGGGCAAGCAATATGCAAGGTGAGCTTGGTGGTCTTAAAACGTTGATCAAACAAGAAAGTAGACCGGCTCATTCCGTTCATTGTTTTGCTCATCAACTTCAACTAACTCTTGTTGCGGTTTCTAAAAAGTGTGTTCAAGTGGGAGAACTTGTACTCTTGGTTTCAAATGTTTTGAATGTGTTGGGAGCTTCTTTTAAACGTGTGGATGGATTTCGAGAATCTCAAAAACAAAAACTCCGGGAAGCATTAGATATGGGTGAGCTAGAAACGGGTAGAGGCCTGAATCAAGAACTTGGCCTTATTAAAGCCGGTGATACTCGTTGGGGATCTCACTACAAGTCGTTTGGAAACTTTATTAGTAACTTTGCCTCTATTGTTGATGTACTTGATGCTCTTGTTGTAAATGCAAGTACTCCGGATGAAAGAGCTAGTGCCTCGGGATTTCTTAGAAGTTGTCAAACATTTGAGACTGTTTTCTTGTTGCATTTGATGACCGATGTTTTAGGAATCACATATGATCTTAATGTGTCATTACAAAAAAAGGAACAAGATATTGCAAATGCCATGATTCTTGTTAAGGTTTGTAAGAGAAGGTTGCAAGCTTTAAGAGATAATGAATGGGATTCTCTCTTAGAAAAGCATTCTGGATGGGATTCACTTAAAGAAAAGGTAGAAACTTTTTGTATCAAGCATAAAATTTCATTGCCTAATTATGATGATCCATATGCTAACTCTGGAAGATCACGACGTAAAGTAGTTGATTACACTACTTTGCATCATTATCGTGTGGATTTGTTTTATAAAATTATTGATTGGCAGCTACAAGAACTCAATGAGCGTTTCAATGAGGTGACTAGTGATTTGCTAAATGGAGTAGCTTGCTTGAATCCAATTGATTCATTTTCTAGTTTTGACATAACAAAAATAGTGAGAATGGCTGAATTATATCCTGATGAATTTGATGGATTTAGCATGAGGGCCCTTGAGAATCAACTTGCTAATTACATTATTGATGTTCGTGATATTGACAAAAGGTTCTCCAATTTAGGTGGACTTGGGGAACTTTCAAGAAAGTTAGTTGAGACAAAGAAGCATTTAAACTATTCTCTTGTATTCCTTTTGGTGAAGTTTGCTTTGCTTCTACCAGTTGCCACTGCAACAGTTGAAAGAGCTTTTTCTGCGATGAAGTTTATTAAGAATGACTTGCGGAATCGAATGGACGATGAATTCTTAGATGGTTGCATAGTGCCTTATGTGGAAAAAAAAGTATTTAAAGATGTTTCTAATGAGTGTATTATAAAAACATTTCAAGGGATGAAAACTCGTCGAGTGCAATTGTAATTTATTAGTTTGTAATAGCATATTTTGTTGTTGACTTCTTTATGTTAATTTTATTTTGTACAAGTATCTTCCCGACTCCATTCTATTTTTTCATATTCTAACTTGATGTTACAACTCTTTTGTTTTTCCTTCCTATCAAATTTGAATTTCATGATCTTCGGTTGAGATACACTGCAGATAAATTGCTTGGACAATTACACCTGAAGACTCGACGTCACACTCTTTTGTTTTTCCTTCCTACAAGCTGTGACCATTACACCTGAAGAGATTGAGGCCATTGAACGTGTAAGTTACTTATTTATTCTTTAGCTTGCATTAGATAAAGTGTTCTATGGTAGAGCTTATTTCGTAATAAATTCTATGAAGGGGTAGAGTGTCGATGGGAGCTTAAATGAATAATTCACTGTTGCAACTATTTTGACGCAATACTGGGCCATATTGATAGTTGGCAGAGGCATTGTGTTTTTTTCATGCGTTGTTTTTTTCCCCCCTCACACATCTCCTGTCCTAAAATATGAACACCCTTGATAAAAATCCTGGCTCCGCCCCTGCAACGGCCCCAAAACATATACAAAATGCACGCCGACAAGGCTGCCATAACGAGTAGGATCATACAAACACATCTGAACAGAAGTAGGCACAACCCACATGTACGTCTACAGACCTCTAAACAGACCAACCGTATCATATGGCGGGACAGGGCCCCGCCGTACCCGTGAACAAATATATACATATGCAAAGACCGAATATATATACCAAAATGTAGGCTCCGGAATAAGAGGAGCACTCCAAACAGCAGAAGAGGGTATCCTAAACTGGTGGATCACCAAACTGTGCGTCTGTACCTGCGGGCATGAAACGCAGCCCCCCCGAAGAAAGGGGGGTCAGTACGAAATATGTACTGAGTATGTAAAGCAGAAGATACAAAGAACAAATCTGAGGCATAAAAGAAATAGTAGTACAGAACATAAGTAGAAATTCAACATATCAAAATGTTTACTTTCAAAATATAAGTCATGCATAAGGTACAGAAGAATATGGTCGCCCGCCCATCAATGGCGCCATAACACAGCATAACACCAGAAGGTTTCAAATCTCCGTATCCCCGTCACATATCACATCACAACATAACGCCATACACAGTATAACACCAAATATATGTGGAACCTGTCACGACTCAACCCCGTAGGCCGTGACTAGTGCCCGATCTGGGCACCCGAACCCATCTATCAAATATTATCTCAAATTCTATCAACTCATTCTAGTATATGGCGGAAGCCGACAAGGCTTTATTTCAAATTTAGGTAATTTCCAGAAAAATTTCGGCAGAGTTTCCTTTGTTTTACGGACTATCCAATATACCCTGCACGCAGAAAATACCAACAAAAGCCACACAGGGCTAACCAAGCAATATATAAACATATGCGGACCGGCCGCCTCGGCGTATGGGATCGCCCAAACGACATGTACATACATCCATACAGAAAGACCCTAACCCACAAACATGTCCACAGACCTCTAAACAGACCGACAGAATCATATGACGGGACAGGGCCCTGCCGTACCCATGAACGAATATATACAAATGCACTAATTAATATATATACCAAAAGTATAAGCTCCGGAAAGAGAGGAGCACTCCGAATAGCAGAAAGGGTGTCCTAAATAGATGGATCACCAGGCTGTGCGTCCGTACCTGCGGGCATGAAACGCAGCCCCCGGAGAAGGGGGTCAGTACGAAATATGTACTGAGTATGCAAAGCAGAAGGTACAGAAATAAATCTGAACAATAATCGAATCAGATATATAGAAAAAATAATACATATCAAAAAAAAATATCAAAATGTTTATTTCCAAAGTATAAATTATGCATAGGGCACAGGAAAATGTGGTCGCCCGCCTGTTGATGGCGCCACAACACAGCATAACACCAGAAGGTTTCAAATCTCTGAATCCCCGTCACACTTCACAACACAGCATAACGCCAAACATAAGTGGAACCCGGCCCTCGAGCGAGGAGCACGGTGAACCATAATCACAGCATAACACCGGAATGTATCACAAAGCGCACGACAACAGAACCGGCCCGGGAACCGGTGAACGACATCACAGTAGGCACGAGCGGAGTAGTGAGGAATCATATGCATAAAATCATTATTATAAATCTGAAGGATAAGTAAAATAGTCATATTCGAAATCGGAATAATAATTATCACTTTTTGTTTCAAAGTTGTCGAATTTCAAAAAGGGCGTCGCGGGACCCACGGACGAGTATAGACCCGAACTGAGCCCGCCTATGAAAAACATACTCATTTTATATCATACAAACTCCTACGAAAATTTCAAAGCAATCCGAGCTTTTCTGAGGAAATTATGGGCGTTTGAAGTTTTGGAATCGCTAAAGAATGAACTTCAAAACAAAAATCAGCTTTCATGTAATCTTTACAAATTATGGATTCCAAGAACATAAGGATCAATCTTTTGCCATGACAAGGCAAGGATGCCAAAGAACAAATGCGATTCATAAACATGCTCGGATTGTGAGAATAGAGTTTCCTCGAGGCTTATATCATAGCCTATTTTAACTAAGGCATGCCGAAGAAGGAAGATTACTTTACATACCTCAAACGCTCTCCAATACGATCCAAACTCAAGATAAATCCAACCTATGATTCGGGCTGCCCACGATCTATAAACAAGCCATAAAATGCCAAACATTAGCTAAAGACTTTTTGGGCATTAAATTCCAATTTCGCCCTTAATTCTACAGAAATTTGGGCAGCATTTCCCCTGTAAATAGGCTACCCCGAGAATTTAACTCGGCCGTATCAATCAACAACAACAACAACAACCAACCTAACAACATTAATAATCAATCCGAAAGGTAATACAACAATAATAGCTCTCTTTTCCATCATTCATCAACTTTCATAAATTCAATTCGACGACTTACCTTCAACCCAAAATCGACGCTTATACGCTCACATACTAAGCCGAACCCATACCAAAAACATTTCAAGACATTCTAAGCAATTTATACAATTTTTCCAACAATCCATAAATTTTCCCAAGCTACCCGAAACAGCCCCTAACCGAGATAGCCCCCCTAACGTTTTCTTCATTTCCAAATCATGGTTCGTATCTACAATTTACATTCTAAGAATGCTATTTTCATCAATACACAATTTACATTAAATGTACAACAACTTCCAAATCAGTCCGCAATATTTACAACATCAATTTGAGTCAATAAAATTTCATTTCCAACATAGAATTCATGGCGACGACGGCTAAACAATAAGCGATACTAATTCAATTCTTGCCACAAAAGGTGACCCATTTTCGGCTAACACTACACATACACATATATGGATGATTCTCAATTGTTCTTCACCTTACAATGATCATAATCAACTAACTAGACATTAATTCATAATTTCAATCACAACACAACAACACCCATTTACACGGCTCAAGCTCCACATACACAACTCACCTCCAACATTTCATATTTCATGATTTTCCTCCATTATAACATACTACAAGATACAAACAACCTTTATAACACAAAATCAAGATCAACTCTTACCTATCCTCTTCAATTCCACAAAATGCTAGGGTTTCCAATGGATGAAAAATAATGGGTTGATCGCTCCAACGACACTCCCACGCTACTTAGGGACCTCAAAATAGTGGGTTTGTACCAAGGAAATAATTTTGGAAGAGCAAGAAATGGGGGTGGATTTTTCCTTGGGCTGGCCGAGAGCCCCCTTATTGTGGTGCTCTTCAATTCCTTCTTTTTTTTTAAGAGTTGGAGTGAAGTGAAATGAAGTGGTCATCTTTTTAACAATGCAAGACTTAGTCAAGGGTGCCTTGGCCCACATAATGAGTTGTTCCACTTAGAAGATGACACAAAGTTGTGTGGGCACCACATGGAATTTGTGGATGACTTTCCACTTCAAATTTTATCACCTTTGGTCCCAAATTTTCCTAATTGTTCCATACCAATAAATTCATGCACAACTTATATCTCAAAATAAATTCGAAGGTCAAGAATCCCGACTTTGTATCCCAAAATAATTTTGTCCTTAGCTTATCATAAATAAATCCGGATTATTCCACTGTACAAAAATACGGGTTCTAACATCCTCCCCCCCTTTAGAACATTCATCCTCGAATGTTAGATTAACCTTACCGGTCATACAACAATTTGAGAGAGTTCCTTACTAACTATCACAACAATACAATCATTGATGAACGATTCATTTATCAAACAACATAGTCAAATAGAGAATTGGATTACCTGTAGGCTCTGAAAAATAAATGAGGATACTTCTTCTTCATATGCTCCTCAGCTTCCCAGGTCATTTCCTCTCGGTTATTGTTCCGCCACAGCACTTTAACAGAAGCCATATCTTTGTTCTGCAACCTTTTTACCTGGCGATCCAATATGGCTATAGGCTGCTCCTCATAAGATAGCTCCTCGGTGACCTGAATATCATCTACAGGAAAGACTCTGGAAGGGTCACCAATACACTTACGAAGCATAGAAACATGAAATACCGGGTGTACCGCTCCCAAGTCAGCTGGCAAATCCAATTCGTAGGCCACCTTGCCTATTTTGCGAATAATCAGATAGGGCCCAATAGATCTCCGACTGAGCTTTCCTTTCTTACCAAATCGCATAACACCTTTCATCGGTGACACTTTCAGGAACACCCAATCGCCAATCTGAAACTCTAACGGTCGACGTCGCTTATCGGCATAAGATTTCTGTAGGCTCTGGGCTGCCAACAATCTTTCTCGAATAAGTTTCACCTTATCCACGACCTGCTGGACCACATCTGGGCCAATCAACTCAGTCTCCCCAACATCAAACCAACCGATCGGTGATCTACACTTCCTGCCATACAAAGCCTCATATGGTGCCATCTGAATACTGGAGTGGCAGCTGTTATTATACGCAAACTCAACAAGCGGTAAATGGTCGTCCCAGCTACCCCTGAAATCAATAACACAGGCACGCAACATATCTTCCAATGTCTGAATAGTGCGCTCGGCCTGTCCGTCGGACTGGGGATGGAAGGCTGTACTCAGGCTCACCTGGGTCCCCAATCCCTCCTGAAACGATCTCCAGAACTTAGCTGTAAATTGGGCACCTCTATCGGAAATAACAGACACAGGAACTCCATGAAGTCGTACAATCTCCCTGACATAAAGCCTGGCATAATCCTCAGCTGAATAGGTGGTCCGAACCGGAAGAAAATGGGCTGATTTCGTCAGCCGATCAACAATAACCCAAATAGAATCATACCTCCGTGGAGTGCGAGGTAGACATGTAATAAAGTCCATATTAATGATCTCCCACTTCCACGTCGGTATCTCCATCTCCTGCAATAGCCCACCGGGCTTCTGGTGCTCAATCTTAACCTGCTGGCAATTTAGAGACTGAGCAACGAACTCTGCTATATCTCTTTTCATACCGTCCCACCAATATAGGTATCTGATATCATGGTACATCTTCGTCGACCCTGGGTGAACAGAATATCGGGTGTAATGTGCCTCGCCCATAACCTGTCGTCGCAACCCTGCAATGTCAGGTACACACAATCTGCCTCTGTGAAATAACACTCCATCAGGTGAAATCTCAAACGGAGTCTTCTCCTGTGCCAGTGCTGCATCTCTGTACTGTGCCAGAATAGGATCCTCATACTGATGCCGCTTAATATCTTCTGTAATAGAGGACTCAGCAATACCTCGAACAGAAACCCCAACATCTCCAGAATCAGCCAAGCGAACTCCAAGACTAGCCAACTGATGAATATCGCGAACCATTTCTTTACTCTCTGATGGCACGTCTGCTAGGCTGCCCATAGACTTGCGGCTGAGTGCATCCGCCACAACATTAGCTTTCCCAGGATGGTAGAGAATGTCAACATCATAATCTTTCAGCAACTCTAACCACCTCCGCTGCCGCAAGTTCAGCTCCTTTTGCCTAAAGATGTACTGAAGGCTCTTATGATCTGTATAAATGTCAACGTGAACCCCATATAAATAATGTCTCCACATCTTCAAAGCATGAATGACCGCGGCCAGCTCCAAATCGTGAGTAGGATAATTCTTTTCATGTTTTCTGAGCTGCCAGGAAGCATAAGCTATCACCCTGCCGTGCTGCATCAACACACATCCCAAACCAATACCAGAGGCATCACAATAAATCACATACCCATCTGGACCCTCCGGAAGAGTCAGGACTGGAGCCGTAGTCAACTTCTCTTTCAGCAACTGGAAGCTACGCTCGCAAGCATCTGACCACTGAAACTTAGCTCCCTTCTGAGTCAGCCTTGTCAAAGGCGCTGAAATGGAAGCAAACTTCTCCACGAATCTCCAATAATAACCAGCCAATCCCAGAAAGCTACGCACCTCTGTCGGCGTCGTAGGTCTAGGCCAATTCTTTACGGCCTCGATCTTCTGGGTATCCACCCGGACGCCATCAGCCCCAATAATATGTCCCAGAAATGCCACTAAAGATAACCAGAATTCACACTTAGAAAATTTAGCATATAATTCCTGGTGCCGAAGTGTGCCAAGTACCGTCCTCAAATGGTCCGCATGCTCTGCCTCTGACCGAGAATAAACCAGAATATCATCGATAAATACGATCACAAACATATCCAAGAACGGTCTGAATACCCGATTCATCAGGTCCATAAATACTGCTGGGGCATTTGTCAGCCCAAAAGACATAACTCTGAACTCATAGTGCCCATATCGGGTCCTGAATGTTGTCTTGGGAATATCAGCCTCTCGTACCCGTACCTGATGGTAACCCGATCGCAGGTCTATCTTCGAGAAGTACCTGGCACCCTGCAGCTGATCAAACAAATCATCAATCCTGGGGAGGGGATATTTATTCTTGATGGTTACCTTATTCAACTGTCGATAATCAATGCACATCCGCAGCGAGCCG
Source organism: Lycium barbarum (assembly GCF_019175385.1). Taxonomy (NCBI): domain Eukaryota; kingdom Viridiplantae; phylum Streptophyta; class Magnoliopsida; order Solanales; family Solanaceae; genus Lycium; species Lycium barbarum. The sequence continues at coordinate 18,584,889 of NC_083345.1, read as the reverse complement.
TCTTTCTTCCTCACAAATAATACCGGAGCTCCCCAGGGTGACGCACTAGGCCGAATGAAACCCTTCTCCAATAAATCTCTCAGCTGCTCTTTCAATTCTTTCAATTCTGCAGGTGCCATTCTGTATGGAGGAATAGAGATAGGCTGAGTGTCTGGCAACAGATCAATAGCAAACTCTATCTCCCGTTCGGGAGGAAGACCTGGAAGCTCATCTGGGAATACATCTACAAATTCATTAACCACTGGGACTGACTGAAGAGTCGGTGCCTCTGCCTCTAAATCATGAACACGGACCAGATGATAAATATACCCCTTTCTGATCATTTTCTCAGCCTTGAGGTATGAAATAAACTTACCCCTCGGCGATACTGTATTACCCGCCCACTCTATAACTGGCTCCCTGGGAATTGGAATCGGACTATCTTCTTTTGACAATCAACATTAGCATAGCAAGAAGCTAGCCAATCCATACCCATAATCACGTCAAACTCGATCATATCTAACTCTACCAAATCCGCCTTAGTGCAGCCGCCACAGATAATCACGGAACAATCTCTATAAATCTGACTGGCTATAACAGAGTCCCCTACTGGTGTAGCTACCTCAAAAGGCTCTATCCGTTCGGATTCTATCCCAATTTTATCAGCAACGAGTGGAGATATAAATGATAATGTAGAACCAGGATCAATCAATGCATACACATCACGAGAGAAAACCAGTAATATACCTGTGACGACATTAGGCGAAGCCTCCTGGTCCTGTCTGCTGGCTAAGGCATAAATGCGGTTCGAAGGACCGCTAGAACCCGAAGCTCCGCCACGACCCCTGCTGCGGCCTGCTGGTGCTGGAGTACCTCGCCCCGCAGGGCGCATCGCCACCGAGGCTGAAGATGAACCACCGGCTGACCCGGTAGACTGAGCTGAACTGCCTGTACCACCTCTAGCCGGACAGTCTCTCATCTGATGGCCCTGACGGCCGCAAACAAAGCATGCACCCATAGCTCGAAAACACTCTCCCGGGTGCTGTCTCCCACAGTAGGAACACAAAGGTCTGGGTGGCCTCATCTGACTGCTGGAACCTCTGTCCAACTGTGAACCTGAAGCCCTGGAGCTCGGGCCTGCCCCTGAATATCCGGCACCCTCAGATCTCCTGCCGGTATACTGTGGCGGTGTACCCCGTGATGACTGAGAAAGATATCTGCTCTGCTGCTGCTGCTGAGGCTGTCTGCCTCGGAAATCTCCAGAATAGCTTGCGGATCTGGCCCTCTTGGGCGGCCTCCTGTCCCGATCTCTGCTGGAATAATCAGCTCTATGTCGGTCCTCCATACCCAGAGCATAATCCTGTAGTCGGGCAATATCCATGTCTGTCTGCAATGCCAACGCCATACAGCCATCAATCAAGTAGCGGTCTAACCCCATCACATATCTGTGCATCCGATCGGCCATATCTGCTACTATGGCAGGTGCGTACCGGGCCAGAGAATCAAACTCCATATTATACTCACGAACACTCCGACCCCTCTGCTGCAGATGTAAAAATCGGTCAACCCGCGCCCGTCGTAACTCTGGGGGCAAAAAATGGTGGGTAAAAGCAGCCACGAACTCGTCCCAAGTAGCTGGGGAAGCACCCTCACCCCTAGATAGCTCCCAGGACTCATACCAGTGAGCAGCGACATCCCGTAGTCTATGCGAAGCCAACTCAACAGACTCAGTCTCTGAAGCCCTGACCAAATCTAGTGAGCGCCGCATCCCCCGAATAGAGTCATGGGGGTCCTCGTCGGGCTTAGACCCGTAAAAATCTGGAGGGCCACATAATAGAAACTCTCAAACCCTCAGGCTGTCACGCCTATCGTCATCATCATCATCTCTCCGCCCGCGTCTGCGAGCCTGTCCCGCTACTAGAGTGGTCAATAACTGCACAGCCTCTCTCAGTGTCCTGTCCTCCGCCCCTAGCTGAGGAGCTGGAGGCGCGGGAGCTGGAGCCCCTGGAGCTAATGGTGAAGCTGCTCCAGACTCCTCTGACGATGAAGACGTAGCAGAGTCGGCTGGCCGGGACGTAATATCACGCATCATCTGAGCAAGGGTCCGAGTATCCTTCTGAGCCCGGCTGGTCTCTCCTACTACGCCTTTTTTCTTCTGGGCGGCCGTCGCCTTTTTCGGAGGCATCACTGAAAGAAAAACAACAACAGATCAGAACAGAATCATCCTAATAGCACAGCTCTATCGCACGATCTAAGATTCAAAGAAAGGAAACATCCTAAATGTCCTGTAGCTTCCTGTTTATAGATGTGGTGCACAACACACCGATAAACAAGACTCTACTAGACACGGTCTGTAGACATTCCGAGGACAAACCTCTCTGATACCACTTCTGTCACGACCCAACCCCGTAGGCCGTGACTAGTGCCCGATCTGGGCACCCGAACCCATCTATCAAATATTATCTCAAATTCTATCAACTCATTCTAGTATATGGCGGAAGCCGACAAGGCTTTATTTCAAATTTAGGTAATTTCCAGAAAAATTTCGGCAGAGTTTCCTTTGTTTTACGGACTATCCAATATACCCTGCACGCAGAAAATACCAACAAAAGCCACACAGGGCTAACTAAGCAATATATAAACATATGCGGACCGGCCGCGTTGGCGTATGGGATCGCCCAAACGACATGTACATACATCCATACAGAAAGACCCTAACCCACAAACATGTCCATAGACCTCTAAACAGACCGACAGAATCATATGACGGGACAGGGCCCCGCCGTACCCATGAACGAATATATACAAATGCACTAATAAATATATATACCAAAAGTATAAGCTCCGGAAAGAGAGGAGCACTCCGAATAGCAGAAAGGGTGTCCTAAACAGGTGGATCACCAGGCTGTGCGTCCGTACCTGCGGGCATGAAACGCAGCCCCCGGAGAAGGGGGTCAGTACGAAATATGTACTGAGTATGCAAAGCAGAAGGTACAGAAATAAATCTGAACAATAATCGAATCAGATATATAGAAAATAATACATATCAAAAAAAAATATCAAAATGTTTATTTCCAAAGTATAAATTATGCATAGGGCACAGGAAAATGTGGTCGCCCGCCTGTCGATGGCGCCACAACACAGCATAACACCAGAAAATTTCAAATCTCCGAATCCCCGTCACACATCACAACACAGCATAACGCCAAACATAAGTGGAACCCGGCCCTCGAGCGAGGAGCACGGTGAACCATAATCACAGCATAACACCGGAATGTATCACAAAGCGCACGACAACAGAACCGGCTCGGGAACCGGTGAACGACATCACAGTAGGCACGAGCGGAGTAGTGAGGAATCATATGCATAAAATCATTATTATAAATCTGAAGGATAAGTAAAATAGTCATATTCGAAATCGGAATAATAATTATCACTTTTTGTTTCAAAGTTGTCGAATTTCAAAAAAGGGCGTCGCGGGACCCACGGACGAGTATAGACCCGAACTGAGCCCGCCTATGAAAAACATACTCATTTTATATCATACAAACTCCTACGAAAATTTCAAAGCAATCCGAGCTTTTCTGAGGAAATTATGGGCGTTTGAAGTTTTGGAATCGCTAAAGAATGAACTTTAAAACAAAAATCAGCTTTCATGTAATCTTTACAAATTATGGATTCCAAGAACATAAGGATCAATGTTTTGCCATGACAAGGCAAGGATGCCAAAGAACAAATGCGAGTCATAAACATGCTCGGATTGTGAGAATAGAGTTTCCTCGAGGCTTATATCATAGCCTATTTTAACTAAGGCATGCCGAAGAAGGAAGATTACTTTACATACCTCAAACGCTCTCCAATACGATCCAAACTCAAGCTAAATCCAACCTATGATTCGGGCTGCCCACGATCTATAAACAAGCCATAAAATGCCAAACATTAGCTAAAGACTTTTTGGGCATTAAATTCCAATTTCGCCCTTAATTCTACAGAAATTTGGGCAGCATTTCCCCTGTAAATAGGCTACCCCGAGAATTTAACTCGGCCGTATCAATCAACAACAACAACAACAACCAACCTAACAACATTAATAATCAATCCGAAAGGTAATACAACAATAATAGCTCTCTTTTCCATCATTCATCAACTTTCAGAAATTCAATTTGACGACTTACCTTCAACCCAAAATTGACGCTTATACGCTCACATACTAACCCGAACCCATACCAAAAACATTTCAAGACATTCTAAGCAATTTATACAATTTTTCCAACAATCCATAAATTTTCCCAAGCTACCCGAAACAGCCCCTAACCGAGACAGGCCCCCTAACTTTTTCTTCATTTCCAAATCATGGTTCGTATCTACAATTTACATTCTAACAATGCTATTTTCATCAATACACAATTTACATTAAATGTACAACAACTTCCAAATCAGTCCGCAATATTTACAACATCAATTTGAGTCAATAAACTTTCATTTCCAACATAGAATTCATGGCGACGACGGCTAAACAATAAGCGATACTAATTCAATTCTTGGAACATAAGGTGACCCATTTTCGGCTAACACTACACATATACATATATGGATGATTCTCAATTGTTCTTCACCTTACAATGATCATAATCAACTAACTAGGCATTAATTCATAATTTCAATCACAACACAACAACACCCATTTACACGGCTCAAGCTCCACATACACAACTCACCTCCAACATTTCATATTTCATGATTTTCCTCCATTATAACATACTACAAGATACAAACAACCTTTATAACACAAAAGCAAGATCAACTCTTACCTATCCTCTTCAATTCCACAAAATGCTAGGGTTTCCAATGGATGAAAAATAATGGGTTGATCGCTCCAACGACACTCCCACGCTACTTAGGGACCTCAAAATAGTGGGTTTGTACCAAGAAAATAATTTTGGAAGAGCAAGAAATGGGGGTGGATTTTTCCTTGGGCTGGCCGAGAGCCCCCTTATTGTGGTGCTCTTCAATTCCTTCTTTTTTTTAAGAGTTGGAGTGAAGTGAAATGAAGTGGTCATCTTTTTAACAATGCAAGACTTAGTCAAGGGTGCCTTGGCCCACATAATGAGTTGTTCCACTTAGAAGATGACACAAAGTTGTGTGGGCACCACATGGAATTTGTGGATGACTTTCCACTTCAAATTTTATCACCTTTGGTCCCAAATTTTCCTAATTGTTCCATACCAATAAATTCATGCACAACTTATATCTCAAAATAAATTCGAAGGTCAAGAATCCCGACTTTGTATCCCAAAATAATTTTGTCCTTAGCTTATCATAAATAAATCCGGATTATTCCACTGTACAAAAATACGGGTTCTAACAGAACCCGACCCTCTTTTGTGAGTAGCTCGGTGAACCATAAACACAGCATAACTCCGGAGTATATCAAAGTGCGCACGATAACAGAACCGGCGAAAGATATAACAGAACGCACGAGTAGAGTCGTGAGTAATCATATGCATAAAATCATTATCATGAACTCAAACATAAGTAAAATGATCATACTTGAAAATCGAAATAATAGTCATAACGAATTCTTTCAAAAGTTCCCGAATTACATAACGGAAAGTCGCGGGACCCACGGACGGGTATTGATCCGAGTTGGGCCCGCCTATGGAAAACACACTCATTATCAATCATACGGACTCCTATAAAAATATTGGAGCAATCCGAGCCTTTATGCAAAAGATATGGCATTCAAAAATTACGAAATTCTTTAAAGTGAAACCTTTCTATGCAAAGTTCGGAAAGCGATTATTTCAAAGACATAATGGTTCATATTTCATCAAATCATACATAAGAGTGCCAAGGAATATGTAAGGATCATAACATGCTCGGATTTCGAATCTTAGAATTTTCCTCAAGGCTTATAATCTAGCCTATTGAAAACTAAGGCATGCCAAAAGAAGGAAGGTTGGAGCTTTACATACCTTTAGCGTTTAGTCGTATTATAACTTGTACTTGCTGCCCAATAGTACTTATCCTATATCAAGAGTTACAATTAGTCTACAAGGGAATTCAATATGTATTTTAGCGTTAACAATCCCTTTCAAACATTTAGACGACGTTTCGTTCGCATTCAAACCAACTACATACAACCAATCCAACATAAATAATCATATGTTCAATACCAATCCGGACAGCCCACATAACATTCCAAATAGCCCACATTCACAACATTCCATAACGATTCACATATTTTCGTTTTAAGGCTTTTTATTATCTAGAGACTTAACGAAATTCGGGCAGCACTTCCTCTATATATTCACTTGTCCCGAATTTCCAATTGCTCTCCTGTTGACACAGAAATACCAACAACAACATATGGACACAACCATATCTTCAATTCTTTTAATTCAACAAGAACAACAACATGTCAAAACAGCCCCCAACTATAACATAACGATGCCCGAAATTCTTACGAACACTTACAATACACCAAGCAGCCCATATACACTTCTTATACCTTATTTCATGCAATCTTTTCAGCAAATTTAATGAAATACTACAGCAGCTACACCACAACTACATCATCTATCCATATGCAAGTAAACCACATTATTATCATTATAATCCCTATAACAACCCACCACAAATTTAACTCCAACTCTAACCATTAAATTCCTTCATTCACATCACATAATCCATGAGAACAACAACAATAATCATATGAACATAATCATACCCTTAATCCTTTCAATTCAGCAAGGATAACAACATGTCCATAAAACAACACAACTTTAAATTTAACCATTTAATTCCTCCATAATGCTACTAAAATCAATTCATCATTCTTACTCAAAACATCCCCCTTACACGGCTCAATTTATAATTCAACATCAATACACATAACCTTTTACTTTTAACACATAATTCACAACAATATTAACAACAACCACAATCAACCAATTTCTAACTTAAACAACTTCAATTCTGTCCATTTCAACACCAACACTTAATCATGAAATTTTCTTACTTCCAATTCCACTTCATAAAATTTTAATCTTTCCATTTCCACACCATTAATCCAACTATATCATAAAGTGAGAAGATCTTACCTTAATTTAATCGGAGCAAATTCTACACTCGCTTGCACCAATTGCATCGCCTCTTCTTTCTTCAATTTAAATCCTAACTTGCCGCTTCCTTTGGGACATTTAAATCACCTTGGAGATTAAATAATTTTTTTTTAACAGTGGCGGCCGTGAACAGTGCGCCGCCGTGAATAGTTCGCCGCCGTGAATAGTGGCACCGTGAACAGTGCGCCGTGAACAGTGCGCCGTGAACTTCTCTCTCTCCTTAAGCTTGAGAGCTCCTCTCTCTATCTCTAGGGTTTAATGTTGTGGAGAAGATGAAATGGATTATGACTATGTAATTAGTCATCCATTATACTTATATATGTTGCCTTATAGAGTGACACATGTCCCACTTATAGCATGGGCCAATCAAATTTGGCCATGCCATGGGTGGGGCCCACGACCACTAACACTTAATTCATGACTAATTAAACTTTTAATCCCATTTAATAATCTAATCATGGTATATTAATCCCAACTTTCCATTAATATTTTTACACTAAGTAAAATTTATAAACAATTCATGTTCTCATAAAAACCGGGAATTAAAGATTTCTACTTCGTGCCCGAAAATGATCTCGTCTTTAACTTGAGTCGATTCTTTTGCGAATAACTCAACCTATAAAATTACGGGATATAACAATTTGACACCTCAACTAAGTGTTGTTCCTATTGAACTCCTGAACTCGTCCTCAAGTGTGTCTATCAAGCACGATCCGACTTACATAGTCTTCCATCTTCAATGTAGCAAGATGCTAATATATATTCTAATTTAATTATGCCATCTTGAAGCTAAGATTAGCAGCAATTGAGAGGAGAAAAAAAGAATAGCTCTTAATTAAGCTGACAGTGAAGGAACATAACCAACAAAAACCGACACATCCATGACCTAAAGAATAGTTTACCACATGTCTAAAAATTATTCCACCTTCATTTATCCAATTTAATTTTTGCTTCTAATAAAAATTAGATTTAGGGGGTTTGACAGACACACTTGAGGACGAGTTCAGGGGTTCAATAGGAACAAAACTTAGTTGAGATGCCAAAATGAAAAAAAAAAAAAAAAGGTTAAGTTTAGGGGGCCGCATATGCATTAAGTTATAAATGATTCATCAACAAGTTATAATTCGGTCAACAGTGTCACGAGTTCAAATTTAAGTAACCTCTGAACAATTTTAGTCCTCTTTTACTAAGTGTTATTGATAGTTTGGATCTTCGATATAGCTCAACATGGCAAAATATGACCTTTAACCACTAGGTGTAAGCTCGATTTTGAAGGGAAAAAATTAAAGACTAGCCCATTTGAAGGGCAAAAATTAGAGACTGGTCCATCAGAAGGGAAAACCGTGCAATTACTTCACTGATAAGAATGGCCTCGGAGGTGAGTGGTCTTTAAAATTTTTTGACCTCGTTTGTCCCATGGCCAAAATTTTAAGTTTAACAAGTTTTGACTTTCGACTTCAAATTAGGTTTGCCCATGGACCAAGCTAAGTTAAAAGTTCAAAACCACCCATTTTCAAAATCATTGAGAGAGTAATTTACTGAATTTATGTCTACAATGATATCTTGAGTTGTTACATGTTCAGGACCTTGTAACAAATCAATGCGTTAGAAATAATACATAAATGACTTCTCCATACAATTAAACTTTGAATGTCACATTTACGTGCCAAACATTTAGTTATTAGATTAATCAACCAAAAAGCTGATTTCAATGGTTAACCATATTTTCAGAAATTGGAACATATCGCTGAGAAAAGAGTGGAAGTGGAAAATATATATATCTCAAATATATTCTAACCACAGATGAGTGCTCAAGTTAGAAAAGCAAGATTTTAAGTTTGAGAAAAAGAGAGAGATATAAAGTCTATCTGTATGTCATTTGTACATCGGACCGTTTGTACATATACACACAGTTTGGACTCACAACATAGAATTCTGTAGAACTGGCATAAAAAGGAGTAATGAGTTGCTTCTTTTTGTTTTATTTTAATTGTCAATCCACCAGAGATAAAAGTTGTTTATAAAAGCACAAAGTAGTGGCAATTGACTTGTTACCATAACGAGAATTTGGTCATGTAATATTGCAAAATTTAACGTAGAAGAAGAATAAAGAAAACCATAGAAGTTTCTTTGTTTCATAATACGTAGTATTTGATTGAAATTCAAGAATATTATATTCTAATTTGAAGCTATTAGTTTCATATATTTATATATACTAGTCTCTACTAACGTGCAGTTGCACGTTATTCTCAATCAATATGAATCACAGTAAAAAAATATTCGATAATGTTGTAGCAATTTAATTTACGCATACGCAACTACTTTGAAAGGATCCTCCCACTATTTTTGGGCAATTTGCAGGATTGCCATTCCCTGGGGGTGGTCTTTAATTTTTGTCCCTCAAATTGGTGGTCTTTAACTTTTTCCCTTCGCTAAAAATTCCTTGATTTCTGGTTTGAACCCCCGCTCAATCAAAAATTTTAAAAAAATTCGCAAGGTAGAGTTTAGATTCTCAAGGATTTTAGGCTTAAGGCAGAACTTGCGAATTTTTTTGTCTTAACTGAGCTGGCGTTCGAACCCACAACTTCGGGATATTAGGCGAAGGAAAAAAACTTAAAGACCACAAATTTGAAGGCCAAAAATTAAAAGCCACCCCAAATGAAGGACAATCCGCGCAAAAAAATGACTATTTCTCGCCAACCCAAAGCCCAGCAAACAACATCTTCTCCAATCTCCATCATAAAGTTTATTGGGCTATTACTAAATGATAGATCCCACCGATATTTGGACCATGGAAAAATACTTAAAAGGAAGAAGAAGATAGGGTAATATTCAATAAAAACAATGTATTTTATCGAATTAAATCTAACATCAGGTTCTTCATCTTAATCTTCTCTCGAGTCGCCATAATAGAGATTCAGAAGAAACACCAAATCAGACGTAAAAAACACATGACACACTTAATGTTGAGCCAAAAAAGTTGGCAATCAATCTTATTTAGGTATCAATTTCCAGAGATAGTATTTAATTAGGACTCTATTTCTATTCCTTCTACCAAAATAATCTACTTTACAATTATTATTTTCTTAAGAAGAACGATTACAAGATTGTACACAATAATCATGACGCGGGTTAGTATATTAGTTTTAGGATGCTAGTTTTAGAATTGTAGTCAGATAACAATTGTATTTATTTTATTCAAATCAAAGTCCTAGATATGTGGAATTCTTTTATATATTGCAATTATATCCATTATGAAACATTCTTTGACAACAAATCAAAAATTCCTTTGCCTAATGCTAGTAAAATTCTATATGAACAGTTAGTAACTTTACTTCAATGTCCGTAATATTAGGTCATTTAGAATTCAATTAGTGATAGAATTCAATTAGTGTTTGCATTACGTTAAATTCCTTTCTACTAAAAATTCTCCATCCGATAATATTCCAAGTAGGATTTTACTTGCTTGTGTAGTGAAAAGTGCATAACTAACCTTAAAATCCTAAATTTTACTTAATCCAAAATTAAATATTGATGGTGATTACAATTTTATCCTAACTAACTTAAAATTTAAGGGTATAAAAGTCGTTCAATATTTAAAGAATATTTTGGTCAATCAATATTTATATTCATGATTTTATAATAATAATAATAATATATATATATAACGGTAAACAATGTGCAAATGTCTGAGAGACGACATATTAAAAACAAATGGGGAGCTAGGTCAGAAAAAAATAACTAAATTGAGTAATATATAAGAATATTTACTTAGAAAGCTAATTTCATGCGTTGTTTTCCAATATTTCAAAAGTGGTATTTTCTTTATTTTTATTTAGTATTTTAAAATAATTATTTTCTTTGCCGAGAGTCTATCGGAAACATCCTCCCTACCTCGCAAGGTAGCGGTGAGGTTTGCGTACATTCTGCCTTCCCCAGACCCCACTTGTGGACTTACACTGATATGTTGTTGTTGTTAAAATGATTATTTTCTTTATTTGTCCTAATTTTATACATTATTTTTAAAATTCAAAAATTAAAAACATACGAAAGAAGAGAAAAAGAAGGATGCTAAAAAGATAAAAATCCAAAAATGAAAGTATAAGAGGGCTGGACCGCTGATAGAAGGGGTACTAAGATGTATGAACTAGTGGGGAAGTTGAACAAACTAAAAGGGGTGCTTACGGGGCTGAACAAGTCTAAATTCAGTGAAATAGAGAAAAGAGCAGATCAGGGTATGCAAACTCTAAAACACTGTCAAATTCAAGTTCAATCCAACCCATTTGATGCTGCTTTGATTACTGAAGAAAAGAGGGTTGCACAAGAATGCTTGAAGTGGAACAAGGCTAGGGATCTGTTCTTGAGGCAGAAAAGTAAAATGCAATGGCTGATACAAGGAGATTAAAACACTAAAAATTTCATGCCATGTTTAAAGCACGAAGGAATGCAAACAGGGTGTTTACCGTAAAGGATAGCTAGAGACACAAACAAACTGAACCACAAGGGGTAGCTAATGCTTTCATTGACTTCTACACTAAGCTTCTAGGATCTAACAAGGAGGACAAAATGGAAGTATGCCCAAGACTAGTCAGACTTGGCCCTATAGTGCAAGAGGAACACAAGATGCTATTGATATAGCCTATATCTTATGAAGAAAGCATTATGGGCAATACATGGTGAAAAAGCACCTAGACCAGATGGCTATAGTAGCCAATTCTTCAAGGATAGCTGGGATATAGTAGGAACTAATGTAACTGCAGCTGTACAAGACTTCTTTAGAGCAGGAAAAATGCTGAAAATTATAAACACCACACTGATCACTGTGATTCCCAAGAGTAAACATATGGAAGAGGTGGGGGACTTTAGACCTATTGCATGCTGCAATACAATCTATAAAGTAATTTCCAAGATGCTTTATAACAGGCTGAAACCACTCTTGCCTCTAATAATTTCAGATACCCAAAGTGTATTTGTAGAGGGAAGAACCATTGTGCAAAATGTTTTAATTTGTTAGGATCTAGTGAGACTGTACAAGAGGAAGAAGACAACTCAAAACTGCCTTCTTATCTTAAGAAGATGTAGAATAGGATTTTGTGTAAGGAAATGTTAGAAGCACTTAGACAAGGGGATCCAATATCCCCCCTTGCTCTTTGTCATATGTATGGAATACCTTACCAGAGTGCTTATCAGAGCAGGGGAGTAGCCTGGATTTGAATTTCACACAAAATGTAGGAGCTTGAGGTTGAATCACATGTGTTTTGCTGATGACATGCTGTTGTTTTGCAAAGGAAATTTTCAATCAGTACTACTACTATTGAGAGGACTACAAACATTCTCAAACACTTCAGGGTTGCAGGCTAATGCTAGGAAGTCCAATATCTTTAGTGCCAATATAGACCCCCAAAGCTTGGAAGATATATACAGTGCTACTGGGTACCAAAAAAGGAAGTTGCCTTTTAAATACTTGGGGGTGCCAGTCTCAGCAATAAAGATATAGCAGTAGACTATGAAATGCTTATAGATAAGATAGGGGCAAGGGTCAGAGCCTGGAGTTCAAGGAACCTGTTATATGCTGGCAGGGTGCAGCTCATCAATTCTGTACTAATGTATGTACATTCATACTGGTCTTCTATATTTATCCTCCTAAAAGAAGTAACGAAAAGAATAATTGCAATTTGTAGAAATTTCTTGTGGTATGGAAAAGAAGTCACACAAAAATCCACATTACACTACTAAAAACTAGCTATTTACCTACGTGGGCTTACCGAGGGACAAATTCTATGTAGCTATTCCGAGGGACTTTGCCATGGTATACCTCGGAAAAGTCAAATATCTTAATTTTTAATTATTTCTTAAAAATACCGAGGGACGTCCCTCGGTAAATTATATGAATTTTTTACAGTCAACATTTATTTGACTATACCGAGGAACTCTCTCGGTACATAATAAAAAACAATTAAAATTTCTGAGAGAGACCCTCGGTAATATAAATACAAATATTCTGAATTTCTTTTTTCCTGTACCGAGGGACACCATCAGTATATTAATAGAAAGTAAATGAAATTAAATAAAATGTACCGAGGGAGTCTCTCGATAAAATAGATATAATTATTTTGAGTTTTCTGTTTTAAAGTACCGAGGGACGTCTCTCGGTATATTTAATTATGTAAAATTGAGTATTTAATAAATAAATATTTTATATTTTTTAAACAAATAATAGCGAGGTGTCAATTGATAAGTCCCTCGGTAATTGTTTAAAGGTTTATTTTTTCCTTTTTCAGTTACATCACCGTTCTAGACTTACCGTAAGAAAATTTAGTAGTACCACTTATTTATTGTACTAAGTTGGCATTTGGCCATGAAAACCAAATATTTTTCACATTATTTGAAATTTTGAAGTTGGAGTTAAAGATAGAGTTGTGTTTGGTTAGAGTTTTGCAAAGAATATTTGGTTGTTTGAATGTATTGAAAGTGGAAAAAGTGAAAAACATGTTTCTAGGTGTTTTTCAAATTCTAAATGCAACTTGGAATTTTCATGGCCAAACGTTGATTTTCAAATAAAGTGAAAACATTTTCTGGGAAAAGGTAGAAGTATATTAGTGGTATTCTTAAGTAATATTATTGTAACTTATAAATTGATAAATACACTAAGTAACAGTCAATCATTGGTATCTTTTAAGAAATATTATTGATTGACTAGCCTTACGTCAATATTTACAGTAATTGAAATTGTATTTGTGATATTCTATCATGTTACAACCACTTAATGAGTCTGAATGATTATTAAAGATCTGTAACAGTCTTAAATCATTAACATGTCAATTAAAAAATTCTATAAAGATGGCAGCTCAACCCTTCCTCCCTTTAATCATCGCTACCGCTACGGCATCCCCCATCATTATAAATTATCATCATCGCCCACCATTATTAACTATCTCTACTCACAACCACTGCCATTGTCAATTACTACAATCAACGTACGTTGTCACTAGTCACTATTTACAATCACCACCACTAACCACCGTTTCTACAATAAGCATCGTTCATGACTACCTACAGTCACCACCATCAGTCACCACTATATATTGTCAATCACCGTCACCATTCACCACTGTATATCGTCAATTACCGTCATTATTTACCAACACTATTAGCTATCACTATCAATCACCACCACCAATCACTACCATCAACTTCTACTACCGACATTCATTACCACTAGCTACTACCCACAATACCACCATTAGCCGACACCATCTTCAATTGACACCCACAACACCACAACTAGTCATTGCTACCACCAACCTTCATATAATATTTTTAATTTTCTTTTAATAACATATTAGATTAACTTTGTATTGTATTAAATTTCATACTAATTTTTAAAAATAAAGAATACTTTACACATTCAGATGTCGGAAAACAAACAGTCTTAAGTCTTAACTCTTGATAATGTGGTATTGAGACCTTAATACAACATCTTAGTATTCATATGTGTATTTAGATTTAGACATATAATTCTTAATGCAAATCTTAATATTCAGACGTTCATTCAGATTCTGACGTCTTAATTTTAATAAAAACAATGAGACCTTAGTGATTCTTTTGGTGTTTGGAGAGAACTTGATTTGACATTTTCAAAATAATTATTATTATTTTTCACTCTTTTAGGATAAATTCATCTTTTATTAAAAGAATCTCAATTTTGTCTTAACAAATACTCCATCCGGATAAAAAAAAGAGTCCACTTATCAAATCAAAAAAAAAATTAACCATGTTTTTCTATATTTGCCCCTATTAAGTGTTGTATGATCAAATTCAATGCTTATTTAATTAGCGGTAATTTAATCAAATTACCTATTTTTGTCTAGGAGTTAGTGTTTTCTTAAGAGGTATGCAAATGGATAAGTGGACTCTTTTTTTGATCCGGAGGGAGTATAAAATATATTTTGTTAAGTTAAATTTTTATTCAACTGGTTGTTCCATCTAAAGCGGTTCTGATTTAAATTATAAATATTTAAAGTGAGTTTTTCGTAACTTTTCTACATAATTTTACAGTTATTATCTAAATTTTAAAAAAAAATTTACTTATTATCTCCAAGATTATAAGAGATTTTTTTAATGCTATATACTTAGAGCCAAAAAAAAAAAAAAACTGAGAGAAAACTTAAAAGGGAAAAGAACAAAAGCGGGAAAATCAAAACGCCAAAAATTTCAGCAAAAAGAAAGAGGGCATCTTTTCAACTTAGGGTTTTCCACTTCTTTTTCCGCAAAAACCTTTCCACTCTTCTTCACTGATCCATTCCATTTTCACGAAAAGAACTGAAAAAAGACAAGACTACGAACAGAGGGAAGCTAAGGTTGAAGTTGCAACATATTCAATTGGTATCTAGGAGCTTTTCTTTGAGATCTTCCCCCAAACCCTTTTCTATCAATCCACACCAGGTATAATTTTCCTAATAGCGAAATATACCCTGAAATTCTATCTACTTTGTTCGAAATTGAAATTTATTTGATCTTAACTGTGTTAGATAATCCTTTTCTGCCTTTTTATTTTGAATATATAATTCTCGTGTTTTAGGGCATTTTTCTTATTAATGTAAATACGTGAAATTTCAGATGTTTGTGTCTTAAGTTTGCATATTTTTGTGATTTATTTTTTGTTTGGGAGATTAAGGTTTCCAATCGCATAGTTCTTTTTCTGATTTTTTTCTGGGTTTGAAATGCAAACTGTTTTGTTTTTTAGGGCATTTTTTGTTATACTGAATGTATATAATCGAAATTTCTTGTTGTCTGTGTCTAAAGTTTTCATTTTTTTGGGACTTATCTTTGTTTGAGGAAATTAATATTTCCAATTTTTTGTCTATTCACGACTATGTCACTTTTCCCCCTCATTTGGATTATGAAAAATTGGTTGCAAATTATGGAGATCCTTCTAAGTTTCTGAAATTTTAGGAATTCACTTTACAACTAAACATAGTCAACATAATATTTAAGATATGTGACTATGTTATTAATTAACCCATAAACTATAAATTTTGTTGCAAATTGTAGTTGCTTAATTTGCAAATTGTGGTTGCTTAATTTTCAGCATCTTTCCGTTAGAGTTCTTGCCGTTGGAAAATTGGTATGTATTTCAGCATTTAGATGCTAGCAAATACAAATAATTACTTAAACAACATTAACTTTGTTTATTTCATTTGCAGGAAGTTTCTCTTGGTAGACCACCCACCCGTCATAAGGTATGGAAGAAGACCCATACGAAAATCGAAGACGGAAAAGAAGTTTGGGTCTCGCCATGGGCAGAGGATACCTATGTATGCTCTAAACTTACTTGGAATATATTTGGCCAGTAATATTATTTTATGGTTCCTGGTAAGAGTTAAGACTCTACTTCTATATTTTGCTCTATCAAATTGAAAACAGATGCAAAACTGTGTATTTCAAGACGCTCACTTCTTATACTTACCTAACAGCATGCTTATACCACGAAATACTCATTGACTTACTTTTTTCGCCTGAGATGTATACGGGCCTTTTCTACTGACTTTGCAAATATATGTGGCAAGATAGCAAGAGATTACAGGTTAATCCGCATTGATTCCAACATATTGTAGGTATTTTAAGATAACTTCCGCATATGATCTTAAGTCTACCTTGTCTACTTTTAGCATCATAGAGTCACAGGCATGGATCAAACTTAAAGGGTTTGGAGATCTACATAGGTTAGAGTTGGATGTTATTCACCAACCGATTTAGGTTGCTTCATATAGTATAACATCTGCGGCATTGTATCCAATCCTCTGTTTGTTTGGCATTAATCCATTAATGCAACATCAGTGCTAAATCTGGTGGTCTTGTTCCAACTTGCATGAAGTTGTGAAGTTTGGTCATATATCAGAGGAGGGAAAGGAGTGTGTTGTGATGGAAGAGTGGGAGATGCCATGAACTTGGAAGTTATTCAGAATTTCAGGTGCCCGTCTCTGGGGAGACTTTGGTTCTGCAATTTTTTAACTTGCTTGAGAAGCATAGTCTCTGTCAATATCAGAGAATTAATGGGGAACATAAATAAAACTCTCCACCAGTGCTTGTTAGAGTGAAAATAGCAAAAAGGAGACAAGGGCATCAGGGCTTTAAGCGAGAAGCGAATTGCACACTTATTGAAAGGAAGCACATATTTAATACATAAACATTAAATAAATTAAAATCTTATCAAAAATAACATTATAAGCAGATGTGTCAGATTAAGAAGTAAAAAACTAATAAGTTACTATAAAATATACTAACAATAGAGAAGCTGATATGAATCACGGAAAGCGAAATTGTTTGCATATCTCTGCCAAAAACTGAGCCTACTGGATAAGTGTTACACTACACGACAAAGCTGGACGTGTTTTTCACCAAGGCTAACAATGTTGAAAGGAAGCACCTATTTAGATCACATGGGTAAAAGTTGTCTTAAGAGATTTAAACCTATTGGAATCCAGGCAAATATTTGATAATGCTAACTGGTGAACGTTGACGCTTAGATTTGTTGTTACAATTGCATGAAATCCAGTGCTTGTCAGGAGTCTTTTTAGTCTGATTAGAGACTTGTAAGTTAGTATAGGTATAAGTATAAGATTAAGAGAATTTCTAATTTATTACAAAACCTCTAGCATTGAATGAATTGGACCAAAATGGTAGGATGATTCACGCACCCCAGCAACAATAGTTTGAAAGTGAGGCATAATTAGTGGATTAATTCTCTTATATAATGACCATTGAGTATTGACATATATATCTAGTTGCTAGAAACATCTTCCTTTAGCCCCATAATCATAATTGTTGGTTTCTCTACCATTCTGTTAATCATGGCTAATCTATGATGGTATCCTGTGTTGACTAAACGGATATGTATTGATCTAAAAGCTATGGTATATTAAAGGATAAGAAAAAGTTTCATGCTTTTTAGTGTTATGAGAGATTTGAGTGTAGCTGTAATTAGGATACTATTCGTCTTTTTCAATGTTATGAGAGATTTGGGTGTAGCTGTAATTAGGATACTATTCAAGGGGAAATCTCTCTTTCCCAACCAAAAAGCTTAAGCAGTAGCATATTTTTGTAAACTTAGTTATCCCAGCACCTTAGTTAACCATTAACTTGTCATTTCTACCACTATCTAATCCATATAACGATGTTAGTGATTTTCTGGAACTTTTGGTTTATACTCCCTCCGGCTCATGATAAGTGTCCACTTTGCCTTCTTATTTTGGTCCAAAATAAGTGTCCATTTGCATAATCAAGAAAGAATTAACTTTATTTTTCCAGAGTTGCACTTATTTAAGTGTTAAGTGACTATATCCCAATGTGTCAAGTTAAGAGTAAAATGCAAATTTCAATTAAGGGTAGTTTAGTCAAAACAATCTATTCTTTTCGGAGTTAGTATTTTCTTAAGGGGTGTGCTAAAGGTTAAGTGGATGCTTATTTTGAATCGGAGGGAGTAATAAATAGGGTTGACGAAGGTTTCTTATTAGAAATTGTTTTTAAGGAATTCAATTGAAGAAGTAAGCTTAAGAGCAAGGATTTGTTTCTTATGTTAGAATTGTTGAATTTATTATGCAGCTGTAAAACCTGAAATATTTGTTGATTGATGCATCACGCATCGTTAGCCATATATTTCTCTTCTGATTGTTAAGGCATGTTAGAATTTTATCAAACCGGTGATTTGGCTTTTGCTTATTTGGTTCCAATAGACAAGACTATTTGTGTCTAGTAAGGCGAGGGAATAGGAAAAGAAAAAGACTATGGGAAAACCTGAAAATGGACACGTTATGACAAGCCTTGTATGAACTGTAAGCTCTTCTAAAGAATAGAAGCTGCCATAGGCTATACATCCTCTACCCTCTGAACTTGTGGTTTATTTCGTGCAGTTATTCTTTCATTTATATAACGATGTTTATAGCAAATTAGGAAATGTTGAAATATTAATTGTCGTCATTGAATGTATTGTGCAGGAGGTACTTCCTAGATTATCTCCTCGTCTTGGTGTTGAGGCAAACTAGAGCAATGCTTGATTTTTGGTAATACTTTTCTGCCATTTATCGATGATTTTGGCTATCATTTCTTACCTCCCTGATCCATAAAAGTGAACCTTGTCTATTAATGTTTGCTGAAGGACAAATGTATTTGTTAACTGTCACTTAGTCTTACCTACTTTCTCAAATTGAAATCAAATGTAAAACTGCAATGGCATACATTTTCTGATTATCACTTCTCAGTTTCTTTTTGCACTATCAAATTGAAAACAGATGCAAAACTGTGTATTTCAAGACATTCACTTCTTATACCTACCTAATAACATGCTTATACCACGAAATACTCATAGACTTACTTTTTTCACCTGAGATGTATAAGGGCCTTTTCTATTGACTCTGCAAATATGTGTGGCAAGATAGAAAGAGATTGCAGGTTAATACCTTTGAAGCTTGGACATTTCATACTTATATTAGTCTTATTCACATTGACATAAATCTGCTTTGAAAATATATGTTGACAAGTGAAAACAAGATTTATCTTGCATGACACCTTGGTTTAAGATTCAAATATTCTGAAACCTTGGAGATTCTGCCCATCCGAACATCGGCTGGGCAACTTACTAAAAAGCTACTCAAGTAAAATGAAGTTATCTTGTATTGTTTTTTTCCCTTTTCAAAATTTCTTTTATACTGTTTGTTTATATTCTAAAGTTTACTTTTCGTGTAGAATCGATATAATCTGGAGAGGATGTAGAGGTGAGGTGACCAGAAGCATGGAGACGATGAGGATCAGGAGAATAGACAGCATCGAGAGGCAGAAATGGAGTATTAGGTGTCAATTGTTATTTTTTTCAAACTTCTGTTATTTTGGATCGTTTGAAGTCTAGTGGGATGCTTTTGATATATTTTGCATAACGTCGAAGTTGGTTGGATAATTACGATGTTTGTTGGCTTAATTTTAATGCTTGAATCATTTCAGAGTATTTTTATTATTGTTTTGATGGCTATTATTGGCTTTTTTTCTGTTTCTATTGAAATCTTTTATATAGCAGGTGGTGCGGTAAAAAATAGGTATTGCTTGCCAAAATAATACCAGAAATACTGCGGGACTTATCGATAGAGTCCCTCGGTAACAAGTGTAACTACAAATCTCAGATTTTCAGGTTACCGAGGGACATCCCTCATTAATTTTCAAATATCCAAGTACTTTGAATTTACCTTACCGATGGACATTCCTCAGTAAATGAAAAATATAATTGTTAAATATTTATATTGATCGAGGGTTGTCCCTCGGTGTATTTAAATTTTTTAATTTAATTAACATTAATATATCGATGGATGTCCCTCGGTAAATATATATCAATATTATATATATTTTTTAAGTACCGAGGGGCGTCCCTTGGTATATTTAATTTTGCATGAATATGAGGGAAGGGAAGTACCGAGGGATGTGTGAGGGTCTCCATCGGTATTTGCCGAGAGTGTCCCTCGGTATTATTTACCAAGGGTCAAATTACCTACAAGCCTAGTACCGATGGCGTCCCTCGATAAATCCTGGTTATCGATGGATGTCCCTCGGTAAATTCCATAGGTAAATCAGGAATTTTTAGTAGTGTTAGTAGCCTGGGACCTGGTTTGTCAACCAAAGAGGATGGGAGGCTTGGGCATCTTGGATAGTATAACATGGAATGAAGCAGCCATAACTAAATATATTCGGAACATAGCACAGAAAGTAGATAATCTTTGGGTGAAATAGGTCGACCATGGGTACATCAAAGATAGGGATTGGTGGGATTATGTTCCACCTTGTGACTGTTGTTAGTATTGGAGGAAGATATGCAACATCAAGGATTATTACTTATGAATTTTCTGATATTTTTCTATTCTTCTACTCTCTTAAAAGTTTACTTCTGTGTGATATACTGTCATTAAGTGGTTCACCTGACATCAGAGTTTTTGGTACCAACACACCGGTGAGTGAAATCCTTCTATCTTGGGAGGAAATATTCCACATTCAACCTCAGGTACTTGAGGGGAATAATTTCCTTAAGGACACACTGTGCATTCAGTGGGCTGGATTTTCTGTTCCTTGAAAATATTTTCGTATACTCTTTCTGATTATTTTTCCAGATTCTATTTTACATTGGTTTATACTTTCTGATTTTGTAAAGTTACTGATTTCTGGAAATATTGCTAAGTTACTGTTTCGTAATACAGATTGATAGCAATCTTAAGGAAATTACAGTGTTTATATATTTTAATCTGTATTCTGTTTTGGAGACTAAAAACCTTTTGGTTTTTTACTCCATTGGAATTTTTCTAGTCCAACTTGAAGAACATAAAAACTTCGTTGGATTATTAAAGTTCTTAACAGTGACACGATTTGAAGAACTTAAAAACTTCATCGTGAAACAGATTCTGGAAAAACGGGGAAAAATATCTTCTCTGTTTACTGTTCTGTTTCATTTGGCATTTATTAAACAATTTGTCAATTATTGATAGTGAAGAATGGAAACAGAAAGTGATGTTAATGCTCCTAATGGAACTGCAACTGTTGGTGCGACTGCTGGTACTACTGTTGGCGTGACTGTTGGGCTGACAAATGTTGCATCGTCAAGCCGTCCAACTGCTGCACACGCGATGGCACCGGCAGAGAAACCAGGGAAGTTTTCTGGTATCAACTTTAAAGGATGGCAGCAAAGAATGTTCTTCTGGCTGACTACTTTAGGCATGCAGAAGTTCACAAATGAAAATCCTCCTGCTACTGAAGAAGGAATGCCTGAAAACCAACGCTTTATGATTACTGAGGCTTGGAAGCATGCAGATTTTTTGTGCAAAGGATACATCCTTAGTGCACTAGATGATGATCTGTATAATGTCTACAGTTCTGCCAAAACTTTAAAAGAATTATGGCTTGCACTCGAAAAGAAGTATAAAACTGAAGATGCATGCTTGAAAAAATTCGTGGTTGCTAAGTTTCTAGACTACAAGATGTCAGACAGTAAAACTGTTGGAACCCAAGTTCAAGAACTCCAAGTCCTTATCCATGACCTTATTGCTGAAGGTATGGTGATCAACGAGGCATTTCAAGTGGCTGCTGTGATTGAGAGGTTTCCTCCTTCATGGAGAGACTTCAAGAACTATTTGAAACACAAGCGTAAGGAAATGTCACTGGAAGATCTTGTGATTCGCTTGAAGATTGAGGAAGATAATAAAGTTGCTGAAAAGAAGTCGAGTGGAAATTCAACGATTATGGGAGCGAACATCGTTGAAGAAGCTGCTCCAAAGAATAAGAAAAGGAAGAAACCTTTTGGAAAGAGTAAGGAGCAGAACAAGAAAAAATTCAAGGGCAATTGCTATAATTCTGGGAAAGCTGGCCACAAAGCCCCAGATTGTCGTCTCCCGAAAAAGGACAAGGGAAAGGGACAACCCAACATGGTGGAGAAGAATGATGACATGGATGATCTGTGTACAATGCTATCGGAGTGCAATTTGGTTGGAAACCCAAAGGAGTGGTGGCTTGATTCTGGTGCCACTCAGCATGTTTGCGCTGTAAAAGAAGCATTTGCAACCTATGCTCTCGCTGGACTCGAAGAGGAACTGTTTATGGGAAATACTGCAACAGCCAGGTTGAAGGATATAGGAAGATACTTCTGAAGATGACTTCTGGCAAGGTGCTGACTCTCAACAACGTTCTGCACGTTCCAACAATTAGGAAGAATTTAGTTTCAGCCGGACTACTCATCAAAAATGGGTTTAAGTGCGTGCTGGTTAGTGAGAAAATTGTAATAAGTAAGAATGATATGTTCATAGGAAAGGGCTACCTCACCGAGGGCCTTTTCAAACTCAATGTAGTGGTTGTTGACAGTATTAATAAGAATTCAGCTTCGTCTTACTTATTGGAGTCAAATGATTTATGGCATGTTCGTTTAGGACATGTCAACTACAAAACTTTGCGAAAATTGATTAATTTAGAAGTATTGCCTAAATTCGAGTGTAATAAATCAAAATGTGAAATCTGTGTTGAATCTAAGTTTGTTAAACATCCATATAAGTCTATTGATAGGAGTTCAAATACTTTAGACTTAATCCACACAGATATATGTGATATGAAGTAAATACCATCTCGCGGTGGGAAAAAGTATTTTATAACTTTTATTGACGATTGCACTCGATATTGTTATGTGTATTTGCTTAATAGTAAGGATGAAGCAATTGATGCATTTAAGCAATACAAGAACGAAGTGGAAAACCAATTGAATAAAAAAATAAAAAAGATTAGAAGTGATAGGGGTGGAGAATACGAATCTCCTTTTGTAGAGATATGTTTAGAATATGGGATTATTCATCAAACTACTGCCCCCTACACACCACAATCAAATGGAATTGCGGAAAGGAAAAATCGAACATTAAAGGAGATGAAGAATGCTTTATTAATATGTTCCGGTTTACCGCAGAGCTTGTGGGGGAAGCTATCCTTACAACTAATCGAATACTC
Source organism: Lycium barbarum (assembly GCF_019175385.1). Lineage (NCBI taxonomy): Eukaryota > Viridiplantae > Streptophyta > Magnoliopsida > Solanales > Solanaceae > Lycium > Lycium barbarum. The sequence continues at coordinate 18,561,271 of NC_083345.1, read as the reverse complement.
AACAGGGTGCCCCACAACAAAACACAATCTATTCCATATGAACTATGGAGAGGAAGAAAACCCAACTTGAAATATTTCAAAGTGTGGGGGTGTTTAGCAAAGGTCCAAGTTCCTTTGCCCAAAAGGGTAAAAATCGGACCAAAAACTGTGGATTGTGTTTTTATTGGCTATGCTACAAACAGCAAAGCTTGTCGGTTTTTGGTTCACAAATCGGGCAATCCCGAAATTCATGTTAATACTATAATTGAATCAGATAATGCTGAATTCTTTGAAAACATTTATCCGTATAAAACTGAATGTGAGTCGTCAAGTGAAAGATCTAAATGACCGCGGGAAGAACCAAAGGAAAGTACACCAAGTGAAGAGGATCCAAGGCGTAGCAAACGTCAAAGAACATCTACTTCCTTTGGACCATATTTTGTGACATTCTTGCTTGAAAATGAGCCTCAAACATTTAAAGCAGCGATGTCATCTTCTGATTCAGCATTTTGGAAAGAGGCAGTCAATAGTGAGATTGAATCAATTTTGAATAACCATACATGGAAATTGGTTGATCTTCCTCCTGGAAATAAACCTTTAGGATCAAAATGGATTTTTAAAAGGAAAATGAAAGCTGATGGCACTATTGACAAATATAAGGCAAGACTTGTGGTCAAAGGTTATAGGCAAAAAGAAGGCCTTGATTACTTTGACACATACTCGCTGGTAACAAGAATAACATCTATTCGGGTGTTAGTGGCATTGGCGGCCGTATATGGTCTTGAAATCCATCAAATGGATGTCAAGACAGCTTTCTTAAATGGAGAATTGGAGGAAGAAATTTACATGGAACAACCTGAGGGTTTTGTGGTTCCTGGTAAAGAAAGGAAAGTGTGCAAACTTATTAAGTCACTTTATGGACTTAAACAAGCACCCAAACAATGGCATGCGAAATTTGACCAAACAATGTTGACAAATGGATTTAAGATTAATGAGTGTGACAAATGTGTTTACATTAAAAATACTCCAAATCATGAAGTCATTGTTTGTTTATATGTTGATGACATGTTGATAATGAGTAGAGATATTGCCGATGTAAATGCTACGAAGCGTATGTTCGCTAGCAAATTTGACATGAAAGACTTAGGGGTTGCTGATTTGATCTTAGGAATTAGGATCCATAAAACTCCACAAGGTCTAGCACTATCACAGTCACACTATATTGAAAGGGTACTTGACAAGTTCAAGTATTTAAATTTCAATGTTGCAAAGACTCTAATTGATGTAAGTTTTGCACTTCAATAGAATGAAGGTGAAAGTGACTCACAATTGGACTATGCACGAGTTTTGGAAAGTTTGATGTATATTATGAATTGTACACGACCAGATATAGCATGTGCTATTAGCAAGTTGAGTCGATTCACGAGTAATCCCAATCAAACTCATTGGATGGCAATGAAACGAGTCTTGCGATATTTGAAACTCACCCAAAACTATGCTTTGCATTATAATAAATATCCCGCAGTAATTGAGGGATATAGTGATGCAAACTGGATCACCGGATCATCTGAAGTTAAATCCACGAGTGGATATGTTTTCACTGTTGGTGGAGGAGCAGTGTCTTGGAAATCATCAAAACAGACATGCATCGCATGCTCTACAATGGAATCTGAATTTATAGCTTTAGACAAGGCCGGTGAAGAAGCTGAATGGCTCCAAAATTTCTTGGAAGACATTCTATTTTGGCCCAAACCTTTGGCACCTATATGTATACATTGTGATAGCCAAGCGGCAATAGGTAGGGCAGGGAGCGTTATGTATAATGGAAAATCGCGTCACATTCGACGGCGACACATCACCGTTAGACAACTACTCTCTAGTGGTGTTATCACTATTGACTACGTAAAGTCAAGAGATAACGTATCGGATCTGCTAACAAAAGGCCTATCTAGAGAGGCTGTTTAAAGATCATCGAGGGGAATGGGGTTAAGGCCTAGGACAAGTCATCATGGCGGTAACTCTACCTAGTAGCCTGGAGATCCCAAGAACTAGGTTTAAAGAGATCAAACAAAGTTATGAATGACGGTTCAACATTGTCAAATAACTCAACCCATTCTCGTGATGATGACAATGTTAAAAAACAAGGATAAAACCTTAAGGATTTTTAATGAGTTAATAAAGCATTAAAGTTTTTTAATGATTATCTAAGTCTAGCAGAACATGACCAGATAGTGTGTCTATAGGACTACATGTTTAGAAATCACCTATGTGAGTGTGAAGTATAAGCCGCTTCAAGGGGAATGATGGTAAAGGCCCATTCTCTATGCATTCACGAAACCAAGCGGTGTTCATGGCCGAAACGAACCATAGATGATTGGGAAATGGAGGGAAAAGAAGTGGAGGGGAAATGAGTTGTCCCTTTTTGCTATATGAAATAAGCATTTGTCCCTCATAGGTGGTGGAAAGAAAAGTTCTCCTACTTAAAAGTAGAAGCACTCCTTCTTGTTGCTAAAAGGGTCAAGAAGAGGGTCTCCCCTCGCGCCATCGTCGTCGCTCGGCTCGGCTTCGGCTTTGGTTTTGGATTTGGATTTGGTCAAATGATCTGATTGATTAATAATCTTTTTGGACCAAAATTCCTTTAATTTTCTATGCATTCACGAAACTAGGCGGTGTTCATGGCTGAAACGAACACAACCGTGAGAACCATAGATGGTTGAGGGTTAATTGTGTGACTTATGTTGTCTAGTTATACAACAAAGTTCGACGGTTCAAAGATATCACATCTACCGATTGATCAATTATATCCGATATAAGTTCACTACGGAAAGTTCAAAGGGAAACCTACTTATCCAGATGCAATCAATCTTCGCTTGTATATCACACACTTGTCCGTGCATTCCTTTATCTTATAGCCATTCCCCATTTAATTGTTATCAATCTGTATTACTAAACAGTAACTTAGCAATATTTTCAGAAATCAGTAACTTTACAAAATCAGAAAGTATAAACCAATGTAAAACAGAATCTGGAAAAATAATCAGAAAGTGTATACGAAAATATTTTGAAGGAACAGAAATCCATCCCACTGAATGCACAGTGTGTCCTTAAGGAAATTATTCCCCTCAAGTACCCGAGGTTGAATGTGGAATATTTCCTCCCAGGATAGAAGGATTTCACTCACCGGTGTGTTGGTACCAAAAACTCCGATGTCAGGCGAACCACTTAACGGCAGTATATTACACAGAAGTAAACTTTTAAGAGAGTAGAAGAATAGAAAATATCAGAAAATTCGTAAGTAATAATCTGAATATATTAACTGGAATTTATAGCCATTAATGCACAGGTTGGGAAGAGGTTTGTAGCTTTTCAGAAAGGTTTGCAACCTTTCAGAAAATATTCGTTTTAAAAATAAAACGGAGGGAAATTTAAATTAATCCGGGAAAGAAACGGGTTGCGGGTTAGACACGCGGATCTGGGTCACTAACGGGTCAGGATCTGGAAATAATTAATTAATTAATTAAATAATAATTAATTAAATTAAAATTAAAATTAAAGGAATTTTGGTCCAAAAAGATTATTAATCAATCAGATCATTTGACCAAATCCAAAACCAAAGCCGAAGCCGAGCCGAGCGACGACGACGGCGCGAGGGGAGACCCTCTTCTTGACCCTTTTAGCAACAAGAAGGAGTGCTTCTACTTTTAAGTAGGAGAACTTTTCTTTCCACCACCTATGAGGGACAAATGCTTATTTCATAAAGCAAAAAGGGACAACTCATTTCCCCTCCACTTCTTTTCCCTCCATTTCCCAATCATCTATGGTTCGTTTCGGCCATGAACACCGCTTGGTTTCGTGAATGCATAGAGAATGGGCCTTTACCATCATTCCCCTTGAAGCGGCTTATACTTCACACTCACATAGGTGATTTCTAAACATGTAGTCCTATAGACACACTATCTGGTCATGTTCTGCTAGACTTAGATAATCATTAAAAAACTTTAATGCTTTATTAACTCATTAAAAATCCTTAAGGTTTTATCCTTGTTTTTTAACATTGTCATCATCACGAGAATGGGTTGAGTTATTTGACAATGTTGAACCGTCATTCATAACTTTGTTTGATCTCTTTAAACCTAGTTCTTGGGATCTCCAGGCTACTAGGTAGAGTTACCGCCATGATGACTTGTCCTAGGACTTAACCCCATTCCCCTCGATGATCTTTAAACAGCCTCTCTAGATAGGCCTTTTGTTAGCAGATCCGATACGTTATCTCTTGACTTTATGTAGTCAATAGTGATAACACCACTAGAGAGTAGTTTTCTAACGGTATTGTGTCGCCGTCGAATGTGACGCGATTTTTCGTTATACATAACGCTCCCTGCCCTACCTATTGCCGCTTGGCTATCACAATGTATACATATAGGTGCCAAAGGTTTGGGCCAAAATGGAATATCTTCCAAGAAATTTCGGAGCCATTCAGCTTCTTCACCGGCCTTGTCTAAAGCTATAAATTCAGATTCCATTGTAGAGCAGGCGATGCATGTCTATTTTGATGATGTCCAAGACACTGCTCCTCCACCAACGGTGAAAACATATCCACTCGTGGATTTAACTTCAGATGATCCGGTGATCCAGTTTGCATCACTATATCCCTCAATTACTGCGGGATATTTATTATAATGCAAAGCATAGTTTTGGGTGAGTTTCAAATACCGCAAGACTCGTTTCATTGCCATCCAATGAGTTTGATTGGGATTACTCGTGAATCGACTCAGCTTGCTAATAGCACATGCTATATCTGGTCGTGTACAATTCATAATATACATCAAACTTTCCAAAACTCGTGCATAGTCCAATTGTGAGTCACTTTCACCTTCATTCTATTGAAGTGCAAAACTTACATCAATTGGAGTCTTTGCAACATTGAAATTTAAATACTTGAACTTGTCAAGTACCTTTTCAATATAGTGTGACTGTGATAGTGCTAGACCTTGTGGAGTTTTATGGATCCTAATTCCTAAGATCAAATCAGCAACCCCTAAGTCTTTCATGTCAAATTTGCTAGCGAACATACGCTTCGTAGCATTTACATCGGCAATATCTCTACTCATTATCAACATGTCATCAACATATAAACAAACAATGACTTCATGATTTGGAGTATTTTTAATGTAAACACATTTGTCACACTCATTAATCTTAAATCCATTTGTCAACATTGTTTGGTCAAATTTCGCATGCCATTGTTTGGGCGCTTGTTTAAGTCCATAAAGTGACTTAACAAGTTTGCACACTTTCCTTTCTTTACCAGGAACCACAAAACCCTCAGGTTGTTCCATGTAAATTTCTTCCTCCAATTCTCCATTTAAGAAAGCTGTCTTGACATCCATTTGATGGATTTCAAGACCATATACGGCCGCCAATGCCACTAACACCCGAATAGATGTTATTCTTGTTACCAGCGAGTATGTGTCAAAGTAATCAAGGTCTTCTTTTTGTCTATAACCTTTGACCACAAGTCTTGCCTTATATTTGTCAATAGTGCCATCAGCTTTCATTTTCCTTTTAAAAATCCATTTTGATCCTAAAAGGTTTATTTCCAGGAGGAAGATCAACCAATTCCCATGTATGGTTGTTCAAAATTGATTCAATCTCACTATTGACTGCCTCTTTCCAAAATGCTGAATCAGAAGATGACATCGCTGCTTTAAATGTTTGAGGCTCATTTTCAAGCAAGAATGTCACAAAATCTGGTCCAAAGGAAGTAGATGTTCTTTGATGTTTGCTACGCCTTGGATCCTCTTCACTTGGTGTACTTTCCTTTGGTTCTTCCCGCGGTCATTTAGATCTTTCACTTGACGACTCACATTCAGTTTTATACGGATAAATGTTTTCAAAGAATTCAGCATTATCTGATTCAATTACCGTATTAACATGAATTTCGGGATTGCTCGATTTGTGAACAAAAAACCGACAAGCTTTTCTGTTTGTAGCATAGCCAATAAAAACACAATCCACAGTTTTTGGTCCGATTTTTACCCTTTTGGGCAAAGGAACTTGGACCTTTGCTAAACACCCCCACACTTTGAAATATTTCAAGTTGGGTTTTCTTCCTTTCCATAGTTCATATGGAATAGATTGTGTTTTGCTGTGGGGCACCCTGTTGAGTATTCGATTAGTTGTAAGGATAGCTTCCCCCACAAGCTCTGCGGTAAACCGAAACTTATTAATAAATCATTCATCATCTCCTTTAATGTTCGATTTTTCCTTTCCGCAATTCCATTTGATTGTGGTGTGTAGGGGGCAGTAGTTTGATGATTAATCCCATATTCTAAACATATCTCTACAAAAGGAGATTCGTATTCTCCACCCCTATCACTTCTAATCATTTTTATCTTTTTATTCAATTGGTTTTTCACTTCGTTCTTGTATTGCTTAAATGCATCAATTGCTTCATCCTTACTATTAAGCAAATACACATAACAATATCGAGTGCAATCGTCAATAAAAGTTATAAAATACTTTTTCCCACCGCGAGATGGTATTAACTTCATATCACATATATCTGTGTGGATTAAGTCTAAAGGATTTGAACTCCTATCAATAGACTTATATGGATGTTTAACAAACTTAGATTCAACACAGATTTCACATTTTAATTTATTACACTCGAATTTAGGCAATACTTCTAAATTAATCAATTTTCGCAAGGTTTTGTAGTTGACATGTCCTAAACGAACATGCCATAAATCATTTGACTCCAATAAGTAAGACGAAGCTGAATTCTTATTAATATTGTCAACAACCACTACATTGAGTTTGAAAAGGCCCTCGGTGAGGTAGCCCTTTCCTATGAACATATCATTCTTACTTATTCAAGTGGCAAGCAATCTTTATCAGCAATATCTCACTTTTTTTTTTCTATATAAACGTTGTCTCAACACTTTGTTTTCCCTCATGGTTTAAGGCTTTTCTCCAGTTAGCTCTTGTATTTATCACCAGTACACCCAAGAATGGCGTTCACTGCTTCTCAGTTGGCCTTTGTTTTTGGCATTCTTGGTACTTAATTAATTCTTCATGCCTCTACCTTTCCATTATAACTCACATCTTTTTACCAATTTTATACTTTTTGCTTGGTCTTTTTCAGGAAATGGGGTGTCGTTCTTGGTGTACTTGTCCCCAATGTAAGATGGAGTTCAAGTCTCCTCGATCCAGTTTCTTATTTGTTTTTTTAATTCTGAAGAATATGCCTTAATAATATTCTTATATATGTGCAACTTTTCTTTATTTACAGACCAACTTTCTATAGGATATATAAGCGAAAATCCACGGAAGGATTCCAGTCTATACCTTATTCGGTTTCGCTATTCAGTGCCATGCTTTATTTGTACTATGCTTTTCTCAAAGAAAATAATGGCACTTTGCTGATAACCATTAACAGCTTCGGAACAGCAATTGAATTGATATATCTCACAATTTTCTTGATATATGCCACCAGAGAGGCCAAGGTTATAATACAATTCAATGTTTATATTTGAGGGTTCAAGATTTATATTATTACCGCTAAACTTCTTACATTTTTGAAATTATGAGTACAAAATGAGATATTTATTGATTTTTTCGGATGATTTGCAGAATTACACTACGAAGCTGCTGCTTTTGTTTAACATAGGATTATTTGGAGCAATCGTCGGCCTGACATATATATTCGCCAAAAGTGACACGCGACTCAACATCGTCGGTTGGATCTGTGCTGTATTTTCTGTTATCGTTTTTGCTGCTCCTCTTAGCATTATGGTACGTTAAATTAATAATATCATATGATAAATTGTCGCGCTTGCAAATTTCTACATTCTGTGGTTCGTTGGTAAGAAAATTAACTGAAAATCAAATCGACTATATATATACACCACTTCAACTATATATTCTTTAAATTTTGCCTAATATAAGCATTTCTTTCTTTTTGCAGAAACGTGTTATCCAAACAAAGAGCGTTGAGTTCATGCCATTCCCACTTTCTTTCTTCCTCACAATTTGCGCCATCATATGGTTTTTCTATGGTTTTTTGATAAAAGACATGTACATTGCAGTAAGTAACCTGCTTTATTTTCTATTTTTCTAATTTTAATTTTATGGATAGTTATATGTAGTTAGCTTTTAATTGATCTGATCAGACGAAAATAATTTTACGACTTATGCCTATAGAAGTTAAATTCGTTCAACTTTTATACGCTAACATATTTTTAATTTTCCTTGTTATTGGATGAACAGACGCCAAACATTCTAGGATTTTTATTCGGAATTACACAGATGATACTGTACGCGATCTTCAGAAACAGAAAGCAACAAGTCCTACCCGACATTAATCTAAACAATCTGAAAGAAGTCGTCATTGACATTAAAGTGGTGGTGCTGGAGAATCAAGAAAAAGCTGATGATCAGAAAAAGCAAGAAGAAGTTGATGGTGCTCATGAAAAAATGGATTTTAGTAATAAGCAAGAAGTTGGACTAACAACATGAGAAAATTAATCCACGTCCATTATGCAACGTAACCTATTTATGCTTTTGCTGATTGGCTTAAGAAACTAATATCAGAAAGAAAAAAAATAATGCACCAAGATTTAAGCTCTAGGTGTATTTTGGCCTTGTACGAAGAGAAACTTTGCCCCAAATAGCCAAAGGGGTAGAAAGATGTAAAGGGGGAACTTATAATGTAATATCAGATGAGTGCATGCTAATGTATAGGTAGTTACACTGTTTATCGCTTTGCTATTTAAGAGTTGTAACTGCTTCCATGATTTGTCGTTATATATAAATCCTGGTTGAATTTATTAAGGGTTTTCATTTTACTCTTTCCATTTTCTTTACTTGTCTAGTTTGCATTTTACACTCCCCTTAGTAGAACATTAATTGAGTGTATATTTTACTAAATTATCCTTATTAAGAATATTTTAGAAATCTAAATATGAACTATTACTTCCTCCAATCCAAAATAAGCGAACTTTTGGGGCGTGTGTAAGAAAGTTAATTAATGTAATTAATTAAAGAGTCATTTGATTATCTTATCCTTTTACTTTTCCCAAACTTTTTTTAAAAGTAAAAATAGTCAATGTTAAAATTTGAAAAACTCATTTAAGAGAAGGGTAACTTTGAAAAAAATTGACTAGTACCTCTTTGGGCTTTGAAAATTCATTTATTTCTAATCAAAGAAAAAGTGCTAGAAATTCATTTATTTTGGACGGGAGGGAGTATATTACTCCAATTAGATTGGAAAATGGTTACTTAATGAAAAAATATAAATGGAAAAACATTAATTCTCTTTGAATTGGTAAAATGAACTAGTCAAAAGAGAATTTATTTTTAGTGTCATGAATAAATAAAAGAGAAGAGAGGAAGTAACTTTTATTCTCTATGTTTAGTAAGCTAGCAAATACTCTTTATCTTCTACATATGAATTGTTCCGTGATTTCATGAAGCATGCTCCCTTGGTAATTTTCTTGACAATAGAAAAAGGTGTGAAATTGGAATCGTTAAAACTCAATTTATGATTAAAGGAAAACCCATCAAAGGGAAAAATCTAAACCATCAAAACCAGGGGCGGATCTACGTGTAAGTGACCCGAACACCCTCGGCAAAAAATTACAGTGTATATATAGGGTAAATTTTCTGTATTTATGTGCATATATTAACTTTTGAATACCTTCGGCAAAAAATTACAGTGTATATTTAGTTTTTTTTTTTCTAACACTCTGGATGAAAATCCTGTATCCGCCACTGATCAAAACATGTGACATATTCTAAGAAACTTCTTTTGAAACAGAAAATGACTAGAAACTTCAATGACGTCCATTTGGTAGAAAGCCAGCTTCCATTTTTTTTTTTTTGCTTCCACGAGCAAAAAAAATTAATTACTCTATTTTACTTTATGTGACTAATACTAAGTTACTATTTAAAATATTAAAGAAATTTTCTTTAATTAAATTAATAACAATTATGACTAAAGTATTTTTATGTACGTTTAAATATGAAAATTAAAAAATACTTAAATTTTTTATTTGATTTCACGCAAAACAATTTCTCTTGTACTCCAAATATCAAATCACAAAAAATAAAACAGAAAGAGTAATTAACTAACAATTTTGCATCATCTATAAGGCCCCTTTAGTGAGAAGTAGATATGAGTAGCTATTATCTATCTGTTAGTGGAAATTGAATGGATTTTCTCTAAAGCCCTTTTAGAATTTTGCGTTTTCTACTTTAAGTAGATATTTCGTACTGAAAAAAGTTTATTTGCTTAAATTAAATGTTTGAAGGTAGAGATTTGAACTATCTACTATCTACAGTCACTGACTTGATCACCAAGTACGAAACAAAATACAATATCACACTAAAACAAGAAAGAAAATACTAGGAAAAAAAACAATACCATAACAACTCGTCATCCAGTGACAAAGCCACAAATGCATTATAAAAAAAAAAGGGACCCACAAAAAAAGGTTAAACAGTCTTCCCACACCACAAGCCCATTCAATAACGTCTCAATCTCCACAACCAACTGAAAAAAATAAAGCACTAAACCCAAACGAAAAAAAAAAAAAAAAAAAAGAGAGAGAGAAAAGGTCAGCATAAAAGTAGCCCGACGGCATTTAATGCAAACTCAAATTTATCCCCTACAATACAACACCTGGAGTCAGATGATAAGACTACGGACGAGTACAAAAAAAGAAAAGAAAAATCCAGCAAAATTTAGTGTCCTTAATACTACTCAAACTGAAATAAATTATCCAATCACATTTAAGACAAAAAAACATCCTTTCCTCTTCAGCTTCTCTGACAGAAAAAATGATTATTCCTCCATCTTGACAGTCGAGGACATTTAAGAAGCTGAAAGACCGCCATTGATGGGAAACCTACACTCATCACCAGCTTAAAAAACCACCATAAACTCATCTCCATCACCCCATATCTCTACGCATAGCACATCAAAAGACAAAAAAACCCAACAAAGCTGTGACAATGCCGTGCCACTTTCCACCACCAATACCGCTATCAACACCAAGAGAATCAATACCACCAGATAGAATACCTAAAAGTCCATCTTCCAAGCTCCACCGACATCTCAATTCACTCACCATCCTAATCTATTACGTCGAAACAACGTTCCTTACGGGAGAAGCCTCCAACCAAGTACCACCACTGGTATGGAACCTAGAGTTACTCCAACAACATGCCCTTATGATGTTGGAGAATACCCACTGGCTAAACCACTTGATAAGCCAGGGATTATACTCTCATTAGCAAACCCAAACAACACTGTAAACGCTGCAAGTGCAAGAAATAGGAGCACTGTAAATCATCGACTAACTGAGCCTTTTCAACAATGCACCAATGAAACAGCCAACCCCAATGGAAGAGGAAGCACAATCGAACCCCAACCTTTACCCCAACATCAAAACTTATCTCAAGAGGACGAGAAAATCAAATGGATCCCCTACCCCTCTGTCGGAGATCATGGATATAGGGGTGGACCCAGCTTACCCACTAGAGAAGGAAGAAGACCAAGTAGTCCCTCAACTGGATCCGGAGCTCTTGTTACTTATACCGGAAGAGAAGGAGAATTTCTACCATTAAGCAATCAATGACGAGGACCATACAATATGGACAGACTACAATTCCCATCTTTCAGAAGAAGATACAATCATAAAGCCATTCAACGAAATAGGGATATAGATAGATTTTATACTTTTGATGTTCCTTGATGGATCTGATGTACATAGGGATACCCCCAATTCTTTTGTGAGCTTATTTGGAAATCCTACCAACTATGTAATGAATGGAGCGTGTTCCATTCAGGTAGGTGAGGGCTGTTTCTGTACAGCCTCTCTTTGATATGTACCTTATTGTTTATTCAATAATATCAATTTTTTTTTTTTTTTTTTAAAAAAAAGCAATCAATGACGAGTAGGAGCCAATCACTCTAGATCTGATTCCCCAAAACTTGACTCCGAGGAGCTCTCTATCGATGTCACTACATGAAAACGAGGTAAGAAGATTCATAGTGACTATCCCGAGGGAGGCTCTAAGAGTTGCTTTCAACATCAGGAGTTACCCCCTGACACTACTACACAAATATGTAATGTTAATGATCCCAACATTACCGAAACAAGAGATCTCAATGACAAAAGAAGCATCTCACCCGCTGTTAGCGCATCTGGAGATGTCACTGGCTCAGGGGGAAAGTTCAATCTATGCTCCAAACCCAAAAAATAAAGTACTCTTATGGAATTGTAGGGGCAGTAATAACTGGTTTTAAAAGAAACTTTAAAGCTATTGTAGAATGGAACAACCCTACAATGATTTGTTTGACTGAAACAAAAATGACTAACCATGACCCTCTCTTGGATCTTATTAAGTTCACAGATAGGTTTGAGATAAGTTGAGATGGCTACTCAGGAGGAGTAGCATTCATGTTGAAGAGCAATGAAGTCACAATCGATCCAGAGATACATGTAAATGTGCAAGTAAACCTTTCATCACCTTCATGGATGCTTTTCTTAATATATGCCAAAACCACTTACAATAATAGAAATTCTTAATGGAAAAACCTTGAAGCAGTGGGAAAACATTGCAGAAAACCATGGCTTCTCTGTGGTGACTTCAATGTGGTCACCTCAGCAACAGAAAAATACGGGGGTAACCGAATAAATAACTCTAGAACTTCTACTTTTATAGAATGTTTGGACAATATTGATATGATAGATCTTGGTTTCACGAGAACTAAATACACGTGGATTAATAAAAGAAAACATAGGAGTAATATCATTCTTAAAAGACTAGATAGATTTTTTGCTAATTTAGATTGGGTGTGTATTTTCCCTAACACGACTGTTACACACCTACCTCGTGCACACTTTGACCACTGCCCTACTGTACTATATACGGATAGGCTAGTAGGAAAACCCCAATTCTTCTTCCGCTTTGAAACCATGTGGCTTAGACACCCGGACTTTGCTTACATGGTGGACCACCATTGGGATAATAAAGATAACTAGAAGTAGCCATCAACGACTTTACCAAAAATGTCCAAATCTGGAATAGGGACACTTTTGGTAATATTTTTTATAAGAAAAAAATTTTACTTGCTAGAATAGGGGAACTTCAAAAAATGGACCCCACAATTAAAAATAACTACCACAATGACCTTGACGAAAACCTCATCCAAGAATTTAAGGATATTCTAAAAAGTGAGGAAGATTTTTGGAAATTCAAATAGAGAGTTCAATGGTTTAATGAAGGAGATGCTAATATTAAATTCTTCCAAACCTTTACTATCCAACGACATAGGAAAAACAGAATTATTGGGGTTATGGACAGTGTTGGTAATTGGAACCACAATATTAGCGAAATAAATAAAACTATCTACAACCACTTTAAGGGCACGTACACTATGGGCCTTATCAGCTATAATACAAAACTCTTCAATATTACTATTGACACCTAATTTTTGACCTTTCATAATTTATTTTAACTAATCAGAGTCCTTGGATATTAAACCGAATGAAATATTTATTTTTTCAAGTCAAAATACTTAGATAATATTTTTCCATTTATTTGGAAAGATACCTTCTATAATACTATGAATCATTTGAAAAATTAATTTACATATTTTTTGCAACAATTATGATACATTTTCTAAATTTTACAAGGACAAAAATAATTTACGAAAATAATTTATTTAATTAAAAATAATTTACGAAAATAATTTATTTAATTGTTTAAATTGGCAATTAGCAAGTATCTCGCTCTGTTTGATTCAAGAAATTTGATTAGTTAAATGAATTAATCATTTTTACCCCTCAATTCACTCTTGCGTATTCAATTATTGGAATTTCATCATAGTTAATTGAGTGATTTAATTATGATTAATTCCATAAAATTGCTTGTTGTGTGGCTAATTGGCTACAATTGAAATAATCAATTGCTAGTTTAAGTATGGTCATCAATTGAAAAGCCAAATCCATGGTTTAACCCAATTGAGGTCATTATTGCAAAAATAGCCTCTTAATTGTTTGATTAGCTTAAAAGGCCAAGTCCATTGGTTTGATAAATTGAGGTCATTTTTGGCAAATTTTACTTTAAGTTGGCCATTGGACCAAATAAGGCCATAATTTGAGTAATTTAATCTTAGATCAAAACAATTAAGGTCATATTTGCAAATTTGAGCCCACTTGCATAATTAGCCGCGTTCGTTTAAGTTGTCTAATTGTTCAATTAATCATTTTTTACCATATTTGTGGGAGTTGAATTAATTTTCTTCTTTAATTATGGTCATTTATCAAATCAGTGTCAAAATTCCTGTCGTGTAATACCCCTACTCTATTCAGTCTCAACCCCAAAAAACCTCTAACATCTCTCTCTCTCTCTCTCTCTCTCTCTCTCTCTCTCTCTCAAAGGGTTAAATCATAGCGCCGCCTCCATCACCCCTCTTATCTCTCCCCATCATCATCGCCTTTTATGGCAAAATTTCAGGTGAGGTAAACTTTTGCCAGGTTTTGCTAGGTTTGTGTGACTGTATGAGGCAAAACATTTAATGCTTTCTCCGTTTTTCACCAAACACGGTATAGTTCTTTCCCTCTTTCTATTTCTTTTACTTTCTTTATGTATAACAGTCAAAGCTCTGAAATTTCTTAATGGTTTTTGTTTACACCTGTTTGAATCTATGAAATTTGATTGGTTCTTGACGAATCATATGGATTGACTCCGATTAAGTCAAATCCGACCCTTCATTCGTTGATATAATCAATCCCTACTGTTGGATGTGATTGAGAGAAGCAAAATGGTATACTCCCGCATCGACAGATATAGGGTTTCAACGATTTTGGGGGTTTCTATATATATATATATATATATATATATATATATATATATATATATATATATATATATATAAAGAACACCAATCCTTCGTTGTTGACACACCTTGGCAACTGAAAAACTCATTCGCATACTAAAAAATTCGAAATACCTAGGGTTTCTAGCAAATTGCTTAAGATCCTTAATTTTTTGGATTAAGTAAATTTAAAGGGTTTTATTTAGTGTTTTTCTTGTTAATTGTGGCTGAGTTCTGGGATTTTAGGGAGGAAAAGGATCTTTAAGTTCATTCTTGACTCAAGGATTCACTAGTAAGAGGACATTTGGGCTACCTCTCCGCCTCCTAAAAAACCTATTGGGCCAGAGGCCCAACTGCATTTCTTCATCGAGTCCGATTGTGCAAAGGAAAATGACAAGGAAGCTAATATATTGAAGGCCCAACTATGGGTGAAAATAGTAACTGGTGGGCTTAGGTAGGCCCACCAGCATAAACTTTGTGCATTTACGTTCATTTTTATATGTGTATGTATTTGTAAACACTTGGAAACTATTGAAACCCTTAGGCATGTGTAGAACCTAGGAAACGCATAGTATATTAGGATGTCGCCTTAGTCTTTTCTAAAAAGCTTGGTCAAGACAAATTTTGGATGAAACCAAAACTTAACCTGAGTTTGAGTTTAAAACTGGTGTAATGCTATGGTTAATTAAAAGTGAAATTTGGTTAAAGTTGGAAACTGGATCAGTAATAAAACAAGGTCAAATGACCTTTTTTTTTTTAAAGTGACTTAGTGACAACTTTGGGCCTTCCGCCCCCTTTAGTCAATCGGATAAATATTTTCGGGCCTAAAGCCCAGATTTACAGTTGTGAACTATTTTAAAGTAGCTTTGAATGTATCCGAGTTGTAACAAAAAATAGACCTGTTTCCAAACCGTCTTGTGACCGCAGAAATGGTAAAATAAAAAAAGAAGGGAAAAGACATAAAAATCCCCCTCAAACTTGTACTGAGATATCAGTGAGACACTTATACTTTGCCCAGGGAGGGGGGGGCATGGGTCATAGGACCCCCTCAGACTATTTTAAACTGAAATATAACCCTTGAGTGATGATGTGGCACGTCAATTGTGCTCACTTTAGTATAGGCGTGTGTAAGGCAAAAAAAAAAGTCAAAATTGACTGATGTGTACAAATGTCAATTCTTAATTTAACACTATATTTATTAATTTGATTTAATCAATATTTCCTCTCTTTAACCCCTTCCCCTCTATTTCACCTTAGTAGCTCAGTCATGGCAAACACATAATTGGCCGCCCCTCGAGTAACTTTTATCTTCTCCTTTTTTCATTATTTTCACCCGCAATATTCTTTTTCATTTGCAGCACCTTAAAATCTTCCCCCAAAAGACACACAACATATACAAAAGAAAAAAGGTCTCAATTTTTTCAATGTAACGACCCATCCGGTCGTTATTTAATACTTCGCGAAACCTGTACCAAACTGAGGCCTGAGATCTTAAAAGATAAGCCCTATGGGGTGTTTAAATGATTGATAGCTGAAAAAATCAGTTTCGGAAAGAGTTAGAAGTCGTGGGCTCGGGTGAGCTTAGTCCGTAGCAGCGGACCGAGTGCCGCCACAGCAGTCCCGCTGTAGTGAGACATGGTCCGCCACAGCGGTCTTTCCGTAGCGAACCTGATTCCCGCAGCAGCGGACATCACGGACCAGTGGAAACGTTTTCTCACACTTAGTTTTATATTTCACCCTCTTTTTAATAAAATACCCTTCAAGGCTGCTGTTTGGATTTACATTTAAGAAAAACCCTTGACATCAAGAAAAAGAGGCTTCTCCAATATTCTTCACTTCTTCTCCATCAATTATCATCTCTTGCGGATTTCGACTACAGGCTAGGAAGGTGGATACTTCATGGAAGTTTGACTAGCTGCTCCTCATCGAGGTAGGTTACGGTTTACTTGAGTTAGACTTTAATTAGTGAGTCATATATATGTAAGGAATTGATGGACGAAAGCATGATTAGGTCTTCAGACATAGAGTTCGGATATATATATATATAGTTTAAGGGAATTTATGTGTGTGTGTGTGTGTATAGTAACTGGGGTAACAACGAATGTATAAATGGGTACTAATTTCTATAAATTATTGATGTCGACGTGTTACTAATTGGGAGAGATCACTTGTCGCTATTAAGGGAGGTTACCTTGCAGGTTAGAATAAATATTCCGAGGTATATTTAGTTCCGCAATGAATTGTTGAGTTATTTGCAATATTCATACGGCTATTCATTCTTGTCAATAAAAAGGGTTGCATTGGGTGAGTTGAAGCGAAGGCATCATAGTATTACGCCCGTCAAGGGCATATTTTCTGACATTGATCTTATTTATTAGCAGCATTGCATATGTTTGAGTGTAATTATTGAATACTGTATGCAGTGAAAAGTATGAGTAAATATCAATTGTACTACCCGATTTTATGGTCGAGTTGGGTTGAATATGAGGTATTACTTGATAATCGATCATTGAAAGTGATGGGACAATGAATATATATCTATCTATATATATATATATATATATATATATATATATATATAAAGGTACATTTGATCGGGAGTGAGGATAAGACCTAGATTATGGGCTCATGGTCGGAGGTTCGCTCTAGAGCGAGTGGTACATGGACAGCATGGGTTCCTTGCAGGTCATGACTATTGGGCAAAGACATTAATTAGCATATATGTATAGTATGTCTATGGGGCCATTGCATTGCATTGCATTACATACCTTCATATACTTTGTTTACATGTTGTCATTCCACTGCATTTGCATTGTGCATCTCCTATAATTGTGTTGAACTATCTGAGGGGGTTCTGATCATGCATGAAGATGTTGGCGTAAGAATAAATTATTAAGTTCTCGAATTTTTGTGTTAAATCTGATGGATTTAGAGAGTTACAGTGTTTGCTGGAAGTATGATGAGTACATTCCATGGATGCATCATACCCTAGCGAGTGAACCGGATAGAAAACTCTAAGGCTAATAATCAGGGAGTAGACGTTAGTGGAATTGATGAGATAATTATTAATTATTTGGCCCTAAAAAAATACGAAGTAGGACGACACTTGACTAGTTGGATAGCTAGCGATACTATAGGAATAAGGGAACTAGAGTAACCAGGAGTTAGAGAGGTGAGTTCATATTGGTGTAGTCATCTATACAAGGATTCTTAGGGGTGTACGTTGACTTGTATGTTTATCTTATTGATTTTATATTGTGTTACGTGGACTACTATTAGTTGACCGATGATGCTTACCAGTATGCGTGGTGTATTGATACTACTCTTGCTACGTCCTTTTTGGGTGTAGATGTGTTGCAGGTTGTTACTTGAAGTTTCTCTTAGTGAATTCCCGGACATATCTTCCTACAGCCTTGCTCATCTCATTCCAGGCAGAGGCTATGTCATTTATTTGGTTTTATTCTTGTGTAATAGGAGCTCTTGTACCTATTTAGACCAGATCCCGGAAACGTTTCAGTTTTCTTGTATTGATAACAGAGTCCTTATGAATATTTTTCTTCAATTGTGATCATTAATTATGTTACTGGTAATTGAAAAACATGTTTGAATATTGGATTATTTGGTAAGGGTTCGCCTACTAGGTAATAATACGGTAGGTCCCCGCACGGCCCATAATTTGGGTCATGATAGTTAGTAGCAGAGCCTAGGTTACCAGTCTCACAAGTACAAGAACAAATGTCTAGTAGAGTCTTGTGAAATGGTACAATGACGTCTGTACCCATCTGCAAGAGGCTAAAGGACATCTAAAAATTTTACTTTATTCATTTTATCGTGCTACTCCAATATCTAATCTCCTAGTTGAATCCAATTGGTATATGGGCGATTCCAATTGGTATCTTGACGGGCTAATTGGTATCTATTGATTCGAATTAGTATCTAATTATAATGATCTAATAAATACCTTCTGTGGGTATTTTATGTGCTAAGTGTGTGAATGGATGTAAATCCTACTGTCGGTATTAAATGGTTTAAATTGGGTATGTGTATTAGAAGGGTTAGGAAATTAAGAATGTGTTGGTACTCGTTGGGCGAAATCCGTGTTTGTACGCGCTAAGCAAACAAATGAGCCCCTGCATGCCCTAAGTTGGTGGGCATCAAAATTCACCCACTGACACTGTAGCTTCGCTGCAGCGGTGTGGGAACTGCTACAGCTAGCTCGCCACAGTGGATCACTGTTCGCTATAACGGACCCAAAACTTTCCCACAGTCTCGCTATAGCGAGGACCTTTTCGCCATAGAGCTTTCGCTGTAACGAACAAGTGACCGCCGAAGCAGTGCCCGAACCAGTGAGCTCCCCTATTCCGTATTTTTCTCAACCTATTCATCCATCAATAAAATTCAAAGGAAAGCCAATCTTCAAAGCAAGGCCTACATAGAAACATCCCGCCCAACTAGAACAATTGTCTTACGAGTATCCTTAAACCGGGTCACCCGCATCAAAAATAAAAGAAAATTATCCAAACCAAAGCTAGTAGATTGTCTTAAAAACAAACCCTAGAAGGGCAAATGAGAACCAAGCTGATATAAAGGGGGGGGGGGGGGGGGGGGGGAATCTCTAAGCCACTCCCTTACTGGTCGCCTCATCACCTCCGGCATCTGAGTCGCTAGAATGTTCGCTGCCAAGTCCAGACGTACTTAGGAAGGAGAACTGCAGGGCATTTTGAGTGGTCACCTTGAGGAGTTTCTTCTTCGGGGCTAGGGTCTTCAGTGGGCTCTTAATGCCCTTCCACATTGTTACACTTCGTAGTTTGGTACGCGGAAATTCGTAGGTGTTGGCGGTTTTAAGTATGGACACTGGAGTTACCTCCAAGGACACACGAGAATAGATGTGCTTATCTTATGTTTATGAGGGTTTAAGTTCATATGATAAGCTATGGAAGGATTGAAGGGCAAGTGAATCAAGGAAATTAAATTTGTTGGAAATTTGAAGAAAATATGAGGGGCAATTTTGGCCCAAATTAGAGAAAGAATATCTTTTAGTATATGAGGAGTTTTGAGGTAAATAAAAAGCCTAAAATGAAGTACTTCGAGTCTAGTTTCCAATGCAACAAACCGCTCGTCGATAGGACATCGGAGTAGAGAATTATGAACGTTACAAATTCAGCTGACAAAGCAGAAACAGAGCTGCTACATGTTATACCCTATTTTAACCAGAGTCAAAATAGTTTACAACATCCCGGTAATTACGGGGTTAATTAAAGTTAAGGGAGTCGCCACCTAATTATTTATGGTGAATTAGGACACCTAGAGTTTATTAAAGTTATTTTTAAAGTTAACTCCGTTTTAAGGTCTACTAACTTAAGATTCTAGGTAAGGGTTCAATTAATCTAAAGGGAAGGTATTAGGCACCCTTTAAGATTCCATTTATAAATGGTTAACCGATCGGACTTAGAGTCAATTAAAAGGCTAAGTGGGTAACTAAGTTCATTTTGGAGAAAAAGAAATAATTTGTACTCCGTGGATTGATTGAGGTAACAACATTTCAACGAAATGATTCTTGATCCAGAGTTGAAAAATAAAATGGAAGAGAAGCCTCAGATGTTCAAATCTTTTTTGGCATAAGAAAGTAGTTAATCTTAAAAGAGGACCAAGGCCAGAATGTGATCTAGACTAAAGGCGAGTCTACTATCATCTTTATTATTTGAAACGAATGTTATTCCCAAATGTAAGGCCAAAGTTGGTGGAGTAGATCTACTGATTTTCTAAATCAAATAAGTTGATGAAAACCGAAAACCATATGGCTTGATTCATTCGAAACAGATAAGGTTTTAAGTAGAGGAAGCGATTAAGAACTATAGGACAAATCACGTTTTGACTAAGGTAACTCATAACTGATCAAATAAGTGCTAAAAGAAAGACTACACGATTAAACAAAGTGAAGCTATTAGCAAGTAACTACCAAACACAAATAAAATTTCAATCACACCAGCAAACAAGCAACATTACTGAATAAAATGAGACGAATTAAAGCCCCATTTGGCTCCTGCGAAGGACAAAGTGTTTTAGTGGTTCGCCGTTTGGCTCGCCACTCTCTTCGGTTTCGATTGGACTATGTTTTGAGGGAGCGAAAGACACAAACGAAGATGTAGATGCAGGTTCCTGATTTAGTGACATCCCAGAGTCTTATATTAAGACCCCTTTCAATATCGGCGTCGCTGGGTCCCAAAATTGGGCTCTTCGGCTCCGGTGTTCATGCAAACAAAGAAATGTCATATAAGAGGCAGCACAATATAACAGTAAAACATTAGAGCAACCACCAAACAACAATCTCTCCTCAAAATAGGTACCAAATGAAGAATCGATACAGCCAAGTACAGTGAACACTTGCTGGATATTTCAGCAGCTAAATTAATCTAAAAGCAGTGTTTTCAACCTCAAAATACAATAGCAACTCGGCTCAGAATGAAACTGAAATCTAACTCAAATCGTAGCAGAAACTCAGTTAAAAAAAATGCAGTGGTTCATGGCTCAAAAAGTACAACAACAAAGTGGCTAAAATTACAACAGTTTATGACCATAATTAAAGCAGGAAAATCGCTAAAGTGCAACACTTCACAGCCTATTCTCGGACATTCTTATAGGGAAATGATATTTCTGATCGTTTATATTCATAGCACAATGTAGTAATAGGAAAGTGTACGATACCAAACATAATGAGAAGAAACCAAAATGCACAGAAACATCTATTGACTTGTGCACAAGACTAGAACTCATCTTTTAGCATATAAACCTCATATAATTTCATCTTTTATACTTGCCGAGACCTTGAAGTGTCCCATTGACTTGTGATTCAATGGAGAGGAACCTCAGCAATCTAAAGTATGCAGTACTAGGTTGTGTAGATGCTCAAAGTCTTTCCTAATCCCTACCTGAGCCTAGGATATCACTGTCTACTTCTTCACAGGTCAAATGACAGCCTCCTAGATCCCTTTATGTTGTTAATACTGGCTAGGACCTTCTCACATCATCAATCTATTATCTTGCCTTGTTTTAAAATCTAGCACAAAGGATTATCAATATTTTAGAGTTCTAAATTCCTTAACCTTATTTCGTCGGTTCAACTAAGCGAACAGAGGTTACAAACTACATCACACAAATAATTTTTATCCTAGATGATCTACAAACAGACACACGAAACCAGCAGCTACGTAATTACAGCTTCAAAGAAATATACCCTTTAAACTACGAAAGAAAAACCAGAGGCTGACTATTCGATTGAAGACGAGAACAGGTTCGAATGAAAACAGGAATGTAGAACTAAACACATATGCATTTGAAGGCTAAACCACATAATCTAACAGCCCATACTAAGTCATTTTTGAACAGATAAAAAGCACTAAAATCGTAAGCGATTCATACTTCACAATTCACGGACCAAAACAAAGTAAAGCTACGACGCTTACAAAATCAATTAAGCCATGTTGAACTCTAAATAAAACAGAAACGCAGAGTTAAGAAACTAATTGGAGATATTAAGCAGCAACAGAACATATACAGTTTCAAGTCTAACTATGATTTCAACACAACATTGTCGGGCTAAAGAAACTAAACATGAGATGATATTACCTTTTGTGGTACAGTGAACGAGGCGTCGAGGCTTCGAATCTACTCTCTCATATTGACAGATTCGAAACTCGAGTCAAAAATTAAAGTGTCTCTGTCGTAGTTGAAATTATTTTGTCGAACAGCGACGAAAGTCAATCGAATCGTCAAAAACCTTAGCCTTTCGTCACAAATCTCATATTTCAACAAAAATGTTGTCTGGTTTTAAAAGTTCAACACCAGATTTAAAACAAAGAATTCAAGACTTTGTGACAGAAAAACTCGTGTATCCCCCAATAAATGTTTTTTTTTTCGGCTGAGAACTTAGAGATGTATTTATAGGATGATTTAGGGTTTTCTCGGTTCGAAATATTGAGCGGGATTTCAAGATAAGCTAGCCGTTCAAAATCAAATCTCCCTCGTGATTCTTTCAGAGATCGTTGAACATTGTTGGATTTTTGTGTATTTCAGACGTTTGATCAGCAAAAGCAAAAAGTAGACAAAAGCCATTAAACTCTTTACCCGAAAATGAAAAAGCACTGGTAAAGTAAGATTCGAATTCATAAACGGACAAAAATTCATCAAGGGTTTTCAGATTGAAAGGAACAAAGAGAGAGACGAGACCATCTCTTCAACGCTGATTCTCTGTGAAGAAAAACAAAACAATAACACCTTTGCCCGAAATGGGGAGGCAAGGTCTGTAATGGCAAAAGGAATTCGAATCTTAGCCGAAAATGGCGTTTTGTGAGATGGGTCGGGCTGGAGGAATGAGGCGGCGAGAGTTTAGGGATTAGGTTTTGTTTAGGTTAGGACGATGAATGGGTTTTTAAGAGAAAGTGGGTCGGGTCACGAATATTCGGATAATGGCCTGGTCTCGACTGGGCTCAGTTGGTCCGAAAGTGTGGGCTGGTGGAGTTGTTGAATTTAAAGTGTGGGCTAGTCATTATCCGAATTTTAGTCCTTTCTTCTAATTAATTAACTCCTAAGTGATATAACTTGTATAATATGTATCATGTGATTAGTGATTAATATGTAAAAAAAAGGTAAAGACTTAATTTAACGAGTCCAAATCCGAAAATGAAATGATGACGAAACAATGTACTGCTAGTAAAAGTAACAATATTAATAGTAGCGAAAATAAAATATTTAGCTCGTTTATAAATTTGTAAGCCTAAAGAAATAAATAGGAATAAAGCAGGGACGAAATTGGGTGTCAACAGATGCCCCTCTTCGACCGGAGACGATGTAAGAGTTTTCGGGCGAAGAAATTGACGTAGTAGACAATTTTGTTCCGACCAACA
Source organism: Lycium barbarum (assembly GCF_019175385.1). Taxonomy (NCBI): domain Eukaryota; kingdom Viridiplantae; phylum Streptophyta; class Magnoliopsida; order Solanales; family Solanaceae; genus Lycium; species Lycium barbarum. Next base: position 18,537,499 of record NC_083345.1, on the reverse strand, counting down.
AATACGAACTCGGAAGAGCTTGAGAAAATACGGGTTAGGAGAATTGGTGGAAAATATTATAGGGGCAGAAGGATGGTTGGAAAACAAGGAAAAACCCCAGCTTCGAGTTGCCTATATCTTGGGTTCCATGTAGTTCGAAAGAAGCGGGTTGATACCTACGCTACGCTTTTTGCCCCATTGTCGAATTATGGTGAGACAAGATTTGTGAAAAGAGTTGATTAAGTAGGGTTTTAGTGGTGGATATGAAAGAAAAAATTTGGATAACCTATGTATCACATGTTTGTGGACATAGGCGGAGTCAAGTTCGAGAGTAGATCTGTGACCTTTGCTTGTGAGTTTGATATTCCTCTTCAGCATATTTTGCCCCTTCTCACTGTGTAAGATAAAGTTCCACGTTGTGCTGTGTCTCTGTATGTAGATTGTATTTTCTGTCAAAACTGAAACTCATGTCAAAATCAGTAATAAAGTTTGGGATAAAGTTGAAAGTGCAAAACTTATAAAGAGTGTAAAATGATAATAAATATGAATATGGGAATGAAGGCGAAGCCGTGTGTCCAAATGTTGTCTCTGGGTATCTTCAGGGACCTGAATGAATGTGTGATGTGTATGCCGAGGATGTAATAATATCTCCAGTTGTATTTGGAGATTCTTAAAGTCGTTAAAGTAGGTAAAGTAGATGATAAAATAGAGAGTAAAGTAAAAGTGTAGCCGTTTGGCTTGTGCAGATAAGGTCGTGTAGCCATGTGATGTCTCCGGTTGTCTTCGGAGACTTGATGGTAAATGATATACCGATGAGTCGTGCAGCCTAACGGTGTCTCCGGTTATTTCGGTGACTCGATGATATCTGTGAAATTAAGGTAAAGTTATTAAAGTGAATGATAAGGTAATTGATGAAGTATAAAGTGAAGTAAGAGTGCAGCCGTCTGGCTTATGAAAATGAGGCTGTATAGCCATATGATATCTCCGGTTGTCTTCGGAGACTTGATGAAGATTCCCGTAAAGTCCGAGGTAAAGTCGTTAAAGTAGGTAAAGTGAATGATGTCTCCGGTTGTCTTCGGAGACTTGATGAAGATTCCCGTAAAGTCCGGGGTAAAGTCGTTAAAGTAGGTAAAGTGAATGATGTCTCCGGTTGTCTTCGGAGACTTGATGAAGATTCCCGTAAAGTCCGGGGTAAAGTCATTAAAGTAGGTAAAGTGAATGATGTCTCCGGTTGTCTTCGGAGACTTGATGAAGATTCTCGTAAAGCCCGGGGTAAAGTCATTAAAGTAGGTAAAGTGAATGATGTCTCCGGTTGTCTTCGGAGACTTGATGAAGATTCCCGTAAAGTCCGGAGTAAAGTCGTTAAAGTATGTAAAGTGGATGATACCCCCGGTTGTCTTCGAAGACTTAATGATAATTCCTGTAAAGTTCAGGATAAAGTCGTTAAAGTTGGTAAAGTAAATGATAAAGTAATTGGTAAAGTAAAGTGACAGTGTAGCCGTTTGGCTAATGCAGAAAAGGCTGTATAGCCAAATGGTGCCTCCGGTTGTCTTCGGAGACTTAATGATAATTCCTGTAAAGTTCAGGGTAAAGTTGTTAAAGTTGGTAAAGTTGGTAAAGTAAATGATAAAGTAATTGGTAAAGTAAAGCGATAGCATAGCCGTTTGGCTGATGATGTTGATGGTATCGTGACAGGCCAAATTAATGACACGCAATCCCGATTTAATTCGCCTTCAATAACGACAACCTACAAAACAGGTGTATCTGTTAATAAAGTCATAAAGTTATTGTGATAAAAATGAAATTAAATATAAAGTTGGAAATAAAGTCGTTTGGCTTTTAAGGCGAGGCCTTAATGGGCCAAATGATGCTTTTCGGCTATGATTGATAGACTTGATTGTTGGTCTCGCAACCTTTTAACTCCTGCACTCAAAGAAAAATTCTTAGTTTGGGAGGGGGAAGTTGATTCGTGTTGACTCGAAGCTTGACGTTGTTGGCACTCCATTCGTCTTGTTTGTTTGGATCTTGTGATCTCCGTTCAAGCCTCGGTAGATGAATAGTAGTGAAACAATTGAAAGAAAGTGTTTCATTTGAAAGGTATATATGTAAGTATATGTATAAGGAAAGATATATACGTAAGTATATGTATATAAGGAAAGATATATATATATATATATATATATATATATATATATATGTAAATATATGTATGTAAGTTGTAAAATATTTCTGCCAACTTCAGATTGTGACACTTCTGAAACAATTGAAACTCATTTGTCTATAATATTTCCTATCTAATAGCCTTAATATTGTCAATGTCTAACTCTTCTCTTGTCTAATCTTTCAAGATATGCCCCAGTTTTGACCTCGTGAGAGTATACTAAACTTATGTTGTGGTGTGACCGAACCTTATATAGGTTGCCTACGTATCCCGCCAAAGGAATCAGGTCAGAACGTATTTCGTAAAGTACATAGAAATGGTTTGAAATTTTCTGATAAAGGGACCGAACCGATGTGGATTGCCTACGTATCCCACCAAGGGAATCAGGTCAGCGTAGTTCCGTTATGTAAATGGCTAAAGGTTTGTTGGATTTTATCTAAATATGACTGAGCTGTATGTTGATAGCCTACGTATCCCGCCGAGGGAATCAGGCCATGTGTAGTTCCGTTATGTAAATGGCTAAAGGTTTATTGGATTTCTACCTAAATATGACTGAGTCGTATGTCGATAGCCTACGTATCCCACCGAGGGAATTAGGCTATGCGTAGTTTCTCCTTACATATAAATAATAAGGATTTTTGGATTTTCTGTTATAATGCAACCGAACCCTATGTGGGCTGCCTACGTATCCCACCACAGGAATCAGGTCAGCGTAGTTCGTAAAGTATATTAAAGGAAATGTTGCAAACTAGACAATCTAATCTAATGTCGTCCTTTGATTTTTCTTGACTTGATAGCCTTCATGCTTGTGTCATTGTCTATCGGCTATTTCATTTCTTCCAAGTGGACTCTTGTCTAATTTCTTTGTTACTCTCTCGAGATGTATGTTATTCATTCGTTCATTTTATGTCACAATCATGAAATTAGCAGATTTGATAAATAAAATAGAAAATAACAATAATATATGATTAAGGAAAATAAGAAATGCATTTCATAGATTTTGCAATTTAAGCTTCCAAAAGATGAGGCAAAGCAACAAAAGTTTTAGGGCACGATTTAAGCCTCAATTTTAAAATCACTCTATCTCAAAAAAGTCCACTACATGTTCAATCTACCAAGACTCCCGGCGAACCAGGGACGGAGTACAAGTCCAATTCTTCAAAGTTTCCCCTGGTTCGGCACCCCAAATGGTCGGTGTCTCGGTGTTGTGAGTAGTTGTAGCAGCAACCTCTATTGGTGGTTGCCCTTGGATTGTTCCCACGGGAGCAGCAAAAGTTGATGACATGCCCTTCTCAATTGGCATAATGGCTCTTTTCACATCCCTATCTTCTTCAATAGTTACCACGTTCACGTTGGCATTTTCGTGAGTAGGTAATGGGTTGTTGTCCACATTGGGTCGAGCTCCAGTGAGCTGGATCGCTCCTTCCTTAATCAAGGCTTCGATTTTGTTTTTGAGACCGTAGCAATCTTCAATGTCATGCCCAGCGACTCCAGAATGATATGCACAATGCTTGGAACCATCAAACCATCTTTGAATAGGATCGAGAATTTTCCCTTCAATCGGTTGTATCACGCCTGCTGCTTTCATTCTTTCAAACAATTGAGCCAAGGGTTCAGCGAACCGAGTGTAATTACGAGTGTTTTTGATGTCAGGGTTTGGACGGGCTTTAGGTGTGTCATGCGGTCGATTTTGGTAAGTTGGAGCTTGAACAGATTGATATGGACGTGGGTTTTGATAGAAAGGTGCTCCGGGTTGGTAGTAGTTTGCTTGGGCGTTGTAGATAGGGTATGGAGTTAGTGGAGCTTGGTAGGGTTCAACGTATTGGTAAGGATAGAAAGGTTGTTGTGGATGGTTAAAGTATGTAATGGCTTGGCTTGGATTATATCCTTGGACATTCATGATTGCAGTGACATCTTCTTTCTTCTTTTTAACCCCGCTGATAGAACCAGATTGAATAACCTTGTTTACAGCTTGCAAAGCCGTAAGATCCTGAATTTTTCCCGATTTGATTCCTTCTTCTAATGCTTCTCCCATTCTGACAACTTCTGTGAATTTCTGCCCCATCATGCCTATCATTTTCTCATAAAATATGCCAGCTTGGCATTCAATGAAGGTGGCAGTCATTTCTCTATCACTCATCGGGGGTTGAACCCTGGCTGCTTCTGACCTCCAACGCAGTGCATATTCATGAAATGACTCAGTTGACTTCTTAGTTAACTTGGTCATGTAGACTCTATCTGGTGTGATATTGGTGTTAAAACTGAATCTGTCCATAAAATCTTGTGCCATATCTCTCCAACCACGCCATTTACGGACGTCTGTTGTGTATATCAAGTAAGAGCCTCACCAGATAAGCTTCTTATGAATAGTTTTATCCTTATATTCTGGTCTCTACCTACTCCAACCAGTTTGTCACAATAAGCCCTTAAGTGTGTATGGGGTCGCCTGTTCCATTGAATGTATCAAATTTCGGCGGCTTGTAGCCTACGGGCAAATCGACGTCAGGCTGAACACAGAGATCTTCATATTCTACACTCTTGCTTCCTCTAGCAACTTGAAGGTTTCTCATTTCCTCTTTGAGACTGTGGATCTCTTTTAACAACATATCATCCGCCCTTGCTTTTGCCTCCTTTTGCATTTCCTCGTATTGATCCACCTCGGGCTGGAACCTGACCGTTACTGGGTTGGTAAAGGCTTGTGTTTCCGCTGCATATACCGGAGGAACATATTGTGCATTAGGAGTGAAAAAATGTGCCCCTTGTATATGCTGGGTTGGATAAGTTTGGACGGTGGGAGTGTTTTGGACTGGAGGTGGTGTGTTATAAGTGGTATTTGTAGGTATTGGTTTGGTGGGTTTAGAGGAGTAATTGTAGGTAGTGGATTAGTGTTGGTGGATAAAGGAATGTAAGGAGTATGAACTAGTGATTGATTTGGTGGATTGACGGGTGGTGGATTAGGAGTAGCATAGGTATTGTAAGTGGGTGGTTGACTCTGTGGAGGGGTATAGACAGATGATGGATTTAGTGGATTTGCGAGGGTGACTGAAGGGAAGTTGTTGTTGGTGGGTGCATTATTTCGTGGAGGAAAATGTTCAGGGACTGGAGATTCAAGTGATGGAAAACGAGGTGGATTTGGTGCGATAGTTCAGGGTTCAGGAGGTGGACTTTGGAGTGTAACGGATAAGTTGGTCAGGTCCCTAACCCGATTTAGTTCTCCACGTAGATCCTCAATCTCTTGAATCAGGCGGGCGATATGTTCATCATGTTGAATAGTAGTTCTATGCTCAGAAGTCTCGGGGGGATCACTAGAAATCACGATGTTTTCCAAACCAGTTGAAATAGATTCGGCTGGATCAGACATAATAATTTCCTTTCCTTGAACAATCCAACTACGTCGAGGTAATGATGATGTCTTTGACCTTGTGAGGTAAGGGTGGTCGGCCAGCTCGAGTGTCAACACGAATCAACTCTTTTGGGAATAAAAATAAAAAGGAACATAATAAGAAAAAGGAAACATAAAATGCAAATGATATCAGTCTCATTAACATATCTAGGTAAAGTCATGATCACGTAGAGTCAAGTAATTCATGTAGCAAATGATTCATCAAATAGAGTCAAACAAGTTGTCAAACAAATGTAAACGAGTATATCAAACAATAACGCGTCCTAATATGCATGTGACCTCTTTGTGCCAGAGGTAGGCCTAACGTTTGTTTGAAGGGTAAAGTGTGCCATAATACGTCATCCCATTGCTTTTGGCTAATTAAACAAGTTCTATTTCCCAAAATAAAATACAAAAGTAATGTAATATTTATTACATATCAAATATGTACAACATAAAATGTTTCCTAATCTAAGTAAAGTAAATACAACTTCTAGCTCCATTTTGCGATGTCCTCTGTTCTCGTCGGTTGTTGACCATGGATGTACTCCAATGCAAATCTATACCTGCCACAGAAACGTTAGTCATTCTCTCACTCCTAAAGTTTAATTAGTTAGAGCAAATAGTCAATATTTAGGCACAATTATCCTTCAAACATGCACATAAAGTATGATTAGTGTCACTTGGTGTCGTGAACCCACTTGGACGTTTGGGTAAAGTCACCTAATAGGTTTAATACACCAAGGGTATTAAACCTCCGAGGTCTTGAAATGTATGCTCTTAAAAAAAAGTGTTGGTTTAGCTCTATCCTAGGTTGACTAAGAACGGGTTTACTAGACGCAAGGTTCCCGAGCGGACAACTCGAGTGAGAAGGCTACGCGGTCACACGAAAAATCCCGACACCCTGCGCATATGCCAACTCTCCTAAAATTTGGGATTTTGAAAGAAATTTGCGGGTGCGCAAAACACACCTCGCTTGTACGTGTGATAGTGTGAATTTCTAAATATAGAGAAAAGTGATACGGAATGGCAGTTTATATCAAAATAGTAACACTTAAATAGTTTAAAGCAAACAAACAATTAATAGCATGTAAAACAGTTAACAACAAATAAATTAATTAGACAAACACACAAAGCCTATTTAAACTAAGTCAGTTATGGTTAGAACCTAAGTGGTCCCCAGCGGAGTCGCCAAACTGTTATACCCTATTTTAACCGGAGTCAAAATAGTTTACAACATCCCGATAATTCCGGGGTTAATTAAAATTAAGGGAGTCTCCACCTAATTATTATGGTGAATTAGGACACCTAGAGTTTATTAAAGTTATTTTTAAAGTTAACTCCGTTTTAAGGTCTACTAACTTAAGATTCTAGGTAAGGGTTCAATTAATCTAAAGGGGAGGTATTAGGCACCCTTTAAGATTCCATTTATAAATGGTTAACCAACCGGACTTAGAGTCAATTAAAAGGCTAAGTGGGTAACTAAGTTCACTTTGGAGAAAAAGAAATAATTTGTACTCCCTGGATTGATTGAGGTAACAACATTTCAACGAAATGATTCTTGATCCAGAGTTGAAAAAGAAAATGGAAGAGAAGCCTCAGATGTTCAAATCTTTTTTGGCATAAGAAAGTAGTTAATCTTAAAAGAGGACCAAGGCCAGAATGTGATCTAGACTAAAGGCGAGTCTACTATCATCTTTATTATTTGAAACGAATGTTATTCCCAAATGTAAGGCCAAAGTTGGTGGAGTAGATCTACTAATTTTCTAAATTAAATAAGTTGATGAAAACCGAAAACCATATGGCTTGATTCATTCGAAATAGATAAGGTTTTAAGTAGAGGAAGCGATTAAGAACTATAGGACAAATCACGTTTTGACTAAGGTAACTCATAACCGATCAAATAAGTGTTAAAGGAAAGACTACACGATTAAACAAAGTGAAGCTATTAGCAAGTAACTACCAAACACAAATAAAATTTCAATCACACCAGCAAACAAGCAACATTACTGAATAAAATGAGACGAATTAAAGCCCCATTTGGCTCCTGCGAAGGACAAAGTGTTTTAGCGGTTCGCCGTTTGGCTCGCCACTCTCTTCGGTTTCGATTGGACTATGTTTTGAGGGAGCGAAAGACACAAACGAAGATGTAGATGCCGGTTCCTGATTTAGTGACATCCCGGAGTCTTATATTAAGACCCCTTTCAATATCGGCGTCGCTGGGTCCCAAAATTGGGCTCTTCGGCTCCGGTGTTCATGCAAACAAAGAAATGTCATATAAGAGGCAGCACAATATAACAGTAAAACATTAGAGCAACCACCGAAAAACAATCTCTCTTCAAAATAGGTACCAAATGAAGAATCGATCGAGCCAAGTACAGTGAACACTTGCTGGAAATTTCAGCAGCTAAATTAATCAAAAAGCAGTGTTTTCAACCTCAAAATACAATAGTTACTCGGCTCGGAATGAAACTGAATCTAACTCAAATCGTAGCAGAAACTCAGTTAAAAAAAATGCAGTGGTTCATGGCTCAAAAAGTACAACAACAAAGTGGCTAAAATTACAACAGTTTATGACCATAATTAAAGCAGGAAAAATCGCTAAAGTGCAACACTTCACAGCCTGTTCTGGGACATTCTTATAGGGAAATGATATTTCTGATCGTTTATATTCATAGCACAATGTAGTAATAGGAAAGTGTACGATACCAAACATAATGAGAAGAAACCAAAATGCACAGAAACATCTATTGACTCGTGCACAAGACTAGAACTCATCTTTTAGCATATAAACCTCATATAATTTCATCTTTTATACCTGCCGAGACCTTGAAGTGTCCCATTGACTTGTTATTCAATGGAAAGAAACCTCAGCAATCTAAAGTATGCAGTACTAGGTTGTGTAGATGCTCAAAGTCTTTCCTAATCCCTACCTGAGCCTAGGATATCACTGTCTACTTCTTCACAGGTCAAATGACAGCCTCCTAGATCCCTTTATGCTGTTAATACTGGCTAGGACCTTCTCACATCATCAATCTATTATCTTGCCTTGTTTTAAAATCTAGCACAAAGGATTATCAGTATTTTAGAGTTCTAAATTCCTTAACCTTATTTTGGTGGTTCAACTAAGCGAACAGAGGTTACAAACTACATCACACAAATAATATTTATCCTAGATGATCTACAAACAGACACACGAAACCAGCAGCTACGTAATTATAGCTTCAAAGAAATATATCCTTTAAACTACGAAAGAAAAACCAGAGGCTGACTATTCGACTGAAGACGAGAACAGGTTCGAATGAAAACAGGAATGTAGAACTAAACACATATGCATTTGAAGGCTAAACCACATAATCTAACAGCCCATACTAAGTCATTTTTGAACAGATAAAGAGCACTAAAATCGTAAGCGATTCATACTTCACAATTCACGGACCAAAACAAAGTAAAGTACGACGCTTACAAAATCAACTAAGCCATGTTGAACTATAAATAAAATAGAAACGCAGAGTTAAGAAACTAATTGGAGATATTAAGCAGCAACAGAACATATACAGTTTCAAGTCTAACTATGATTTCACCACAACATTGTCGGGCTAAAGAAACTAAACAGGAGATGATATTACCTTTTGTGGTACAGTGAAAGGGGCGTCGAGGCCTCGAATCTACTCTCTCGTATTGACAGATTCGAAACTCGAGTAAAAAATTAAAGTGGTCGTAGTTGAAATTCTTTTGCCGAACAGCAATGAAAGTCAATCGAATCGTCAAAAAACTTAGCCTTTCGTCACAAATCTCATATTTCAACAAAAATGTTTTCTGGTTTAAAAAGTTGAAGAACAGATTTAAAAAAAAAAAAAAGAATTCAAGACTGTGACAGAAAAACTCGCGTATCCCCCAATAAAGGGTTTTTTTTTCGGCTGAGAACTTAGAGATGTATTTATAGGATGATTTAGGGTTTTCTCGGTTCGAAATATTGAGCGGGATTTCAAGATAAGCTAGTCGTTCAAAATCAAATCTCCCTTGTGATTCTTTCAGAGATCGTTGAACATTGTTGGATTTTTGTGTATTTCAGATGTTTGTTCAGCAAAAGCAAAAAGTAGACAAAAGCCATTAAACTCTTTACCCAAAAATGAAAAAGCACTGGTAAAGTAAGATTCAAATTCATAAACGGACAAACATTCATCAAGGGTTTTCAGATTGAAAGGAACAAAGAGAGAGACGAGACCATCTCTTCAACGCTGATTCTCTGTGAAGAAAAACAAAACAATAACACCTTTGCCCGAAATGGGGAGGCAAGGTCTGTAATGGCAAAAGGAATTCGAATCTTAGCCGAAAATGGCGTTTTATGAGGTGGGTCGGGCTGGAGGAATGAGGCGGCGAGAGTTTAGGGATTAGGTTTTGTTTAGGTTAGGACGATGAATGGGTTTTTAAGATAAAGTGAGCCGGGTCATGAATATTCGGATAATGGGCTGGTCTCGACTGGGCTAAGTTGGTCCGAAAGTGTGGGCTGGTGGAGTTGGTGAATTTAAAGTGTGGGCTAGTCATTATCCGAATTTTAGTCCTTTCTTCTAATTAATTAACTCCTAAGTGATATAACTTGTATAATATGTATCATGTGATTAGTGATTAATATGTAAAAAAAGGTAAAGACTTAATTTAACGAGACCAAATCCAAAAATGAAATGATGACGAAACAATGTACTGCTAGTAAAAGTAACAATATTAATAGTAGCGAAAATAAAATATTTAGCTCGTTAATAAATTTATAAGCCCAAATAAATAAATAGGAATAAAGGAGGGACGAAATTAGGTGTCAACACTACAGTACTGTCGAATTTTAGCCACTATAAAAGGGTTAAAAAACCCATTTTTCTCCATCATAAACTTCCAAAAATTTGCAGAAAATTCTGCAAGTAAGAGACTTTTAAATCACATAAAAGGTGAGGATTTTTAGTAAATTTCAAGTTACGGCATATTAATCAAGGTTCGGACAACGTGTAGTCTCGATTATAATTTCATTCTGTGTTGGAGTTGGCTTGAAAACAAAGTAAATATTGAAGATCTTGCTACTCTAGTAAAGATAAGGTATGAATCATTGAATCTCTCTCTTTATTAATGTTGATTTAGGAATATTTACGAGAATAAAAGTTATAGTTTGTTGTATTGATGTTGTTGGCTTATGGATTGAGGTTTGAAGAGAGTTTTGGATGAAAATATACATATTTATTTTGTAGAATATTGAGAATGTTGTTGTTGGTATTGTTTTGGTATTTGGAGGAAGTCGATGATATAGGGGAGATGCTGCCCAAATTTTCGTAACCCAAATTGGTCTTCCATAATTAGTGCTTATAAGTTGATGAAAATATGATGAAAGTATGATTAAAGATATATTTCTCGATATATAGGCTCGGGTGAAGGGCGAGCATCGATGTAAGGAATTCTTTAAGTGGTGGCTTCGCAAATAAGGTATGTAAGGTGTTCGTTTCCTTCTTTCTTTGGCACGAACCCAACTAGAACATGAACATGAGCGTTCCATAACAACTTCACTCCATTCCTATGCTATGTATTTTAGATCTTAATGCCTTAATTATTTGATTGATTCTTACCATATTATCATGTTTATCATCATTAAGCTAATTCCTTGGATTCGATACGAGCTCCATAATTCATTCGGAGGTTATGACCTTATGTCACTCCGAAAGGCCGTTGTTACTTCACTAGCTTATTATGCATGGTATATATGTATGTATGCACTATTTTACTACACCGAGCCGCGCTATAATCGGTGGGGTACGACACCTATTGTGCAACCACTGATCAGTTGGTATTACACACCGAGTCCCGAAAGGGCCGGGTACGTTACACACCGAGTCCCGAAAGGGCTGGGTACGTTATACACCGAGTCCTGAAAAGGCCGGGTACGTTATGATGATAATACTATTTATATATACGTATATGTTTGCATATGATTTTAAACTCATGCATTGTATACTGTACGTTCTCAGATGGCAGGTTACTTCTATTGTCTTTGTATCTCCATTTTACTTATATTATTGATTCCAGCCTTACATACTCAGTACTTTTATCCGTACTGACGTCGCATTGCACGAGACGCTGCATTTCGTACTGCAGGCACTGACAGGGTTACTGAGGAGCGACAGCAGTAGGACTTTCCAACTTCAGCGGTATTAGCAAATGCCACTTCTCTAGACTTGCTATCTTTTGGTATTTTTCTGCTATTGTAATATATGTTCATATGTATACTCTTAGAGGCTCATGGACATAGTGGGATATGTAAATATTATGTATGGCCTTGTCGGCCTTGTTTTGGGTTCTTGATATTTTTCTGATAGCCTTGTCGGCTTTATGATATACGTTATATTGTGGTGACCTTGTCGGTCCGCATATGTACATATGTGTTGAATTATCGGAGATTTCTATGTTGGGCCTTTCCTGCGTGCAAGTATTCTTTGAGTTATGGTATGTGATGTCCAATTAACTGTTAAGTCAGGTGACTTTCGGCCTACGGGTAGGAGCCTGTCATACTCCTCGTTGAGGGTATGACACACATCCTCAGAAATAGCTTATCCCTGGCTCGTTTCTTCTTCTTCCCCACGTTCAAGATCTCCCGAAGATCCACATGGGCCTGGGGTAGAGATCCAAAAGCACCATGCAAGATATCCACAGCATCCCCCATTTTGGTCTGAATGTCCATGTAGCCCTTTATCTCGTCCGGGGTGAAATAACAAGCACCAGCAGTAGCACTGACGACCCGGTCTCCATGAAAGGCCGTGCAAACCCCATTATAGCATTTTTCAATGCCACGATGTCCGCCTCCATACTCTCTAAAGTACCCGAGCCTGTGAAAGACCACTACCGGTGCCATCACCCTCTTGGCCCTCGCTGGTCTCGTCACTATCTGAGTCTGTCCTTCTACTCTTACCCATATCCTCTGACCCCTTCACCTTTAAAGGGTCCAAAGGAATATCACACTCAATATATCGGTCGCTAGGCTTCACAGTCACACCCGCCTTTTGGCATAAGTGGGTAATCAGGGAGGGAAACGTCAAGCTCGGGCTAGCCTTGGGCATAAAACCCCGCCACTCTTGAATCACCTGCATCCCCTCATTCACTGGAACTCCATCTAGAAAGCAAACAACCACCGGGGATGGGGGGATAAGTGACATTAGTAATGTTACTCAAAGGGCGAACCCTTGGAACAACAAGGTTTAGCCAATTCCGAGCCTTTATAGTAAAGTGACAGCTCTTGGTGGCAGATCGAGTAATACCCCAAGTAGTTTTCCTTCTCTTTGACTCCTTCACCAACATTCTCACCAATCAAGGCCCGTTTCTCTTGTGGTCCTTGGCCCTTAATTTACCCTGCAAAGGGTTGGGCAAACCATGAACAACATTGATCGTCTTCGCACCAACCTTTATATTAACCACTCTAATAGTGATCTTAGGGTCCGGAACAGTCCAATAACCAGTAGGGAGCATGGCATAGAACTCCTTAACCCAGTTATAGTTAACATCTCCCGACTCCCTGAATAATGGACCCCAAACTATGTGATGTAAGAGTTGATAAAATTCTAGGGCCAGCTCTTCCACCCAATCTATAACAAAGGCCCACTCATGAAGTAGACCCTTGGTCAGCTGCTCCACGTAGCGTCTCTTGCACGCATTCGAAGCAAACCTAACATAAGGAGGGGGCAGCAAGTGCTTTTTGTTATTGTTGTTGTTGTTGTTGTGGATTTGTCATAACAAAGTGAGATAGTTAGCCTGTAAAGGGAAGATTGAGTTAAAATAATGTGGCACCAAGATTAGATAGTGATAAGACATGCGCTAATTAAGTTAAAACCTGGACTATGTTGGTTTATAGAGTTCTGCCTCTGGTAGCTTCGCTGCGGTTGTAGGATGTCCGCTACGGCAAAGCTGCCATGGCGGCAAAGGAACAACCCCAATGGATGAAGTTCCGCCATGGCGATGCATTTGCCGCTATAGCTGGCTCGTCGTAGCGAGCAGGTGTCCGCTACAGGGGACATCTTCCAGATTTACTCTGTCTGCGACCGCGATGCCTGTACACCGTAGCGCCACCGAGAAAATCCTCGGACCCAAAATTTAGAACCCCAAAAATTTCACCACAATTTCTATATTTTTGGCAAAGATCAAGTATTAGGATAGCATGCATGTCCTTTACAACCTATATCACCATATTTCAACCACAATGAGCACCAAAATTTTGAGCAAAATCATAAAAAATGCACTTCTACCAAACACCCCCACCCCCAACATAAACTACCCCATTTTAAGCATATCTTTAGTAGTAAGTAATGCTAGGACAGTGTGAATGATGAGATAATGCTAATCGAGGGAGTCTGGCAGATTCTATTCGCACACTTCCATGAAAAATTCATTCATGATCATAAATATGCTGATGGAAAAACACCTGCAGTGGTACTTTAACCTTGGTGAGAATACTGGTTTCATCCTCTGTTCAGAATAAGAACAACCAAATATATGACCAAGATGCAATAAAATGTGCTACTCGAAATTATGAATGTAGCAACCCCTAATTCAATGAAAGATTACAAGGTAAAATAAACCTTTACTTTAAGAAGAAGAAGATTACGAGGTAAAGCTACCTTATGAGTGTATAGAATTATATAATCTAATAAAGCGACGTACTATAACTTTTAGTAATTAATGTTAAGTAATAGAAAGCTAGTCGAAATTGTTTGTCAGGAAAAGCTGGTCTGGCACTCAGAATCATGGACACAAAATATCAATTGCCTAAATAATTAGTAGAGAAAATTAACTTGTTTTCTTTTGTTTTCTCAATTAGTGAGCAACAGAAGTTTTCACTACATAAATTTACCCTCTCTCTTCTTTCTGCTCAAGAAGAGAAGCAAAAGCAAATAAGCAAGAATAATTAAGTCAACAATTTATCCTACTCTTTGAAAATAATGACTGAGGTGTTGAAATAATCACACACGAGATCTAAATCTGTTAATTTCTCTGACTATACTTGACTGGATGGAAGAGATTCTCATGGGGTAAGCACAAAATACCCTATCGGGTCCAAAATTAGACAGTATCTAAGCTTCATATCTACTTAAAATTTCTATGGTATAAACAAGATTAGATAGTAAGTGAGCTCATCAACGTGTTAAGTGCTTGACGGACAAAGTAGAAAATACAAACCTACAAAGTCCAAGAAAATCATCCTTCAAAAACATGAGTTATAGAAACACACGAATCCAAATTTTTACATAGACAAATCAGCATAATTGCTCTACTTCAATGCAATTGCAATCTGACAGAAACAGGAAACAAATCAACTTCATTCCAAAATATGCAAAAAAAAAAAAAAAGTAATCCAAAACTTGTAATATGTCGTAATATTAGACAGTTGTTGGAGAGTTCAGTAAGAGAATCATCATCGGTGTTGATATTTTTCCATTCTACTAGCAGAATAAGATTTTTTTCCTTATACAACAAATGATAGGAGAACATACAAAATGCAAATCAAAGACGTTAGAGACTATATCCGAAATATCAGATACATTTTTATTGTTCTTGAAGAAGAGACCAGACTATTTCAGTCAAAAAATTAAAAAGGAAGAAAATCAATCACCTCTACAAGTGCTTCAAATGTTAGAGCTTGTGAAAAATTTCCTCTGTATGACCATAAAGGAAAAGCACAAAGAGTAATAGAAAAAATTAAAACCAAAGCTCACCTGCAACGGGTAAATCCAATCAGAACATGAGAATAAAACTTATGCTAGCATATTGTTACACCCCGCACTTTCAGTGTTACACCTCATACCTCAGAGAAGCATTAGTTAAATTTGAATGTAAGTATGTCGAGATATAGCTAGGTAAAACAAATTTTGGAGTGTGAGGAACGAAGTATTATTAAGTATATTGTTTAAGTAAAGGATGAATTATGATCTTGAAAGTCGTAACCGGGAAGGACAACCTTGGAACCAAAGCACATGACCATTATCGAGTATGATTAGTGATAAATATCATCTATGAAGAGTTTCGGAAGATTTCGGGATCAAGCAAATTGAAAAAAATAAGTTTGATGGAAATTTTGAAAAACTTGGTAGGATTTTGGGCAGATTTTTAGTCAATTTTGGAGGGGTATATCTCCTAGTATATGAGGAGTTTTAAAATATTTCAAAAGCCTAAAATGAAGTTCGTCGAGTCTAGTTTCCAATGTAATAAGCCTCTCATCGATACGACATCAGAGTAGAGAATTATGGACATTACAATTTAGGCTGACAGAGCAAAAATGCATGCTACAGTAACCGACTTGCTACAGTGAACCCGACCCCAAATCTAGAACCTTATAAAAGGGGCAACCCCCCCCCCCCCCCCCCCCCCCTTTTTCACCAAAAATTATATTTTAGGCTCAGCACACGCAAAGGGCAATTATATCATAAATAGTTGAGGGTTTGAAGTGATTTTGTTTAACCAAGGCTCGGGAAGTGCATAGTTATGGTTCTAGTATTGCTTTGCGGTGGATTTTTGCGTGAATTCGAAGTGGATATTGAGGATATTGCTGTCTTAACAAGAATAAGGTATGAATCTCTCCTTATTAATATTACTTTTGGTTTATTCATGAAGATAAAGTCGTTAAATAATCGTATAGCGGGTTGGTTAGTTGTGGAAATTGGCAAACATCGTGAGGGATGTTTTATGATACATAATGGTGTTAGAGATGATGTTATGGATGTTGGTATTGTTATTATTATTTTTTGGTTGTTGAATTATGATTTCGGGCTAGGCATATAAATAGGGGAGATGCTGCCCGAATTTCAACAACTCTAGAAAGATTTATTTGAAAGATTAAGACAAGCGTATAAAGGTGGGTCTAACAATAGTATAAATTTTCTTGAATATAGATTTACGAGCCTGGGAGGACAAACGTTGAGTAGTCAAAGTTAAGGCAACCAAAAAGGTATGTTAAGGCTATTCCTCTTTCTTTTAAAGGCATGATTCTTTTCCTATGAAAGCATACACGACTTCCATAATACCGTATTTTCGAAAATACTAGCAGTTCATGATTCTGAAAATCCTTGTGATGCTAAAGACGAATGTTTTTTTATAAGGACCATGATGAGGATTATGATGATCCCATTTTTGGAGATTCCAAAGTTATGGTTTTAATGTCATTATGAGATTACTGAGCTAGTTTCAAGATTTTGATTATGTTTGTTGATGTTGATCTCATCTTATGATTTTGCTCAAAAGGCATGATTCCTATTTTATGATTTCATATATGTTTCCATAACTCTCTTACTTCCAAAAGTTAGAAGTTCATGATTCTTAAAAACTTCTTATGATACTTAAGATGAGATGTTTTCTATGATGAATATGATGATAATGATCTTAATTCTAGAAATTCCAAAGCTTATGATTTTAATGCTATTATGAGATTATTGAGCCTATTTCATGATTTTCTAGATTTTATTCATTATTGTTGATCTCACCTTATAAACGATGATGATTGATCCGTAATATAATCGGAGGCTACCGACCTTACGTCACTCCGATATAGTTGTGGCTTTTGATTGGGCTCTCATGCATGCTTTATATATATATGTATTTTCTCACACCGCGTCGCGCTGTAGTCGGCCGAGCAGGGCGCATCGATGTGCACATCACTGCAGTGGGAATGTTATGATATTATCCCGGACGTGGGAGGCCCGGACGCACGCTAATGATGATAACACCGAGCTTTAATGGCCGGGCATGATACTATATTTATGACACAAAGCCTTAATGGCCGGGCATGATACTATATATATGACACCTAGTCTTAATGGTCGGGGATGGTACTATATAAATGTATAAAAATATTTTTTTAAAGGGCTAAGCATGCATGACACCGCCTTAGGCATCCAGATGTATAGGTTATCTCTCATATTCCATGTTACCTTTCATATCTATATTATATTGTTATTCATGCCTTACATTATTAGTACTGACGTCCCTTCTTGTGGACGCTGCGCTCATGTCCGCAGGTAGGCAGGGAGACGGATCAGACCCGTAGGTATTCTATCAGCGAATTCTCAGGAGCACTCCACTTACTTTGGAGTTGCAGTCTATTTGATATTTTCCTTATGATCATTTGTATTCTATGTAGAGGCTCGTAGACATGTGTGTACAGTTAGATGTTTTATAGCTCTACCGGTTCATATTATTGTATAATATATTGGTGGCCTTGTCAGACTTATTTTGAGCTTTTGATACTTTACCGTTAGCCTTGCCGGCTTTATGATATACGTTATGTTGTAGCGACCTTGTCGGTCCGCATATGAACATATGTGCTGAATGATCGGATATTCCTATGTTGGGCCTTTTTTGTGTGCATGTGTTCTTTAAGTTATGATTTATAATGTTCAAAGTAACGGATAAGTCAGGTGGTTCCCGGCCTACAGGTCAGAGCCCGTCATACTCCTTGTAGGGGTGTGACACGTATGAAGCAAAATTGAATGTTTATGAACAAAAGCCATCAAGCCTGAAACGGAGAGAGAGCAAAGAAAAAAAAAAGGTTGTAAAGATGGTGGAATCCAGTTGTATACCTAGTGTAGAAGCTTATAACACGTGTCACCAACAAAGGAAATAAAAAGGGTTAAAAATAAAGATCTTCACAAATACATAACACCTCAATGCAGTAGTCGTCGATTTTTTTCTGGTGTTGTCTATGAAGTATTAGTCGATATTGTTGGCAAAATAGTAGTTATCAAGTAAATAAATTTGAATTAAACTTGAATTAGCTTAAATTATCTTATATAAAGTAAACAGAATAAATAGAAGGAAGCAACGATGGCAGTCTCAGTGAAACACAAAAATGTTTGTAACAAAAAAATTAAAGCAAATGGCCTAACTGAAGTAAATATTAACCGAAATCACATAAGCACAGGTCCTTGTGTTCAATAATGGAGTGGTAGTCCGTGGCCGGGTCAATGTTAGCATCATTTTGGACCGTCCAATTTTTGTGCTTAATCGCTCATTCCATGGCATGCTCTTCGCCTATTTCTACAACTTCTTATCTTCTGACATTGTAACATTTTTAGTACAATTAAATTTCATATTATAAGGTTTCAATTGAACCCATTTATCCACCGGCAACTTCCCTGTGAGCTCTTATTGGAGAAATAAAGTTTAGTTCAATATTTCTATGACAAATTTGACAAGAACTTTAAGATTGAGCCATCCATTTGTTGACTCGACATTGAATTTGCTTCCTTTCTGAATAAGTTTTTCTGAACTTTAACACCAACTTTAAAAAAAGACACCTATTGTACTCTTAATAAGTTCATATATCATGTACAAAGAAGCAAAGATAAGTTCACCAAATGGTATTATGCATGTTACACTTTCCAGTGGTTGCTACCGACTTGAAACATGGTCTAAATAGTTTGAAAAGTGATATACCAGATACCACGGCTCAAAAAAAGAGGAATACATGGTTAAACCTTGAAATTGTAGGTCTGCTTGATGGCCTTTTTATTATTCTACTTGATAGCAGTATTGTTCAATGATAACTAACTCAGACAAAAAAACAAACATACGACATTTGAATTTCCTATTACTAATCAGCTGTAAATGCCAACACAAGGAAAGCCATTTTTATGAAAAATAAGCTTTTAAATTCTTACAGCAGCATTAATACTGTGGTCTCAAAGTATAAATTTTGAACAGAATGAGCAACAACTTGGCTCGGTTTGCGCCACTAAAAATCTAATTGTTAAACAAACTTATAGAGGTGTCTTTTCGAAGGGAAAAAGGGACATACAGAGATGTGATCCAGAAACGCAACCTAATCAAAGGGACAAAGGATTAGATATAGAGTGGAAATAATAAAGGAATCAGACATAAAAACAAAAGAAGGTGCTAAAATTAACTAACATGCAAAAAAAATTAGAATCGTATGTGTCTCCCTATGGAAAAATAACTAAGCTAGATAGTCGACAACTATTATGAGCCCGTTTGGATTGGCTTATAAGTTGGCTTATAAGCTGTTTTCAGCTTTTTTGAGTGTTTGGCTGGCCAGCTTAAAGTCATTTTATGCTTAAAATAAGTTCAAAAAAATAATTGGACCCATTTGACTTAGTTTATCTAAAGCAGCTTATAAGCTGAAAACAGCTTATAAGCCAAAAAAAATAAGTTGGACTACCTCAACTTATTTTTTTCAGCTTATAAGCTGCAAACAGCTTTAAGCTGTAAGCCAATCCAAACGGGCTCTATATCTACTCTGTAGTATTCAAGTCTATTCTCCGCTGGTACATAAGTTTCAGCTGACCATAGCAATGTCTGAGCTTCAAATCTTTCAATTGGCTGGCTCTAAAATGAAAGTTTAATTAAATTATTACAACACAGACCTAAAACCTTAAAGTTAAAATCTCAAAATCAAAATTAACACAAATTACCTTAGCAACACTTCCCGGATGCAAAGAAGTAACATAAAAAAACCAATAATACAGAGAAACATAAGAGACCAATAATCAATAGAGGAAGAAGGAGAAGAAAATCAAAGAGCAAAGGAATAATGAAGAAGAAGGAAGTAAAACACAGAGTAAACGGGACACCTATTTTGCATTTGAAAATGGACGGATAGATGTATCTCTTTGAAGCTTATGATTAGTGATTTAACCTTGGTCGTCCATATGACCATTACTACTAGATGGTGTGTGCCCGTGCCCATAGGACATCCATTATTGTTCATATATTTTGTTTAATTATTTTAGAATATAAAGATGAGAGAAACAAACTTAGAACTTTGTTTCTGCTAAAGTAATGATGGACGACATATGGGCTATAAATTGCTTTGGTCAAATCTTGAATCCAAAGTTCAAGCTAAATTTGGAAGCTAAAGCTACTTGACTCTTTTCCACAAAGGAAAACCATAACATTCATCTCAAAGTTAATTCTAACACTAACCAGCCTAGTAGATTATCAAAAGAATTACCAAGGAACTAAAGAAGCATCAGGAGCAGCCAACTTCACAAATTTGAATGCCAACTTCACAAATTTGAGTGCATCTCATCTGAAGCTTGTTCAAGTACCGTGCATCATTTCTTGTCTGCAACATCCACATGTGCTCTATGTCTTCTCAAAAGAACAACTACCGTCAACCAAAAGTCAAATCTATAGGTGTCATTTCCTTTTCCTGTTCTTTTATTTTTTTTGATCTAGAAAGGTGTCATTTCCGCTCTAAAATGTACTCCGTCCGTCCCAAAAAGATTGTCCTCTTTTGACTTGGGATAGAGTTTGAGAAAAAGGAAGACTTTTGAAATGTGTGGTTCAAAACAAGTCTTAGATATTTGCGTGACTGTAAATCATCTCATAAAGTTAAATTGTTTCTAAATATAGAAAGAGGACAATCTTTTTGTGGCAGACTAAAAAGGAAAGGAGGACAATCTTTTTGGAATTACTGGCACTATCTTAACATGGATAAGAAAAGGACCATATTTTAATTTCACCGTCATAATCACAACTCATCTATAAATCTCTGTTTCATGGATTGTCCTGCAATCCCTTGTAAGATAAATGGACCAAAGATGATATACTCTTTGAAGAGGAGAAAAGAAAGGTTCCGAAAATTGTCCTTCGAAGCATATAGATATACTATTTCGAAAGGGATGGAGGGTTTAGTAACTCATCCAAGAAAGCATTCAATATATTTTATCAGCAATTTCTAAAGCATGCCTGCATCCACCAAGTCCTAATACAACAATCGCTAGATCATGAAACATTATACTCAATAGCTTAGTTTATAGAACAGTAACAACAAATGTCAGTCTAAGTTCAGTGGACACATAAATTAATTGCAAATATTGCTATACATTGCCAGTGTAACCATGCTTCTATGAATAGTGAGAAAGTTTTTATTCGATGTATAAATATCAGTGACAAGATATTCTTTATCTAGGAAAGACAATATGGCAGATTGTTCATATTTTTGCTTATCTCCTGGATAAAAAACAAAACTGAGTTTTGTGAGGCATTTTCAAGAGTGAAGTAATAGATGATTGCCGAGGAATTATATGCTTATGAAACTTAGCCCCTGACAAAGAGTTGAATTGGTTTTCTTTCCCATCATGTGTCTACTACCAAACTGTAGATGAAGTAACAGACTCAATTAAAGAAGAGTGTTCACTTTCTTCCACAAAAGAGCACTCAGTTTAGAGAAGAAGTATTTTTTTTTTCCTTTAATTTCTCTTCTATCGCCTAAACCATCACTAATGCTCAAAAGAAAATGTTCTCTTTTTCAATCTCAAAAGCTCTAAAACATAGAAAGCTGGCTTTTTAAAGTTCATCCTAATCTGTTTCTTAACTCTTTTGACTTCAAAATTATAATTAAGTAAGTAGTTACTATTCAGTAACTAGTGAGACAGAAAAATATAACAATCATTGTTACAAAAAAAGGGATACATTTTGGCTTAAAGTACCTTATAATGGTCAAGCAGTCGTGATCTTTTCAGCTTGAGTGGAGGAATAACTAAATCTATTGCCATGGTAGAAGGATTTGGCTCCATATGAACTGTGTGTCACATTTTAAAACCCGAAGCTATGCAATTATTTGGGCAGTGTTGTTGAGTCCATCCAAAATGTAATTACTCGCCTTCATCTCCTTGCATAAAGATGAAGTCTCTAGCTTCTTGATTACTTTAGGCCCAATCCTCAGTTCTTCTACAACTACCAACGCCAGCTAATAGGATTTCAAGAAGGCATATTATAAGTTCGCTCAATGTTTTCAATCCCTCATCCAGCTTTCTTTCCTGTTGCAGCAGAAACTACTAAAATAGCAGGGCAGAAAGGAAACAATCAAAGGACAAAATATGTCGGTAACAATCCAAAGAATAGGCACCAAAAGAAAATGAAATTAAAGAACTTTATTAAAGAATATACGAAATCAGGTAAAAATGAAATAAAAGAACAAATGAAATCAGCTGATTTAAATGCATAGACACGAATAATCTCACAATTATTATAAAGATCTCATAAAACAGAATGCTTTAAATACAAGACCATGTTCCATCCCACTCTATAAACCTTGATGTCAGAGCAAAAAATTTAAATTAGCTCAAAAAGTAATTTTTTGGTTACAAGAGTCTATTAACATGTAGCAGCTTAGATGGGACAACACATCAACTTTTTACCTTGCACATAGAATCTGTAAAGATTTAAGAACCCTTTCACTGGAATATTTCTGCTTAGTTTAGCGGCAAAAAGTAAATCACTTTCTAAAAGCAGCTCGTGCCAGCATGGGCCCAATTACAGTAATCTACAAGGGAAAAACTAAACTAATTCTCTTTCTTGATATCAAAATCAATGGATTTTAAACTTTGTCAAAGTGAACACTTTGGACCTCTACACCCATATGTCGAACCAAATTTCAAATTAGTTAATGCTTTAAATAAAAATGAGCTCAGAATGCACATGGAATTTAATCCACCTAGCATCTGTCTTCCAAATTCTTCATCTGACATCCACGCTTGCTTCTCTATTTCTACAACGTACAATTTCAGGAAAACGCAATGCAAAGGAATAATTACAGAGGGGGGTCTAGCTACAGTCAATTACCTCTCACAACGTGTTGTATTGGATGCTTAAGAAAACCAGGAGCTCCTTGTTCATAAACTACCAATACATCTTCAAAGATGTAGAAACAATTGAATGAGGTTTCCTCAAGCAGCAAATTAAGGAGCAAAGAGTTGTGCAATGTCTTTCTGCTCATTACTAATGCATCTATCAGCTTTAAGGGCGAAATTTTTCCATCCCCTGGGACTTAAATTGCCAGCTTACTATTTGTGGTAGCCGGCTTTCAATTGTAAAACAAAACAAATTGGCATATGCAAGCTGTAAAAATAGCGCTAATGCTTATTGAAAACCTAACCTGTGTATGATAGCGGTCTTTTAGTTCTTTCCATTCGTGGATCAGGATATTCTGAAAATTCATACAGCTTATCCCTTTCGTTGAGCTTTCTAGTTCCATTTCCTCTCGAGACTCCAATTAAACAACTATTCTTCTCTATACCAGCGAGCTTAAAGAATGGTAGCTCTAATATCTATCCTACAATGAAAGAGCAAAAAGGATTAGGGAAGTATGCAGAAAGAATGAGGCAGAGAGAAAGAAGATTTAATCAGGTAACGGCTACCTGTAAAAGGAAGAAAATAATCTTACAATTACTATCAACAACAGTTATATGATGGAAAAGTTTGAGTACGATCATTCTAGGATGAAGTCAACTTTCAGTTATTTCCACTGCATCTTTTTGTTCAAAATAAAGCTTACTCAAAGTTTGTGTGTTTAATTGGATAGCATGTACTCCTTAGTGCTTGAGATTTAAGAAATATTTGCAGACTCTTCAAAGATAAATGGATGAGGTGCTAAAATAATCACACAACAATTTACATACATATGATCGAAATCCATTATATCCTATGAATTTAATGAATACACTTGAGTGTTAGTCTAACATGTTAACCAATACTATGGCTGGCCATCTGCCTGCTGAGCTTCATATCTTAGAATTTCTATGATATAAACACGACTAGACAGTAAATGAGCTTACCAACAGAGTTAAGTGTTTGACGAATCAAGTAGAAAGGCATACCTGCAAAGTCCAAAAAGAAACAACCTTCAAAACATGAGTTATAGAAACACACGAATCCATAAAATATAGAACAATCAACATGATAGCTCTAGTTCGGTGTAATCCAATCAATTCACAGAAAGATGAAAGAAATTATCTCCTCAACTTTATTCCAAGATAAGAAAAATCCAAACTTCTCACAATCCGTAACATTAGACAACTTGTAGAGTTCGGTTAAAGAAAGAGGCATTGTATCTCTTCGCATAATGGCTTCTACCAGTCAAAACCAATCATTTAGGCTACATGGACTTTCATTACCATGAACTCATACCAAAAAAAAAAAAAAAAATCCTACCTGAACCTATGTGAATCCTCTTTTTGTTTGATTAATTGTCAAGTAATGCCATAAATCACTACATTATCTGGAAGAGATATACTGACAGCATTTCCATTGTTAGATAAACTTCTAACAACCAAAAGTTCCTCAAGACGTGGCTTTGATTAAAGACAACAAATTCGAGAGATAATTGATCCGACTTTTGCCAAAAGAGTACTCGTTTCTTCCAGCCTTAAAATTCTATGTTTAATATATTTGATTCTTTACTTAACCAGTTTTATATAGTGCCAGTGGCTTTGCTGATCATTTAACAAACATCCACTCACACCAACCTAAGTTTCATATACTTCCAAACATTTTAAATCAAGAAGCTGAACAAAAGGAGCGGAACACAAGCATACCAGCACTACAAATGCTAAGAAATCGAGAATCGAAGTCATATCAAAAATGAAGAATAGCTAAAAATTGATGATCTTCTATACAACTCTGCAAGTTTTGCATGTTAATAATTGGATCAAAGATAGAATAATTGCATAGTTGATGTGAAAAAAAGGATTGCACAGAATGTACAAATACGATTATAGTCCTCTCGCTCCCTCCCTCTAAAATGAATAGCTCAGTTAGTTTAAATTCCATTAAAATTACTAATCAACACCTGTAGAGTAGCTAGTCTCAGCCTATCGCATTACAACAGGAATATAAATGTAAAGGGTAGAGACAAACGGCAGAAGCAAGAGGATTGAAACAACGGGCCTATAGTAACTTTCAAAAAAGCAGTAGATTCAATTTTTCTCCTTCACTGTAACTTTCAAAAAAGCAGTACATTCAAATTTAGCATGCTGAAAAATACTCCTGCAATGATATCATGTGAAAACCACAAATATTCCACATAGTTGTATAGAATAACTGCTAGAATGGACTGCAACATGAGATATCAATACTTAGGTTGCTCCCCCAACTTACATTAAACATGTTGCTTCAAAGAAAGAAGGAAAGTAAAATATGCCCACTAACTCCTGAGGATGTTCGCCTTATGCTTAGAGCACTTGATTTTGGTAATAATGTTCATATTTATATAACATCAGGGGAAATCTTTGGGTTAAGAAGATGTTGGTGTAACACCTCGTACTTTTAACGTAAGCTTTAACCATGATGCCAGACTTGGAAAATCAGATAAAGAATGTGCGAATTGAAATTTTCCTGTTCAGTTGTGAGATAGTGGTTTACGCCCATGAACAGTTGGACGTATTTCAATTTACGGGCCGTAAACCAAGTCGTAAACTGGTACCAAGGATTTCTGAGCATTCTGGATTTGGCAGTTGAATGTCATATGGTTAAATACGGACCGTATTTCACTATACGGCCCGTATTTCAAATCGTAAACTGAAACCAAGAATTTCTGAACATTCTGGAATTTGGCATTTTGATGTCACATGGTTAAATACGGACCGTATTTCAGTTTACGTCCCGTATTTCAAAACGTATTTGGAATTTGGGAAAACTTCCTTGATGAAAGTTGTAGAGCTTTGAAATACCTTTCCAACGGTATATTATGGGCGTCAAAAGGACATCTGTGCAAAGAGTTATGACCATTTTACTGAAGAGACGCAGTGCAGTCCATATTGCAAAATACGACCCGTATTGCAGTTTATGACACGTAAACTGAAAATACGGCCAGCACAGTACTGGACGTAAACTGCATTTTCCCAGGACAGTATATATTCGTCCATACCAGTTCAAATCATTATTTTTCATTCCTTCAAGCCCTAGAACGACTTCCTACCCTCTCTCATCATCAAGAACACCAAGGTAAGCCTACTCTAATTATTCCAACTCAATTCTAACATCTATCCTTGTAATCTAAACAAGAAATTATCATTCTAAAACTAGGGTTTTCAAGAAAACCCATCTCAAGGTTCAAGAATTCAAGATTTTGGAAATCTTCTTCAAAGCTCAAGTCTTTAATTCAAGTTTTGGAGCAATTAAGGTATGTAGAACTTCCATCCACATGTGGGAATCTCTACGTTCTTCCCCATGCTCCGTTTCTTGATACCCATGAAGGTCAAACCCTAGGGCATTAAACCCAACATATTGGTAGCCCGTATTTATGTATTTATGTACCTGAATTTTGTATCTATATTCGTTATTGTATTCCTAATTTTTCATTACGGTTATTAGGAACCCTAGCTTAATCCATGAATCATGAATTCTTTCTCATGTGTTCTCATTATGTTTATATGAAACCTTATGATTTTATGTAGCAAGTTACAAGCATGTTTTCAAGTCAATTATATATATATAATTATGAACTATTGTTATTACTCATGAATCAAGAACATGTTTGCAAGACTATGACAAGTTATCTCATGAAACCATATTACAAGATATTTCATGAAACCAAGTTACAAGTTATTTCGTGAAATCATGATTACAAGTTATTTCACGAAAATCATGGGCTTCTTAGCCAACTATATTATGTTCATGTTTTGGGAATTGCTTAGTTAACCGAGAAGGCTCAGATAGCCTGAAACTACGTAGCCACTGTAGGATAAGGGTTGTCAGCAAGGAGGCAACACCTTCATTATGCAGTTTGGATCCTTACATGCTTATTATTACTTAAATCTCATATCCCTGGCAAGGTTGTGAGTGTTCTTCTGGTAGGATGCAAGTACCAGACCATGTTGTCGGTTATACTATAGCATTCCCCACGTTACAAGTAATGTTACATACAAGTATTTCCATTGATTACTGTTTTAAGACTTCACTCACGTTTCATGCTCATGTTCAAGTTACATTCAGTTTCAGTTCATATCCTATATCTATGTTGTGCCATGTTCTTCATTTCAGCAGGTTTTACATACTAGTACTATTCACCATGTACTAACGTCCCTTTTTCCCGGGGCCTGCACTTCACGGTGCAGATACCGGTTCTCAGGAGCATACATCTGCGCAGTAGGATCACTTCAGATATCAGCTTATTGGTGAGCCCCACTTCTCTCGGGGTTCAACATGGAGTCTGCATTAGTATTCAGTTTATGGTAGTCCAGGGCCATGTCCTGGTAGTTAGTATTCAGACATGTTTTAGAGGTTTCATAGACATATGTTAGTTCACAGAGTCAGTTATGCTTTTATGTTTGCAAACTATTGTGTTTCCATGATATTTCATGCTATGAGATAAATTTCAAGACTTTATTTCGCAAATTACATTTTCATGATTTATTTAAATTGCATCATATAGATTATATTGTTTTGATGCCCATGTTGACAAGCAAGCCATGAGGTTCGCTCGGACACATGCAAGCAAGGCCCGAGTGCCGTGTTACGCCCAGGCCATAGTTCGGGGCGTGACAAAGCTTGGTATCAGAGCCTAGGTTCAAGTGTCTTTAGAGAGTCTATGAAACCGTGTCCAGTGGGGTCACTTTTATATGTGTGAGGGCCCCACACATATAAACAGTTGACCACCAAGACATTCAGGATTGTCTCAATTCTTTCATATTCTAGATCGTGCAGTTAGAGCAGTACTTTTAGGATATCTTTCTAATTCGTGCGTGTACGTATTTTCAGAAAATGCCTGCGAAAAGGAAGTACACCAAAAAGGCTACAGCCACCAGTCAAGGGGCTACTGCGGAAGCAACTCGGGAAGAGACTGTTCCGACTCAGACAGCAGCCCCAACCGCTCCTACAGTAACACCTCCTATTGATTCGGATGGGGATGTTAGGAATGCTACCAACATGCTCACACAATTGGTAGCAGCTCAGGCTCAACGTTAGGAGTCCGGGTCAAGCTCAAGTGGTAATGGAGAGTCTTCTAACACTAAGGACTTTCTCAGGATGAATCCCCAGTCTTTACGGGGACAAAGAAAGATGAAGACCCTCAGGACTACATCGATGCTCTTTAGAAAATCTTCAGGATTATGACAGTTACGGAGACCGAAGCAGCTACTTTTAGAGCTCATCAGCTGCAGAGCATTGCTAACACCTGGTATGAAGGAATTATCCCGAGGTGAGGATGCACCCGATGCTACATGGGATGAATTCACAAGTGCCTTCCTGGACCACTTCATGCCAATAGAAGTCAGAGAAGCTAAGGCTGAGCAATTCCTGAAGCTTAAACAGAATGGTAGGTCAGTTCAGGACTACTACTTAGAATTTATCAGTCTGGCTAAGCATGCTTCATATATGGTACCGGATATGAGGGCAAGAGTGAGGAGGTTTGTTGGAGGTCTTGATCCCTATTTGTACGATGGGGCTAATATTGCCGCACAGAATGGGGGAATGACTATCTCCAAGATGGTTGCTTTCGTACAGGGGAATGAGACAAGGCTGAAGGAGGAGGAAGCCTTGCAAAAAGAGAAAGACAAGGAGTTCAACAAGAGGGCCAAGTCTACCGGACAGTTCAGCAGTAATGAAAACAGAAAGTTCTTTAAGAACAGGTCAGCCGGACCTCCTCCGTCCACGGCAAGTGCTCCAGTTTCCAAGTTCAGGAAAGATAACCGTCAACAGAATTTCAGGTGGTCAGGCTCCTAGTCTCAGGCCAGTGTGACTCAGAGTAACTTCGCCAATCCGATTTGTGCTAAGTGTGGGAAGAGGCATCTTGCGGAGTGCCGCTCTGGATCAAATATTTGCTATGGTTGTGGCCAGCCGGGCCATGTTCAGCGAAATTGCCCTTCAGTCAGACAGGGCACAGGAGGTAATCGGACTCAGTCAGTAAATTCATTAGTTCCTCATAATAACCAGACTCAGGCAGGACGTGTACCAGCTAGATCCGGCAACACAAGCGGTGGCCCAAACCGTTTGTATGCTTTGACCGGGCGCCAAAATATCGATAACCTTACAGATGTTGTCACAGGTATACTCACCGTTTTCAGTTTCGATGTTTATGCTCTCATGGACCCTGGATCCACCCTATCCTATGTCACCCCTTATGTTGCTAGGAAATTTGGTATTGAACCTGAAAAGCTAAAAGAACCTTTTGAAGTGTCAACTCCAATTGGTGAGTCAGTCATAGCCCGACGTGTCTTTAAGGGCTGTCCAATCACAGTCTATCACCATGTTGTTCCAGCTGACCTATGTGAGTTAGAAATGGTAGATTTTGATGTAATCATGGGCATGGACTGGTTATATTCATGTTATGCGTCAGTTGATTGTAGAACCAAAACTGTGAATTTCAAGTTTCCTAATGAGCCAGTCTTAGAGTGGAAGGGTGATTCTGTGAGTCCTAAGGGTAGGTTTATTTCTTACCTCAATGCAAGAAAGATAGTGTCTAAGGGTTATATCTATCATCTCGTTCGGGTTAGGGATTCATCTTCCCAGACCCCAACTTTTCAGTCAGTCTCTGTTGTTAATGAGTTCCCAGAAGTCTTTCCCGAGGATCTTCCCGGAATCCCTCCTGATAGGGAAATTGATTTCGCAATTGACCTACTCCCAGGTACGAAACCTATATCTATTCCACCTTATAGGATGGCTCCAGCTGAATTACGCGAGCTTAAGGCTCAGCTCAAAGATCTTTTAGACAAGGGTTTTATCCGACCCAGTGTCTCTCCATGGGGTGCCCCAGTCCTTTTCGTTCACAAGAAGGATGGTTCTTTGCGCATGTGCGTTGACTATCGCCAGCTCAATAAAGTCACGGTCAAGAACAAATACCCTCTTCCACGAATAGATGACTTATTTGATCAGCTTCAGGGTGCCCAATGTTACTCCAAAATAGATCTCCGATCAGGTTACCATCAGCTTAAGGTTAGGGGACAATATATTCCTAAAATAGCCTTTAGAACCAGATATGGTCATTTTGAATTCTGCGTCATGTCCTTCGGTTTGACCGATGCCCCAGCAGCATTTATGGACCTCATGAATAGAGTCTTCAAGTCATACCTCGACCTCTTTGTCATTGTCTTCATAGATGATATCCTCATTTACTCCCGTAGTGAGGCCGAGCACGCAGCACACCTTCGTATAGTTCTTCAGATTCTTAAGGACCGCAAGTTGTATGCAAAATTCTCTAAGTGTGAATTTTGGCTCAAATTAGTAGCCTTCTTAGGTCATGTGATTTCTGGTGAGGGTGTTCAGGTTGACTCTCAGAAGATTGAGGCCGTTAAGAATTGGCCCAGACCCGCATCAGTTTCAGATATCCGCAGTTTCTTGGGTCTAGCAGGCTATTACCGACGTTTCGTAGAGGGGTTTTCATCTATTTCAGCACCATTGACCAAGCTGATGAAGAAGGAAGTTAAGTTCTAATGGCCAGATGCTTGTGAGCGAAGCTTTGAAGAGCTAAAGAAGAGATTGACTTCTGCTCCAGTTTTGACTTTACCAGAGGGAACTGAAGGGTTCGTGGTTTATTGTGATGCTTCGGGAGTTGGTCTCGGATGTGTCTTAATGCAGCATGGTAAGGTTGTAGCCTATGCATCTCGTCAGCTCAAGGTTCACGAAAAGAATTATCCGACTCATGACCTAGAGTTGGCAGCTGTAGTTTTTGCACTTAAGATATGGCGTCATTATTTGTATGGAGTGCATGTTGATATTTTCACAGATCATAAAAGCCTGCAGTATATCTTCAAGCAAAGAGAGCTAAATCTTAGGCAGAGGAGATGGCTCGAATTGCTTAAGGATTATGATGTGGATATTCTCTATCATCCGGGGAAAGCGAATATTGTAGCCGATGCTCTTAGTCGGCGCTCCATGGGGAGCTTAGCCCACATTGATGCAGATAAGAGAATTATGACCAAGGAAGTTCACCGTTTGGCTAGTCTTGGAGTTCGACTTTTAGACTCCGAGGATGGCGGCGTAGTTGTTCAGAATAGAGCCCTTTCCTCCTTAGTGGTTGAAGCCAAAGAGAAACAGTTTAGTGATCCCTACTTGTTGCAGCTGAGAGAAGGAATTCACAAGCATAAGACGACGGCTTTTGAACAAGGGGGAGATGATGGTACCTTGAGGTACCGAGGCAGATTATGTGTTCCAGATATAGATGGGCTCAGAGAGCGAATCATGTCAGAAACTCACAACTCCAGGTATTCCATTCACCCAGGTTCCACTAAGATGTACCATGATCTTAAGGAGATTTACTGGTGGAACGATATGAAGAAGAATGTGGCGAATTTTGTAGCTAAGTGTCCGAATTGTCAGCAAGTGAAAGCCGAACACCAGAGACCTGGTGGCTTGGCTCAGAATATTGATATTCCTGTCTAGAAATGGGAAATGATCAATATGGACTTTGTATCAGGTTTACCTCGTTCAGCTATGAGACATGACTCTATTTGGGTGATCGTTGACAGGCTTACTAAGTCGGCACACTTTTTGCCAGTCAAGACCACAGATTCAGCAGAAGATTATGCCAAGCTGTATGTTAATGAGATTGTCAAATTGCATGGGACACCAGTGTCCATTATTTCAGATCGTGGTGCTCAGTTTACAGCGAACTTCTGGAAATCTTTTCAGAAAGGATTGGGTACCAAGGTGAACCTTAGCACAACTTTTCATCCGCAGACCGATGGCCAGGCAGAGCGTACTATTCAGACTCTGGAGGACATGTTGAGAGCATGCGTCTTGGATTTCAAAGGTAATTGGGATGATCACTTGCCTCTTATCGAGTTTTCCTATAATAACAGTTATCATGCTAGCATTGGGATGACACCGTTTGAAGCTCTGTATGGGCGAAGGTGTAGATCACCAATTGGTTGGTTCGAAGTTGGTGAAGCAGAGTTGTTAGGACCAGATTTGGTTTATCAGGCTATGGAGAAAGTCAAGTTAATACAGGAGCGTTTGAAAACGGCTCAGAGTCGCCAGAAGTCTTATACAGATGTGAGGCGAAGGGACTTAGAATTTTCAGTTGATGATTGGGTGTTCCTTAAAGTCTCATCTATGAAGGGTGTTATGAGATTTGGCAATAAAGGGAAGCTCAGTCCCAGATATATTGGACCTTACAGAATTCTACGAAAGGTCAGTCTAGTAGCTTATGAACTTGAGTTGCCACAAGATTTGGCTGCCGTACATCCCGTGTTTCATGTGTCCATGTTGAGGAAGTGTGTAGGAGACCCGTCGCTGGTTGTTCCTGCTAATACTATAACAGTTAAGGATGGGTTGACTTATGAGGAGATCCCCGTAGCCATTCTTGACCGTCAGGTTCACAAGTTGAGGACTAAGGAAGTAGCCTCAGTGAAAGTCTTGTGGAGGAGCCATAAGGTTGAGGAAGCTACATGGGAAGCCGAGGAGGATATGAATGTCACGACCCAACCCCGTAGGCCGCGACTAGTGTCCGTGCTGGACACCCAAACGTACCCAATAACCCAAACCAACATATTATCAAAATATATTAATATAAAGGTTAGTTGGCGCTACTAAATATCACAGATGAACAGATTTTGCACGTAGAGGCCGATAAGGCCATCACCGATCATAACAACCCAAAACATATACAGAACCCACACAAGTATGTCTACAGACCTCTACAGAACATAACAGAATCATAAGATGGGACAGGGCCCCGTCGTACCCCTGAATAGCGTACATATATACAATAGCAGAAGATTGTACCAAAATATAGGCTCCGGATAAAGGAGCGCTCCAAAATAGCAGAATAAGATCCTAAGCGGACGGATCAGCAAACCTGTCGTCGGTACCTGCGCGGCATGAAAACGCAGCCCCCGAAGAAAGGGGGTCAGTACGAAATATGTACTGAATATGCAAAGCCTGAATTACAGAAACAAAATCATAACTGGTACAGAACGTACAGAAAGTAAATAGAAAACCCAAAGTATCAGATACATATTTTCAAAACATGCAGAGTGTGTACAGAAACATATGTCACATCAAATCCGGCCCCTGCCAAGGGACTCGGCAGACAGAACGTGGCCACCCTCCCGACGCTGGTGCCACAACACAGAAGAAACAGAACAGGGGCATAACCCTGTAACATAATATGTCATATCAGATGGTCATAGCAAATCATATCAGAACAAGCGTACATGGCACAGCATACTCCACAAACCCATGTACGCGTATACCTGCCCCCTCACATCGAGGCACGGCGAACAATGCAAATGATCACGCTTGACAACATATCCTGGCCCGGGCTCAGTGGGGGAAACATTGAGGCATCCACGAACGGAGTAGTGAGAAACTAAATGCACTAAAAATACCATATATATATTTCCAGAGACTCAATGAGGCATATCGAATGTCAAATCAAATCAATGAAATCGGACGGAAACATAGTAAGTAAATTTAGATGTCATAACGGGTTACGGAGGCATAATCTATCCGAGATCGTTTTCAAGATTCAAAACAATTTATAAGACTTAATGAAATATTTAAAATAGTTTTTATTTAGTAGATAAAGGAGTAGTTAGAGTATCTCTAACGAAAACGCTCGAAGACAAGTCATAGACACATAAAGGGTAAAATTGGAAATAGTGGGCCCACCTCGGGACAAACGAAGCGGTGGGCTCAAATTACGTATTTTAAGCTTATAAAGTCACCTACGGAGGTTCTAGGGGCATTCCAAAATTTTCTAGACAATTTGCGGAAGTTTGCACAATTCTTTCAATAAAGCATACTTATAGGGTTCAATTCAATTGAATGAAAAAGGGGTATTTTCAAATGCAGATTCCGATGAGCAGAATACTTTCCGAGGCTCAAATCCGATCCTAGTACACCTAGGACATGCCAAAAGAAGAATCGGGATAGCCTTACATACCTTATATGCTCTTTACGCCTTTCCAAATTCAATTCCCGTTTCGCCCAAAATCTGCAATTGGTCACATTTACCAATTCTCAATTTCCAATCTTTAAGTATTCAATCTTTATTCATAATTGCCTACAGAAATTTGGGCAGCATCTCCCCTATACATATAGCATCCCCGAGAATTTAACTCGGCCAAAACAATCAACAACAACAACAATCACTATAAACACAATATAACTTAACTTGCCATCTTTCCAACATAATGTCATAACCTTCATTTCAACTTCAATTTCCAAACCAATCTCAATGGTTTCACATTCATCATTAATCTAGATCATCACAATATAATTTAGAAGCATTTCATATCATTTCCACAAAAATATTCATAAGGTATACAAAATATACAAACTTTCCACCAAAGTCATAATTCACCCAAAGCTTCTAATCTTTAGCATACTTATTCATAACATGTTTCCGTCTTCCAAGTTCATCAACAATAATCATGATTTGCACCTTAACAACTTCATTTCCATAATATCATAAAATCATTCTAAAATGACATAACCTTCTACATTCCATTTCAATGCCAACTTAAACCATTTAACCTTCATTGCCTTATAAGGATCTCAACAACACAACTAACATATTAAACAAAATTAATTCATTTCCATTTCAACTTCACAATATCAAGCTAATATCACCATTCTCATATTCATTCACTAACTCAAGGTTATTCAAACATAATTCAATAACACTCCAATCAATACCCAAGGATTTAAACAATTCCATCAATTCCACCCAACATTCCTACATATGCAACAAAACCATCACAACACATTTTCTACTTACAAATTCATATCCAACAACAATAATCCACACTTTATTAACTTCCTTTCCATAATGTCATAAAATCACATTAAAATGACATAATTTCCTACAACCAATTTCCATGCTAATATGGACTAGCATCCTTCTAAATTCACCAACCAACATAACAATTCACATATAGCTATTTCATAATTTTTATTTCCGTAATGAAGTCGAAATTAATACTAACAACATCAATAGCAACATCCTCCACATTCTACAAGTTAACTACATTTATTTTCATCCAAAATTCTCTTCAAATCTCATTCCATAATTCACAATACCAACTGACGAATTTATATCGCTATTTTTCCCGTTCTAATCCGTTAAAACTTTAAATAAACTTGTTAGCAATGAAAAAGAACCTACATATTACCTTAAGTAGGCAGCCACCACGTCATCACTCTCCTCTTTGGTTGATTTTTAGCTCAAATTGAAGACAACGTAGCGTACAACACTTTTCCCTTCATGGGCTTCGGGATTCGGGGCTCGGATTTTGGTCAAAATTATATTTTTTTTTTCTCTCCAAAGCTCCTCTCTCTCTTTCCAGAATTTTCTGGTTGTTCCTGGTGTTAAAATGATGAAGAAGGCCGAAATTGGCACTTATAAGGACATGGGTAATGGGCCTAACCCGGTTGGGCTCGGATTGGGCCTAGCCCACTGACCTTTCTGCCTTAAAACGTCCATATCTCCTTGTACCGACGTCACCTGGGAACCCACGACCTATGGATGGAAAGCTAATTCAATTATCTACAACTTCTATTTCTTGGTACTTTTCCAAATTCCAAACTTATAATATCGTTTTTTCCCCCCAAAGTCAGGTTACCCGAAAACGTTTTCTTAAAAATATTCGTTTGGAGGACTTCCACTTTGATTTGGCCCAAGGGTCCTTCTTGAGTTGTGTTTAACTTCACATATGTGATTCATATAATTTGTCACATGTCCCAAAAAAAATCTTGACGTGTGGGCCCCACCTCAACTTACAATTAATCCGACGTTCAAAAATACGGGATGTAACAATGAAATCCAAGTACCAATTTTTGTTTGAACAGCAAGCAGAGAACCTTCAAGGTAACTTTCCGTAGCCCATGTCATGTTATGTCTCATGTCATGTATCCAGTGCTCATGTTTCCTGTCTCATGCCAGAAGTATCTATGTTTTCAAGTAATCACATCATTTCATGTCTCATGTTTCAAGTCATGTTTTCTTTACGTTTATGTATTCAAGCCATGCTCAGCCATATTCTTAACCATGACCCATCATTCGAGGACGAATGATCCTAAGAGGGGATATTGTAACACCTCGTACTTTTAACGTAAGCTTTAACCATGATGCTAGACTTGAAAAATCAGATAAAGAATGTGGGAATTGAAATTTTCCTGTTCAGTTGTGAGATAGTGGTTTACGCCCATGAACAGTGGACGTATTTCAATTTACGGGCCGTAAACCAAATCGTAAACTGGTACCAAGGATTTCTGAGCATTCTGGAATTTGGCAGTTGAATGTCATATGGTTAAATACGGATCGTATTTCACTATACGGCCCGTATTTCAAATCGTAAACTGAAACCAAGAATTTCTGAACATTTTGGAATTTGGCATTTTGATGTCATATGGTTAAATACGGAACGTATTTCAGTTTACAGCCCGAATTTCAAAACGTATTTGGAATTTGGGAAAACGTCCTTGACGAAAGATGTAGATCTTTAAAATACCTTTCCAACGGTATATTATGGGCGTCAAAAGGACATCAGTGCAAAGAGTTATGGCCATTTTATTGAAGAGACGCAGTGCAGTCCATATTGCAAAATACGACCCGTATTGCAGTTTACGACCCGTAAACTGAAAATACGGCCAGCACAGTACTGGACGTAAACTGCATTTTCCCAGGACAGTATATATTCGTCCATACCAGTTCAAATCATTATTTTTCATTCCTTCAAGCCCTATAATGACTTCCTACCCTCTCCCATCATCAAGAACACCAAGGTAAGCCTACTCTAATTATTCCAACTCAATTCTAACACCTATCCTTGTAATCTAAACAAGAAATTATCATTCTAAAACTAGGGTTTTCAAGAAAACCCATCTCAAGGTTCAAGAATTCAAGATTTTGGAAATCTTCTTCAAAGCTCAAGTCTTTAATTCAAGTTTTGGAGCAATTAAGGTATGTAGAACTTCCATCCACATGTGGGAATCTCTACGTTCTTCCCCATGCTCCGTTTCTTGATACCCATGAAGGTCAAACCCTAGGGCATTAAACCCAACATATTGGTAGCCCGTATTTATGTATTTATGTACCTGAATTTTGTATCTATATTCGTTATTGTATTCCTAATTTTCCATTACGGTTATTAGGAACCCTAGCTTAATCCATGAATCATGAATTCTTCCTCATGTGTTCTCATTATGTTTATATGAAACCTTATGATTTTATGTAGCAAGTTACAAGCATGTTTTCAAGTCAATTATATATATATAATTATGAACTATTGTTATTACTCATGAATCAAGAACATGTTTGCAAGACTATGACAAGTTATCTCATGAAACCATATTACAAGATATTTCATGAAACCAAGTTACAAGTTATTTCGTGAAATCATGATTACAAGTTATTTCACGAAAATCATGGGCTTCTTAGGCAACTATATTATGTTCATGTTTTGGGAATTGCTTAGTTAACCGAGAAGGCTCAGATAGCCTGAAACTACGTAGCCACCGTAGGATAAGGGTTGTCAGCAAGGAGGCAACACCTTCATTATGCAGTTTGGATCCTTACATGCTTATTATTACTTAAATCTCATATCCCTGGCAAGGTTGTGAGTGTTCTTCTGGTAGGACGCAAGTACCAGACCATGTTGTCGGTTATACTATAGCATTCCCCACGTTACAAGTAATTTTACATACAAGTATTTCCATTGATTACTGTTTTAAGACTTCACTCACGTTTCATGCTCATGTTCAAGTTACATTCAGTTTCAGTTCATATCTTATATCTATGTTGTGCCATGTTCTTCATTTCAGCAGGTTTTACATACTAGTACTATTCACCATGTACTAACGTCCCTTTTGCCCGGGGCCTGCACTTCACGGTGCAGATACCGGTTCTCAGGAGCATACATCTGCGCAGTAGGATCACTTCAGATATCAGCTTATTGGTGAGCCTCACTTCTCTCGGGGTTCAACATGGAGTCTGCATTAGTATTCAGTTTATGGTAGTCCAGGGCCATGTCCTGGTAGTTAGTATTCAGACATGTTTTAGAGGTTTCATAGACATATGTTAGTTCACAGAGTCAGTTATGCTTTTATGTTTGCAAACTATTGTGTTTCCATGATATTTCATGCTATGAGATAAATTTCAAGACTTTATTCCGCAAATTACATTTTCATGATTTATTTAAATTGCATCATATAGATTATATTGTTTTGATGCCCATGTTGACAAGCAAGCCATGAGGTTCGCTCGGACACATGCAAGCAAGGCCCGAGTGTCGTGTTACGCCCAGACCATGGTTCGGGGCGTGACAGTTGGCTCCTCTCAAGGCTGGCTTTCCAAATTTTGGTGCCAAAGAGACACTTGCCAGCAAGGATGAACTGGCACCACTGTCTTTCTTTTCTTCAAAAATGGCTGCTTTAGATTTCATTGTAATTGTGATTAGATAAATGTTTCTTTTATCAAATAACAGTGGCAATAAGGCAAGAATGAAATTCCGGATGAAGGTATTCCCTAGCTGTTAAAATGTATCAAATAGGTTTTATGGGAAAAGTTTGCTCCGCATGTGCAAACATATCATATAGGTTTTATGGGAGACCTGTTGACACCCAATTTTGTCCCTATTTTATTTAATTTTATTTACTCGGGCTTCTAAATTTACTGACGAGCTAAACACTTTATTTTCACTATTTTTTATTTTATTACTACTACTATTAATATCGTTACTTTTATTTTCAACATTACGAGCATTACTTTATCACAAATCATTTTCGGGTTTGGACTCGTTAAATTAATTACAAGACAACACTTTGCAAAATCTTTATTTTAACTATCTAATAAAAGTGAGTTTTGTCGTCTTAAGTTCAAATATGTCATTTCAGTGTTTTGCACTTTGCTTCTTCGGTCGTTTCCATGCTTTCTAGAAGTCTAGCATATCCATATCTACATTCGTTGAATCTTCCAGAGCATCCCCTCTCTGTCTCCTTTGCTTCTCTTTCTAGTCTCGCGCTTTTGGTTTTTCCTACTAATTTCATTACTTTGACATCTTTGTGTGCTTTAAGGAAGATTTCGGCTTGTTAATGTGTTCTGAATGTTTCTTTGCTTCACTACATTATCAATGAATTCCAAATTTCAAGTTTCTGGTATGGTACTAAATTTGGTAGCTAGTGGCGTTGCTAATGTTAAGCTTTGGTGCCTTTATGAAACTCGTCAGAAGAGGTTGAATAAGTCTGTAAAGAGGTAATGTGATGCCGCCTAACTGATTATCTTGCCTGACATATATACCAAAAATCGCACAAAAAATACGTTAGGGTAAGGGCGTGACAGTTTAACCTGGTTATTATCACTAAATTCAAATATAATTGCCTATAGTTGTTTCAACTATGTGTAGTCTGTTGCCTTTGTATCATAGTTGTTCTAGCTACTCTTTGGCTCCCCAAGATAGAAAAGGTAAGGTCACATTTTTAACTGCAGTTTAATTCCGATTTTATGTAGTGGATTATAATAAACTGCGATTTTTTACTTTCTCAAAAAAATAAAACTGTGATTGTTCATGAACAAGTCAAGGAGGAATTGGAAGCCTAATGTGCAAAACAAACGTCTTTTCAGCTATATCCTAGATTGTCATATTCAGGTGAAGGTTACAACTCATGCCCGCGTTATATTGACAAGGCAGGTGGTATTGATGAGTACCTGCTGAAGACACCTTACCACGAGATGGACACTGAATTAGGCGTCTTCTGGAAAGCTAAGATTGAGAAGTTGTACGAGGAGCTTGGGAAAATGGAACGTAGTTTGCTTTACACCTGAGGATGAATCAAAACTTGAAGAGCAATTTAGGGAAGTAAAATTGAAAGAATGAGCAGCCCGTAGGAAATTCAGAAGAAAGATGTATGGTTGTTCACCCAAATACGAGCTAAAAGAAGATGACGGAGAAGGAAGCTTACCAACCGACTTCCACGAAGGGATGGTTGCCAATGCTTGAAAGCATTTGTGTGACAAAATGTTGTTGGTTTCCAAGGTGCTTCGTTATATTGAAGGGCTTCTTTTTTTGGCTCTAGAATGTTTTTGTGTTCCTGTCTAGAGTACCATGAATTTTGCCTTGCATTTGGTTTGGTGTAACACTTTTCTGCCTTGATAGCAAGCCTAGTAAAGGTGTTGTTTGGATTTAATAATGAAATGCCACAGCTATTACAATACTACTATGTAGTAAGCTTAATTAATTAAAATCATTTTTGCAGGTTAATAAAATACCCGATCATCAATGTAATACATTAATTGTCTTATATAAAGTACTATTCAAGCACTTACAAACTCCCCCCCCCCCCCCCCCCCCCCCCAACACACACACCCTTTTTCTTTAATTCAAATTAACCATTTTATTCATAACTGATGGGCAAAAATAGGATAGTTACAAAGTAACAAATCCAACAAGAGTAACAGCCTACTCCTGCACTATACAGAGGGGTTTCCTCTCCTAAAATTAAGCTTTCAAAAGGAGTATAGAACAAATGTTGAATCTGCCAACAAGGAGATTCATCATTTGTTCTTAACCTTATTAGCCTATTCCCTCCTTCTTTTTCCGAATCCTGAAATTGGCCATGCCATTTCTATCTAATCTATAGGCTCCAATAGCAGACTTAGGTAGGTATTGGGGATCCTGAAAGACACTATTCAGGCCCTTAATAGATCCTTGTTTAGACAGGATATCTGCTACAAAGTTTGCTTCTCTATAGCAATGTTGAGATGAGCCTTCTAGATTGTTCAACCTTTCTTGTATGTCTTCTATCATCTGTTGGAAACTCCAAGATGGCTTGGCTGATGCCCTTGATCATGTCCACTATAAGCTTTGAGTCCATTTCCAGTATGATGTTTTTCAGCCCCATGTTTGAGCAATATTGCAGTCCAATTTGAGCAGCCTTGATCTCTGCTAGTTTATTGCTGCAGATGTCAAGTGATTCAGAAAATGCTAGTACAAACTTCCCTTATTTTTGTGTTCAAATGTTTAATGATGGACTGGAAACATACGTGCAAGCACGTACAATAGAGTAGAAAAACAAGTTTTTTCACTGAGTGCCTTTAGAAGGAGTGGTTTTTAATTTTTACCCTTCGTTTTTAAAATATTTAGCTTGTGCCCTTGCCTTCATATTACAAAGTTAGTCAAGTTACACCTTAAGGCATAATTTTATTATTCAAAGTTAGTCAAGCTAGGCCTTAAGAGCCTGTTTGGATGGGCTTATGCCTATAAGCTGCAAACAGCTTATAAGCTAAAAAAAATAAGTTGGGGTAGTTTAACTTTTTTTTTTTTTTTGGCTTATAAGCTGTTTTCAGCTTATAAGCTGCTTTAGATAAGCTAAGAGCCTGTTTGGATTGACTTATAAGTTGCTTATAAGTTGTTTTCAGCTTTTTTGAGTGTTTGGCTGACCAGCTTAAAGTCATTTTGTGCTTAAAATAAGCTCAAAAAAATAATTGGGCCCATTTGACTTAGCTTATCTAAAGCAGTTTATAAGCCTTCAGCTTATAAGCCAAAAAAAAAATAAGTTAGACTAACCCAACTTATTTTTTTTAGCTTATAAGTTGTTTGCAGCTTATAGGCATAAGCCTATCCAAACAGGCTCTAAGTCA
This sequence comes from Lycium barbarum, assembly GCF_019175385.1. NCBI lineage: Eukaryota > Viridiplantae > Streptophyta > Magnoliopsida > Solanales > Solanaceae > Lycium > Lycium barbarum. Next base: position 18,495,640 of record NC_083345.1, on the reverse strand, counting down.
AATGGGCCCAAATATTTTTTTGAGCTTATTTTAAGCACAAAATGACTTTAAGCTGACCAGTCAAACACTCAAAAAAGCCGAAAACAGCTTATAAGCAACTTATAAATCAATCCAAACGGGCTCTAAGACATAATTTTAGACTCCAAAGTTAGTCAAGCTAGGCCTTAAGACATAACTTTAGACTTCAAAGTTAGTCAAGTTAAGCCTTAAAGCATAACTTTAGATTCCCAAGTTAATCAAGTTAGGCCTTAAGGCATAACTTTAGATTCCAAAGTTAGTCAAGTTAGGTCTTAAAGTATAACTTTAGATTTTAAAGTTAATCAAGTTAGGCCTTAAGACATAACTTTACATTTCAAAGTTAATCAAGTTAGGACTTAAGACATAATTTTAGACTCCAAAGTTAGTCAAGTTAGGCCTTTAGACATAGCTTTAAATTTTAAAATTAGTCAAGTTAGACCTTAAAGCATAACTTTAGATTCTAAAATTAATAAAGTTAGATGTTCAATTCTCTTCTTCTTTTATTAATTCCCATATAATGGTTCTTCTATTGCTCATTATCATATTCCCCCCCCCCCCCCCCCCCTCCCCCCTCCCCTTTTTTTTGTCCATTAGAAAATGATGATAGCAATCGAAGAACTTGCACGGATATGAAACAATTGAATGTGGACTTTCAATTCAACAGCATGTTTTCCGACAGAGCATCTTTCCAGTGCAATCCAATTGCAAAAATCAACCAGAATTAACTGAACCAACGACGAGGGACTCCACTACCTAAGGAGGAGTGACAGTTAGTAAGTCAGTAGCCCGTCAAAAAAGATAAAAAATTATTCCATTCATGTGTGGAGTGGAGTATGCCTGTTAACCGGTTCCAACCGGAACCGGACCGGGAACCGGTTAGGAAACCGGCCGGTTCTGGTTCCAACCGGAACCGGTTAGGAAACCGGCCGATTCCGGTTCCAAAACCGGAACCGCCTAACCGATTTCGGTTTACCGGTTTTAAAGTCCAAACCGGAACCGGTCCGGTTTGGATTGCTTAAAATATTTTTTTTTTTATTTTTTGTATTATATATATATATATTATAGTATTTATTTGTATATTGTAGTTATATTTTCATATGTTATACAACTTTATAATTAAAGTTTAAATATTTACTGACTAACAGCCTAACAGCAAGTCAGCAATATAGAATAGTGATTTTCGTATACATATATATATGTATAACTTACATATAACTTAATATATATACTATACATACTTATATATATGTACTATATACTATATATACTTATATATATATATGTATAACTTAATATATATACTATATATATGTATAACTTAATATATACTAAATATATGTATAACTTAATATATATACTATATATATGTATATATATGTACTATATACTATATATACTTATATATAGGTATAACTTAATATATATACTATATATACATATCTACTATATATACTATATATACTTAATATATATACTATATATATTTATATACCATATATACTATATATACTTATATACTATATATACTTATATATGTGTATAACTTAATATATATACTATATATACTTATATATATGTACTATATACTATATATACTTACTTATATACTATATATACTTATATACTATATATACTATTTTTTCTTTATATACTATATATACTTATATATGTTTAAGTATACTATATAACTTAATATACTTATAAGTATATTCTTTATATACGTTTTTTTTTTTTTTAATTTTTACCGGTTAAATCGGTTTAACCGATCCGGTTCCGATTTTACCGGTTTAACCGGTTCCGGTTTCCAAAATATTGGAACCGGACCGGTAAACCATTACACGGTTAACCGGAACCGGTTAACCGGTTCTACCGGTTTCGGTTCCGAATCTGGTTTAACCGGTAAGGCCAAACCGGTTGCCACGTTTAGAGTGGAGTAATTACTAGGAGTCTATTTTAGTGCTACGTGAAAACGACGTTATTAAAAGCTATGGACGATGAATAAAGGAATTTGGGAAGGTACTGCTACTACTAGGATAGCTCCATCTCCCATGAATTCCAACTTAAAAGTTAAGGTATTTTCCCGGCTAAATTCCAAATATTTTCACTATCATTCCTTAGCCATTTCAGGCAAGACAATAATGGAGCCTTTCTCTTTGAATTTGTTAGTTGTAAGTCATTTTCTCAAAGTAATGAACTCTTCTCCTTTGTTTCCACTGCCAAAGAACCAACAATCTACTTCCACTACTTCTCTTAATTCATATAAAAAAAATAAAAAAAAAAACACAGAATCAAACTTGTTTAATTAAGAATGACTCTCTTCAATGCTGCTTCTCATTGGGCCAATGTGTTCGGCATTCTCGGTAGTTCATTAGCGCATATAGTTATACATTTCCAATTATAAATTCACTAGTTTAACTAATTTGATAACTTTTTGCTTTCTTTTATTTCAGGAAACATAGTGTCCTTCTTGGTGTTCTTGTCACCACTGTAAGATTTTTTTTTTTTTTCGTTCTGATCAAGTATATACTTAAGAGGCCTTAATAATATTATTATGTACTAACTTTTGTTAATTACAGGCAGACGTTCTATAGGATATTTAAGCGGAAATCCACGGAAGGATTCCAGTCAATACCGTACTCTGTTTCCCTGTTCAGTGCGATGCTCTATCTGTACTACGCTTTTCTCAAGGGTGAGGTCAACAAAAATGGAACCCTGTTAATAACAATTAACAGTTTCGGAATAGCAGTTGAAGTGATATATCTCGCAATTTTCATGAGATATGCCACCAGGGAGGCCAAGGTATACAATCTTTTAACTTTTCCCCCCGACTCCCGGCTAAAACTGTAGATTCAGTTCAATATTTGTATTTTTACGGCTGTTAAATTCCTATGCAATGAATATGCTTGATAAATCAGTAACCGACTGAAGAAGATATTTTGTTCAAAGAGGAAGAAAGGAAATGTTCCATTGAATTGATTTGATTAGAGAATATAGCTGTACACATGTGCGTATTTATAAGCCGAGTCAACTAGCTAACTAGAGTTGTAGACAAACTTGAGTTAACTAACTAACTTAAGTAACTAACTAGTAACAAACTGATAACTAACAACTAACGCAGTCAACTAATCACTGCAGTAACTAACAGCAACAGTAGCAGTGTTTAATTTAAGTAATCTGATCCCTTAAACCCCCTTTCAACCTTTAGCTGGTCTGACATAGTCCTTGAACCATATGGGATGCTTCACTGTCCTGCCTGATCTACTAGATACAGCAGCTTCATGATCAGGAGGGGCTGGTGCATCAACAACATGTGGCTGTGGAGTTTCATGCTCATGACGTTCTGCTGCAAGGACAGGTGCTGGTCACTACTTTGAGGGTCAGTAGAAGTTGCTACAATGTCATTGCCTATAGTAGTGCCCCGAGAATCAATATGAACTGCACAATAATGTACAATAATGCTGATCCAATGGTTCAAAAATGTTAGTGTACTACTCCTGTATCCTATCCTGTTGCTGAAAGGGAAAGTGTTCTCATTGAACACAACATCCCTACTCACAAACACATTGTGAGTATGTAAATCCAAAACTTTATAGCCCTTCTGATGGGAGTTGTATCCAAGAAGCACTGATCTAACATGTCTAGGGCTGAATTTATCCTGTTTAACCAAGTGAGTGGCATAATTCACAACCTACAACTCTGAGATGAGAAAGATTTGGCTCATGATTATAAAGATTAGCCTTCTTAAGTTGCAATACTGATTCTCTACCTACCGCTTATCTGGGATTACCTCTTGGGGCCAAGTTCAAGTCTGTTGAAATCTGGAATCGAGTTATTGAAAGAATGGAGAAAAGGCTTGCTCCATGGCAGATGTAATACCTTTCTCTCGGAGGTAGAGTCACTCTTCTAAATAGTGTACTGGACAGCATTCCTACTTACATTATGTCCCTCTTCCCTATGCCAAGTTCAGTCACTAAGCAAATTGATAGACTTAGAAGAAAGTTCCTATGGGAAGGAAAGAGTCAAACCCACAAATTCTCTCCAGTCGAATGGCAAAAAGTGACTTCCAAAGGTCGTAGGAGGGTTGGGGATCAGAGATTTGAAGCTGCACAATAAGGGATTGCTAATGAAGTGGGCATGGAGATATGGGCAACCTGAGGCTAGTTACTGGAAAGACATCATATTAGCCAAGTATGGTGCCCAAAATCACTGGAGCACTAACAGAAACAGAGAGCCACATGGTGTAGGGGTATAGAAACACATCAACAACCTTCAAGAGAATTTTTTTTCAAAAAATCTCCTTCAAGGCGGGCAATGGTCTCCACATTAAATTCTGGGAAGATTTATGGCTAGGTGAATCTACTCTTAAAATTGCCTTTCCGAGGTTATATCGGATAGCAACCAATAGAGATGCCTCCATTGCACAATATAGGGAAGGCAATGTTTGGAGCCCTATTTTTAGAAGAAATCTCCAAGACTGGGAAATCAATGACCTCCTATAGCTTTTGGGTGCTCTCGAAAACTACATATTAGCTGAGGCACCTGACAGGATCATATGGGGCAATCAAAGAAGGGGGTATACACTGTGAAACAATGCTACGAGATTGGGTGTTCTGAGAATGGTTTGCTTGAAAATTGACCTTGGAAGCATGTTTGGAGGATTAGGCAGCCTGTGAAAGTCAGTTGTTTCACCTAGACAACTTTAAAAGAGGCCTGCCTGACCCAAGACAACCTCAGAAGGAGAGGCATCATTCTTATTAACAGATGCCATCTATGCTATCAGACCAATGAGACTGTGAATCGCCTATTTTTGCACTGCCCAATGACTGCTGCTGTTTGGCACTTCTTTTTCTCATTGTTTGGTCTTAGTTGGGTTATGCCTTCTTCTATTAAAGATGCTTTTGAAAGCCGGATATTATGGAGAGTTGAAAAATCCATCAAAAGTATCTGGAGGATGATGATTACAGCAGCCATCCTCTGGTGTATTTGGAAAGAAAGAAACAATAGATGCTTTGATGGAAGATCAACTCCTACCAGTTCTTTGAAAGGAATCTGCTTAGTTAGTTTGTTTAGTTGGAATTTCCATACTCCTGTAAACAATGTTGGTAACTTTTTGGATTTTGTTGGCTCCTTGACTCTTATTTAGCAGAGTTTCTAAGGTAGCATAGGTTTAGACTGTTTGCACAGGTTTTTAGTCACCAATCTAGCTTCATACAGCTCTATGTTTGAAGCTTAGGTTTCTCTCTGTAACTTTGCATCTACTTGATGCCTTTTCTAATGAAATTTGTTTACTTTACCCAAAAAAAAAAAGATTAGGCTTCTTTTTTTCTTAGAAGTCTGATGGATATCCAATGAGCTAATAACAGTTCTCCTTGAGATAACCTGTGGCCTTGTAGTGATCACATAACTTCAACTTGTAACATTGATTCCTAGTGCGTCCCTTTCCACGACAATAGTCACAATACAAGTTTCCAAACCTCCTATTCTGCACACCTTCTCTCACCATGAACAATGTTGTTGGATCCATCCCATCACTAGACTGAAAATGCCTACCGAGAATTATGAGGATGATTTTAACTTCCATCCTGTATAATCAATGCATAGGCTTGATTCACATTAGGAGGTGCTGTTTATTGGAGCACATGTTACCTGCTGATCAGAACTGAGTTGACCACTTCTTTAGCTAGTCATTAGGAGTTTGTTGTCTTTTATCTTCTCAATAATATCTCCCTTTTCTAGGAGTTAGCTTAGCAAGTAGTTTAGTCCTCCTCTTTTAAAGGAGTTAGTTTAGGAAGTGGTTATTCCTTCTTGCATATAAAGGATGCATTGATTCAATAAATGAACACAAAAGATTGAATCAATGCATCTTTTATATGCAAGAAGGAATAACCACTTCCTAAACTAACTCCTTTAAAAGAGGAGGACTAAACTACTTGCTAAGCTAACTCCTAGAAAAGGGAGATATTATTGAGAAGATAAAAGACAACAAACTCCTAATGACTAGCTAAAGAAGTGGTCAACTCAGTTCTGATCAGCAGGTAACATGTGCTCCAATACGCCCCCCTCAAGCTAGGCAGTGTGTAACAATGCTTAGTTTGAATAAGTGTCTCTCAAATGCTGGCTTTGGTAGAGCATTGGTGAGTGTGTCTACGAGCTGATCCGCAGCATGTATATGAACAATGCGCACTTGTTTCTGCTGAACCTGCTTTCGGACAAAGTGAAAATCCACAGCAATATGCTTCATACGACTGTGGAAAATCGGATTTTCGCACAAATACGTTGCACCAATATTGTCACAGTAGATGATTGGTGCTTGTGGAGTTGAAACATTTAGTTCGTGCAGCAGATTTGTCCCCCAATTTGTTTCAGCCACTGCACTTGCAACTGCACAATACTCAGCTTCAGTTGATGAGCGAGCAACTGTCCGCTGTTTCCTAGATGAACAGCTTACAGGATTTTGTCTGAAAAACAAAATGTATCCAGTAGTGGAGGCGCGATCACTGACATCGCTAGCCCAATCTGCGTCAGAGTACATGTGGAGTTTAAAATCATTGGCTTTCTAAATGCGAAGACCAAGATGAATTGTTCCTTGCAGATACCTAAGCACGCGTTTGAGTGCTTTCTAGTGTACTTCAGACGGGGAGTGCATAAATTATGACAATTTATTTACTGAGAAGCTGATATCTAGACGAGTGAACGATAAGTACTGGAGTTTTCCAAGAACTTTCCTGTAGCGAGTGGCATCAGTCGGTTCTGCTCCATCATTTAGTTGGAGCAATTTAGTGGCACTCATCGGAGTTTTAGCCGGCTTGCAGTCCTTCATGTTTTCTTCAAAAAGGATTTCATTCACGTAATTGGACTGTGATAATGTAATTCCATCTGCAACACGGAGCACCTCAACTTCTAGAAAAAGATTAAGGTTCTCGAGATCCTTGATAGAGAATCGTCCAGCGAGACACATTATAGCCCCATCTACATCTGATGTAGTGTTCCCGGTGATAATGATATCATCAACGTAAACCAGGACATACAAAACACTATTCGACACTGTGCGAATGAAAAGTGAGGCATCAGATTCCGACTTGACAAATCCCACATAAAAATGAAACTCCTTCAGTTCAGTATACCAAGCCCGAGGAGCTTGTTTCAGTCCATATATTGCCTTCTTCAGACGACAAATATGAGAGGGGAACTGCTCATCCTCAAAACCCGGTGGCTGAACCATGTACACTTCTTCTTCCAAATGTCCTTGCAAAAAAGTGTTGTTGACATCAAGTTGTCGCAGAGGCCAATTCTGTTGGACAGCAATTGAAAGCACCATACTAACAGTAGTCGGTTTGACAACCGGACTAAATGTCGCGTGATAGTCAACTCCAGGTCACTGCGTGAACCCTTTTGCAACAAGTCGAGCCTTGTAGCGATCAACTGTTCCATCAGCCTTCCTTTTTAACCTGTATAACCACTTGCAAGAGACAATGTTTTTCATGGGGTCATGCGGTACCAATTCCCCCGTCTGGTTATTTAACAATGCATCAAATTCAGTTTTCATTGCTCGTTGCCACTTTGGGTGTTTGTTAGCTTGTTTAAAATTGGTAGGGGTAATAGTGGGGGATAGGTGAGCCATGAAGTCAAGAATGGTTTTTGGTTTGTGAATGTTGTGTTGGGAACGAGTGACAACCCGGTTTGCTGGAAGAAGGGAAGGTCGCTGAGATTCGGTTACTGGAACAGGTGTGGGGGGAGGTTGTGGGGGTGGTGTTACTGAGGCAGAGGTTAGAGGAGCAGGGTTGTGGCTTGCAGATGCCATTTTTGTGTTTTCCTACTGTACACAATTGGAAAAGATGGTGATTGGGGTTGTGGGACTAAATAAGATTGTTGGTGAGAATATATAGTTGGTGATGCAGGGATTGGTGATAATGCAGGTAGTGATTGTGCTGGAAAGGAGACGTTTGAATTTCTTAGGATAACTGTTCGAGCTGGCAACGGGGGATAAGATTGGGATCATTGAGATAAGGAGGAGAAACAAAATGTGTTGGGGAAGAAAAGGGAGACGTACCTGGAGCAGATTCTGTTGTAGCGCAGGTAGAGGAGACGATATCTTTGTGAGCGTTGTTGTTATCTGTAGTTGGGAGAAGTATAGGGTTGGGTAATTCACTTATTATAGGAGGAGAAAAAATAGGAGATTGTGTAGGGTTAGTTTCAGTGGGGCTTTCCCACGTGAGAGTTTTAAAAGTTGAAGAAATATTGGAAAATATATGTTGAAAAGGAAAATTATTTTCAAAAACATTTACATCTCTAGATAAATATATTTTTGAGGACTTCGGATCAAAACATTGATGGCAATAATATTTTAAAGAAAAACCTAAATAAACACAGGGTGTGGACCGTGGCTCTAATTTATTCGTGGAATATGGTTTGAGCCAGGGATAACAGAGACACCCGAAAATTTTTAAAGAACTGTAATCCGGATTTTGACCAAACAATATTTGAAAAGGTGATTTATTCTGTAAAAGTGAGGTTGGTAGGCAATTGATAAGATAAACTGCATGTTGACAAGCAAAAGACCAAAGAGTCGGTGGTAGCGATGCTTTGTGAAGTAAAGTTCTTGTTTCAATAATATGTCTGTGTCGTCTTTCAGCAAGGGCGAATCTTTGGGGGGTGTATGGCGGAGATAAAAGATGTTCAATACCTTGAGAACTTAGGTATGGATCAAGACTTTTATATTCGCCACCACCATCTGTGTAGATAGAAAGAATTTTCGTATTAAAACGACGTTCCACTAATGCTTGAAAATTTTTAAACAGCTCTTTAACTATTCTTTAATGTGTAGAGCCAAGTATATTTAGTGTACTGATCAACAAAAATGCAGTAATATAATTTTTTGTCAATCGATAGAACCGGAGAAGGGCCCCATAAATCACTAAATATTGTTTGAAATGGTTGAGTACTTGATAAAGTAAGCTGCAGAAAAGGATGGCGATGAGCCTTATTAGATGAACACGAATTACAAACTAGGAATTTTTCTCGCGAGCAAGGTAGCGAGAATTTATTCAAAACATAATTTAAAACTCTTGCGTGTGGATGACCCAATCAACGATTCCAGGTGAAAACGGATGTGTTGGTGGTGGCCAAATGCGCTTTAGAATAAGGTTTGGAAGGTGTGGGTGGCCACTCATAGAGATCGTCTTTACTCCGACTGTGCACCAACGGAGTTCGTGTTTCCAGGTCCTTCACAGAAAAATGAAAAGGGAAGAATTCAATAGAGGTTAGGTTATCTTGACAAAATTTAGAGACTGAAAGTAAATTGCGTTTAATCTTAGGAGCACAGAGAGTGTCAGAGAGTTTGAAAGCATTGTTTGATGCATGTAATTGAGTTAAACCAGTGTGAGTAATTGGTATTTTGTTACCATCACCCATAGAGACCCCCTCCATGCCATTGTATTCCTGCAAGTTGTGAGGTTCAGTAGTTATGTGATGAGTTGCTCCATAGTCGAGAATCCAAGGATTGGTTGTTGTAGGGGTTCCTGAAACATAGTGAGCCTTGGCCTCCAAATGATTGTGAGATTTGGATCTACAAACACTTGCAACATGACCGTGCTTGTTGCACAATTGGCAGCGAACACCATCATAGGAGTTGTTACTGTTTGGGGATCGCCACTGGTTGGGTGAATTAAAGCCATTGTTGGATCGCCATTGTTGGTTGCTGCCCGTGTTATTATTGGGGCGGTTATTGTTGCGATTGTGCGAGGTACCAGTCCTGTTGAATGTAGCAGCAGCAGCAGTAATCGGGCTAGGAGCTTTCTTAGACTCTTCATGTTTAAGGAAAAACTCATGATCAAGAAGCTTTTCATAGAGTTCTTCATACGTGATAGTGGAGTCACGAGCACGGATTACAGCTGAGATCTCACGAAATTCTGGACCTAAACCACTCAAGACTTTAACAATAAGTTCAGAGTTTGTGACCGGGGCACCAGCAGTAGATAGTTCATCGGAAATAGATCGAATCTGCTGCAAATAATCAGTGACTGGTTGGGAGTCTTTTGTGAGTCCCGCAAGCCGATCGCGAAGACTGAAAATTCTGGTTTGGGACTTGTTCGCATATGCGATGTGCAATGCATCCCAAGCTTTCTATGCTGAATCAGCAGCAACAACAGTTGAAGCAATTGTTGGATCAACAGATGCCATGAGTGCATTCTGGATGAGTTGGTCTTGGCGAAACCAAAGAGGAAATGCTGGATTGGCATTAGTGACTGTGCCGGTGGTGGTAGTGCGAGATGGGGCAGGAGTAGACCCATCTAGATGACCGTACAGATCATGACCATGCATAAGCATGGAAAATTGCGCTTACCATGTTGTAAAGTTTTGACTGCCATTTAGTTTTATTGGCAACTGTGACGCCGGGTTGAATTGGATGATTGTCGCAGCGACATTGGTATCAGCATTAACGACTCTGGGTTTATTGGCCATTTGTGGAGGGTGGGTGGGAAAAAAAGTTAGGATCTTACTCGTTAGAGTGTGTTGAATTCTTCATGCTTTTAATGCTGATCAGCGACTTGGGAGTTCTCCATTTTTTCTTTAAACCAAATTGTGCCTCACAATTTGGGTATTGATTTCAGCCCCCATTTGCCTCTCCTACAAGCCTTTCTCTTGATAAGTTGGTCAAAAATGTCTCAAATGAGCTGTTCTTCACAAAGGAGGTGCAAGTGTGGTATGATTGCGAATCAATTTACTTCAACGACTATTTCTAATCCCGGAAGGAAATTCTTCAAATGCCCCAGGCCTAAGGTAACTAATTTTTATGTATTTTTTTGGATTTAGGGGCTGGATTTTTTGTATTTTTTGGTGGGTTTAGGGGTTGAGTTTAACGACACTCACTGTTATTAATGTTTATGTATTCTTCACAAAGGAATGAATTTTTCGGACTGATTTGTTGTTTAAAAAAAAAAAACTGCAATCATGGCAATTTTCTTCTCCCTCACTACACCAATTGGAATTGCAATTGGATTTGGCATATCAACTGTGTATAGTGAGACCAGTCCAACTGCACTTATAGTTGAGGGCATTTTCAACTCTACTGCTGCTGGAATTTTGATTTATATGGCTTTAGTTGATCTTCTAGCAGCTGATTTTATGAGTAGTAGAATGCAAGATAGTCCAAAACTTCTTATTGGAGCTAATATTTTTCTTCTTCTTGGTGCTGGTTGTATGTCACTTTTGGCTAAGTGGGCCTAAAAAAGATTAATATAGTTAGAATTTAGAAAATAAACAAGATTTTGTTTTGTTGTTTTTAATTCTTTTTTAGCGTAGTTTTTTTTTTTCGTTTATCCAAAATCCATTCGTCCAAACAAATAGAGATCCACATTCAGAAGATATGAATAAAAACTTCTCATCCTTCTCACAAACCAAAAAGAAATAAAATAGATCATGAACGGAGTTCAAAAAGCCTACATATTCTGGAACAAAGTTCTCAGAAGCCCATCATCAATGGTGGAAAAAATGGGACACTGGTACACGGGGGAAAATCAAGAATCGTAACTGCACCACAAATGCTGCCCAAGGTGGAGCTGACTACTCTTAATCAAATGTCTCATCATCATCATCTGGGAGGGGTTGACTGGCAGCAGCAACTAGCTCAGCTTCGTGTTGTTGCTGTGCAGCTAAGTCGATCTGTACTTCAGGGAGAGCAAGGGCAGGAGACTCCACAAAGTGCAAGTTTTGATCACCAGCAAGTTTCCTAGCAAGGTAGAGGAAAGGCTTCTCAAAGTTGTAGTTACTCTTTGCTGAGATCTCATAGTACTGAAGATTCTTCTTCCGGTGGAAAGTAACCTGCTTTGCCTTAACTTGACGGTTCTTCACATCAACCTTGTTTCCGCAAAGAACAATGGGAATATTCTCACAGACACGGCAAAGATCACGATGCCATGTGGGAACATTCTTGTATGTTAATCTAGCTGTCACATCAAACATGATAGCACATTGGCCATGAATGTAGTAGCCATCTCTAAGGCCACCAAATTCCTCCTGACCAGCTGTATCCCAGCAGTAAAACCTAATCTTCCCACAGTTTGTGAAGAAATCCAATGGATGCACCTCTACACCAATGGCGGGTTCGTATTTCTTTTCGAATTCACCGGTAAGGTGCCTCTTCACAAATGTAGTCTTTCCAGTTCCGCCATCACCAACAATAACAAGTTTAAAACTGGGATAATCGACTGTTTGCTGATTTGGAAGAGCCATGTTGTTGTATCTGTGTTAGAACAACAAAAATGGAAAAGATAGAGAATACTGCGAGGGTTTTTGGAGCACATGTTACCGGCTGATCAGAACTGAGTTGACCACTTCTTTAGCTAGTCATTAGGAGTTTGTTGTCTTTTATCTTCTCAATAATATCTCCCTTTTTTAGGAGTTAGCTTAGCAAGTAGTTTAGTCCTCCTCTTTCAAAGGAGTTAGTTTAGGAAGTGGTTATTCCTTCTTGTATATAAAGGCTGCATTGATTCAATAAATGAACACAAGTCTTTTGTGCTCTATTCTTGTTCTTATATGGTATCCAGAGCCTCAACACACTCTAACGAGTAAGATCCTAACTTTTTTTCCCACCCACCCTCCTGTTTTCATCAAAATTTGACCACGAGCATTTGCATATCCATCATTTAGCCCCATTAGAAACTGCAATAGCCTTTGTTTCTGAAGATGCTCACCATATTCCTTAGATCTCGGACATTCGCATGACGGTGGAGGCACAATTGAATCGTATTCATCCCATAGATCCTTTAACATAGAATAGTAAACCGACACAGATGTAGTTCCTTGAACTAGCGTAGCTATTTCGTTGTGTAAATGAAAAATTTATGACAGGTTTACTTTGTTAAATCTCTCGTGAAGATCTTCCCAAACAGACTTAGCATTAGATCGAAATAGAATCCCACTGAGAGGTCGCTTACTTACAGTGCTCATAATCCACGATATCACCATCGCGTTGCATCTCACCAGATCTGCACCATACTTTGCGAGTGATAGAACCATCAATAAGTCCAATGTTGTTCTTCGTCAACAGTGCAAGCTTCATAGCTCTGCACCAAAGTGTATAATTTTCCATGCCAGTCAGTTCAATTCCTACTTGAACAGCTCCAGGTGTATCTGAAGCTCCTAGAAATAAAGGATAATTGTGATCGATTTTTTGTGCCATCTCAATTCTGGACAGAAAAACCTCCAACAAAGATCGCAGCAAAGAAACGCCAAAATTTCTCTATTTCTTCGCATGAAGATTGCAGAATATCTCAATCAGCAAGGAACCCCTAGATTCTATCAATCGAAAAAGCTATGATACCATTTTAATTTCCTATGCAATGAATTTGCTCGAGAAATCAGTAACCGACTGAAAAAGATATTTTATTCAAAGAGGAAGAAATGAAATGTTGCATTGAATTGGATTGATTAGAGAATACAGCTGTACACATGTGCGTATTTACAAGCCTAGTCAACTAGCTAACTAGAGTTGTAGACTAACTTGAGTGAACTAACTAACTTAAGTAACTAACTAGTAACAAACTAATAACTAACAACTAACACAGTCAATCAATCACTGCAGTAACTAACAGTAATAGTAGCAGTGATTAATTTAAGTTATCTGATCCTTTACAACGGCTAAAACTTTATTACATTTTCTAAATTACGAGTTCAAAATGAATTTTCTCTAAAAAAATTATCGATTTGTAGATTTACACGACGAAGCTGATTCTGCTGTTTAACATTGCATCATATGGAGCAATCGTGGGCTTCACATATATGCTCAGCCACGGTTACTTGCGACTCGTCAGCATCGGATGGATCTGTGCCATATTTTCCGTCTGCGTTTTCGCTGCTCCTTTGAGCATTATGGTACTTTTTTTTATTTTTTATAACAAGACATATGATAAATTGTCAAGTTTTAACCAAAAAATCATCCCTCTTGGTTACTGGAGCAAGAGGGATGATTTTGGTTAAAAACTCTAAATTGTCACACTTTATTTTCTACTTTCTTATGGTTTGGTTAACCGAAAATCAAATCAAACCGACTATATATATAAATACCAGTTCGAAAATATATTTTTTACATTTCGCCTAACACAAGCATTTCTTTCTTTTTGCAGAGACGCGTTATCCGAACAAACAGCGTCGAGTTCATGCCATTCCCCCTTTCTTTCTGCCTCACCATCTGCGCAATCATGTGGTTTTTCTATGGTCTTTTGATGAAAGACCTGTACATTGCAGTAAGTAACCTGCTTTATTTTCCTCTTTTCTCATTTCAATGTTTTCCATCTTTAAATTTCCTTATTATTGGGTGAACAGATGCCAAACATTCTAGGATTTTTATTCGGGATTGCGCAAATGGTATTGTACACAGTCTACAGAAACAGAAATAAAAACAACCCAAATGAAGATGCCAGTGACATTGAAGCAATGGTGGTGGAGAGTCAAGAAAATGCTGCACCAACAACTTGACAACTTCTCCCATTGTGTTAATAGCAATTTTATCGAGCCATCCTGTGTAACAACTAATATTTGTTTGTATCAGAAATTGTTCTTATTTCTGCTCTTACAGAATAGACATCTTAGTGTTAACTGACAACTGTTTGTGTTTATCAATAGAAAGTAGCAAGTTCTTTATAAAGTTGGAAGTATTGCTCCTAATTTATTGCTCTGTCGTCGAGTTCTTTTATGAAATAGTTAATACTCGTCTTGTCAGGCATGCTCTCTTTCTTTGTAATTTTGAATGACTTCAGCATATGTATAGTTTTTTCTCTCTTTCTTTGCAATTTAGAATGACTTCAATATATGTATATTTTTTTCTTACTTTCCACTGATTTCATCATGATATTCGGTACTGACAATCTTTCACTGCCCATAAATATGGACATGTTACCTCTGTTCACGACTTATGCTGATTCATATATTACTACTTACATAGAAGAAGCTAAGGGGAACAGCTTGGGGTTGTCGGGGGATATATTGGTAAATTCAGGTGGTTTTCACTACCTTAGGAGAGCTGTAAATAGTCATGCCTAGCGTTTTTGCCTGTACACGTGTTATGAATTTTGGACTCTCTTAGAAAACGCTCACTGTTTCTGAAGCTTCTCTGTACTCCAAAGTTAGCAACTACACAAGTTAAAATCTTCTGCAGTTGACTTCTTCATCACTGTGAACTGGTTAGTTTTCCATTTGTACTATGAAGTATGAACTATCTTGTTTCTTGCTTTTATATTTTAAATATTTTAGTTATTTATTTGAGTCACGGGTTTACATTTGTATTCTAAGTTGCTACTTGGCCTTTCTGGTGATAGTTTGATTGATTTTCATTTTTCCATTAGTTTAATTGGGTTAAAAGTGAAGGAGATGAAGGAGTTGAAGTGTTTGGTGAAATTCCTGAGCAAACTTTGGCTTGATTGGTGAGAGAAACCAAATTGGACCAAAAACTAATCTCATCATACTTCTCTTCTTGGTCTTGAATCCAAATATGCCCCATGATTTTTCAAGCACTTTTTGCATCCGAACGTCGGATTGTTGACAGAACTATTTTTGTTGCTTTGTATTTATTGTTAATCGAACATGTAAATAAAAAAGGGCAGCCTTGTGCACAAAACATTCTAGGTTAGCAGGGCCCCGGGAAGGGCCACACCCCTTGCCTATCCTAAGCATTAGTGGTTGTTTCCACAGCTCGGACATGTGACCTAGGCGTTGGAAAAAGAACGCTGGCCTAGGGGGAATCTATATTGCGTAGCGACTGTTCCATCCCTCATCTCTGAAGTTTGCTATTATTTCGAAATTTTCTTCTGCTACTGAGCCAGTATCTTGATGTATTGACAGAAAATTCTCCATATTATGTTGCTTCTCTATATTCAAGTTGTTCAACATATAATACCTCATTTCTTTTCAATAGCTGGGACATTGTACCAGAAGGTCGCGATGCTTATAAAAACATTTTATACATCCTCAATTTTACTGATGATTCTTATAGCATTGATAATTTATTTAATACAATGCTATGTGTCCAACACATTCATTTCGAAATTGAGTGCACTAATCACTGCTAAGCTCTACAATTTTGTCAAAGTTATTGATTGGATCAGATCATATTCATTTAGAGTGCTTGGAAGCTGGAAAGCTACAAAGGATGGTTCTTGTTATCATGAGCAACGCCTTTGGTGAGATATTAGAGAGGTAGAATTTTCGTGCTGAAACTCATAGCGAGGTTGGGGGTAAGCTGATTATAATCTTTCTGATCTCTGGTTATAGTTGTCAGAAATATTGTATGTTGGATTGTTCGTTAATTAGCATTACTTTTTTTTTTGGTGTTTCAAGAGAAAAGTGATAAAGAAATAATGAGGGAAATTCAAACAGCTACGACACAAATAGCTTCCTGCATCACTTATTTGCCTTGCCTTGAGGAACCATGTTAGTCCTTTGCTTGGAAAGAAATAAAAGGGCACGATTCCTTAGGATAAGATTTCTTGTTTTATTAATGTGTCAGCCACAGGTGTGTTTGATGTGTTATCATACATTCATATATTGCAGTTCCATTCACTTAGATCGACAGTGATTCTAAACTGACTGCAAATCCACAAATGGGAAGCTGCATTCCTTTGATACCAAGGTAGGAGCAATCTGCTTCTTGATTCTGATATGAAAACTCGGGATATTTCAGAAACCTAATCTGAGTTTTTCTTTCTCTATAGAGATTCACAAGGTTGCTACTTTGGTTTCACATAAAAATGATGAATGGGAATAAGGTTTACACCATCCTTATTGTACTTTACTTGGTTGACATTGTGAATCAGTGATTCACATCTTTCGATGTTAGATTGTGTAAACCTTAAAACATCCGTTAGTTGTACACTCAATGAAGACTAACAAAATTGAGCAGTTAGATCAAATTTTTTGTATAAACTTGTTTTGCCTTGTGAATTCGAACAAACTTGCATTGGTTTCTCTTGCTGTCCACAAATGTGTTTGATGTGCTAGCCATGGATTTTTTTTTAAGCTGACTTGGATTTAAAATAACCTCAAATCATCGCATACTTCTGATAGATATTCAGCTCAAATTATGTTGTAAATTTTGGAACTGTATATTAATGATCAACAAGTTATTCGACCCGTGCACAGCACGAGCAATAGCCCACTAGTAGCTTAATATATTCACTGTTTTGAGATTTTTGCAAACATCTCTCAACACTGCTATTTGGTCATTCCTGCTGTTATATCTGTCATATTCTCCATCTTCTACTCTATTATCATCTGTCGGCTGAAGGCCAAGGCAGAGTTAGATACTCTTTCGCCTATAGCCCTTACCTTGATGTCAAGCCTTAATAGGAATCTTTGGGATTCTTGGAAAACATGAAAGTTTCGAGGAAGTTTGGGATTATTGGCATTCTGTTTGGGTTGGTACCTGCGCTTCGAAAATGAATTCCTGTTCGCCGTATTATTTACTAGATGTTCTGGTTTTCTATGATTAAATTATGCACTTGAACTAGTTAGTCCTTAACGACCCATACGATTATTGGGTGGTTGTTTTGTGTAGAGTAGGCACTTAGTTTATTTTCGTTCATTGCTACTATGTTAAGCATTAAAGGGAAATGTATACTCTGGAGATACCTTCTAAACCCAAGAGACATAAAGTAAGTTTGTAAAAAATGAAGCTGTATAACTTTACCATGATTTGATGGACATGAAATACAACGGCACTTCTGTTGGGGGGGGGGGGGGGATTATAGTATCGAGCTAATATGAGAGAAAAATGCTTCTATTACTTTCTAGAATAAAAAGAAGAGACATACAAGCTCTAAAAAAAACTTTAAAAAAAAAACCTCACAAATCTCTTAAGGATAATACACAACTCTTCTTGGTTGTGCTGTGATGATCTAATGTCTGATATATTGGTGTGTCAACAAATGATAGAAGACTTCCCTATTTATAGGGATGAAATGAACCTATTGATGTCATTTGTGACTCAAGCAAGCACTTGACAATTTGCCAAATACAAGGAAGATGTTTTCTTCCTTAAAACAAGGAATATGTTTTCTTCCTCAAAACAGGGGAAATGTTTTCTTCCTTGTTTTCTTCCTTAAAATGATGGAGATGTTTCCTTCCTCAAATTATGGGATGGACCCAACAAATCTCTCCCTCCAGTCCCATACACCTGAAGGAGGGTACACTGGCTTTTTAGTTTGAGTGTATGCCGACAAGTTCTTTGCACAATTCGAACTTGTCTCTCGGTACCACCTTGGTCAGCATGTCTGATGGATTCTCCTTTGTGTTGATCTTCACTAGTCTCAACAGTTGTTGATCAATCGTCTCGCGTATCCAGTGATACTGAACATCAATAGGTTTTGTACGGGAATGGTACATGGAGTTCTTGCTCAAGTCTAGAGCACTCTGACTGTCACAATGTATCTTGTACTCTTTCTGCTGGATCCCAAGTTCTTGGAGATAGCGCTTTAGCCACAACATTTCTTTACCAGCTTCAACGGCAGCAATGTATTCTGCTTCTGTTGTAGATAAAGCGACACACTTCTGCAATCTTGATTGCCAAGAAACAGCTCCCCCTGCAAAAGTGTAGATATATCCTGAAGTAGATTTTCTACTATCAATATCTTCGGCCATATCAGCATCTGTATAGCCTTCCAAGACTGGATCAGCTCCACCGTAGCAAAGACATAACTTCGTGGTACCCTTCAAGTATCTAAGAATCCATTTGACTGCCTCTCAATTCTCCTTCCTGGGGTTAGAGAGAAAACGACTCACTGTACCCACTGCATGAGCGATATCTGGCCGTGTGCGTACCATGGCATACATCAGACTTCCAATTGCTGAAGAATAGGGCACTGCTGACATCTCCCCGATCTCTTCCTTGGATGTGGGACATGTTCTTTTGCTCAACTTGAAGTGATTCGCAAGTAGAACACTAACTGGATTGGTATTATTCATGTTGAATTTCTCAAGTACCCGATCAATGTACTTCTCTTGAGATAGCCATAACTTGCGATTCTTCTTATCTCGAGTGATCTGCATCCCAAGAATTTGTTGAGCCGGTCCTAAGTCTTTCATATCAAAAGACTTAGAGAGTTCTTTCTTCAGTTGGTTTATCTTCATTTGATCTTTCCCAACGATCAACATGTCGTCTACATATAGTAGAAGAGCAATGAAGGTACCGTCTGGAAGTCTCTTGATGTATACACACTCATCCGCAGTAGTCTTCTTGTAGCCTTGACTCTTCATGCATGAGTCAAACTTCTTATTCCACTGCCTTGGTGCCTGCTTCAAACCATACAAGCTTTTAGATAGCTTGTACACGAGATTATCACTTGAAACCTCAAAACCTTCTGGATGCTGCATATAGATTTCTTCTTTCAAATCTCCGTGAAGAAATGTTGTCTTCACATCCATCTGTTCAAGCTCCAAGTTCATACTTGTTGTTAAGCCAAGTATAACTCGGATTGAGGTCATCTTGACAACTGGTGCAAAGATCTCATCAAAGTCAATTCCTTTCTTCTGCTGGAACCCTTTGACAACCAACCAAGCTTTGTGTTTCACCACTTGTCCGCTTGCATCCTTCTTTAACTTGAACACCCATTTGTTTCTTAGTGCCTTCTTCCCTTTAGGAAGTTCTACGATCTCATAAGTTTGATTTTTCTGCAGAGATTCTAACTCATCCTGCATTGCTATCAGCCATTTTTCTTTATCCTTATGAGACATAGCTTCTTGAAAACTCTCCGGTTCTCCATCTTCAGTAAGCAAAAGGTATTCAGATGATGAGTACCTTTTTGATGGTATATGGCCTCGTTTAGATCTACGAGCAGTTGGAACCATCTGAGAAGAACTACCATCATCTGTGTCGTGTGATGGTTCCGGTGAGGTGGGTTGTGGCTCCCCTTGCTCAGCACTCTCTTCTGTCTCCTCATCTTCTTCTGCTTCTGAGTTTTCTTCTGGCACTTCGTCATTATTTCTCAAGAACAATTCTGGTGCTTCATTTGAAACTTGAGCACCCTCATTTGACTTCTGAGACATCGTGGATTTTTCAATGTCTTCTATTGTCAAATTTTCGTGAAACACAACGTCCTTGCTTCTGATCACTTTTTTCTCCTTAGGATCCCATAACCTGTATCCAAACTCTTCATTTCCATAGCCAATAAAAATGCATGGGATAGTTATCGCATCAAGCTTCTGTCTGAGCTCTTTGGATACATGTGCATATGATGAACACCCAAATACTCTAAGATGTGAGTATGTAGGATCCTTACCTGTCCATAGCCTCTCTAGAACTTCAAAGTTGAGTGGTACTGAAGGTGATCGGTTGATAAGATAACATGCGGTATTGACTGCTTCTCCCTAAAATGGCTTTGGAAGTTTAGCCATGTTCAGCATGCTCCGGACACGCTTCATGATAGTCCGGTTCATTCTTTCAGCAACGCCATTGTGCTGAGGGGTGCGTGGTACTGACTTCTCATGTCGAATGCCATATGCTCTGCAATATGCGTCGAATGCCTTGGAAGTATACTCGCCTCCATTATCAGATCGGAGACATTTCAGCTTCTTTCCTGTTTCACGTTCCACCAAGACGTGAAATAACTTGAAGCACTCGAACACCTGGTCCTTCGTCTTCAGGAAATACACCCACACTTTCCGAGAAGCATCATCGATAAAATTCAGAAAATATCTGCTTCCACCGAGTGATTCAACCTCCATAGGACCGCAGACATCAGAGTGTACCAAACTTAACAACTCTGATCTTTTTGTTGAAGTGAAATTAAATGACACTCTGTGTTGCTTACCGAATAGACAATGATTGCAAGGACACAGTGCAGCGTTTTTGTCAACATTTATAAGATTCTTCTTCAGCAAGGTAGTCAACCCTTTCTCGCTCATGTGGCCGAGTCTCTGGTGCCATAAATCTTGAGAAGCCTCCTCTGCAATATTGGGGCTGTCTGTACAAATTCTCAAATGCGTTTTGTACAATGTGCCACAAACATGTCCTCGAGCAATTGTCAAAACGCCCTTTGACATTTTCCATGTGCCTCTGCTAAAATGGTTTTCATACCCTTGTTTGTCAAGAGATACCACTGACAGGAGATTGAGCCGAAGATCTGGCACATGTCTGACATCCTTCAAAGTGATTGTGCTCCCGGTACCTATCTTTATTTGTACATCACCAATTCTAGCTATTCCAGAGGAACTGGAATTACCCATCTTCACCGCTCCAAACTCTCCAGCTTTGTATGTTGTGAAGTAGTGCCTGTGGGGAGTTACGTGGTAGGATGCTGCAGTATGTACCACCCATTCTGTGTCTTCTCTTGAGACGTGAAGGCATGTCTCATCATGGGTAGTACAGTACGCTACATCACCTGAGATTGTGATGAGCGCTTCACCACCCTTGTTCTTCGGTTGAGAACTGCTCTTGCCTTGCTCCTCTAGCCATTTGTAGCAATTCTTCTTCATGTGACCCTCTATACCGCAATGGTGGCAGGTATAAGAAGGTTTCCGGCCATCCGATGATCTCCCCCGACTTTTTCCTCTACTTTGCCATTTTCCTCTACTGTTTCTTTGTTGTTTTCCTTGTGATCTTCCTCGATTCTCCGTCACAAGGGCATGAGTCTGATATGTGCTCATGTCTTTCCTTCTTGCCTATTCATTGAACAATGCATCCTTGACCACAGACATGGTAAGTTTGCCATCTGGGGTTGAGTTGCTGAGAGTAACAACTAGTGTTTCCCAACTATCAGGAAGGGAACTAAAAAGTAGTAGAGATTGCATTTCGTCTCCAAGTGGCATTTCTACACAAGATAATTGATTTACCAGACTCTGGAACTCACTGGTATGTTCGGCAACAGAAGTTTCACTTTTGAGCTTCATATTGACAAGGCGTCTCATCAGAAGGGCCTTGTTCCCAGCGGTCTTGGCCTGGTACATGTCTTCCAACTTCTTCCAAAGGGCATAAGCGTCAATTTCTTGTGCAACGTGGTGGAAGACACTATGGTCAATCCATTGTCGGATTTGACCAATATTTTTTCTATTAATTTTCTTCCACTCTATTGACTTGGGCGGGTCAGGATTAATACCCTTCAGCTCTATTGGATCAAAAAGGTCTTTACAACTGAGGAAATCTTCCATCCGAGGTTTCCACAGCGTGTAGTTGGTAGTCGTGAGCATAATCATAGCTCCAGAAGATGAAGTTGACTCGTCAATGGTCATTTTCACCTTCTGAATAATTTTAAAAAAAATTGAGGGACCAAACTGCAATTTTTCAAAAAATTACAAAAGTGATCGGTGACGTGGCAGCTGATGCAGGAGCACCAAGGTAATTCTTTTCTGATGTGGAAGTTCAGACTATGCTGCAACCACAGAGCATACTCAGACAGAACCTTGGCTCTGATACCACTTGTTGGGGGGGGGGGGGGGGAATTATAGTATCGAGCTAATATGAGAGAAAAATACTTCTATTACTTTCAAGAATAGAAAGAAGAGACATACAAGCTCTAAAAAAAACTCTAAAAAAAAACCTCACAAATCTCTCAAGGATATTACACAACTCTTCTTGGTTGTGCTGTGATGATCTAATGTCTGATATTTTGGTGTGTCAACAAATGATGGAAGGCTTCCCTATTTATAGGGATGAAATAAACCTATTGATGTCATTTGTGACTCAAGCAAGCACTTGACAATTTGCCAAATACAAGGAAGATGTTTTTTTCCTTAAAATAAGGAATATGTTTTCTTCCTCAAAAACAGGAGAAATGTTTTCTTCCTTGTTTTCTTCCTTAAAATGAGGGAGATTTCTTCCTCAAATTATGGGATGGACCCAACAACTTCTTATTTATTCAAAAAGAATATATTATGTAAAGTATATGCTCTAAATAAATTATAATTTGTAAACTAACAGATGACTAACCCAAATGTGTGTCTGTTAACAAGCATTATTTATTTTTCTAATAAAAGAAATGGAATTGTATCTAAATTCGTTATCAATTTGTTAATTCTCTTTATAAATTTGCCATGATTTTGACGATAGCGTAAAGCATGAGCAACTTTATTACTATATAGAAGCATGAGTGGAAGGGTTGGATCGACATAGGTGCTTGTCGTAATTAGAGTGAAAAGTAATGGCGTTTTAACATTTTACCTTTTGTCTTTCCAACATCTAAAAAATTGTGTTCCACGTTTCTTAATCCAAAAGACACAACAAATGAGTAAGCTTTTCCTCTTTCTTTCTTTACAATTCAGTTAAATGTTTTTTAAGTTTCAATCCTCTGCATCTTCTCGGCTGGCTATTCTAATTTCAGGTTTGCCCTTCTTTCAGTTCTTCCAACTTTTATTCTCCTCTTCTCTTTATCTAGTTTTTTTTTTTTTTTTGTGTGTGTCTTTTCGTTTTGTTGTACTTCTCTTTTTTCCTTAACATGTGTCGGTGATGACCTTTCATCTGAATTTTAGAAGTTATTCTTCCAGTCTGATTTTAATTTATGGGGTAGAAGACGAGCCCAGATCTGCTTAAATTGAGTGGAAGATAGACAAGAAGTTTGGAGGTGCACACCTTTTCGTCATGGAATACTGCCTTGCAGGGGATATCCACACTCTTAGACTGAGAAAGTTGTTTACCCCGAATTTAGGTAATCAATTGAATTTGTAAGTGAGGTATAGGATATGTGGGCAAACTTTAATCTATTTTGTTTTTTCGTGGGATATATGTATATATTCGTGTGTAATGGTTTGTATATATGAACATATGCGTAAATAACTTAAACAAATATGTTGCTATGGATGATCAAGTAAATGATGTTAGAAGAGTAAGCTAAAGACAATAAAATTCCACTGATTTGGGCCAAAGAGAAAAATAATACTTTGATTTGCTATTACAATGCTCTAGATCCCAAAAATCTAACCCTTAAAGTAGGGAAATGTCTCATATTTATAGTTTTGTCTTATGGGCCTTGCCTACAACATAAAGCCTTTTTAGAATAAAGTAAACCCTAAAATATAAGGTTGGGCCATACGGTCTGACACTCGTACGGTTGTCGGTACAATGTGACAGAACTATGTTGATGCGTGGCGATTTCGTAACTAATTAACGGGACTAACGGTCACGATCAACTCGGTCATGCTGAAACCGGACCAACGACCACGATCAACTTAATCATGGAGAAATCAGACTGGCTGTGATGCGGAGTTTGGTCCGAATATATCGGACCAAACAGATTTGCTTCACTTTCTCAGGTCAGCCGCAGTCGGTGCAATTCCATCAGTTCTAAGGGAAGACTCGGTGATCACGCCTGTCTCTTCTTATCTCCGGTCCCCGGTCTCACCGGTCTTGCATATATTCGGTTTTTACCGTATACAGATAGTCCCCACACTTTCCGGACCGTAGTTTTACCGGAGTAACGGGAAGTGGATGAGTCACCAAACCGGCGGTTTCATAAGCTCGTCTTTATCTTTTCATTTTGGCGGGAATAGTTATGTCACGTCCCTCTGCCATCAGCCACGTGTCTCATCCCGAACGGCCAACTTTGGTAACCGCCGTAACGCACGTTGTTTCAAATCACGTCTCATTAATTGTGGGACACATGGCATCCCTGGTTGGTCGGGCTCTGTAACCGTCTCGGTCCCCATGCCTATATAAGGCTTTTAATCCCCTTATTTTACCATTTTCACTTCTCCTTTTTTACTTCTTTCACTCACTGATCATTCCTCTCCATTTTTCTTTTTTGATCGTGATCATCCCCCTTCCTATTTGTTTCGATCATAAAAAGACCAACTTTGTCAACTTCTCTGCTGCTGTTCTTTTGACTGAAAGTGCTACTTTGCTTCTTCTCTCACTTTGCCATTTTGAAATTTTCTCTCAACTGCTTCTTCACTCTTATTATTTTTTGTAACTTGTTCCTTCTTCCTCATCAAGTTCATCGAATCTCCTTTTTCATTATCTAATTCAAATGTCTGCCAACACCGAAATCACCTCTCCATTCGAGGGTGTTAAAGATTTTGGCTCGGTTCAATGTGACCTTGTTGCCTTTGTCGAATTTCGACTGTAGTACCCGGTGTAGGATATCTGAATAAGGCGATGCCGAAATTCGGCGGTAATCACCGGGGTAGGGTGTTTAACAAGAAGACATATCCGAATGCAATAATCTGAATTTTCAATAATCTTTGTATTGCAAGTATTTGTACGTACATGATATGAGGATTTCGTTCGTTTCCTTTTGTTTTTGCCGTAGCAAATACTAAGTGGACACGATTCATTCTGATCGTTTGGTCGTTACATCGAAACCTAATACAAAAGGTCCGATTTTGGACGAAGGTGAGAAACAAAATTTCGAGGACCTAATGGCATTCTGCTTTGTTGAGTTGCTTCATTTTCTGTTTACCGGGGTAAGCCTCGATGTGGGTATAGTAGTCCCCTAGTGTTTATCCGAGCTGTATGATTGGGTAAGCACTATCCAGTCCCACTCGTAGGGTACCCCCGAATTTACATTCGTTTTTATCAAGTAACACGTTGTACTTGTTGCCTCGTTAAAAACCTTGTCGGAAAATCCAATTTGGGACAAAATCGTACTAAGGAAAAGAGTGCAACACGTGTTTTCAGACCTAACATCTAACTTCATCCGGTACTCGAATTCCTGCAAAAAAGAAAGATTAGCAAAATATAGGCACAAGGGCAAGTGTCCATACCTTAGCAGTAGTATCTCTTCAAATGTGCCATGTTCCAGTTATTGCGCAACCGTTGTCCATCCATGGATTCCAGCTGATATGGCCTTTTACCCATTATTCCGGTTATCTTGTACGGCCCTTCCCAGTTCGGACCCAACTTACCATCGTTGGGATTCTTGGTGTTCAAAGTAACTTTCCGAAGCACTAAGTCCCCAACTTGGAAATGTCGAAATTGGCCCTCCGGTTGTAGTACCTTTCCATTCTCTGTTTCTGGGCTGCAATTCGAACCAACGCATTTTCGCGAAGTTCATCCGTGAGGTCGAGTTTTATGGCCATGGCCTCCTCGTTTGATTCACCGGTGGTGTATCTGAATCGCAGACTCGGTTCGCCAACTTTTACGGGGATGAGGGCTTCAGCCCTGTAGACCAACGAGAAAGGTGTTTCTCCCGTGCTTGATTTTGCTGTGGTTCTGTAAGCCCACAATACCTCCGGGAGCACCTCCCTCCAGTGATGCTTCGATGTTTCAAGTCTTTTCCTTAGATTTTGAATTATTGTTTTATTCATGGATTCTGCCTGTCCGTTTGCACTCGGGTGATACGGAGTTGATACAATTTTCTTGATCTTCAACCCCACGAGGAAATCATCGACTTTGCTGCCAACAAACTGAGGACCGTTATCACAAGTTATCTCGGTCGGGATGCCGAAACGACAGATAATGTGGTCCCATATGAAGTCAATAACTTCCTTTTCCCTAATCTTTTCGAAGGCATGCGCTTCAACCCATTTAGAGAAATAGTCAGTCATAAACAAAATAAAACGGGCCTTACCTGGTGCCCATGGCAGTGGACCAACAATGTCCATTCCCCACTTCATGAAGGGCTAAGGTGACATCACCGAGTGTAGCAACTCCCCCGGTTGGTGAATCATTAGGGCATGTCTTTGACACCCATCACATTTTAGGACAAAATTCTTCGAATCTTCCTCCATCCGGTTCCAATAATAACCGGCTTTGATAATTTTTCGGACTAGAAGCACCGGAGTGGTTTCCGCAGGTCCCCTCGTGGACTTCTCTCATAACATACTCAGTTTCTCCGGGACCCAAACATTTGGCCAAGGGCCCGAAGAAAGACCGTCGATACAATTGGCCGTCCACTAAGCAGAATCGTGCTACTTTTGTCTTCAATTACCGTGATTTTTTTGGGTCACTCGGGAGCTTTCCATCCTGCAAGTAGTCGACGTACTTATTGGCGCCAATCCCCTGTTAGACCCATCGTGTTTATTTCAGCATGCCCGGTTTCTATCGCCGAATTCATTAACTGTGCCATGGTGCCGGGGTTAATTTCTTCCCCTTCAATTGAAGAGCCCAAATTGGCCAATGCATCGGCTTCGCTGTTCTGCTCCCTGGGTACATGCTGCATGGTCCATTCTTAAACCGGTGCAGTATCACTTGGATTTTTTCCAGATACCTTTGCATCCGTTCGTCCTTCACCTCGAAGATGTCATTCGCCTAGTTAACGACCAAGAGAGAGTCGCATTTTGCTTCGATTATTTCAGCCCCCATACTCCGAGCTAATTCCAAACCTGCAATCATAGCCTCATACTCGGCTTCATTGTTAGTCAATTTAATAGTTCTAATGGATTGTCGAAGGGCATCCCCGACGGGAGTTCTAAGGACGATTTCTAGCCCGGAACCTATGAATTTCGAGGCCCCGTCCGTGTGTAACGACCAAATACCCGAAGCTCTTCCTGAGGTTAGCAGAAGTTCTTTCTCAACCTCGGGAACCATGGCCGGAGTGAAATCTGCCACGAAATCGGCCAAAATTTTAGGACTTAATGGCCGTCCGAGGCTTAAATTAGATATCATATCTGCTAACCTCTACGGCCCATTTAGTTAGTCTACTGAAAATTCCGGTTTATGCATGATGTTCTTTAGAGGGTAAGTAGTCACTACGCATATCGGATAGCATTGGAAGTAGGGTTTGAGTTTTCTAAAAGCACTTGCCAATGCCAATGCTAACTTTTCAAGGTAGGGATAACAGGTCTCCGCATCCCCCAAAGTTCTACTCACATAATATATAGGGAATTGCGTACCCGATTCTTCTCGGACCAAAACACCACTTACTGCTACCTAGGACACGGCAAGATAGAGAAACAACTGTTCGTCCGTTTCGGTGTGTGCAGTAAAGGTGGGCTAGACAAGTACCTTTTCAACTCTTGCAATGCTTTCGGGCATTCATGTGTCCAAACGAAGACATTCTTCTTCCTTAATAAGGAGAACAAACGGTGGCTTTTATCCGAAGACCTCGATATGAACCGACTCAGTGCTGCTATCCTTCCGGTGAGTCTTTACACTCCTTTGACGTTATTTACCACCTCAATATCCTCGATTGCTTTGATCTTGGCCGGGTTAATTTCAATCTCTCGGTTGGACACCATGAAACCCAAGAACTTGCCCGATCGGACACCGAAGGCACATTTCTCCGGGTTAAGCTTCAAGTTGTATTTACGGAGCACATCGAAGGTTTCCTGCAAATGTTTTAAATGGTCCTCTGTTTCCAGGGACTTGACAACCATGTCATCAATATAAACTTTCATTATTTTTCCTATTTGTTCTTCGAACATCCCATTAACTAGGCGTTGGTAAGTTACACCGGCATTTTTTAATCCGAAAGGCATGACATTGTAACAGTAAGTCCCGTACCGGGTAATAAAGAATGTTTTCTCTTGATCCTCCGGGTGCATTCGGATTTGGTTATCCCTGGAGTAAGCGTCGAGAAAACTCAACATCTCATGCCCAGCCGTCGCATCGATCATTCTATCGATGTGAGACATCGAAAATGAATCCTTCGGGCATGCTTTGTTTAAATCCTTATAATCAACGCACATTCTAAATTTATTACCTTTTTTCGGCACCACCACTACGTTAGCCAGCCAATCCGGGTATTTTACCCCCCGAATAGAGCCTATTTTCAAAAGCTTTGTTACCTCATCCTTTACGAAGGCATGCTTAGGTTCTTCCATAGGCCTCCGCTTCTGCTTCATCGGGGGAAATCTCCCGTCGAGGCTGAGTTTGTGAATTGTTACTTCCGGTGGCACACCTGTCATATCTATATGGGACCATGCGAAGCAATCGGCATTAGCTTTAAGAAATTTAATTAACTTGTTCCTGAGCTCCGAGGTTAACCTCGTGTCCAGGTATACCTTTCTATCCGGTAGATATTCGAACAAGACGACTTGCTCCAGCTCTTCCACTATAGACTTGGTTGCATCCGAGTCATCCGGTAAGACGAAAGATCTAGGTACACCGAAATCATCTTCTTCATACCCCGGGTCCGACCCCTGCTGCTCCGCTGTCGAACCCGTACACTTTAGTTACTATTTAGAGTTCTTGCAACCGATTGGCTCGTCCTCTTTCGGATCCGGTTTTTGGGAATAAATGGCTCTTCCTCAACCGCAAACATCTCCCTTGAGCGGGCTGTTCTCCTCGGATGGTTTTCACCCCCTCCGGTGTTGGGAATTTCAGCAGCTGATGTGATGTCGATGGGACAACACTCATGCTATGTATCCATGGTCTACCGAGCAAAGCATTATACTTCATGTCTCCTTCGATGACATAGAACACCGTCTGCTGAATGGTGCCGTCAATATTGACCGGCAAAGAAATCTCCCCCTTCGTGGTTTCACTCGCCATATTAAACCCACTGAGTACTCGAGCTACAGGTACGATCTGATCGAGTAGTCTCAGTTGTTCGACCACTCTCCACCGGATGACATTAGCTGAGCTACCTGGGTCAATCAAAATACGCTTGACTTGTGATTTGAAAATAAGAATAGAAATTACCAAAGCATCATTGTGCGGTTAAATGATGCCTTCTGCATCCTCGTTGCTGAAGGAGATGGAACCTTCGGGCATGTAATCCTGGCTGCGCTTCTCACGTACAATGGAAACCTTTGTCCTTTTCATCACCGGGCCTCGAGGCGCATCCATACCCCCGATTATCATGTTGATTACATGCTGAGGTTCCACCGGTTCAGCCCGTTTGTTTGACTCCCTTTCCTTGTAGTGGCCTTTAGCTCGCTCACTCAGGAATTCACGAAGGTGATCATTTTTCAGTAACCGGGCCACCTCCTCTCTCAATTGACGACAGTCTTCAGTTCTGTGCCCATGGGTTCCGTGGTATTCACATATCACGTTCGGGTCTCGCTGACCGGGATCTGATCTCAATGGTCTCGGCCATCTTGCTTCTGCGATATGGCCTATGACCGAGACAAGATCCGAGGTATTGATGCTGAAGTTGTACTCCGATATCCTCGGCAGGTCCCTGTTGGTAGCCAAGCTCCCGGTATCACTTCTAAATGACAGACCTCGATTGTTCGATGGCCGCTCGGTCCGTTTATCATCCCGACCGAAGAATTGGCTAGGACCAACCCTCGATTTTTCCGACCTAAAGCTTGGCTTTTCTGAATGAGAATACGGCTGTACCTTTCCCTCGATGGTCTTGACTCCGGATCATAATTTTTACTCGATCTCTCAGAGCTTTTGCTCATATTTACAGGTCCCGGAGGGAGCTCAAGTTGGTCATCCTCTACCCGGATCTTTGATTCATACCTGTTATGAACATCAGCCCAGGTCACAGCCTCGTATTCCAGCAAGTTTTCTTTTAGCTTGAATGAGGCCGTCGATTAGCCCCACGGTGGGCGCCAAACTGTTTACTCGAATTTAGGTAATCAATTGAATTTATAAGTGAGGTATAGGATATGTGGGCAAACTTTAATCTATTTTGGTTTTTCGTGGGATATATGTATATATTCGTGTGTAATGGTTTGTATATATGAATATATGCGTAAATAACTTGAACAAATATGTTGCTATGGATGATCAAGTAAATGATGTTAGAAGAGTAAGCTAAAGACAATAAAATTCCACTGATTTGGGCCAAAGAGAAAAAGAATACTTTGATTTGCTATTACAATGCTCTAGATTCCAAAAAGCTAACCCTTAAAAATAGGGAAATGCCTCCTATTTATAGTTTTACCTTATGGGCCTTGCCTACAACATAAAGCCTTTTTAGAATAAAGTAAACCCTAAAAGGATAAGGTTGGGCCGTACGGTCTGACACCCGTACGGTTGTCAGTACAATGTGACAGAACTATGTTGACGCGTGGCGATTTCGTAACTGATTAACGGGACTAACGGTCACGATCAACTCGGTCATGCTGAAACCGGACCAACGGCCACGATCAACTTGGTCATGGAAAAACCGGATTGGCTGTGATGCGGAGTTTGGTCCGGATATACCGGACCAAACAGATTTGCTTCACTTTTCTCAGGTCAGCCGCAGCCGGTGCAATTCCATCAGTTCTAAGGGAAGACTCGGTGACCACGCCTGTCTCTTCTTATCTCCGGTCCCCGGTCTCACTGGTCTTGCATATATTCGGTTTTTACCGTATACAACAGTCAGGGAACAAGCAATGAAGTATGACCTCCTTTCAGTCTTTGGAATATGATTTTTCCTATTGATACTTTCTGAGTTTCAGTTCCATGTCATTTTACTGCTTTCTGCAAGATCATTGTTTTAGAAATTTCAATAGAGATTGACAATTAAGAAGGCAGCGACAAAACAGTCAGCGCTATTCTTCTTATTTGGAAGTGCTTGATTTTGTTTCCTTCAAATGCCCTGGTTCACGAATTTGATATAGCACTGAAGTTTAGGCAATGAGTTTACAATGTATCATATAATGACTTCCATCACATAAATGAAAATCCTCAATATACCTTCGGAATGGCAATGTAATCGACCCAACCTTAAGAAATTATTTAAATTGTTCAGTACCAAAAGTCTGAATTAGAGGGTGTATTATGTTTTATCTACTTGTAGAAAACAA
This sequence comes from Lycium barbarum, assembly GCF_019175385.1. Lineage (NCBI taxonomy): Eukaryota > Viridiplantae > Streptophyta > Magnoliopsida > Solanales > Solanaceae > Lycium > Lycium barbarum. The sequence goes on along the minus strand of NC_083345.1, from coordinate 18,464,077 downwards.
CATGGAATGCACAAACAAACTATGGCAAACTGAGCAATTAGCAACATAAAATAGGAGAATATAACAACAATGCAGGAGAACAACAGGCAAAACAAACAAAAAATAAAATAACGACAGTAACTTCAAGATCGGCTGTTGAATTTGCTATATTTGGTTGTTGATCAGTGGGTTCTTACGTTTGATCTTTGGATTATTGATTGAATTGGATGTTTTGGTCGTTTTATGGCATTATATGATTTTACTGTGCTTACTGTCAATTTTTGTTGATACTGTAGGTAGCTTCACTGTGAGGCAAGAGGATGCACGAGCTACTAGAAGAAGAGCTGATTCTGTGATAAAACATATCATTCAGGACTATGGTATATGAAGGTCACATATATGACAGGTACTTGAAATTTAAGCCTCGCAACTTCGCCCATGTTCTTTTACTCATTCACATTCACTGTATCTCATGTAAGCCTTCCATGGATTCTTGTATATTTAATCTGTTATTGATTTGGATTGAAGTCAACAATGACTTTCTGAGTTGTCTTCCTCGGTTTTGTTGTGTGGTTTAAACTCTATTTGTAAAGGCACCTGCTAGCCTTTTAACAACTTAAAGTGTGGTCTTTTTAGTAAGAAAAAGTCCAACGAGTAACTTCATATCAAATTTAGTGTTACATTTGGTTACTAAAAACTAACTGAAATCTCATATTATGTGCTTTCTATGTGGACTTGATAATTGATGCGCTCATGAATTTACTAATTGAGAGTTTCTCTTAATTTGTTGGCTGTTAAGTCACATATTTGTTGGGGCTTCCCTGTAACTCAAGTTCAAGAAACTCTGTAGTTCTAGAAAATAACTATTACAATACATCCAAATAAGAAACTGTTAGGAATTTTCAGACCTTGAGGAATATAAAATTCTCATAGTATCTGATAAGCTACTATATATAATAGTAAATCATGAAAAATCTCCTGTAATAAGAATCTTTCCATCCTTGAAGTCCTGTGAAAAATTACCTTGTGCTACATGTTTTTCATAATCACTTGATGTGAAAAGTAAAATATATGTTTCAAGCAACTTCAATGCCAGCAATTTTGTACTAGTAGGGCCTGCAAGTGAAAAATATATCCAAGAAAAGCATGTCATTTGTTCCCTTTTTGTCCCTTCTGCTGAAATACCTCTCTTAATCCACTGCAAATTACCTTTCTTTTGAAAAACAAAGTAGTAGTAAAAGTAGCAGTAAAAGTAGCTACGCCAATAGTGGTACTTCTACTGCTTCACTGCCAAAGTCGAAGCACATTGATCTTAGTTTAGTAGATGACTCAACTGGGAACTAGAAAAAATATAGCTCTGTTTATGCTATATAAAAATTTAGTGTCAAAATTTGTCGTTTTGATAGTGATTAGAACAAGTGCTGATATAGCTGGGTTTGACATAAAAATGACAGTACGTTGCCAGATTTTTTATTATGTTTTTAGTCAGCTGTGAACTTGGGCCTTTGCTGCTGCTCGCTAACATGCAATAGATATTGCAATTCTCCAATCCAATGTGGCTATAATGAGAAATACATCCGAAATGTTTCATTTGAGCCAGCTTTGTAGCCATTTATATGTATCTGTTATGTTTGTCTTCCTATTGTAGTTCATGTTTATTACTAAATATAAAAGCATTGATGCTTTCTTACCTTATAGATGGTCATGTATATAACTTATCACCCAGTTTTTATCTTCTGTTACAACCTTCTTGCAAGATTCTTACCCTCTCATTTGGTTTTCCCAAGAAGTTTTTGAAGCGAACTGAACCTCAAACTGCTATCTGCCTCACTCCACTGTCTTTTTGAAAAGTTGGATTACATAAAAACAAGAATCTAGACGACACACGATGCTTTGAAAAGGTATGTCACACAACTAGCCTAATCTACTGCTACTACACTCTCTGTTTCCACCATTTGAACACTTCTCCTATTTTAACAAGCAACGCATCATTACAGGTATTTTGTCAACCACGGCGTCACCAGCTACAATGGTAACTGCAAAGAACAAGAGACTGCCAATGGCATAGTAGCCGGTGCATTACTATTTTGCCTTTTGCCAATACCAGTTTCGGTCAATATGTAAAAAATGTGCATATATACATAAACAGTGCGATCATGAATGTATATATGGCTACCGTTAAAACAATATGCTTCAGCTAGGCAATACTTCCTTTTGTCAATATATAAATAATGTGTGTAACAGTTTAAACAATATGCTACCCTACCCAGTACAAGTTCTAAATCTACATAAAGCACAGTTTTTCTATTCTGCAAAAAGGTAAGTATTGGGCACGTGCATGCACGAGCGTTTAGTATGGACATAGATTGAGGCAATCTTTCCGGATTCGCTCCGCCTTCATTGAACCCCTTCTTCCTATCCTTGCTACCTATGATATCACAGGCACTGCCACGGAATCCCTTTAGAGCGCCCGGTGACGTGGCGCAACTCAAAAGCAGGAAATGTATTTATCCCTTTTGTCAGATTTTTACCCTTTTTCCACTATTAAAATGATGAAAAAATGTTTTATTTTGGCTCCCGAAACGTCACTTTTATTTAATTATCTTAACTAGTATAAGTATCCGTTCAATATCCGGATAATAATGAAGAAACGTAATGACGTTGTACATTATGCATGGACTATGGTAAAGAACCAAAGGGCGTTCACTTTTAACAATATTTTTCTACAACTAAATTAGTTGTAAAATGAATGGTTAACCAATCAATTATGAAATGTTCACAGATATCAACAACTGGAATAGTTTCTAAGGATGTCTAAAGGCACAATACATAAATACAACAACAACAACAACCCAGTGAAATCCCACAACGTGGGGTCTGGGGAGGGTAGAGTGTACGCAGACCTTACTCCTACCAAGGTAGGATGGCTGTTTCGGAGAGACCCTCGACTCAATAAAAACATAAAAAGAGGTCAGATACGGCTAAGAGATTCAAAGCGATATGGAAATGAAGTAACGCAAGCGACACAGATAACATAGAATAATCAAAGCACAGGAAATAACAGATAATAGCATAATAGCATAAATTAGAGCACAAGAAATTATACTACGATAATGCGACTATTAATAAGGCAGGGTAATGAGACTATCTACTAGCCTTCTACCCTAATATGGGTCCTCCAAACCCTCCTATCTAAGGTCATGTCCTCGGTAAGCTGTAACTGCGCCATGTCGTGTCTAATTACCTCTCCCCAATACTTCTTTGGCCTACCCCTACCTCGTCTGAAACCATCCATGGCCAACCTCTCACACCTCCGCACTGGGGCATCCGTGTCTCTCCTCTTCACATGCCCAAACCATCTCAATCTCGCTTCTCGCATCTTGTCTTCCACCGAGGCCACTCCCACCTTGTCCCGAATATCCTCATTCCTAATCCTGTCACTCCTGGTGTGGCCACACATCCATCTCAACATTCTCATCTCAGCAACTTTCATCTTTTGAACGTGAGAAACCTTAACTGGCCAACACTCCGCCGCACAATACATAAATAAGCTCTCAAATTTGGCCTCAGCTGGCAGGTGTGCACAAGTAGGCACCTCTGTTGATATAGATTAAGTTTTCTCTTTAATGTTTATCCTTCAAATGGGTTGCTCTTTAATATTTGCCCTTCAAAATCGAACCTATGTCTAGAAGCATAAGTTCTTTAAAATCGTTGACATAACTTGTGGATATTATAATGCATATCTTAGGTCCCTCTAGGCATAAGTTTTATTTTAAAGGAAAAAAAATTAAAGTCCAGCCCATTTGAAGGAAAAAATTAAAACTTTTTTTTTTGTGCGGATTTCCCTTCAAATGCACTGATCTTTAATTTTGGCCCCTCAAATTGGTGGTCTTTAATTTTTGTCTTTCACCTAATACCATGAGGTTTGGTCTTCGAATCTCGGCTCAGTAAAAAAAAAAAATCACAAGACAAAATTTTGTAGCAAAGTTAGGCTTTAAGACAGAGTTTTGCAAAATTTCAATTGAGTGAAAAAAAAAACTGCCTTAATGCAAACCTCTACCTTAAACTCTTCTTTAAGTAGAGTTTGCAGTCAAACTCTACCTGAAGGTAGCAAAACTCTATCTTGCTATTTGTTTTTTAATTTTGACTAAGTTGGGGTTTGAACCCAAAACCAAGGAGTTTTAGCGAAGGACAAAAATTAAAGACCACCAATTTGAGGGCCAAAAATTAAAGACTGTCCCCGAATAAGGACCCAACTTTAAAGACCAGCACAAATAGCACAAAAGTGCAAATGACGCTTTTTGGCACGGGGCAGCATGCAAGTGAAACCCAAATAGCTTGGGCTTTTTTCAATGGCCACTATTTCGTTTTAAATGGAAAATTGGCATATATATAGAGGCCTCTTAGCTAAACGTGGCAACCGGTTTGGCCTTACCGGTTTTAACCGGTAACCGGATCGGTTAAACCGGAACCGGTAGAACCGGTTAATCGGTTCCGGTTAACCGTGTAATGGTTTACCGGTCCGGTTCCAATATTTTGGAAATCGGAACCAGACCGGTTAAATCGGTTTAACCGGTAAAAATTAAAAAAAAAAAAAAAAAATGAAAGAGTCGTTGGGCTTAATGGACTGTTGGCAACGGTCCATTTGCAAAAATGGTCGTTGCCAAACGGTCAGTTTTTTAATTTTTGGCCCCCAATTTTTTTTTTTTAACACTTTAACCCATCCCCACCCCTATATAAACCCTTCTTCATTTTCATTTTGATGCACATCAATTCACTCTTCTTCATCTTTCTCTCAAATCTCAATCTCTCAATTATAGTTACTTTGCAATAATTAGCCACAAAGTCTTATTATAGTTTCAACTTTCAATTATTAATTTTGCAATTATAATATTGTTGGTGGAGTTGGTGATTTTGCAATAATCCGAAGTAGCTTTGGTGGATTTGCAATTCTAGCTGCCTTCACTTTGTTGGAAATTAATCCGGCAATTTGGTACCTTCGTTCCAACTCTATCTTTATTTTTCGCAATTTAATTCTAGCAATTTATTTTTCGCAATTTAATTCTAGCAATTTAATTTGTTGTAATTTATTTTCTTGTGATTTATTTGATTGTGATTTAAATTAATTCTATTTAATAATGTCAAAGAGATTAAGACGTGGTGCCGGTAGTAGTAGTCGTACTGTTAGGGGTGCGCTTAATGAGGAAACATTTGTGGAAGAAACACCTAATTTAGGTATTGATGTTGGTGGAAATAATCCACTTTTAGGTCTGAGGCAATGCAACAACATTTTACCGACACTTTTAATGAAGACTTAGATGATGATGATGATGAAACACAACCCCCCGAAAATCCCATAGGAGATACATGTCCTGCACAATCACATACACAAGACAAACCGCCTAGAACTCGTAAGCCAACAGCTAAAGTTTGAAAATTTATGACTAAGAATAGGGAAAACCAAACAGCTACGTGTACCCTATGTGGACAAGTATTTAGTTTTAAGCAAGGAACTAGTAAGGATGGTGGAACGGGTACACTAAATGGTCATATGAGAACCAAACATATGGATATTTGGGGAGAACAAACGGGTTCAAATGTGGGGGGGATTCAAATGACGATAGACCCACGAACCGGTAGAAATTTTAAGTATGACAAGAAAAAAGAATGCGTAGAAATAGCTAAAATGGTAGCTTATGATTGTTTACCATTTTCCTTTCCCTCAAATTTGGGATTTGTTACTTACATTCAACGTTGTTATAACCCGTTATTTGAGGGTATTCCTAGAAGTACTTGTAGAGCCGATGTTATAGATTTGTTTAAAAAATATAAATTTTATTTGCACCATGTATTTAATTCTTTAAATTGTAATGTTTGTCTTACCGCTGATTTGGGTCTTAGTATTAACCATTTAGATTTTTTTGCTATTACATGTCATTGGGTTGATGACAACTGGGTTATGCAAAAAAGAATTATAGCTTTTTTATATGACGAAGGAAAAGGTCGTCACGATGGAAAAATTTTAGCCGATTCAATGTCTACTATAATGAGATTTTTTTAACATTTATAGAAAAACACTTTGTATTGCTTTAGATAATGCTTCTAATAATACAAAGGCAATTGGTCTTTTAAAAAGAGAAATAAACCCTCCTCTAAGAAATATTTTTCATGTAAGATGTAGTTGTCACATTTTAAATTTAATTGTTAAAGATGGTCTTGTGCATTTTGATGATTCTGTTCAAAAAGTTAGAAATGCTGTTGCGTTTCTTTTTTGTAATGCTAATAGGGGAAGAATTAGAGATTTTAAGAATGCTTGTGTGGAAAATAACCTTAGACCTAGGAAAATTCAAGTAGAAATTGAGACTAGATGGAACTACACTTACATTATGCTACAACAAGCATATGAGTATAGGATTCCCATACAACAAGTTCACAACAAATATAATACTGATAGTGAGGATTGGTTAACTTTTAGGCATTAGGAAGATGTTAAAGAATGTATTGAACTCTTAGAAAATTTTTATAATGCAACTCTTGCTTTTTCTAGACAATTTTATCCCACGGTAACCGAAATTTTAGCCTACTTAGCGGAAATAGCTAGAGTTTTACAAGAGTATAAATATAAACCCGATTATCAAGTGGCTATTTTTGAAATGATAATCAAATTTAAGAAGTATTTTTTTCCCATCCCAACTTTATTTATATTAGGTTCCCTTTTAAATCCTTGTTTAAAAGTGTCTTATACTAAAAATTTGGTTAGTCAAATTTATACATTTTTAGAAATTGAAGAGGGAGGTCAACCATCTTTAGCTGAAGCCGATCTCGCTATTGATGATGAGTTTAGAAGAGTTTTTACTCATTATTCTAGTTTGGAAGAACGTGCTACACCCGTTTCTCCACGCCCTACTACTTCTCAGAGTAGCAAAAAGGGCTTGTCGGGTTTAAAAGTTTTACATTCACAGCCAACTTCTTCTTCTTCTACGGCAAACTTTGATGAATTTAACTTTTATGTGATGCAGCCAAATGTGGATATCAGCCAACTGGATGAGGTGGACGTCTTAGCATGGTGGAAGAAGTACAAGGCAAGTTATCCGGTACTTTCAAGAATGGTTCGAGATATCCTTACGGTTCAAGTATCAACCGTGGCTTCGGAGAGCGCATTTAGCCAAGGAAGACAGCAAATTGGAGACCATAGACATTCATTATCCGACTTTAGCTTGCAAGTACTAGTGTGCATTCGAGATTGGATTAGATCGGAGCGACGCAACCAAAACTCAGAAGCGGAGCAAGGCGAAGAGGAAGAAATTGAAGATTTGATAGCTAGTGGACCGGACCAAATGGAAGACTTTGAAGATATTTCCATGAACGAATATGATGTGGGGGAAATTAACGAAATGGTTCAAAATTGGTGATTTTATTATTGTACTATTTTTGTATAACTCATGTATTATTTGCAAGTTAAAAAAAAATACAACTTGCAAATAAATGTTATCCAAGAATGAATAAAATATATGACTCATTGAGCTTTCTTCTATTTACTTGTGTTCATATTTTTACTTTTATTAAGTTATGAATATACCTAAAATATACTAAGAATATACTTATAAGTATATTAAGTTATATAGTATACTTAAACATATATAAGTATATATAGTATATAAAGAAAAAATAGTATATATAGTATATAAGTATATATAGTATATATAGTATATAAGTAAGTATATATAGTATATATAGTATATATATTAAGTTATACACATATATAAGTATATATAGTATATAAGTATATATAGTATATAAATATATATAGTATATATATATAGTATATATAGTATATATAGTAGATATGTATATACATATATTTAGTATATATATTAAGTTATACATATATATATAGTATATATATTATATTAATTTATACATATATATAGTATATATATTAAGTTATACATATATATATAAATATATATAGTATATAGTACATATATATAAGTATATAGAGTATATAGTACATATATATAAGTATATATAGTATATATATTAAGTTATACATATATATGTATACGAAAAGCACTATTCTGTATTGCTGACTTGCTGTTAGGCTGTTAGTCAGTAAATATTTAAACTTTAATTATAAAGTTGTATAACATATGAAAATATAGCTACAATATACAAATAAATACTATAATATATATATATATATATAATACAAAAAATAAAAAAAAAATTTTAAGCAATCGGTTCCGGTTTGGACTTTAAAACCGGTAAACCGAAACCGGTTAAACCGGAACCGGTTAAACCGGAACCGGTTAGGCGGTTCCGGTTTTGGAACCGGAACCGGTTAGGCGGTTCCGGTTTTGGAACCGGAACCGGCCGGTTTCCTAACCGGTTCCCGGTCCGGTTCCGGTTGGAACCGGTTAACAGGCATACTCTTAGCCAACAATTGGTTATGGCATTTATAGCCCAAATTAAACACCTCTCCAATGGTCTACAACATGATCACATCATCTCAAATACTAGTCGCAATTAGCAAACCAAATTTACAATCACAAAATTGTGTGGTTGTAAAAATTGGGTTTTCATGCATATACTTTTGCGAATCACTTTTTATTTTTAAAATTTTGGCTAAAACGTAACAAACTGAAAGTTTTTTCTTTTATAGTGGATTAAGTTATTCCACAAAACGTGATCTTATCTATTTGCTAATGCCACAAATTGCTTCAGTTGGATCATGTTGTTTGGTTGGTGCAATTTCTGAGGGTAAATTGTATGTGGCTAATTCAGGGGACTCTAGGACAGTTCTTCGACGTAGAAGTTTTGAAACGAGAGGGTTTGGAGGGGGTTGTCCGAGCTAGGCCTTCATTTCGGTCAAAAGATAATTTTCTTAACATGATCAAATCCGACCTGAAATTTATCAATGAGGAGGGGCAAGTGTGATTCAATTTTCAGACAGAGAGTTAATTTTGATATCATGAAAAGATAACATAGAGTTGCTCTATTTCTGATAGTTCAGAAGTATTTCTAGCCTTTTTTGTTTAATCAGAGCCACCTTCAAGGCAGGGACACAATACATTTCACTTTATATTAAACGTAACGTAAAATTAAAGTAATAAATTTATCTTCCAAAGAAAATAAAGTTATCCTTAAATAATTGCAGTATTATGAGAAGATATTAAATGGGAATGGTGTAGCATCATTGACACGACATTCAATTTCCAGAATGGTGGCTGAAGTATACAAAAAGTCAAATCCTTAATTGTCAGAAAATGATTTTGGGGACCTAACAATAACGTAAATACTTAATTTTTCGCACAGTTCACATCAAATCAAATAAATCTTAGGAGTTGCCATTAAAGTGAGTGTTGACTTAATCATGGTTAGTTGATAAAGTTTATAGAGTTTATGTAATATACATTGTTAGTGTAAGTAATTTTATACCATTCCTGTTATAATAAGTAACTTGTCTTATTTTTAAAGTTTCAAATTTTACATTTAAGGAAGCGTGCCTGTAAATATTCTTTGGATTACTCGATGGTGTACATAATTATTTATACCGATAATGTATATAATTCAAAGTTAAGTTTATATGTACAAGCATATATTTTACATCAATTGATTTGATGTAAATATCGAGTGTATGTAAAATTTTCTGTGGCAACATAGGGGCTTTCGCTGTTGATGATATGTACAAAATGAAACTAGAAAGATGGGGCAACCCAGATTTTGTAAAAGAAGACAAGGACTTTCCAATTAAAAACATCCACCATATGGAGTTTTCCTTTTCATAATAAAGCATCCATTAATATTCTAGCTGGTCTATGGAGAATTGAATGCAATGAACTACTGGCAGAAGATAACGTGCATTATTGTCCTTGCTAATTTTGTCCTTGATATATACATGTCACCTAAAAATCAATGTTTCATTTAGTGCAAAGCCCCACTGCATCAATAAACGTGGCTGTTGCAAAATCTGAATAATGAAAAAGATTATTAATTACCCCTCGTGTAAAAATGCTCAAGTTATAAAGAGTTCTCATAATAACAAATGAAAGAATTAGGCCTATATCTGTATAGACTTAGATAGAGCGGAGCATCTATGTAATATTTATATAATCGATCTCAGCTGATGCAGAAAACATATTGCAGTTTGATAGAGTAATTTATTTCCTTATGAAATTTAAATTCCCACTATTCTGCTACTAGGATTGTGACAGAATTCCGTCGTGATTTTGTAAAATCAAACAAAATTCAAGTTTAGCAAAGTATGAATTTCCCCAAGAAAATGAAGTGAAAATCTCAGAGCATTGGGAAGAAAAGATATTTTGATAGTGTATATCGTGTAGAACATACATAACTCTTTGCAGAAACGCTTCCAATCATCATCGAGCTTATTTAAAATTTAAGCTCTTTTGGATATTTTAATTATACTACATCTCCTATCAATTATAGGTTTCGTTTTCAATTATAATTCGGACTCCTCTTCATCTGATATCTGCATGGTTAGTCAAAATTAATTTATCAAAACTTATGGTGGTTTGGAAACGCTTGGAGTTGATGAAGGTTCAAAACACTCCAGAGAAGTTGGTGTTCGTCACCCTTAAGTGTTTTGTGTTTATGGTTTTCTTTTGGGTTAGAGTGTTGATTGATAAAACTATATAAAATTGAGAGGATTAATTTCACCTGTAATTTATTTTTTGGTTATGAAGTTTTTATCTTCAAGAAAATTTAAAGTGTGACCAAAGTAAACATGGAGAATTAATGAGGTCGAATAAGAGTTTTGTCGATTCCATGAGGTCTAGAATGTGATTAAAGACTTAGTCGAGTAGTTGGTTCAGATCCTGAGGGGCTCGAGTGTGATTTGGACAATTGATTGAGAACTAGTTAAGTTAAGGATTTGAAGATGACCACGGTCAAAATTGTCAAGGCGATCCTGTGTCGGTGTTTTGAGTGTGCGAGCAGGTTCGTAGCATGTTTTATGACTGAAATGCATATTTGGTTTGTGTTCGAGAGGTCCCGGATAAGTTTCAGGTGCTGCTAGTTTTTTGGTGTAGCATCCTTCATCTCAATCGCGAAGGTGTCTTTGCGTTAGCGAAGAAGGGTAAGGAGGGTGTTCATCGCGATCGCGGAAGGGCTACCGCGTTCGTGTAAAAGGATTCGATCTGGGCCGGGTCGCGCTGACTCAACGCAATCGCGATAGTCTAGTCGCGTTTGCGATGGGTTGGACCGGGTTGGGTCGCTTCATGATACCAACTTGTCACGACCCAAATCACTAGTCGTGTGGGTACCTACCATTTCCCACCTTGGTAGGCGAACCCATCCCTTAATCATTAATCTAACAACAATAAAGTAAATAGAACAGATTAAATAGAAGTCTAAATCATAAATAACATGATTGCGGAAATATGAATGCAATCCCCAAGGAACTGGTCTGAACGTACTAGAGCAACTATGTAAATGCCTAAATATACAAGTCTATAAATCAAATAAACAATTGTCTGAATGGAAGAATATAAAGATAGGATAGATGAGTATCCGAGCAGCAGCTCGTCAAATGCTTACCTTAGATACTCGCAAGCTGGGCCTCTAGAATCAGTCACGAGAAGTGGAAGTAGAGCCTGTCATATACTTTGCACTCAGAAAAGAATACAGCAAGGCAATATCAGTACAAACACTATGTACTTGTAGGTATCATAGGCCGACAACAGTTAGCTAACATATATAAAGGAAGAAACTGAATAATAGACATACTCGCAATCAAGTACAAACATAGCACAGTCCAAGCACAATAACCCAAGTATAGTAGCATCAAGTCACAACCTAGGTGAAAGTCTCTAATCCTCGAGTCCATCAAGTTTCTAAGTAAACATAATTACGAAGCAACTCGATTGAATCATCAACCAAGGAATCAAAATTCAATGTACCATACAATGATGAGAAATGCAATGCAAGTGAAATGTGATGATATGCAATGCACTGACCAAATGTAGTCTCCGTACACACATGCTATGGATGGAATACCTCCATGTCTCGATAGACATGACCCCATGGGCGACCCGTGAAGCTCATGTACCAGTCACTCCTCACACAACCCACAGATGACTCCACAACACTAACCACACCGCTAGCCATTCCACACACAGCCCAGAGATGGCTACACTATCAAATATGTTCCAAGAATCGCGGATGTTTGCTTCTCACTTATAATCATCAACACCAATCACAGGTAATATCAATGTAACGTGGAAATGAGGATGAATGCAATGCACGATAACAATATCAATTGTATCAAGTAAATCTCAATCATGTCACACACAGACATATATCTCAATATCAATATCAAGTCAAATCCTTTCCTCTATCCATGATAATGTCAAGATAAGTGAGAGACAACCGTATCATAATCGTGATATGACAACTAAGTACAAGTCCAATATCATACACATGGATACAAGCCAATAAATTATAAAGAGGTGACAAGCTCGCAAATCAGTCAACAATACCAAACCTAAGTAATTCATCCCAACTTCATACCCGAAGTCGTAACATGCTTTCTCCGACAATCACTAACTCTACATATGCTTCGCTAATAGAAGTTTAACCAGAAGGTAAGCCGTAACCTACCTGACTTCCGAGCTGGAGCCACGAACAATCAAACTTTTTCCTTGCCTTTTTGGAGAGCCTCCAAGCACTCAGAATCTATCCACTGTCGAATTCTAAGTTAGACATAAGGAAAAATGACACCCATATTGCTTTACTATCGTTCGAATAAAAAGCAACTATGAGAAAGGGGGGAAATGGGCCCACAAGGGTAAAATGGGTATTTCGAAGGTCGAATTGGTAACTCAATGTTTTAGAAGTTCAATTCTACTCCTCAATTGCTAAATTACTCAAGAATATGTCAATTTCATCATTCAAGGCAAAACCCCAATTTGGATTGGGTATAAACCCTAACTTTCAATCTTTCAATTCATCAACTATAATGGAAAATTCAAGCCTATTGGTCAGTAATTCATCAAATTCCATGCTTAGATTAGTCAAATCTATCAACTAATCTCATAGTGAAGGACTAAATATCAAATAATGAAGTAAGTGTCAAAATCCATCTTCTTCCTTAAGTTTCTATAGATCTTCTATCATGGATTCCTGCTTAAGAAGGGTAAATGAATGAAATCAAGGTTAGATAACTTACCCTTAAGAGAAATCTGCTTCGAACCTCTTCAATTCGCCTCAAAGACACTTAGGAACAATAAATCTGGGAATAGGAAATAAAGGGTTTTACTTAGGATTAAATAAGGTTCTAGTCCACGTCACCCGCTACAGTGGTAGAGGGTTCGCTACAGCGGGATCGCTGTTGCGGCTCACTCTTCGCCACAGCGTATTCGCTACAGCGGAGCCGTGTCCGCTGTAGCGGATTACTACGAATCCATTCCAACAGCCATAGCAGACCAGGCCTCGCCGAGGCGGGTTCGCTACATTGCACAAAGGCTGTCACAGAGGGCCCAGACACCAGTAAAATGTTGATTTTTCACTAACTCATTCTCAAAACCCGACAATCATCCGAGACCTCCCATATACAAACCAGACATGCAACCATACATAAAAACGCTTTACGGACTCACTCATGGTCTCAGAATTCCCAACGGAGTCTATTTGGCCGGGTTAACACCCAGTGACCAAAGGCCACTTTCCAACCAATAACCCAAAACACTCCCGAGTGTCTCGGGAACCGGACTGAATATCCCACCAAGTCATAATCGACCATTCGGACCTCTCGAAATCGAAAGATTTTCAAAAAATGCCCATTTACTCAAAAGTCAACTATTGATCAGTAGTTTTTCACTTTAATGCTCTATTTCACATAAGTCATCATAAAACCCGTCCAAATACCTTGAGAACCGTGCCACCCATCCCCGCGGGTCAAAATCATACTAACAGACCTCGGGAAAGGGACAACGGGGGTAAATGGGTCAAAAACACTATAAAGACCAAACGGGTCGTTACATCAGATACCAATTGAACAATCGCTCGTCTTCGAGTGACAATGAAAAGAATGGGGGAAAGTAGACTTGGAAAATATAAGACGACGCTGCCCGATGACAAACAGAAATGATACCTGAGATCACAATATCAAACGCCTCGGCCTCTGGCCTACTGGGAAAAAGGTAACAATAAGCACCACCACGGTCGCTTTGGCCGTACTGAGCTCCTCCCTATGAGGCCTAAGAATCGCCTTTACCTGACTGATAACCACCCCTAGAGGAATGCGAACCACCTCGGTCCGACTGAGCACTGCCTCTGGCTGAAGAACCATCCCGGCTACCAAAATATGCCGGATCCTAAGAGTCTGGAATCTGGAACCCTGCTGGGTCCCACTATGTCTCGGTCGGGTGCACTCTCTCCCAATGTGTCCGAGATCACCACAAACATAGAAAGTTCTAGGTGACGGAGGCTGAAACATTGAAGTTGAGGAACTAGAGTAACCACCTCGGTCTGCTGGTCGAGAATAAGAGCCTCTCGAGACTTGCCCTGAACAATAATCATTCAGCCTAGAAGGGCCATCTGAAGATGCCTGAAGCATTGACTGAATAGGGCGACTAGACTGTGGCTGATAGGTCCTGGATAACTGGCCCCTACATCTAGAACTGGACCCACTGTATCCATCATACTGACGAGGCTTCTTCTCACTAGCCCCACCAAGAGATCAGGCCCTAGTCGACTTAACACCTGTAACATGATCCACTTCAACCTGGAAGGAAGACCCCAAGGCTACAAGCTGAAAACAAGCAACATGAAGTGGAAGCACTAGTCCACTCACAAACTTCCTAACCCTCTCTGCCTTGGTCGGAATCAACTGCGTCGCATAGCATGCCAAGAACAGAAATCGAGCCTCATACTCGGCCACTGACATACCCCAATGATGCAAGTGGATGAACTCTTCCCTCTGCTGATCTAAATAGGTATGGACGGATTAAAACCCCAATTTGAATTTCATTGTTCCTAAAACGATTATGAGAGGTTGAGGGTAAGTTTCTAACCTTAATCCTAGTATTTCTTCATGATTCCATCCTTTAATTAGCATCTCATCCATGAAATTAGGATTTTAAAGTAAAATATTGATTTGGATGTTGTATTGAGATCAGATTTAGATGATTTTCGAGATTCATGACTTTTAAACTATAAAGCTGATTTTGCGATGAAATTACAGTATTGACCTTTCAGTCTCGCGATTGGTTTTTGGGCCACTTGGGACTTAAATATTGTAGCAATGTATATATGATTAGTGTTGCCTATTGTTTTATGATATAATTCCAAGTGAGCTTATTGCTACAATATTGGCTACAATATTTAGATAGCCAAAAGCTCTATTCAAACTACTCTCCCTCTCAGCACATAATCATCACGATTGTCTTCTTGATTGGGTCCTTTATATCATCTGACTCGAAGTATTCAATGTCCTTGAAATATTGATCCTCAAACTTAGAGGACTTATCCTTTTCACTCTCAGTAGGCTGATCCACCAGCTTTAATTGAGATCTCCCATTAAAGGGATTCATCGAAATATCATAACTCTTGCAGAATAGTTAAACCGATAATGAAAATGGTAGTAAGCCACAAACTCAAGCAACTGAAAGTATCCCTTGTCTCACTCGAACCTTAAAACTAAATACTCCATATCACACCTATAAGCCTTCACGAAACCCTTTCACCAGAAAGTACCCATCAACTCTGGTTACTCCAACAAAATTATTATTCACTTTATTTAAATTTGAGCTAAATGATATTGTGAATTTCATAAGCAAAAACTTTAAAAATAGATTAATGTCAATTTTGTACTCAATTCATTTTAAAAGAAAAGGAAAAGAAAGGAATTATTAAAAATTTCAAATTATCATTATAGAAATATAGGTAGATAAGTCCTATTTAAATTTGAGATGATCATAATTTTGCATGCTAAACTTGAAAAAGGAGAATGTAATTTAATTCTTGATATAGATAAAGCCAGAAAACGTCAATAGTTGCTTTAATAAAAGTTCAATTCTTTTGTAAAATTAATATTGTAGATGACCATAGCTAAAATAGAAACAATGTTTAATAGTAGAACAAAGGAAGATGTATACCAATAATAAAAATTAAATTTTCTTAAATAAATAAGATAATAAGTTTTGCAATTTTTTTTTTAATTGATCGCGCTTCGCGCGGGTACTAATACTAGTATTATGTTAAAAGAAGGATAGTCAAGCTTCGTATTAAGTCAGTTGGCGTATTGAGAATAAACCACTTGGCAATTTTAAAATAAAATCTGAAAATATTTTAGACAAATCTAATAAGAATTGGGAATTAATTAGATAAGAGATTGGGGAATTTATTAGATATGAGGAAGATTAGAGAATTAATTAGACAGGAGATTGTGTTTCAATTTTAATTTTGGTAACTTAATAAAAAAACATTTGATGAGGTGAATTCAATTTCATAGCAAATACGAGATATTCTATTTTTGTTAGCGATTATCTTCTTCTTAATTGAGTGAGATTACTGTTGAAATTGCATATCATTCCCAAAATATTTTATCTCTACATAATATATGTTCTCTTAAATTTGTTTCCTCTAAGGGAAGGAACCAAAATTATTTGAAATTTCCGAGGAAAAGAACACTATTACAGTGATAATGGGAATTATCTGTTTTTGGGTGAATAGATATGATAACAGACTTGACATTGTTCACGTGTAGAAATATATAAATAATGCATAATTAATTAGAATATCTTATTTATGTAATTTGTTTTTATTTTTCTATTTAAATTTTTTAACAAATGTAGATTCTAGTTTTAAAAAAAAATATATAAATTTTAGTCAATCTCTAATTCGTACTGTCTATTTATGATGTAAAGCAATTTTCTATTTCTATTTTATAGGTATAAATGCTTGAAACTAAACTATTTAAAATCTCGAATATTGAAAACACAGTTTAATATGAATTCAAAGTTTTTGCGGTTCAACTTCTCTCATGTTATTACGATGTTTTATTAATATAATTTCTCAATTTGTTAGCACTATTCAAGATGATTAGAACTTAAAGGCAAGATTGCTACAATATATATATATATATATATATATATATATATATATATATATATATATATATATATATATATATATATATATATATATATATATTCTATCCGCTCTTTTCTTTCTTTAAAACGATGTGCGCATCGCGCGGGTACTAATACTAGTAGTTTGTTAAAAGGAGGATAGTCAAACTTGATATTGAAGTGGCGTATCATGTATTTTTATTTGTTTTGCATCATATTATAATTTATGTAGTTCTATCACAAACTACATGATCATGATATTTATTCAAAAGTTATTCGGTTGTCATATGATTCATTTATTTAATGTTTAAAAACATAATAACAGTTTGATGTGATTAATATTCTTTAATATTTATTGTCCTTCCACAATATTATGCAAGTTCCGCTGGTACCTACCTATAGGGCCAAATTTCAATAAATAAGTACAAGACTGCAACTTGCTGGGTTTATGGATTCAGTCAGCTAAACTCCGTCAAACTCCTCATTCTAATGTTTTTTTTTTTTTTGGTTTCTCTTCCGGTCTCCAGTATCCACATTGGAGCCCGACTATATCCTGATTTGAGACGCATAGGGCTCCATTTGTGGGGTAGCGCTCCCCACCAAGTATTTTTTCATACCCAGGACTCGAACCCGAGATCTCTAATTAAGGGAGGAACATCCCCATCCGCTGCACCACGTCCTTTGGGGTCCTCATTCTAATGCTAAGTAAGTATATCATGTACTTTTGCCATAGCTGTGAAGAATTAACATTAAGAGTTGCATATATTTCAAAGAGGATTTATGGAGGAGCCAAAGAACAAAATATAAATTTTTAAAAGGACTTATACTTTTCTTTTTAGATTACTTCAAAATTGAAATTTAGCGTCAAGTATGATATAATTTGGATTATACGCAAAATATTTGGTAAAAGCTAATTAAAATATCTATCACATGGGTGATTTATGGAGCACGAAATTAATTTAAAAAAAAAAAACAAATCGAGATTCACATGAGTAACGCTTATACACGATTAAATCATGTCAATCTGGTCTTAGATCCAATTTAATTAAAACAATAATCAATTTACTAATGGATGATAATTAAATATTTGGAGAAGTGAATATTCCGTGTATTGTTGTAATAATACTACTACTTCTTCTTCTTCTTCTTCTTCTTCTTCTTCTTCTTCTTCTTCTTCTTCTTCTCTACAAAAACCTAAAGCTATTCCAAAATCTCAAAAAGTTTTGGCCAAAAGATTAAAAATAAACAAGAAATTATTATTATTATTATTATTATTATTATTATTATTATTATTATTATTATTCTTTTAATTTTACAAGAACACAAATTAAAACTCCAACTTCCTAATTATCACCAACCACGATACTTGTACTTCCAAATAGTTCCATCTTTCTGATGGTATCCCAAATAAAAACCTTCCGGTCTCACCACCCATACACATTCGGTTTTATGATTGGGTGAAAGTTTTCCGCCATGGATACAGTGATTTTTATCGTTAAACACTTCAAAACTACTCTCTTTTGAGCCCCACCAAAAATGACAAAAATACATAGTATGATTTAAAACATGCTCGCAAAACGACCAACTGAAATCTTTGGTATTGGCTAGAAAATGAATTCCAAAGTCATCTTGTTTAGAAGCACATGAAGTTTCAATTGAGGGGAACCAGAACCAAGATCGTCTATGACCTGTAAGTGATACCTCGGATGTGGAAAACAAGCTGTTACAAGGTGGTTAAGGGGAAACATAGATAACAAGATGAACAGGATAATGATAGAGGGGTGACTCATTTTGGATCGATGCTAATTAAAAAGGTGTAGGGGGTGATGCAAATTTATACAATATTACATTGCTAATTTTTAGCATAAGATTGATTGTATCAATTATAGCCAAATAATATTTACCATATTATCACAACTCCTATTAAAGACCTAAAAGATCCTGCACAATATTAGCATAACCCCTATTAATGGCCAAAAAGATACTATACGATATAATATAACGGAGCCCTTTTATATGCTTCATCTTCCAAAATCTCAGATCTACTGCAATCAAACACATAAAAGAAAAATTCGTGTTCATAAAACTCCACAAAATGAAAAACAGATCCTTGAATACTACAATATGTAGAGTAGAGTAGATAGTTCAGTTTTTTTAATGAAACATATATTTGTGGTATAATCTTGTTATATTACATACATAGTTTCGTGTACTCATATATACATGGTATAATAATGGTATTTGGTTGGATTAGTGTGTTTTTCTATTAGATATTTTTTGTCGCATAACATGTTATCTTAACTGACTATATTTTCTATTTCAATTGTATATGTGACAAAAACTTATATTAGTGATATATATATCAAGTATAATGCGGGTCTAAAAATAGAATGTATGATATATTTAATTTATTTACATGTAGTAATAATGATGAAAGAGAAAGGAATTATGTATTAATTAGGATGTATATTAATTTGTTAATTAGTGGTCCTTCATTAACAGTAGAGAATCTTAGAATCTGCTAAAATGGTAAAAAAAAATAAAAAAAAATCTGTTATTTTTGGAATAAACAAAAAGTACTATATTTATGAGAATCTATAGATATAATAAAGCCAAGAATGACATTTATCTTTTTTCTCAAATTTTTGACATTTTTCTTAATTTTCCTATTTGTATGATTTATTAAAAAAAAATCTCAAAATTATTCCTTAATTACATTCTCTTAATTACCCATCTCTTTTTCAGTTTAGAAAGTCCAAAAGTCATTATCATTAATTTAATGATTTAGTGATCATTTATTATGCACTAAAACAACACAAACGTAGAAATATGCATGGCTCTAGGAATCTCCTCCTCTTGCCCCTACCTTTCGTCTTGCAGGTGGTAATTATGCACTTCTTTGCACCTATAATTGATATTTATGTCGATGAAATAAGCCTTTGTGATAAATGATATTCAATATTTTCAAGATGTGTGAAATGGTAACGCCTAGCAAATTTATAATGCCGATTAACTCTCCTAAGAAGCACTCTAGCTTCCCTTTAAATTCATGCTCGCATAATCAGAATTTTATGTTGCCTAGCAGTTCGTTTTTCTCTTCTTTAGGTTCCTTCTTTACACGAGTTATTTTGCCTCTTCTTCTTCTTCTTTTTTTTTTTTTTTTTTTTTTTTTTAAATTCTCGCATCTACTCAAATTTTGTTCATCTTCCTTTCTTTTAATAGTTTACTGTTAAAAGCTTGAGAATGCAAACAAAATGTGAAATTAGTATACAAAAAGTTCTTCCGTAACTTGGGTAGTATGGGTTGTTCACTTGATTGATATATAGTGAATATATTGCTTTTTTTTTTTTTATGATTTAGAGACGTGTTCCTTAATAGTCGAATACTATCTAGAACTCATGTCTCTTCCATTCACATGTTCTCTTTTACGTACTTTCTGCTACGGTTAAGTGTTTCTATGGCTAATAATAATTTGTTTTTCTCCCCATCGCTTATCAGGTATTTTTTAATTTCTTTTGTTGTAATATTTCTTTCATATATGATTTTGCACAGGTTTATTTCGTAAATGTGAATAGCATGTGATATTTGATGTTTTCTAATACTACGAACACAAAAACTTTCTTAGCCTCTTGTATTCTCACTTCTTTTTTTTTTTATTTTTTTTATTTTTTATGTTTTAAAGATTTTGCACATGTTTGTTTTGTAAACTGAATAGTATGTGACATTTGATATTTTCTCTAATACTACAAACACTAAAACTTCCTTAGCCTCTAATTGTATTCTCATCCTTTTTGCTTTTTTAAAGGGTTGATTTCTTTTTTATTATGACTAATTTGTTTAAATTTCCTTTTCTATATTTATTTGACAATTGATTTTGCATAGGTTGTGTAAGTTCTAATGTTATTTGATAATTGATGCTTTCTCTTTGTGCTGTGGATTGTGCCGTTTGGACACATATTAAAGAATAACTAAGACAAATGTGATGTTATGGAAAAATTTAACTATTCATATATATACTTCAAACAATTTAAGTAAATAATTGGAGCAATATAATTTAAAACAATTAGTCTTAACAAATTATATTAGTCTACTTATGATAGCTTGAAACGTACTCTTCTGATGTATTTGTGTTATATTTACATATAGTATGAGTTTCAAACATTTCTGCCTCCTCTGTTCTCATAATTTCACATAGCTTCTCTATAATCAATTAATCAGACAAGACAATTTCGTTGCACTCTCTCTTACTTTCATTTGTTTTCTTTGTCTAGTAATATCCTTCTATCATGTATTTTTTTTTTAAGTTTTATTTGAAAGAAATACAATTTTGCTTAATCTTAATAGGGCACAAGTGGCACAATTCATAGTACTATGAATAAGGCTTTAGAGGAGGAAGAAAAAAGCAGGAACTGCTTCTTCTCTCTGTTTTTTTTTTTTTTTTGGTACTATTTTTCTTTTAGTCCATTCTACTATTAATAAGAAACTTTTATAATTCTATAAATATTACATTTTAAGATAACAAGTTGCAAAAGTCTTATAGTCACACAAATAGTATAGTCTATTTAAGATCACAAATTGAAATGGAGAAATTACCATTTTTTCTCTTTCTCATTATTCTTTTTGTTTCCTTTTTTCCTTATCTAGGTTCATACTTACTGATTTAAATGTGTTTTCATATTTAATGTGTAATTTCTATCAAATAAACTATATATAGGAAATTAAAGAATCATGAAAAAAATGATAGAATTCTAAAAAGATGTTCTATTAGTAAAGATTGAGTTTTAAATATTTATGACTTTAATATTCAACTTTTGTTCTCGACCGCGCAAACCGCGGATATGTACACTGGTACTTTTTAAAAAGTGAATAGCCACGTAAAGATCTCTCGATAGAACCTCATATAAGCTCTCTTTTTTAATTTTCTAATTAGCACCATCAGTAGAGTTTAACCAAAAATACTTAATAAGATAAAAATTAATCTCAACCTTTCATAATAACTCGGACACGTGTCATTCATCAAAGAGTGTATTGCCAATTAACGGAGCAAAAATTAATGGACCAGAGCTGAACCCGTTATAAACATTAAGTGTTGATAAATGATCTTCTGTACTAAAATTCTATAAGTAAGTATTTGCGTGTTTGGATAAAAGTGTTAAAATTGAGATGACCAAATTATAATTTTTGACTAATTTTAATTTATAAACACTTAGCTATTTTTAAACGCTTATATAAGCAAAAAATAAATCAATTTGATCAGTTTATAAGCTTAGTCAAACACCACTAATTATAAAGACTGAGGGACTACTAATTACATTAACATCAACTAGTTTGATATTAAAACTAATTAGTTGATTGAATTGAATGCAATATATCCCCCAACCGGACGCCACAGGTAAGTGACAACTACCTCATTTATCCATCATAATTCTTGTCTGTCTTACTCTCTATCTCCTATTCAATGACATTATATGCATGCAACAATATATATAGATCCTGTTATGTACTACCATCTATATATAATAGTAAAAGCAGTCCCTCAGTCTGTATAATTTATCTCCAATTCCTTCTTGTAATAATATTATGAAGACACTGGATCTAAGCAACGGGGCAGAAAAAAATAGATGTGAAGAAAGGGTTAAGTGTAGAAGTTATGAAATGGTTTTAAGAATGATGGGGCTAGTTTTCACTCTACTAGCTGCTATTGTGGCTGGTACTAACATGGATACTGAGTCAGTTGCCGTATCTCTCATAGATGGCTTACCTCCTTTGCACCTTACTCTAACGGCCAAATGGAATTATATGTCTTCCACTGTGTAAGCAAATTCTAACACATACTATATACACAAATTAGTCATCTATATACTGAGTTAAACATATACATATGGTAACAGTGTAAAGAAATTTTATATCGTTAGTATATTTTTAATCTATTGTAGCAGCTAATTAACTGCTTAATTTTTTAAGATTATGAATTCCACTTTTCACTACCTTTACGCAGCTAACTTGTCTTATTTCGTAGATTACTAATTTCGCTTGCTATAGATGGTTGCATGCAGTTATCTTTTACACTAGCTTTACACAATTAACTTGTCTTATTTTTCAAATTACTAATTTCATTTATTAGAGACGGTTACATGTAAATATCTTTTTCACTAGCTTTACACATCTTTTTGAGCATGTTCAGCTTCCAAAAGTCTTTGAGTCCTCACTATGAAATTACACAAAGAAAACATCGCTAGTAGATAGTTATTTTATCATCTTACAAAGCTATCAGTTCTTCTAATCAGGTTAGCACTTATATTGCCTCATGCAACTATATTCAATCAAATGATAGAGAGGCAATTGAATCAGTTGTCACTCTTGCTAGGAAGCAGTCAATTTCATCTCAAGGGAGCATTGTTCTAATCATTTATGTAACATTTCTCTTCAATAAACCTTCCTTTTGCAGCGCGTCAAAAAAGATCTTTCAGGCTTTTTTCCCTTCCCTCAGTTAGGGACTTTCAGTGTATAGAAGTTAATTGAACTCGTAACGTCATCAGCTTTTTAATAAAAAATTGTATAATTAAAATTATTTACACTTGTCAGTGCATAAAAGTTAAACTGTTTGTTGCTTAATGACAGGTACTTTGTGGTAGTGAATGCGGTGGCATGTGCATATGCAGCAACATCTATGGCATTTCAAGCTCTAACGGGCGGAAGCAGAGTAAAAAAATGGACAGGCTCAGTCTTAGTTGTTGCTCTAGACCTGACTATAGTTACACTCCTTTTTTCGGCCAACGGTGCGTCGGCTGCGGTTGGACTCATTGCTCTAAATGGCAACCCTCACTCTCAGTGGCACAAAGTTTGTTATGCTTTCAAGAGATATTGCATCCAAGGGGGAGCTGCTCTTGCTATGTCTATGCTTGGTTCTTTCTTCTTTCTTTGCCTTGTGCTGCTCCTCGCTTTGAATCTTCACAGAACTACTTTAAATTATTAAGGGTCTATATCGAAAGATAAAAAGTGTGCTGCATTTATAAGTCCAAAAGAGCTATGATGAGTCTCGAAATAGAATTGGAAGTTTGTTCATAACAATTAACACCAGCTTGTACTCATATATATATATGGTCGATCTATTTATGTTATTTGTCAGCTATACTTGTAGACTACATAGCAAGGTTGACAAATCTCTGCCTAATATATACGGAAATGGGCTGGCTTTTCGTCCATAGAGACTGCACCCACTGACTTTAACTCCAATTGTATATGTATTATCACCGGTCCATATTATGTGCCTTTTTAAGATTGTTGCACATTTCCTTAATAAGGGAGCTTTTGACCAAAGTAAGCCATTATTTCAACCAATTCAGCAAAATAATGTCTTTTTGAAAATTTACACAACTAGAATATATGTATTTCGCAGTAACGTATTAGACATTATTTTATTCAAAAACTTCAACGGACAAAAAAGTTAAAAGGTTAACGGTGTTGAAGGGTAATTCGTTACTGTGAGTAACATTTTATGATTAATACGTTACTATGAGTAATGAATCTAAAGAATACAAAATCTGACGGTGGTTGATCTTAAAGTCGTAACTCAGAGTTACAACTTCGGGGTAAAACATGACTGACAGTAACGTTTCTACATAATCTACGCATGGGCAGTCAAATCCTGCAAAGAATTCTGCAAATTGCGAACCCTTCTGATTGATGTGCCTATAAAACATTGCTGACAGTATTGATTACCCTTTAAAAAAGTATTGATTAGCCTTAAAAGAAGTACTGGTTAGCCTTACAAAAAAAAATACTAATTAGGATTAAAAAATTATTGATTAGCCTTACAAAAAAAGTACTGATTAGTTAAATAAAGTAGCAGTTTTTCAGTTTCAAAGCAACACTAGCAGTTAGAAATTATATGAGCAGAAGTTGATTAATTCTCCCTTTTAGCATTTTCATGTACATTTTAAAGTGCAAGATGGTTAAGCCCCAAAGAAATTAAAGATACAATGTCTGAAGTTTACAACAATAACTACTAGTAATTGATACTTATATATAATGATCTTTTCATATATGAAAATTAAGAAGCTTAAAGAAAAATGCTCCATACTCCATTTTCTAGAAGTAAAACAACAACTAAATTTGGTGTCCCAATTCACTTCACTGGAACTAAATTTGTATGAAGCGAAACAGCAGCTAAGAATGGTGTCCATCAAGCTGTAGACTAAGAGACCTTAGTGAATCATATATACTCCATAAAATAGAGCACTCAAATCAGCTAGGATAAAATAAAGAACTCAAATAAGTGAACATTGAAACCAAACTAATTAACCATAAAATGTTACTCAAAGTAACGTATTAACTATAAAACGCTACTCATAGTAACGAATTAGCCTTTAACACTGTTAACCATTAACTTTCTTGCCCGTAATTTTTTTTAATAAAATAATGTCTAATACGTTACTGCAGAATACGTTTATTCTACTTCCGTAAATTTTCAAAAGAATATATTTTGGTGAATTGGCTGAAATAATGACTCACTTTAGCAAAAAAATTCTTAATAAGGACATTAATGTTTACCTCATATCAAGTCCGCATCTCTAGTCACAAAGGGAGTAATGAATATAGTGGGATGGATCCAAAGCTTAGACTTTCTGTCGTTGAGTAGGAATAGGCCGCGCCTTACCCTGTCAAACTATATACTCCAATAAAAGCTCATTTCCTTTTTTCCTCTAAAGCCCCTCACTTCACTCACTTTTAAACTTTTAATCAGAAGTCACTCGACTAAAAGAAGATCATAGTTCAGTTCAAAGCGAGAAGCCGGTCAGACGGAGACATAATGCAATTGGAAAAGCCAACTCTAAAAAGTAATTTTACTTTAAAGAGGGAAAAAGAAAAGCTAAGGAAAGAAAATAACCAAAAAGTACCAACAGAGGATACTAAGAAGTCAAAAGTTAATGGGGGAGCAAGAAAAATACAAACCCACTAGGATTTGTACTCTGAAATGATATGCTCCATATGGCAAACAAGAACGGAAAGGCGACAGTGTTTTTGAGTGACAAACACATGATATGTTCGACACAACATGTCTGCGGACTTAGAAAGCCACATGGGCATTTTGACTGACCAGACATGCCTACTTGGCTTTCCGACAAGATTTAATGAACTATTCCGATCAAAATTGCCATAAGTTTAGCGATTTTATAGTGACAAACATGACTTTTGTAGAAAGATAATAAGTTCGATAACTTTTTGAGAAATTAACACCGAAGGAGGAGGAGAGGAAGAGGTTGATGTCGATGTAAAGAAGCACGGAGACAAGTAGACCTTTTCATAAATAAATGCTTAGAACTGGAAGAGAAAAAAGGAAGCTTAACAAAATAATTAACAATATACAAACCAGCTGTTAACATAGAATGCAAAAGTCGACTAGTTTGATTAGACATTATAATGAGGTATGAGCTGAACAGCAAAAGCCTACATACCACAGGAAGCTAGATGAAACATCTATACTAAATCTCGCTTTCTTCCCTTCTCTATCAGGAAAGCTACATGTTTTATCAACTTTAGCTTCACAAATGATTATAAACACATGCTGAAAGAAAATACTCCCTATTGCCTCTATAGAACCGGCAATCGAGCTGACAAAAGATTTGCAGTCCACATGACAGAATTAACAAACCTTCATTCAGTATACCGATGATCCGGCAAAATGTCCTGGATTGTTTGCTTTTGCAACCTTATTTGGAAACGATAACCTTACACTACTGATGCAATGAGGAATCCTTGTAATCCATCTTGGCAAAACGTCCCTTGATTCGCATCCTACTTTCTGCGCGGGCCTTCCTTGACTCGTACCTAATATGCTTCTCATATCTGATGAAAACATCGCAGTCAAGAAACATGAATAGTATTTAATAAAGACAATAACAATCAAGACAATGAAGCATCTCTGCTGCTTTTGAACCTACAAGCGTATGAAAAAGCGAGTGTATACCTCCTTGTTTTCTTCTTCTCTTTGTACCGTGACACGGCAGTCTCTCTTCTTGGCTGTTTAACTCACGATGAGCAACTTTAGGTACCATTTGAAAGGTTTCAGCAGCAGGAGGATTATGAGATTGTTCTTCATTTGCTCCACCAGAAGTATCACCAACATCTGAATCTCTGTCGGGAAGTAAACATTTTGTCTCAATGAAGCAATCTGCTAAGGAAGAAGAAAAGCCTTGATCTGCGAATGCGCCAGTATCACCACACCAATGAAAGCCACTTCCCTGCAGGCAAGGACCATGATCAACACTGCAACTGCTGCAATTCCTTTAAATTTGATATAATTTTCTATGTGAAAGTTGAATGCAGTTAATTGCGGTTCACAAAACTATATCAAGTGATGATAAGCTTAACTGTTGATAGGACATATCCAACTATAGTAGATGCTATTGAAACAGTTAGGTAATTAGAAATGGATTGCTTGAGTGTCCTTCATTCCTATATGCAAAAAGATCTATACAGGTAAAGTAAGCATAAAACTTTCTGGAAATTATGTGGAAACTAATAAAACTTTGCAAGTGGAAATTTAACTAGTCCATTCAGTGGTCAACTCTCAAGAGATGTTACTTAATGTTGATCTATAAGTAAAATAATTAAGTCATTAAAAGTGTGTCCTCTCTAACAACTTAAGTTTTTCGACATATGGTCATTCAATCCAACACTTGACAACTATAATTCAATGGAGCATGCTTTCTTTCCCAAGAAAAAAGATAGGGAAACATACAAGATGTCAAAATTGGTCACGGAGACAATGGATAATCTAATGGTAGAAAAACTTGCCACATAATGGCTAGTGACTGAGCCATAACACAAGAAATGCACCTATCGAGTAAACGAGTAAACATATGCGAAATACCGGAAAAAGAGAGACACAAGTAGCAGTTCCTTTCAGTACTTCTTCCAACAAGTAAAATATTTCTCATTTCCTTTAGAGCAAGCAATGTTAAGATCACATTAAACAAATAAGTTCAGATTTTCTTTTTTGGTAAATTATAAATGTGTTAGCCAAGTTGCCATACACCTTTTGGTGTCAAAAATAAACTTTTCTTACTTTTTGAACTATGCCAAGTAAGAGAACCAACCGAGATGAAATGACCTTAACTAGAGAAAGAAAAAGAAATTATGCAGGGAAAGAAGGTTTACCTCAGATGAAGGAACAATATGTTGCTCTGAATTCTGCATAAATCCCGAACCTTTAATTACCGATTGACGATTCTGGGTAGGTTCCATAGATTGAAATCCTATAATTGGTACAGTTTCATCTTGATCATCACTGGAATTTGGTTCCAACTCTGATAGTTCACGAAGTTGAGAAAGTATTTTTTTTCCTTATGTTTCCCACATGCAGCATTTCGGTTCTGATTTCAAAAATAATTAGAGAAAAACCCTTAGCATCTAAGAATCCAGCATTTATTTTGTTTCAGAAAACACTAGAAGCATATGGTGAAAAAGGAGCCAGAGAAAATATATCTCTACATATCGAAGACATAATTAAGTATATTAAAATGTGTTCTCCCTAACAGTCTGAGGTTTCAAATGAGTTTGGTCACATAATTTGACATGATATTAGAATTAAATTCCTAGTCTTACCACCGTCCATTATCATAATAGTAAAATTCACGGTCTTTGTCCCATTCAGGCTCTCACAGGCATGGGAGGAGCCATCACTTTAGCTATGGGCCAGAAGAACCAATTGTTTTTGCTCAAACTTTGAATTCATGTTAAACAATCATTTGACATGTATAAATAATCTATCAAAAATCCATTAAATAAAAATGATTGCGATTCAGGACCCATATAGAAACATATGGTGCAAACAGAGCAAGGGAAATAACCAAAGTTAGGACTAGCTTTGTTACTTCAACTAAGGAATGAGGAAAAGGAAGTTTGGATACAGAGCAGTTTTCCTCCAAATACATTTCACATAATAATTCATTTTGAGTTTTGTTCTTAGATGTGGCCATAAAATAGGTTTGCTCTTGTTTCTTTCTAGATAGTTCTTAAAGAGTCTTTCTTTTTACTTTATTACTTGGATTTTTATTTGAAAAGGTAAACTTCATAAGTTCTGTTAGAAAAGTGTGTGTTTGTGGTGAAAAATCTAGATATGCTTCAAGCCGTGTATCTTTCTTGGATCACTTTTCAAAGAGAATAATTTATCCCTCACAAATACTCTCCCGGAATAGAATGAAGCAAAGTCAAGAAATAATGTAAACAAATCTCTGAACACACAAGAATTAATGCTGCAGTCACTAAACTTATGCGGTTTTTCTGAAGGAAGAATATTGATTCTTTGAGTATTTCTTATGATAGAAATGTTTCAGGATGTTCCTCTACTTATAGAGGATGTCTTTAACCCCTGAACCTGAAATGACGCAACTTTTAGGGACGAGATGTACTTTATCAGAAAGAAAAATACTTTTTCCTTTTTGCAGAAAGAAAAGTACTCTTTCTTTTTGTCTATATTCCCCACCATTTTCAAGTGCAAATAACAACCCAGCACTTCCTTTAGAAATTAAGAGACAAGTGAATCCATGCATAAATAAAGTATCTGTAACGACATGGGCATTTTGACCATTTTAACCCTGCTAGTTCCTTTTCAAGACTAGAAGCGAGTCTAGTGGTAACTTAAGGAGCTAGAATTATGAAATAAAGGCCTTTGATTTCTCTTGTGCACTTGTTTGAAAACTTGACTTATTTTCGTTGGGGGTGACTTAGTAAACTTGACCTCCGATGGGAATTCCGAAGCCAAGGGTGAGTCTGTAGCATGTTTTTACATTGATGTGCATATTTAGTTTGTGTTTGTAGGGCCTCGGTTTGATTTTGGGATTTTGGGTGAAAAACCAGAGCTCATTGGTCGACTGGGACCACTGCAGCGGGTGTCATACCACTATAGCGAGTCTGCCGTCGTGTTTAGCCGATCGCCGCCGTGGGATTTCGAGTTTAATGAGGTCCTTCGTAGCAGTGGGGTTTCCCGCTATAGCGAAGAGGGGACCACTGCAGCGGTCGACGGGAGACAGAAACTGACTTTTATATCACCAATTTCGGAGTCATTCCCCACATAACACCAAAACACTTCCCAAGAATAGTTAGAGGTGATTTTCTAAGGCTAGGGTGAAACCCGTCTTTGAAGGTAAATTCTAATCTCTACATAGTTCATTCCCTATTCTTCTTTAAGTTCCATGACTAGCTTAAGGTTCTCTAATGGTGTATGAAAGATTAGAACCCTAGAAATAGTAAACCCTTGGATAATGAATGGGTTGTTGATTTTATTATTGTTTATTCATCTAAGAGTGTAGAATATCACTTTCTAGGATGAGAATTGATTACTTATGTGGAAATTGCGTATGAGACTTAGGGTTCTAAGAAAAATGAGAACTTTAGCATAAAAACTGTTTGAAAGGGGTTGAATTGATTAGAAAACCGATGATTGAAATAGTATGATTGTTGGGATAGAAATTATGATAAGTTCATCATTAAATGATAGGTTCACCATTTCAAAAGGGTAGAAGTAATTGAGTTTTCTTTCCCAATTTTTGTTCTTGTTAGAGTAAATGATCCGTTACTCACTTAGCGTCATGTTGCTAGACTTTGAACATTCCGAAGCTTTGCGAAAGGGAAAAGCTATTGCGGAGTAGCTTGCATTGTTCCATTTCTGCATCTGAGGGAGGTTACGGTTTACTTGAGTTAGATCTTGATTAGTTGAATGTATATATAATAGAATTGATGGGAGAAAGCATGTATAGGTCTTCGGACATGAAGTCTGGTACGAAATTCCTAGATTGGTACTGATTGATTGATTATGTGGGCTTGTCGCCATTACTTTATGTACTGAAACCTGAGGTGTAATTGTTATGTTATAAGAAGGAAGGAGCTCATATATACTCTTCTTGTTGATTGAGATGATTACATATTCACCATGTTGATGAGTTAATTTACTTGAGTCTTTATATGACTTGTGGCGTAATGTCTTATAATTCTTGACATGATATTGTTGACTGATCATATTCCATATTGACTGTTAGACTAGAAATACGTTAAGATTCATTTTATGGTGAGATACAGAAAGAATGCATATAGAAAGGCACATTTGACAAGGGGTGAGGATGTGGCCTAGTTATGGGCTCGTGATCCGAGGTCAATTCCGGAGCGAGTAGTACATGGACACCATGGATCCCCTGCAGGTCATGACTAATTGGGCAAACATTACTAGTTGGCATGCGTGTACGGGGTTGAGATACTACTATTGTTGCATTGCATTGCATCAGACTTGTATTATTCTTGATGATGGTTGTGGCTGGACTTATCTTAGTTCTGTGTTGGCTGATTTCGGTTGATGACATTATTTGGTGATGTGCTGTTGTGCCTATCTTCCTATTTTGTTAATTTTACGAATGTATGTATGAAACTAATCTTAGTCAGCCTATGGTATCTATCGGTACATAGTGTTTGTACTGATACTACCTTGTTGTACTTTTTTTTATTTGAGTGCAGTTTATGTGCTAGAGACATCTTCCAGACCTTATAGTTAGCTTGAGGTCAGTTCCTAATCAAATTGAGGGTGAGCGCCTATCCATGCCATGCTGCCTGAAGATTTTTGTTATTTGATGTCGACTTTCATTCCAGACATTATTTACACTTATAGACAGTGGTTCATTCTTTAGAAAGTTATGTTTTAGAGTCCTTGTACGATGACTTTCGGATTTTAGGATTGCAATAGTTAGGATTTTTGAATCTTTATTTATTTAGGGCTTGACTAGATATATTTATGATTTAATTTTGGTTATTGATTTATAATTGTTTAAATGGTTTGATAATTGTATAAGGGGATGGTTCGCCCACTAGGAGAATTAGTATGGGTTCCACTCACGGCTATTTGGGTCGTGACACTATCTGGCAATTAAACTTCACATTAGCGGAATATAATTTCTATTAAACTGAATAGTCAAGTAAGACAAGTCTTTTGAATCGACCACCATTTTGTAAAATAGGATGTATCTCGCATATGAATTCTATTACATTATTCCTTTATAACCAACACCATAAGCCCTTGTGTTCCAATCCTCTCGCGAATGCATAGAAAACAAACCCGTGCTTCTTGAAGCGGCTCACTTTGCATCCACATAGGTAAACTCTTATTAATGTGCTCCTGCTAGAGCACCCACTAATAGGTCTATTAAGAGTTTATAAACTCAACCTCCTTTTAACAAATTGCAGGATAAAACACTTACTTTGGGATGATAATACCAAGTGCTATCAACCAATAAAGAATGTTGTCACTCATTGAACTTGAGACTGGACATTGTATCAAGCGTCAAGTTGAGGCTTCACCCTTAATGGTCTTTCTTTATGGGTTTTAACCCATCCCCCTTGATGTTCTCAACACCAAGTCCCTTGCTAATCACTTACTTAATGAGTCGGCAAGATTATTAAGTGAACGTACATAGTCAACCGTGATCACTCTATCTTTAATTAATTTATTTATATAACTGAGTCTAAGGCCAATATGCCTAGACTTTCCGTTATATTTATGACTGTATGCTCGGGTGAAGGTGGCCTCACTATCATAATGGATAGAAATCGGTGGCATGGGAGGCCATAATGGAATATCAAAAAGCAAATTTCTCAACTACTTCCTTTCTTTAGAAGCGAATGACAAGTCCACAAATTCTGCAGTCATAGTTGAATCAGTAAGACATGTTTTCTTCTATGATCCCAAGATATCGCTCCCCTACCAAACCGGTATACCCATCTATTTGTTGAGGAATAATCCTCTTGATCAGTGATCCAACTTGCATCCGGATACTCTGTTAGTATAGCGAGATCATCATTGTAATAGATACTATAATCTAGCGTTTTCTTGAGAGACTTTAGTACTCTTCTTATAGCATGCCAATGATGCTCGCTCGGATTGCAAGTATATATACTCAACTTACCCACTACATACGCAATGTAGGGTCTCGTACTAGTCATTACGTACATCAAGCACCTGATCAACTTAGCATACTCAAGTTGAGCAATTATCCTTCTACCATTCCTTTCAAATTTAAAACATGAATCATACGGTGTAGAAACAGGATTACATTCAAATGATTAAATTTTCTTTAACACTGTGTCGATATAATGAGATTGTGTTAAGAAAAAATCCCCACCATTTCTAATAATTACTATACCAAGAATGACATCTGCTTCTCCCATATCTTTCACGGAGAACTAAGCAGATAGAAATCTTTTGGTAGTATCGACTTGTTCTATGTTGGTCACAAAGATCAACGTATCATCTATATACAAGTAAATGAAAACTCCTTTTCTTTTTCAACTTTTGAATGAACACACTTGTCTGATTCATTGATTTTAAAGCCATTAGAACTTTATCAAAAAATTTATGCCATTGCTTAGTGATGTGGCGTGATTTTACGCCACAATCGATGCTTTTCGGCTATAAGTTTTACTTGTTTTTAAGCAAATCTATGTGCTTTTACGTGGTTTTTAGTGTTTTTCAGGTAACGAACAAATTCGGAATGAAAACAGTTGCAAGTGCAGAAGTGGTCGTAAACTCAGTTTACTGTCCGTATTCTTAAACACGGGCTGTATTCCATGGACGTATTAAAGAATAAGAAGAACCAGAAAGGCAGGCTGAGGAAATGGTGATTTACGAACAACTTTTAAGGACCGTATTCCACTTTACGGTCCGTATTTCAAAGCGTATTTAACCATTCAAGCATCTGGCATGTCACACCCCAATCCTGATAGGGCATGATGGGCACCCGACCCTTACTTAGAGTCGAGCAAACCCACTGACTCTCGTTATAATCATGATCTCACAGGACTCTTAAGTCATAAAATGAAATGCATAATGAAAGCTTTTTGAAAACATTCTTTTCATCTTTCTCGAATCAAATAAAATTTGTAATCATGTGAATCTGTAAAGTAATGCATAATGATACATCGACTTAAATAGCCGCTTACAAGACTGGCATACTGTATACATGACTCTGTCTGCAAAGCCTCTAACATAAATCAATATACTGTAA
The DNA here is from genome assembly GCF_019175385.1 of Lycium barbarum. Taxonomy (NCBI): domain Eukaryota; kingdom Viridiplantae; phylum Streptophyta; class Magnoliopsida; order Solanales; family Solanaceae; genus Lycium; species Lycium barbarum. Next base: position 18,429,954 of record NC_083345.1, on the reverse strand, counting down.
CGCACATACTTTGACTCGGCAACACTCCGGAAAGAAATGGAGCTCGCCAATCCACCTGGAACATCCTCTAGCAATATCCTCTACTCATCTGTATACACCTGCGTGGCATGAAACACAGCGCCCACAAGAAGGGGCGTCAGTACGAATTGTTGACACCCAATTTTGTCCCTCCTTTATTTCAATTTTTTTTCCTGGAGCTTCTAAATTTATTGACGAGCTGAATACTTTTTTTTCACTACTATTAATTTTCACTACTCTACTATCAACACTACTAGTATTACTTTATCACAAATTTTAAATGGTTCGCCATCGTTTCATTTTTCGGGTTCGGACTTGTTAAATTTAATTACAAGACAACACTTTGTTAAATCCTTATTTTTCTACATATTTCACATAGTATATTTTGTACTGGTTATTAAGCTAAAAGCCCAAATAAATTAATTGAAGGAAGAAGGGATCAATATTTTTGGACCAACATTTGAGTCCAAATCAACCCATATATTAAACAGCCCAAATCAGCTCACTACTACAAATGGACCAGCCCATTACATATTTTAAATCCGACCCGGCCCACGGTTTCTTTTTCACCCCTAAACCTAACCCCTTCAGCCGCCTCCCTCATTCCCTTCTCCTTCTCTCCTCCTTCGTCTCTCCCATGCCTCACGCTCCCTCCACTCACTGCTGTCCCCCACGCCTCTGCCGCCTCCACTCCTCTCTGTCCCCCCGCTCCTCTCTCTCTTACGCTCCTCCCTCTCCTTTCTTAAACCCTATAAATTGTTGTGCTTGATTTGTTGGAGGGGAAGAAGAAAAAAGATCCGAAAATCCCATGGTTTCTTGACATCGATTAGAAATCCTAAACATTTCATTTTGTTTACTCTGTTATTATTTCGAAGTCGAGTGTATAAAACTCGAGAATTGAATACTGATCGGACACGGATTGAAATACTGTAATTTTGACTCGAGTTTCGAATCTGTCAATACGAGAGTAGATTTGAGGCCTCGACGCCCCCATTTCACTGCACCAACAAAAGGTTAGTACGTTTCTCTTTTATTTCGAATTTAAAGTTTCTGATGTGTGCATGTTCTATTATGTGTTTGGGAACTGTTAGGATAGGATATTAATTGCTAAAAATGAATTTGAAAGACGTATACTGTAGTTTGGATGCTTAAACTGAATTTTCAGGATTTAGAACCTATTTAAAACCGAATATACACAAGATATACAGTGGGTTATCAAGGTAAGAAGAAGGTATACATTCGATATACATCTGATATACACACCGCGGTGTGTATATCTTAGGTATATTGTGTATGTGATTAAAACAGATCGGCACTATCCCTCTTTGCTCTATTTGTTCTAAAGAACGTATTTGATTATGAATATAATTTATTCGGGTTTAGATATGATGAAATGATTATACGACATGTCGATATTGGTTGTTGATTTTATTTGGTCCACAAAGTCATGGCTATTTGTTTAAGTTTGATAGGATTAATGTCGAAATGGTTAGTTTGAGACTTAGGTTAATTTACCATATCCTTGCTGCTATACTTGTTTCAAAGACTTGTATTATCATTTGTAAAAGGATCAAAATCCGGTTTACTTGATCACTTGAGTTTGATTTCTTTTGTAACGACATTTATTAATCAGCTGTAAGAACTTATATGACAGGGTAATAGATGTTGCTGTTGAGTTTACTTTAGCTTTCCCATTAGTACAATTAACTGAACTCGCTTGGTGTATCGCCCCTGTCCTGAACTGTTTGGCATTTGTCTTTCTTTCCTATATATGTCGTTGTTATGTTTAACTGGGAATTTTGAAATATGGCATGATCTCCTGCTACCTGAGTTGCACCAAATGTTAGAGTTTTCAGTTATAGTTGGTTATGTTACAAATCCTTTCCTATCCTATTTTTAAATCAGTTTTTCCCCTTCTGATATAAAGACATGGAATATGTTTTGACAAAAGGTTTAGCTTTTCTTTGTTTTGGCTGATCACCTTTTTTGGAAACTGGTTGATTTGAGTTTATTTGGATTTATGTATCTGGTGATGGTTCTTTCACAGAATGTCTACTTCTCTTTGAGTTTTACGTCTAAAGTGCTGAGACTAATGAATAGTATATCCTATGTTTAGCGTCCAAACTTTAACGTACAAAGATATTTTCATCTCTGTTTAACTGTGCTCATTTCGTGAATTAATTATTAGAGTATATAACTGTCACACCCCATTTTTTAACCCCTGGAGGTTAAAATTAGAAGTATGACGTATTGGAGATTCCTGTTTTTTGTTTGTGTTATGTTAAGGAGTCGCCACCTAATTTTTTATGGTGAATTAGGACACCTAAAGTTTATTAAAGTTATGTTTAAAGTTAACTCTGTTTAAGGTCTGCGAAACTTAAGATTCTAGGTAAGGGTTCAATTAGTCTAAAGGGAAGGTATTAGGCACCCTTTAAGACCCATTAACAACGGTTAACCGACCGGACTTATGATTAGTTAGGCTAAGTGTAAATATAGTATTATAGGAAAGGAAATAGCTTTGTAAATATGACTAAAGTTGTAGATAACCATGTGAGAATGCTATTTAAAATAGAACTTGTATAAAAATAATGATTTGTATAAAAGAGTATTTCTAATGTTATTTTGTAAACACGGCTTATAAATGTCGTCAAGGTTTTAAAACGAAAGTGTAATAGTGTTGTTTAAGATAATACTTGTAGAGGAGATTCAAACAAAACCTGAATTTTAAGTAAAGCTATTATTGTATGAATATTGCGATGTAGAAAAATCTAGACTTTTTGTAAATAGGCTGTAAAAGAAATGGATTTTCTTTCTCTTTCTTTATTAGCTTTAATTAACCAATTCCATTTTAAATATATATATATAACTGGGTAAATCTTGAAAATGTTTAGAAAATATAACCGAATTCATATTTTTCTGTGTTAGTTACGTTTTAAATTTCCTAAGCTAGTGAGAATGTAAAACGATTCCTTTAACCCGAAGATATGTAGGCATGCCTTTTGAAAGTCAATTATTCAAATAAATGTTATGAATATTATAAATAGTTTTAAAAAAAAATAGAAGTGAATGTAATTTGTGGACTTAACTACCCATTGCTAAACTAAAACCCTTAACTTCACTAAGGTTTATCTAAATTAACAAACAAGAAAAATGTTAGTCATACAATACACATCAAATGCACACAAAAAATAAAAAAATAAAAATAGAGGAATAGGAATGATGCAAATGGGCTCAGCCCATTTAAGAATGCTGTTGTCCGCTACTGTTGCTGTTCACATTTATTGGGCTTTTGGCCCAAATTTTATTTCCTTGTTTGACTGTAGATTGGCTGACTTGGAAGAGAAATTGCGTTGGGTTTGAGCCCAACACCGAATGCGGGAGATGACGGGTCCGAGGGACTCGTATGCGATAGTCATGCATAAAAATGAAAAGAAAGGATTAGTATACGATCAATGGATAACGTTAAACATGTGAGGTATAAATTCAAACAAATCAACAGATTGTATACATACTGTGTATATCTTGGTATATTTGAAATATACCTTATGTATACGTAGGTATACAACCTCAGTACCTTAACAACATTAGAGCATTTATAACATTTAAGGAACACCATCTGCCCAGTAGCAGCAATGCATATTGCAAGAAGAAATTATATAAGATACTAAGGCGAACAACATCTGCATAGTAGTGGCTGCAAGTGAAGAAGGAAACGAGGATGTGGACTGCTTATCAGCACAAGAGACAGATCAGATGCAGTTCAAATACTCACTATGCCAAGTAGAGTGAAAGCCATAATGGAAGCATATTAGGCAAAGTAATGGTAAATGGAAAGAATGAGGCATGGATGTGGGATGCACATGGGCAATCAGCAAGCATAATGGACAATGAAAAAGGCTTCAATACTCTGGTTCATGTTCAAATGGAACATCTCATTTATCACTGATACAATAACCTTAATTATTAAGCAAAAGGTAGCTAAATCCAGATAGGTGTATCAATATATGCAGGTACTAACAAAGGTCGAGCTCAAGACAGTAGAAGTGTCAACATGCTTTCTAAAACAGTCCAGTTAGCAGGCAAATGGATGCAATAGGATGATGGCTATAATATGGCATCTCAGGGATAGTCAAAAGCAAATCAAGTTGGTAATTAACTCAATCATGCAAGGCAACATTAAATGGGATGGGTTTTCATGCTGTGAAGATGCCAGGAATGAACATTTTAGGTTCAGTGTGAGCTTAAGCTTAGTCAATCAAACAAGATCATATTTAAATGAATTCCAACCTTAAAGTAGACAATCCCAACACAGGAGTTAAACAAAGATTTACAGTTTACGAAGAAGAAGGCTATTAGGTAGTTAAAGTAGACATAGAACACAAAAAAAAAACTCACTCTGTAACTGAACAAAGAATACAACCCAGTGGCAAACCAAACTAAAAATAACGCAAAGCTAAGTTCATGTTAAGAATGCAGGTTGACCTGGGCCTTATTGGTGTTTATAAGTGTTCTTCACAGTAGACAAACAAGTATCGAGCCTCTTTTACCTCAGCAGTCTTTGTTTACATAGCCTAGAACCCATAAACTAACATGCCCTTAGTCAAATAGTATGATCAGATACCATTCTTAATATAGTTCAGGTGGCAGGTAAAGCACATCTTAAATTCTTATCCACAACGGCACTTCAAACAGAACATATACGATATTGCTAAACCACTACAACAAAGGACTTTAACCAAAACAGACATATTAGAGCATGCACAATCCTATCAGATTACAAAAACATACTACTAATAATACAAGCATAGAAACCAACAGCTTTAAGGAGAGTGAGATGGACAGAAACCACACTAATGTGATATCCTTCTGTGACAAACTCAAATCTTTCTCAAACAGCGTAAGTAGATAGTTCATATTTTACCCCGAGAACGAATAATCCACATAGCTAACCTAGTTGTAGTCCTTAAATAGGCCTGGTCAGACATTACACATATACAACATACATTTTACTCTTAAGCAGCCTAGATATATTTTTAATGACAAGAGACCCTCACAAGCTAGTATGGACTCGAATAACCATAAATAAAGATAACATTTACAAACAAATGGCCTAAACATGTAGCTAAGCATTTTGCAGAAAAAAAAGGATTCAAACAAACAACCTCCATTTCAGATTTAGGATAGCATATGTATAGTTAAGCAAATACTCAGACCCAACATTTCACAATAGCAGTCATAGCTAATCACACTGAGTATGTTTAACAGGTCTAAAATGCAGACAGATCTGAGATGCTAACTAAGCATGACGAACAAAAGTGACATGATTTTGATTAAGACAGGATTAACTAACTAAAACATGATTATAAACTAACCACATGCTTAACAAAATCTTGCACTAAATACATAATTATAAACCAACAGGAAGCATATCCGCCAATTATACTACTTATCACCCTAATAACAAATTTAATCTCATAATCAAATGCGAACAGGAAACTAAAACACATAATTAACACAAAAGACACTTAAACATCATTAAATGCTATAAATAAAGGCGAAAGAAAGAGGATTACCTTTCGTGGGTGCAGTGAAGTGGGTGTCGACGGTCACAAATTTACTCGAACACGACGAACTCGAAACCGATTAAAGTAATTAAGGCTTCAGACCAAAAAAATAGAATGATACATTAGCTGTTATTTTTTTGGGTAAGGCCCTCTTTTATCATTAAAACTTGTGTTTTGTAGGGGGTTTTTATCGTTCCCAAAAACTGGGTTTCTTCGATCTCCTTTCCTCTGTCTTTATAGAGTGGGGAGAGAGAGGAGCGGTGTCGGCTGTGGGTGGAGAGTGGGGAAGCGGGGTGCGGCGATGATGATGATGAAAGGAGAAAAAAAGAAAGGGAAGTAGGGTAGAGGGGAGCGGAGTGGGGTAGTGGTGTGGGGAACGGTGATGGGGTCGTCGGCGAGGTGGGGACGAGGAGCGTGAGAGGAGCGGAAATGGTGGGAGAGGGCAGCGGCGGTGAAAGGGAGAGAGGGAGAGTATAGAGAGAGAGAGGAGGCGGAGAAAAGAGTAAGAGAAAGAGAAAGAGAATAGGTTTTAGGGTAAAAATATTGGGCCGGGTCTGATCAATTTCATTTGGGCTGGACCGGGTAAGATGTGAGCTGGTCTGGGTAGAAAAAAATATGGGTTGGGTATAAAAATGTGGGTTATTTATTTGGGTAGGGAAATAATATTGTATTCGTATTTCGGGTCATGAGTTTGGCTGAAAATTGTTGATCCTTCCTCCGCTATTTAATTATTTTTGGGCTTCTAGTTTAATAACTGGTATAATATATATTATGTAAATATAATAAATAATTAATATGTAGAAAAAAAAATAAAATTTTTTTGCAAAGTGTTGTCTTGTAATTAATTTAACGATTCCAAACCCGAGAATGAAACTATGACTAACCGTTTAAAATCTGTGATAAAGTAATACTTATAATGTTAAAAAATAAAAGTGGCGAAAATAATAGTAGTGAAAATAAAGTATTTAGCTCGTCGGTAAATTTAGAAACCCGGGTAAATTAAATAGGAGAGGGACAAAATTGGGTGTCAACAATAACTATAAGACATAGCAGTGAGTAGTGAGTTGTTGCTGTTCGTATGTTCGGGATCTCATGTATTTGGTATCTTAGTACTTTTGTTATCTTTCGCTATGTTCTTCTTTAACTATGCTTGATTCTTTCATTAGTTCAATATGCCAGTTTTTTGGCATGAATGTCTTGCGACGTAGTTTATTCTCTCATTTACTTGCTAGTAGACCATGACGATGTTAACGTCTCCTTCCCCTTTAGCACATTGAGACTCATTATTTCCTTTCGTTAAAAATGCTATGCTGTTTCAACTTCCAGCATATTTGTTTTGCCCTTCAGTGTTTGTCATCTCGTTTTGGTTGATTTGTCTGTATGAATATGAATTCTTCTTTAAGTAATGCTTTGTTTTGTTTAACGAATTTCATATGAGCAACAGTTTTTGGGCAAGCCAAAATATCTTTAGCTTTGCTGTTGGATGTTTATCCCTTCTTTTCATTTTACATTAGTTCTCATTATAGGAGAAGATGTTCTCGATGACATTGTAAAACTGATATATCCAAATTTGGGAATTTTCTTCTTTACACTCTTAAATATTTGAATTGTCTCATTAATTTCTTATTTCCCCTTCTTTTTGCATGTACACTTTGGGGGAGCAAATGGAGTCCGAATTTGGGACTCGTCGTCCTTCCGCATTCGATGTTGGGCTAAGGCCCAACGAAACACTTTTATTGAGTCAGCCCCATCAGCTGTGCAAAAAATGATTCTGGGCCGAGGCCCGTGACAGCAACAACAGATTTGCAACAGTGGCCCTGGAAATGGGCCAATCCATTTGACTTTGTTTTCTTCTCTACCTTATTTTTTTTTATTTGTTGTGTATTGTGATTTGCCTTTATCTTATTTTTTGTCTCTTCGTTTAGATGAATTATAGGGAATTAGTGTGGTTAGTTTTAATAATGGGTAGTTAATTCAAAGAGAAAACTAACAATTAGCTTCATGGGTTTCATTTCCCTTTTATGTCAAAAATTATTTATAGTATCTATAATATTTATCTTTTAGAATAGTTGATTCTCAAAATAGCATGACTATATGTTTTGGCTGAAGGAATCATAACTTACGCTTACTATCCTAGAAGTTTAAAATGTCACAAATTTTACACTAACGTTAGCTCATTTTAAGAAATGAAAGGCAAACTAGTTTTAACGGGATAACTCTTCCACTTTAGTTCCTTTCTAACACTTGAAATACATATTTGTTTAAAACAACCTTCGCACAATATGTATTAAACTAATAGTCTTTCTATAAAATCCTTAAGCTTTATTTAATATTAATCTTACAATAACTCTTTTTAACTTGTGTGTCGGCATAACTCACTTTTCTCCAAATACATATAAACATTACATGTTCCGCTTCTTTTAGTTTATTTTTAACTAAACTCTTTATGCAACTATTATTTTCTACAAGTTTTACCTTAAATAACTTTAGCAATACTTACAAGGTATTTTCTTAAATATTCAAATATTTACATCTACATTTTAGCCTTAATTAAATAACATAAGGCCGGTCGGTTAACCATTGTTAATGGGTCTTAAAGGATGCCTAATACCTTTCCTTTAGACTAATTGAACCCTTACCTAGAATCTTTTGGTTTCGTAGACTTTAAAATAAAAATCAACTTAGGATAATTACTGTAATTAACCTTAGGTGTCCTAATTCACCGTAAATAATTAAGTGGCGACTCCTTAAACAAAACAAAATATAGGAATCACCAATATGTTGTACTCTAATTTAACCCGATTAAAATGGGGTATGACACGAATAATGTACTGAGTATGTAAGGCATGAGTAACAACATAACATGGATATGAAAAGCAACAAGGAATAAGAGAGATAACCTGTACATCTGAATGCCTCGTAGGGCGGATGCCATGCATGCTTAGCCTTTTAAAAAAAACATTTTTATACATATATATATATAGTAACATGCCCGGCCATTAAGGCGCGGTGTCATATATAATATCATGCCCGGCCATTCAAGGCTCGGTGTTATCGTCATTAGCCTGCGTCCAGGCCTCCCGCGTCCGGAGCAATATCATAACATGCCCACTACAGTGGTGTGCACATCTACGTGCCTGCCCGGCCGACTATAGCGCGGCGCGGTGTGAGAAAATACATACATAAATATATAAAGCATGCATGAGAGCCAAATAAAAGCTATGAGTACATCGGAGTGACGTAAGGTCGGTAACCTCCGATTATATTATGGAATAATCATCGTCGCTTTGTCTCACCTTGAAAGAACAATTATTTTAAGGTGAGACCAACAACAATGAATAAAATTAAGAAAGGTCAAAAGATAGCTCAATATTCTCATATCGTCATTGAAATCATAAACTTGGAACCTTTGAACATAAAATCGTTCTCATCATAGTCATCATAATAATATTCTCACCCTTGACATCATCGTTGTCATTGTAAAACATATCCATCGTAGTTGTCATAAAAGCTTACGGAGCCATAAACCTCTGGTTTAGGAAATACGAACATTTTGGAAAAACATTCATGAATTATTAGGAAGGGGTTATGCCTTGGAATCATGAACATCTAACTTTTGGAAATAAGGAGGCTATGAACACATTTATGGAATTATAATCATAGGAATCATGCCTTGAAAGAAAGGGACGAGCCTTAACATACCTGGAGGATAATTTCTCGACTTCCAACTCACTTCATGTCTTACAATTAACTTAAGGTCATTCGTAGCCTCGTAATCTACATATAGAACCATTCATAATATTGTTAGGCTCGTCATCAGGCACTTGTCTCAAGACTTTAATTAAAATCCTTCTAAATTCTGTCGAAATTCAGGCAGCATCTCCCCTGTTTATATGCCCAGCCCGAATTCTCAATTCAACAACCAACACAACAATAACAATACCAACATCAATACACTCATTTCCATACCAATATACTTCCTAAAACATCCCACACGATGTTTCCTAAATTTCTCAACTAACCCACTTGTGATACGACTATTTAATAACTTTATTTCCGTAAAGAAGCCGAAATTAATACTAACAACATCAATAACAACATCCTCAACATCCTACAAGATAAATATGTGTATTTTCATCCAAATTTCTCTTCAACCCTCAATCCATAAATCAACAACATCAACACAACAAAATATAACCTTTATTCTTGCAATTATTCCTTAATCCATGTTGATAAAGAAAGAAATTTAATGATTCATACCTTGTATTTACCAAAGTAACAAGATCTTCAATTTTCACTTGCTCCCAAGTTCCTCCAACTCCAAAATGAAATCATAATCGCGTCTACGCGTTGCCTGGACCTCGATTGATATTCCGTAGCTTGAAATTTTGCTCAAAATCTTCAATTTTGTGTGATGTAAGAGCCCCTTTTGTGGGCAGAATTTTCTGGAAATTTTGGACCATTTCTATGATGAAAAATGGAGGTTTTGGCCCTTTTTATAATTGGGTTGGGGTCGGCATCACTGTAGCAGTGCTGTTTCTGCATCTACAGTTCAGTTTGTAACGTCTATAATTCTCTACTCCGATGTCCTGTCGACGAGCGGTTTGTTGCATTATACACTAGACTCGACGAACTTCATTTTTGGATTTTGAAACGCCTTAAAACTCCAAATTTACATGGAGATATACCCCTCCAAAGTTGACTAAAAATCTGTCCAACATTTCTCAAATTTTCGTCGAACTTATTTTCTTCAATTTGCTTGGTCTCGAAATCTTCCGAAACTCTCCACACATGATACTTATCATTTATTATACTAATAATGTCCATGTTCTCATTTTTTCAAAATAGTCTTTCCCGATTACGACTTACAAGATCATAATCATCCTTTATTTAAACAATATACTTAATAATGCCTCATTCCTCATACTCCAAAGTTGTTTTACCTAGTCGTAACTCGACATACTTACATTCAAATTTAACCAGTGCTTCTCCGAGGTACGGGTGTAACATTGAAAGTCCGGGGTGTAACATGGCAGAGAGTCGAAGTTTTGAAAGTTGAAAGACGATTGGGCGGTTTACGGACCGTAAACCAATTTACGGTCCGTATCTCAAGAGATTGAAGTTGCTCAAAACTGGAAGGAAGACCTGGTCGTAAACTGGTTTACAATCCGTATTTCACTTTACGGACCGTATTTCGTATCGACGGGGACCAAAGTGCAAATCTGCTACTTTCACGTTTTCAGAACCTATTAATAGTCATTGTAGGGTTTTAATAGTTATCAGTTATTATATTTTGACTTTTGGCTTAGAACATTAAATACTCTCTAGTTTTTGAAGGTTCAAACATCAATTCAAGTATTATCAATTCCTCTTTTCTTCCAAAGTAAGCAATTATGAATTCTTCAATTTCTTATTTTTTGTTCTTTGTCATGAGTAGCTAAATTGTCTTACTAGGGTTGTGAACCCAATGATGGGTGTTGTGTAATTAGGTTGTGATTGATATACACATAATGGATTATTAGGGTTTATTTATTCTTCATTCTTCATTCATAATTAATGGTTGCAAACATTGATTAAAGCCATAAACCTTGATTTATTTAGGAAAGTAATTAAGGTTGGTAAGAATAAATAACAAGGACTTTGAGCTTTGTTTAATAAATTCACTTAGGAATAAGAAGAATTTACTTGACATTATTAATCATTCTTCATAGTTAATTTCTTATATTTGGGAAAATCATAGAAAGAGATAATCTTTATTTATTGGGAAATAGTAGAGATTCATATAGAAATTACGTGCATTCATATAATGATCCATTAGAATTATATCAAGATCAATATCCATGATCATAGACTCTATCTAACGGGGACACAACCTTAGTTTCTTTTACCATAAATTTTCACCAAAGCAAGTAGATAGCAATTAGTCATAGAAAAACTAACTATTACCAAAACCATCGGATTAAGACATTAGACCTAAGCTTAACATCCTATGACTTTAGTAACCTTTTCACACCATATTCCCTGTGGGATTCCACCCAAAACTTGTTGGGTTACTATATTTGACAACGTCCGCGTTATACCATTAATAAGTGTAATTTGAGCGTATCAAATTTTGGTGTCGTTGCCGAGGAATACGGTTTTGAAATTACTAAATAGTGTTTGCTTTGATTGAAGTCTTTTGCTTATTCCATCACTCCTTGTTTGCTACTCTGTGTGAACCAGGTGAACATAAATCACAATCAGCAAAATCAACGTGCTGGCAACCAGGGGAATCGGTTGAACAATCAGGCGAATGAATCAGATGATGAGAATATTTTCGCTGATCTTATTCCGGAGGAGGACTATGCATTTGCTATCGTTCAGCCTCGAGTTACAGTTGTTAGCGTGAAAATTGACTCCTCTCTATACCAGTTGTTGAAGCTTGAGGGATACTTTTGGAACTCTACCGAGAATGACCCTCAGCGTCATTTACAGAATTTTGTGGATATGTGTGCTAATCACATCCCGAACAACGTTCCACATGATGCTATTCGGTTGAGGTTATTTAAATATTCCTTAACTGGGGAGGCAAGAACATGGTTTGAGAAGCTGCCCTGAAATTTGATTACTTCATGGGCAGAGATGGTGACTGCTTTTCTCACAAAATGGTACCCCTTACCAAAAAGGCTGAAATTCGTGACAAGATATATGAATTTAAGCAGCGACCGGGGGAACAACTATATGAAGCCTGGGAGAGATTCAAGGAGTATTTGCAGAAGAGCCCGAATTATGGATTTCCGGAACACATATTAATGGAGAAATTTTATCGAGGGCTAGATCTAGTGACACGGTCAGTTGCCAATAATGCAGCTGATAGTTGTTTCATGAACAAAACTTATCGACGAGTGACCGACATACTTAACAAGCTGACGACTCATAATCAGGCTTGGCACTCAAACAATGCTGATGTGGTACCGTATGGTAGTGCTATGATCCAGAATATAGTAAAGGAGAATCAAGACACCAGTAAACATTGGCAGAACTTGCAACAAATATTTCCTTGCTAACGAAAAAGTTTGATGAATCCCAGATCAAGAAGGTAAATGTTTGTGAAGATGATATTGTTTTGCCAAAAGGGATGTACCATAATCAAGATGGTCCGTTCCATGATGGGCCACCTATGCAGGTTGAAGATGCTAATTATGTTAATAACTCTCAAGGGGGTTACCAAAGACAGAATTACCAAGGTGATTATCAGAATCAGAATCAATGGAGACCTCAGCAAGGTCAAGGTGCTTATAACAACTCTGGGAACTACAACAATAATTATGGTGGTGCGAACCAAGGGTGCTACAACAACAGTAATAATTTGGAGAACAAGAGTTCCAATCCTTATATGCCACCGAAAGGGCAGTCAACAGAGCAAGGTAGTTCGAAGGTAGAATAAATGCTTGAGAAGATTCTAGCCAATCAATCTAAGCCTGAAAGGACCTTATCTGGGCTGACAGAAACAATGGGTTCCCATACAGCGGCTATTCAGAAGCTTGAGTCACAGATGGGGGACATTTCTAGAGAGCAGTACCCTCCTAAAAAGGGAGGACTTCCGAGTGGCACTATTCTAAATCCAAAGAATGGGGGAGGCGGTATAGACCGTGTGTTTGCCATCACTACTAGGAGTGGTAAAATACTCCAGGGGGCTGCTGAAGGTGATTGAGCTTGAGCCGATGGATGAAAAGGATGAGGTGCAGTCTGAAGCACTCATTATTGTTGATGAGAATCCTACTGACAAGAAAGTTGCTGATATTCCAAAGATGGTGAAGGAAGCTGATAACACAAGCAAGCAGACTGTAAAAGGGGCTCTCCGCCTTTTGACGCAGCTTTTCAAATCTAAACCTCTCTTTACTCAGAGGTTGGTAAAGAAGAAGCAAGATGCTACGTTCGAGAAGTTTTATGATCAGTTGAAGCAGTTATCTCTAAATTTTGCCTTCTTTGAAGCTGTCAAGGAGATGCCCAATTTTGCTAAATATTTGAAGGATCTGCTGACCAAGAAGAAAACGGTTCAACATGAAACCGCGAGTTTGACTCACACCATGAGTTCCATTATTTCAACTACAACTGTTCAGAAAAAGGGAGATCTTGGAGCGTTCACCACTCATTTTTCTGTTGGGCACCATGATTTTGCTCGTGTTTTGTGTGATAATGGGGCAAGTATTAATTTGATGCCCCTTGCTATATATAAACAATCAGGTTTGGGGATGCCCAAGTCGACTACTATGAGGTTACAAATGGCTGATAAGTCTATCAAAAGACCTGTTGGGGTGGTTGATGATGTACTTGTGTGGGTTGGTGATTTTATGTTGCCCGCTGATTTTGTGATTCTTGACTGTGCTGTCGATCGGGACATTTCTATTATTCTGGGGAGACCTTTCCTTGCTACAGGGAGAGCTCTAATGGATTCAGAGAAAAATGAAATCAAGTTCCGAGTCAACGATGAAGTAGTGACTTTTCAGGCTAGCTAAGGGATGAAGTTACCAAGTGCTTACGAGAGTATTTCAGTAATTGATTCGTTTGATGTTGTTGATGAAGCAGTGGAGTTCAAGATGGAAGAAGAAAGTTTGGGTGAAGCACTAGCTGGTTGTTACACCCCGTATCTTAGAACTAAGGTTAGACCCATGTCAATAGATCTTTAGTGGAAAAAACTGAAGATTTGAACGTTTTGCGAAAATGGTTGATAGGCCTACTTCGGGCAGCCATAAATCCTTGATTAGATGGGAATTTGGAAAGTACCCTTAATGAAAGTTTTAGTATGTAGAAATACCTTTCTAACGATATATGGACCAGGCCAATGAGAGATCGGAGCAAGGAGATATGATCGTCTCAATATGGGTAATAGTAAGGCACTTAAAATTCTATAGAATCGGCTAAGTTTTCGATACGTTTCCCTTACAGTCAAATTTGATGAAAATCCATTGGGAATTTGAGAAAACTTAAAACATGAAATTGTAGCCCTTTGAAATAGCTTTCCAACGGTATATTGTGGAGCCCAAACAGAGCTCTGTACAAGAAGTTATGACCATTTTACTGAACACTGCATAGAACCGACACATGTCGCTTTTCAGGGCGCGTGAGGGCGCGTGTGATGGCCTCGCCTCACGGGCCGATCGCACAAAAACACCCTCTCTGAATATCGACCTGGACCCATCGCGTAACAGGTCGGGTTTCGGGTTAAAAGTCGGGATTTCGCGTTTTAAGTTATATTTAACCTTGGGGTTTATTTTCGTAACACCCCTAGTCACGAAAAATTACCCTAAAGTCAGGGAGAACAAGTTTCAAGCCTCAAGAACCCTACAAGGTAAGTTTTATCATGATTCTAGGTTGAATTCAAGTCCCTAATCTCTTTCTAACTTGAGTAAACCCTTCTAATTAATAGAGTTGTGAGTGGAACATTATTGTTGGGCGTGGAAACCCTGGAATCAAGAGGATTGAACGTCAAAAAGGTAATGTTTCTACACTCTAATCATTCATAATAGTGAATTAATGAGTTCTTGGGAGAATACTAAATGAGTTTAGTAAAGAGAATTATACGAACTATAGTAGGGTTTTGAATTGTTGACTTGAGATTGTTATAATGACATAGGTGATAGAGAATGATGTTAATTACATCTAATTGAGATTGTAGAATCACCTAGAAGTAATAGAATGGGAATTGGGTGAAGAAATACCATTAATTGAGATTGTGGAGCTTTATGCTCACTAAGTGTTTGATAAAATGCTTAAATAACCAAAGCATGAATATTATTGTTAATATAAAATCCCTTTGACTTGTATTGATATAGATCAAAGTTGAAAGGGTTGACAAATATTGTATTACGCTCAAAGGCTGGAATTAAGGTATGTGAGGCTAACTATCTACGTTAGGGAATATTCATGATTCTCCCTATGCCTCACTCTTCATACTTGTCAGCAATTTACCTCAGAATATAATTTAGCCCTAGTTTCATGATATGATATAGAACTGTTATCTTCTAGGGTTGCAGTTACATAATTCGTTCATGGTTGTCACTTTGAACATCATGAACTCAACACGTAATCTTTATAGACTTATGCATTGTTATCACATGAGTCTCAGTCAGTGTATAACCCGTTATTTGCATGAGTCCCATAATCAGAAACAGTTATCATGCTATCAGCTATAGCCAGTCTCAGTCTTGTAAATTGTTAATGTTGAATACCTGTATCTGTATTTTTGGGCCCTAGGCCACAGGTTATGCATACGTATTTCTTGGGCCTGAGTCCACAGTTTTTGTGCACATTATTTGGGCCCTAGGCCACAATTATATTTACAATTGTACAGGTGATTCTTCATCTAGAACAAGGAGTACTTCAGCTTCTTGATTTCCTGTTTAGTTCAGTTTCAGTTCCAGTATTTTATTGCTTCAGTTGCTTTACGTACCAGTATAATTCAAATGTACTGATGTCCTTTTTTATTGCTAGGGGGCCTGCATCTCGCGATGCAGGTAATGACATACAGGTTGATGATCCAGCTACTTAGGAGTGTTCGTATCAGCTATTGTGGTGAGCCCCAGTTTCCTTCAGGGCAATATCAGTCATGCAGTTCTTACAGCTTTCTAAACAATGACCTTTTTGTATTCATTAGAGGCTTCATAGACACAGTTCAGACAGTCAGATATTTGTTATGTTAGCCTTGTAGACAGTTATACTCAGTCGTTCAGTTGCTTTGGTTTAGCCATGTTGGCTACTTTTAGATATGTTCAGATTGTCCGCATTATGATATTTCAGTCAGACGTTTAGTTATTCAGCATGTGTTAGTTTCATTTTATAAATTAGTTATGTTTTGGTATCACATGTTGATTCAGCCAGCCAGTTGGTTCGCTCGATCACATGCAGTCAGGCACCGGGTGTCGTGTTACGTCCAGGCCCAGGTTCGGGGCGTGACAAAGCTTGGTATCAGAGCGCTAGGTTCAAGTGTCTTAGGGAGTCTATGAAGTCATGTCCAGTGTGGTCTCTTTTATATGTATGAGGGCCCCACACATATAAACAGTTGACCACCAAGACATTCAGGATTTATCTCATTTCTTTCTACTCTAGATCGTGCCATGAAGCTTAGAGCAATAAGTAACTTCTCTTCTTATCGAATTACGTACGTTTCAAATGCGCAGGTGACGAACAGGTAATTCAAGGCCCAACTGAGGTTGATTATCCATAGAGGTACAATTGTGAAGTACTTGCTGGTAACAAATGAGACTTGAGGTGTTATTGAAAGGTGAATAAAGTGTAAGTTTCCCGCGAAAGGGTGTTGTTTAATGAATGGGAAGTTGAATGATAATGATGTTCTTGAGAAAGGAGAATGGGATACAACAGGGAGAGGATATCAGAGAAATTAGAAAAGGAGCTAAGTCTACAGGAAACGTAAATCATGGAGGATCTCAAGGAGGTGGTGGTAGACAGTTTTCTACCGGATGTCATCAAGAACCACTCCATTTGCAGCTAGTGCACTATTCTTGAGGTCTAGATATGATAAAAAAGGTCAGTTCATCTAGAAACAGATTTTAAGAGCACCAGCCTCACAGTGACATACCAGTGTGAGCCACAGAAGTTTTCAAATCTTATGTGCAACAAATGTTATAGGGGCACAAAGAGGTGTATTGTTTGGGCCTCAATGTGTGTTTCGGTTGCTCCTCTTAGTTCTCAAGCTCAGTCAGGTTGTAATACAGCTAAGCCTGATATTTCAGTTCTCAGTGAAGACTGCTTGGAAGCTTCAGCAGGTCGTCAGGATAAAGAGGCATCCCCTATCACCACAGATGAAATTTTCGTACGAGCTATGCCTGCTAAGAAAAGAGGTATGTATGAAATAATAGACATGAGTAGACGATATTAAATTTTTGAGAATGATTTTAGTTTGTTTAAGTTAGTCAGATCAGAGTTAGAGAGTACGATGGTTATAAGTTACTATAAGAAGTAATTATTATTATGAGATAAGAAGATGTGATAGTTCTCGCTTAAGCTATGTGAGTAAGTGTTTACCCCAGATGTGTATAGTCTGATACTATTTTGAAGTGTATAGAAAGTTTGGGTTTAGTTGTTCCAATCTTTCATATAAGATAGATAAAAGTTTCTTAAGTGTGATCCATAGTTCAGAAAAGATAGTATACAACCATAGAATAGCGTCAATGATGAGGGAGAGTTAGAAATAACTTAGGTTATTCAGAGCAGAATAAGAAAATGTGAAGCTAGCGGGTGATTAACAGAAAAATAGTAAGTAAGTTTTGAGTAGATACTATGCATTAGCAATTTCAGCAGAACTAGTAGAAGTATGATTTGATTTCCTTAGTCAGATGAACACCTTAAGTGAATGACAGCTCGGATACATCCAAATGTGTGTTAGAAACCAAGGGCTTAAATTAAATTCGGAGTAGAGTGATCAGTGGAAGAAGAAATCACCTCGGCTGTAAGAGAGCAAACTACAGAAGAATAACCTTTAAGAGTTGTCAAAAAGGGGTTTCCCTAAGATTTATAGTGTGAGCAGAGTTAAGTCGTTAAGATAGAGTATGTCGGTTATGAATACGGTAGCAACCTGTTCATGTAAGTAATTTAGCTTTCCCAGTAAGAAATTTCTTAGGAGTGAGTAAAAAAAAAGGTTATCAGTGTTGTAGAGTACAAAGGAATTACAGAAGATAAGGAATGTTAATTGAATCCCATCAAAAGAGAAGAATTTGTAAGTATAAGACGTTAGCCTTGGTCTAAGGGGGAGATACATAAATTACTAGTAAGTCCAGTGTGAGAATTGAACACCCGAAGGGTTAGTACAAGATATGAAGAATCTCAGTTCAGTTAGGTTGGCATAATGAGATAGTCTCTATAAGGAATATGCCTCAACTTAGAGGAAACCCGAAATGAGTAGAATGATCGTCGAACGAATCGTGTCAAGTTCAATTATGATCAATTATGTGATCACAGAAAAGCTATAATATCATGCCCAGTTATGAGTCACAAGGGTAGTGCCATTGCACGAGACTCTAATCTTTAAGGTGCTAGAAAAAGACTTAGCGCACAACAGTACTATAAGTATTTTAGGAAGTATCTCAGAATAAAATCAAGTATGGGAAATACAACTCATGATTTAAGTAGACAAGAGAACTATGGTGAAAGAAGTTCACCACTTATCCAAGCTAGAAATTCGACTTTCAAACTCCGAAGTGGGTAGAGTTATTGCCCAGAACATGGCTTATTCCTGCTTAGTCATTGAAGTTAGAGAGAAGCAGTTTAGTGATCCCTGCCTGTTACAGCTGAAGGAGGGAATTCACAAACACAAGACTACGGCCTTTGAACAAGGGGGAGATGATGGTACTTTGAGGTACATAGTCAGACTATGCGTTCCAGACATAGATAGGCTCAGAGATCGGATTATGTCTGAAGCCCACAATTCCAAGTATTCCATTCACCCAGGTTCCACAAAGATGCATCATGATCTTAAGGAGATTTATTGGTGGAATGACATGAAGAAGAATGTAGCAGATTTTGTGGCTAAGTGTCTAAATTGCCAGCAAGTGAAAGCCGAACACCAAAGGCCAGATGGGTTGGCTCAGAACATAGACATTCCCGTCTGGAAATGGGAGATGATAAACATGGATTTAATAACAGGTTTACCTCGCTCTTTTCGAAAGCATGGTTCGATTTGGGTGATTGTAGATCGACTTACCAAGTCAGCTCACTTCTTGCCAGTGAAGACTACAGATTCAGTAGAAGATTATGCCAGGTTATATATTCAAGAAATCATCCGATTGCATGGGAATCCCTTGTCCATAATTTCAGAACGTGGTGCTCAGTTTACTGCGGACTTTTGGAAATCCTTTCAGAAAGGATTGGGCACAAGGGTGAACCTCAGCACAGCTTTTCATCCTCAGACAGATGGCCAGGCAGAGCGTACTATTCAAACTCTTGAGGACATGTTGAGAGCATGTGTCCTAGATTTAAAGGTAATTGGGATGACCATTTTCCTCTCATTGAGTTTTTTTTTTATAATAACAGTTACCACTCTAGTATCCATATGACACCGTTTGAGGCCTTGTATGGGCGGAGATATAGGTCGCCAATTGGTTGGTTTGAGGTTGGTGAAGCAGAGTTGTTAGGGCCGAACTTGGTCTATCAGGCTATGGATAAAGTCAAGTTGATTCAAGAGCATTTGAAGACGGCTCAGAGTCGCCAAAAGTCCTATTTGGACATGCGGCAGAGAGACTTGGAGTTCCAAGTTGATGATTGGGTGTTCCTGAAAGTTTCGCCTATGAAAGGCATTATGAGATTTGGGAAGAAGGGGAAGCTTAGCCCCCGCTATATTGGGCCATATAGAATCCTGCAAAGGATCGGGCAGGTGGCTTATGAGTTAGAATTGCTACAATATTTGGCTACTGTACACCCAGTATTTCATGTATCTATGCTGAAGAAGTTCATAGGAGACCCGTCTCTAGTTGTTCCTATAGAAATCCTAGGGGTTAAAGCTAGCCTGTCTTATGAAGAGATCCCAGTGGCTGTTCTTGATCGTCAAATCCGCAAGTTGAGAACTAAATAGATTGCTTCAGTGAAAGTACTATGGAGAATTAGAAAGTTGAAGAGGCTACATGGGAGGCCGAAGAGGAAATGAAGTCTAGATATCCCCATCTTTTTGAAGAGCAAGCAGAAAATGTTGAAGGTAACTAACCTTTTCATTTAGATCCTTATAGTATAATCTCTAAGTTTTTCATATTCAGACAGTTCGGTAGACATTCATTTCAGTAATCATGTATTCATTCAGTCAGTTCAGTGATCATGTGGCTCAGCTAGTTAGTTTTAGGTATCTTAGTTACAGAATAAACGCTGCCAAACTTCCATAGAGTCTCAGATTTAACCGCGATTAATAACCAAGACCATCATTCGAGGACGAATGATCCTAAGGGGGAGATAATGTTACACCCCGTATCTTAGAACTAAGGTTAGGCTCATGTCAATAGATCTTTAGTGGAAAAAATTGAAGGTTTGAACGTTTTGCGAAAATGGTTGATAGGCCTACTTCGGGCAGCCATAAATCCTTGATTAGTTGGGAATTTAGAAAAGTACGCTTAATGAAAGTTGTAGTATCTAAAAATACCTTTCTAGAAATATATGGACCAGGCCAATGAGATACCGGAGCAAGGAGATATAATCGTCTCAATATGACTAATAGTAAGGCACCTAAAATTCTATAGAATCGGCTAAGTTTTCGATACGTTTGCCTTACGGTCAAATTTCATGAAAATCCATTGGGAATTTGAGAAAATTTAAAACATGAAATTGTAGCTCTTTGAAATAGCTTTCCAACGGTATATTGTGGAGCCCAAATAGAGCTCTGTACAAGAAGTTATGACCATTTTACCGAACACTATATAGAACAAACACATGTCGCTTTTCAGGGCGCGTGAGGGCACGTGCGATGGCCCCGCATCGTGGGCCGATCGCACAAAAACACCCTCTCTGAATATCGACCTGCAAAATGTAGCGCGATGCACGTGCGTCGCGGACCCATCGCGTAACAGGTCGGGATTTCGCGTTTTAAGTTATATTTAACTTGGGGTTTATTTTCGTAACACCTCTAGTCACGAAAAATTACCCTAAAGTCAGGGAGAGCAAGTCCCAAGCCTCAAGAACCCTACAAGGTAAGTTTTATCATGATTCTAGGTTGAATTCAAGTCCCTAATCTCTTTCTAACTTGAGTAAACCCTTCTAATCAATAGAGTTGTGAGTGGAACATTATTGTTGGGCGTGGAAACCCTAGAATCAAGAGGATTGAATTTCAAAAAGGTAATGTTTCTACACTCTAATCATTCATAATAGTAAATTGATGAGTTCTTGGGAGAATAGTAAATGAGTTTAGTAAAGAGAATTACACGAACTATAGTAGAGTTTTGAATTATTGACTTGAGATTGTTATAATGACATGGGTGATGGAGAATGATGTTAATTACATCTAATTGAGGTTGTAGAATCACCTAGAAGTAATAGAATGAGAATTGGGTGAAGAAACACCATTAATGGATATTGTGGAGCTTTATGCTCACTAAGTGTTTGATAAAATTCTTAGATAACCAAAGCATGAATATTATTGTTAATATAAAATCCCTTTGACTTGTATTGATATAGATCAAAGTTGAAAGGGTTGACGAACACTGTATTACACTCAAAGGCTGGAATTAAGGTATGTGAGGCTAACTATCTACGTTAAGGAATATTCATGATTCTCCTTACGCCTCATTCTTCATACTTGTCAGCAATTTGACTAAGAATATAGTTTAGCGTTAGTTTCATGATATGATATAGAACTGTTATCTTCTAGGGTTACAGTTACAGAATTCATTCATGGTTGTCACTTTGAACATCATGAACTCAGCACGTAATATTTATAGACTTATACATTGTTATCACATGAGTCTCAGTCAGTGTATAACCCGTTATTTGCATGAGTCCCATAATCAGAAATAGTTATCATGCTATCAGCTATAGCCAGTCTCAGTCTTGTAAATTGTTAATGTTGAACACCTGTATCTGTATTTTTGGGCCCTAGGCCACAGTTTATGCATACGTATTGCTTGGGCCTAAGGCCACAGTTTTTATGCACATTATTTGGGCCCTAGGCCACAGTTATATTTACAGTTTTATAGGTGATTCTTCATCCAGAACAAGGAGTACTTCAGCTTCTTGCTTTCCTGTTTAGTTCAGTTTCAGTTTCAGTTCTAGTATTTTATTGCTTCAGTTGCTTTACATACCAGTACAATTCAAATGTACTGATGTCCCTTTTTATTGCTTGGGGGCCTGCATCTCGCGATGCAGGTAACGACATACAGGTTGACGATCCAGCTACTTAGGAGTGTTCGTATCTGCTACTGTGGTGGGCCCCAGTTTCCTTCAGGGCGATATCAGTCATGCAGTTCTTACAGCTTTCTAGCTAATGACCTTGTTGTATTCATTAGAGGCTTCATAGACACAGTTCAGACAGTCAGATATTTGTTATGTTAGCCTTGTAGACAGTTATACTCAGTCGTTCAGTTGTTTTGGTTTAGCCATGTTGGCAACTTTCATATATCTTCAGATTGTCTAAGTATTTTCGCATTATAATATTTCAGTTAGACGTTTAGTTAATCAACATGTGTTAGTTTTATTTTATAAATTAGTTATGTTTTGGTATCACATGTTGATTCAGCCAGCCAGTTGGTTCACTCGGTCACATGCAGTCAGGCACCGAGTGTCGTGTTACGTCCAGGCCCACGTTCGGGGCGTGACACTGGTATTCTTGTGAATTTTGATGCTGAGGACATGGAAGGATATGCAGAGACAGTTAATTCACTTGTTGGATTGGGTTCATATTCATACCACCCAAAGCAGCTAAATCTTGATCTGGAAAATAGAACAACTCTTCCAGCAAAGCCTTAGATCATTGAGCCACCTAAGTTGGAGCTTAAGCAGCTCCCATCACATCTGAAATATGAGTTCCTTGGTCCGGACAATACATTACCGGTGATTGTTTCAGCCCTATTGACTGAGGAGCAGATTTTACAGCTTTTGGAGGTGTTGAGGGAGCATAAGCATGCAATTGGTTGGACCATAGCAGACATTCGAGGTATTCCATTTGCGATCTATGAGCATACAATCCAGTTGGAGGAGGATAGCAAACCATGTAGAGCTTCAGAGGCGACTGAACGAGAATATGCGTTAAGAAAGAGATCATCAAATGGTTGGATGTGGGCGTGGTTTACCCAATTGCTGATAGTAAATAGGTGAGCCCAGTCCAATGTGTTCCTAAGAAGGGCGGCATCACTGTGGTGCCGAATGCAAAGAATGAGTTGATCCCAACTAGAACCGTAACCGGATGAAGAGTTTTCGTTGACTATAGCAAGCTCAACACAACCACATGCAAGGACCATTTCCCCATTCCTTTTATTGATCAAATGCTTGATAGGCTAGCAGGGCGTTCCTACTATTGCTTCCTTGATGATTATTCGTGCTACAATCAGATCAACATTGCTTTAGAGGATCAGGAGAAGACCACTTTTACTTGTCCTTATGGGACGTTTGCATTTAGCCGGATGCCTTTTGGTTTGTGTAATGCACCAACCACTTTTCAAAGGTGCATGATGTCAATCTTCCCTGACATGGTAGAGGATTTCTTGGAAGTATTCATGGATGATTTCTCTGTTGTGGGGGATTCGTTTGAAGATTGTCTTGGCCATCTGGGTCAAGTGCTGAAAAAATGTGAGGAGACAAATCTCGTGCTAAATTGGGAGAAGTTCCATTTTATGGTGAAGGAAGGGATCGTCCTTGGTCACAAAATCTCTGAAAAGGGAATTGAAGTCGATCAAGCTAAAATTGATGTGATTGCAAAACTTCCACCACCTATCTCAGTCAAAGGTGTCCGAAGTTTATTGGGACATGCTGGGTTCTACAGGCGCTTCATCAAATATTTCTTCAAGATTTCTAACCCAATGTGCAAGCTTCTTGAAAAAGAGGCTAAGTTTATATTTGATGATAAGTGCCGAAAGGCGTTTGAGGAGTTAAAAGAGCGTCTTACTACGGCTCCTATTATTATTGCTCCTGACTGGTCCTTGCCATTTGAACTGATGTGTGATGCTAGTGGTTTAGCAATAGGTGCTGTGCTTTGGGCAGTGGCACAGTAAAATTATGGACCCGATCTATTATGCAAGCCGAACACTAAATGCTGCCCAGATGAATTACACAGTGACGGAGCAAGAGCTGCTTGCTATTGTGTTTGCTTTTGAGAAATTTTGGGCATACTTGTTGGGGTCCAAAGTAGTGGTTTACACTGATCATGCAGCCTTGAGATACCTCATAGCAAAGAAGAAAGCAAAGCCGCGACTTATCAGATGGGTGCTATTGCTACAAGAGTTTGATTTTGAGGTGAAGGACCGCAAGGGCATTGAAAACCAGGTTGCTGACCATCTTTCTCGGCTTGAATAAGCTAGGAGACCCTCGGATGAACTAGATATAGATGACGCTTTTCCAGTCGAGAGGGTGTTGACTGTGTCAATAGAGATAGCACCGTGGTATGCTGAGATTGCTAATTATTTGGTAGCAGGCGTAGTTCCAAAAGATATTAAAGCTTACCAAAAGAAGAAGTTCTTGTGGGATGCTAGGCAATACTATTGGGACGAGCCTTATTTGTTCCGAACATGTGCTGACAACATCATTCGGCGCTGTGTTCCAGAAAGTGAAGTGATGGCGATTCTAAAGGCGTGCCATGATTCTCCTGTTGGGGGTCATCATGGTGGTATTCGGACTGCAGCTAAGGTACTTGAATGCCGTTATTACTGGCCGACCATCTTTCATGATGCTAATTTATTGGTGCGGTCTTGTGATCAATGTCAGAGGCAAGGGAATATAGGCAAAAGGCAAGAGATGCCTATGAATTTTGTTATGGAGATAGAAGTGTTCGATGTATGGGGATTGACTTTATGGGACCCTTTATGAGTTCAGGTGGCATGAAATAAACTTTGGTTGCTGCGGATTATGTGTCAAAATGGGTAGAAGTTGTGGCTTTACCTAATAACGAGGCCAAGAGTGTCATGGGGTTCGTCAAGAAGAACATATTTACTCACTTTGATACTCTGAGGGCTATAATCAGCGATGGTGGATCCCACTTTTGTAATAGAGCTTTCGCGGGACTGATGGAAAAATATGGGGTAAAACATAGGGTGGCAACACCTTATCATCCTTGGGCAAGTGGGCAAGTTGAAGTGTCCAATAGAGAGATCAAGAGTATTCTAGCAAAGACAGTGAATGCGAATAGAACTGATTGGGCCCGCAAGCTCGATGATGCTCTATGGGCATACCGGACGGCTTTCAAGACTCCGATTGGAACTTTACCATTTAAGCTTGTGTTCGGAAAAGCTTGTCACTTGCCAGTTGAACTTGAACACAAGGCTATGTGGGCTTTGAAGAAATTGAATATGGATTGGGAAGAAACGACCAAACTCAGGTTGTTTGAACTAAATGAAATGGATGAATTTCGGTACCAAACATATGAGAGTGCAGCACTATATAAAGAAGGAATGAAGCAATACCATGAGAAGAAAATCCTTAAGCGGGAGTTCTACAAGGGTGATCCTGTCTTGTTGTTCAACTCTCGGTTGAAGTTGCTACCGGGTAAACTAAAATCAAGGTGGTCTGGTCCATTTAAAGTAGTAGGCATTTCACCGGATGGAGCAATTGAATTAAAGTCCGGAGATGGAACTTGGACATTTGAGGTCAATGGGCAAAGGTTGAAACACTACCAAGGGATGGTTTTGAAAGGTAGAATAGTTGACAGATACAGGCGGAAGCACCTCGGAACGAACAATGATTTGGTGTACGTAGATAAGGAGTAAATGGCCACCACCGTCGTGCCGCGAAGTTAAATCAAGCGCTTCTTGGGAGGCAATCCAAGTGTAATGTTTATTTTTATTTTGTTTGTTTTTTATTACATGTAGGGTAATGGTTGTTTTGGTGCAGGAATATATTGCAGAAAATATTGCTGAACAGCATGTAAGTTAAATAGTAAGAGACTGTTTCGCAACATTGCAAAATACGCCTGCAGTTTACGGACCGTATTTCACAATACGGCTCGTAAAATTGGGCATATTTAACAATATCACAAAACGATAAGCACTGTAATGCAACATGGAAGTTTACGACCATGGAAGACGGACCGTATTGTGAAATACGGTCCGTAAATCTGATCTTAATATTTCATGAGACAATACAGTGTACTACCCACATCGAACACCTCTAAATACGAGTCGTAAATCACTTTACGGACCCTATTAAAAAAAATTAAACAGCACAGCCATTTAAAACATGAGTAGAGAGAGACAACAGTTATAACCTTTAAACACGAGCAAAAGCACATGATTTAAACCACATCAACTCCCTAACTTCATAACTCCTTTCCTCCCATCACAAACCTGCGAGTTCCCACCAAAAAACCCATCATCTTTCATTTTCTAGACTCCATAAATACACAACTCACTCTCACAAAACTCGAAATTTCTCTGCCGTAGGTCGAAAATTGGTTGTTATTGGAGTTGTTCTCTCAAAGTCCTTCAAGTTATCATCTGTTGGTTCATCATTAAAAAGGTATGATTGACACTCTCCACTCTTATTTTACTCCATTGAATATGCACTTGGTGGTAAGTGTTGATTAGGCTAGGGGTTTGTGCAAATTAAGTGTTTACTTATCTTGGTTAATGATCTTGTGTGGGGATGACAGTATTTAATCCTTTGAATTCTCTTGGGAAGTTATTAATAAGACCCAAATAGGTTGGAGGGCATTCCAAATCTTTGAATTCAAAGAATTTGATGTTTTGGTCTGCCCACCAATAGGATTACTCGTAAGCGATTAATGAAAAATTCGTAGAAAATTGGGTGAAGTCTGAGTAACCTAATCCCCAAAACAATGTGAAACCGAGATGTGTAACAAACTCCAAAAATCAAAACATGTTCTATGTTTGTGATGCGAAAAACTATCACACTTTACGGACCGTATTTCAGTTTATGGTCTGTCTTTAAGAATTTCATGGAGGGACAGAAAGTTCTCCAAGAAAATTAGCAATTTACGATCTCAGTTTACGAACCATATTTTAATTTACGGTTCGTCTTTTCAGTTTACGGTCACAGACAGAACACAGTTTTTGTGCACAGTTAGATTGTTCTTATTTTTGATCGGATATTCCATGGTAGCTAATATGATGTGTCTTTTGCAGGAATGGGTCAGAAAAATAGCTCAAGTAAAGCAGGGGCCAAAAGCACAGGCACAAGAAAGAAAATGCGCTCGGATTCGAAGTTGATAGATGAACCCTCCAATTCGGAAGGGGAAAAATCAGGATCCGTGTGCACAGAAGTTATATTGCCACCAAAGGTCAGAGGGGCCCCCACGGAAGGCACATCGGCAAGGCCATCACAGCCCCCACTTATGACCCCGTCCAAGTCTGTGTTAGAAGCCTCCCAGTCTGAAGAGGGGGATTCTGACGCGAAAGTATCAAGCAGAGGGGTAACCCACCAAACGAATCAGGAAAGTGACTCAGTGGGGCCAAGTGCTGGTAATGCTCAGGATGATGGCACGCCACCAGAGGGCCGTAAACTAGTCGTCCGGACCAAACGGCTGGAGGAAGAAAAATTTCGATTCTTGGTAAAAGGGTCAAAGAAATTATATGACCAATGGATGGCTGGGACAAAAACTGGGGGATAGCCGCAGAGGAAAATGTTTGAGGAGCGGCGACTGATTTTCGATGGTATTTCGGCTCATCTACAGCTGGACGATACTATCAAAATGTACAAGCTGGATGTTTTCACTCATGAACTAGGTGACTATGCTCCGCACATTGTGAGGTAATTCTATGCCTCATATGGGGCTGTGTTGATGTCGATGAAGAAGCCTAGTCGTACTTGGCATGAAATACCCATTTTGGAGAATGTGACGGTCCGGAACTCACTTGTCGATATTTCCTCCAAAGCCATCAACAAAGTTCTATTTGGAAATGATTTTGTGGTGCCTACCGATCTGAGCTTATTCCTAGACAAAAGAGAAAGGAAAGACAAGAAATCTGTGAGAGAATAGACTGCTACTATTATCACATCTGAGCCATATAAGCAAAAATGGACAAATAATGGACGAGTCAAGATTGGTAAAAGTTGCTTGTCCACGGAAGCTAAGTTTTGGTGGATGTTGCTTAGGTACAGGATCACTCCAACCCAGGCGAATAATACCCTCTCCACCAGTCAAGCAATCACTATTACCTTGTTGATGTCAAAGTATCTGATGAATATTGGAGAGCTCATTGCTGAGGAGCTGCATGTGCGGGCACACAAGCCCAACCAGAACATGGTATTTTCGTGTCTTATCACGAAATTGTGTAGACGGGCGAGGATATTTCAGTTTCCGAACTGGGACGGCACCATCACAACGGCCCGTATGAGAGATTGGAGGAAGAATAAGGTAAAGGGAAAGAAGGACCAAGAGGCAGATCAGTCCGGTGATGACGACGACACTCATTTCGAGTTGAGTTCGAGCCATACTTATGGGACTGACCCAGTAGAGTCCGAGATTAGTGCTACTACTACGGAGACTGATGCTCCCACTACAGGTGTCCCAGATACCATAGATGCACCAGCTTTTGCAGTCGAGATAGGTGTTTCTGAGGCGAGGCCTCCACCACCACCTCCAGCCACATAGGGCCCTCTTTCAGGGCCTGCCATTGTCGCTGAGATAGCCGAGCCTCCCGATCCAGAGCTGGAGTTGCTGCACTTCAGCCATGCTAATTACAGCCAAATTGCAATCAAGGCAGTGAGGGCTAAAATGCAAGTAGGAAAAATCTTGCAACAATTTAATCCGGAAGTGGTAAAAATAGTGCAGCAGTTGGTTATAGAGGCAACCACAGAAATCCGTGCGGAGTTCGAGAAAAAACATGAATTGTATCAGGCTAGACTGTATAGTTTTGAGTCGCAATTGTTGACTCACGAGCAGACCACACCCGGTGGGGAATCTGTCTCATTGAGCGGTGAGTTAGATAAGCTGAAAAAGGAGCTGAAGGCAATCAAAGCGCAAGGTATGGTGGCCGCACCAGTGCCAGCACCACGTGCCATTTTGCCTCATACGTTTAAATTGCTGGATCTGATGGATTTTGAGGAAGAGGCGGAGGATGCTGAACCTCTTATGCGAGATACAGACAAGAGGGTCCGTGAGACATCGGAGGACCCAGAGGAGTTAGCCAAGAGATTAAAGAAAACAGAGGAAAATGAAATGCAGCAGGCCATTTTTGAGTCATTAGTTGAGCTGCAGCGCCGACTAGAAGAGTCCACTAGTTAGCCGTCGGATGCAGTGGGCCACTCGTGAGTTTCCCTAGTACATAGGGCGCCAAGGTACTACATCTGTCCCTCGCTCTTGCAAGTGATCCACTGAGACAGTGCTTATTTTTTTTTATTGGGGGTAGGAGTGTTGGCACTATTGTAGTGTAGATATATGTTTAGGAACTCCCTCGGCTTTTCTTTGCCAGAGTTTTTTTCCTGAGGGGTTTTATTTTTTTTTTGTTAAAACTGGCATGTGTAGGATGTTGCTTAGGTTGAATAGAGTAGTTGTGACTTATTTGGTGTTACTCTGTAACTGATGGCATGTTGTTATGGTTGTTGGAAATTTTGAACCCCTCGAAACCTTGAATAATGCATACTTAGAACAGTTATTGATTGACATGATTGATTCTTTATATGACATTATGATTATTGGGGTATTGTGTGTGATAAATGACTACTTAGGAGGTCACAAGTGTAAAACTAATTGTCCTTATGCCAATGTGTGTGTGAGTTGTTAGTTTGGTTCTGTTTATGCATGTATAATCTAGAACTTGCCCGGTTGGTCTTGTTTGAAATCCGAAAGTTAGTTTGGTTGTGAGATGATCTTAGGCTTTCTTTGTGTAAATAGTCACTTTTCCTAAATAAGCCTTATCAAAAGTTTCAAATATCCCTAGTTTCCCTTTTTGAGCCTGTTGACCTTTTTCATGGCAAGCCAATTATGAAACCTTACCCTTTGTGCAATTAATCCATCTTCACACTCGTTCCCTCCTTGATGCTACTAGATAGATGAGGCAAAATGCCTAAGTTGGGGGTGAATTAAATGTGGAGTAGATGTTAAAAATATAAGTTGGGAGTGGTGGAGTTTGCTAGTGGGAATTCGATATGGTATTTGCATATAAAAAAGATTTTAAAAAAAAAGTCAGACAATTGTAACACAAAAATATTTGCAAGTTGGATAGGAATAAAACCACATCGAGGTCGACAACTTGAAAGAAAATAAAAGGGGTTGGAAAGAAAAGGGGTGAATTAAGATGAAGAGATGATGTAGTGTTCAAGGAGGGGGAAGTCACTAATATCCAAAAAGTATCCTATCGTCCCTAAGCCTACATTAAAAGCCGAAACAAGTCCTAATGTGATCCCAACCGAACAGGCCTAGGATGAAAAGATAGAAAATAAGGGCAAGCCTATGGTATTTGCATGTGTAAATATGAATTTCTTTGTGATTGTGAGTGTTTTTCTTTTCTCTTTCATCTTCGTCCCATTCTTGTTATATATATGTGTGTGTTGGGACATTCTTTGGTCTATGTAAGGGCATAAGGATTAGAATTGAGCAAAATAAAGTGACCGCCTAAAGTAGCGTTTGTGTGCATCATAATGTGTTCGATAATGTAATGTCATGCATTGAAGCGTTATTGTTAGTCATAGCGTTCTTGAGTTATGTATATTGCTTTAAAATAGAAAATTGGGGTGGTCCTTTGAAGAAAAACATGCATGCTGGTATTTCAGAGTCAAAACCAATATAGACATTGTTATTCTATGATATCTAGGTGTTAGATTGACTCGTTGTTTTGTATGGCTTGCTTGAGGACAAGCAAATACTTTAAGTTGGGGGTGTTGATGTAGCGTGATTTTACGCTACAATCGATGATTTTCGGCTATAAGTTTTACTTGTTTTTAAGCAAGTCTGTGATTTTACGTGGTTTTTAGTGTTTTCCAGGTAACAGAATAGATTCGAAATGAAAGCAGTTGAAAGTGCAGAAGTGGTCGTAAACTCAGTTTACGGTCCGTATTCTTAAACACGGGTCGTATTCCATGGGCGTATTAAAGAATAAGAAGAACTAGAAAGGCAGGCTGAGGAAATGGTGATTTACGAACAACTTTTACGGACCGTATTCCATTTTACGGTCCGTATTTCAAAGCGTATTTAACCATTCGAGCATCTAGCAGAAAGTCGAAGTTTTGGAAGTTGAAAGACGACTGGGCAGTTTACGGACCATAAACCAATTTACGGTTCGTATCTCAAGAGATTGAAGTTGCTCAAAACTGGAAGAAAGACCTGGTCGTAAACTGGTTTACGGTCCGTATGTCACTTTACGGACCGTACTTCGTATCGACGGGGACCAAAGTGCAAATCTGCAACTTTCACGTTTTCAGAACCTATAAATAGTCATTGTAGGGTTTTAATAGTTATCAGTTATTATATTTTGACTTTTGCCTTAGAACATTAAATACTCTCTAGTTTTTGAAGGTTTAAACATCAATTCAAGTATTATCAATTCCCCTTTTCTTTCAAAGTAAGCAATTATGAATTCTTCAATTTCATATTTCTTGTTCTTTGTCATGAGTAGCTAAATTCCCTTACTAGGGTTGTTAACCCAATGATGGGTGTTATGTGATTGGGTTGTGATTGATATACACATAATTAATTATTATGGTTTATTTATTCTTCATTCTTCATTCATAATTAATGATTGAAAACATTGATTAAAGCCATAAACCTTGATTTATTTGGGAAAATAATTAAGGTTGGTAAGAATAAATAACAAGGACTCAAAGCTTTAAACTTTGTTTAATAAATTCACTTAGGAATAAGAAGAATTTACTTGGCATGGTTAATCGTTCTTCATAGTTACTTTCTTATATTTGGGAAAATCATAGAAAGAGATAATCTTTATTTATTGGGAAATAGTAGAGATTCATATAGAGATTAAGTGCATTCATATAATGATCCATTAGAAGTATATCAAGATCAATACACATGATCATACACTCTATCTAATGGGGACACAACCTTAGTTTCTTTTACCATAAATTTCCACCTAAGCAAGTAGATAGCAATTAGTCATAGAAAAACTAACTATTACCAAAACCATCGGATTAAGACGTTAGACCTAAGCTTAGCATCCTACGACTTTAGTAACCTTTTCACACCATATTCCCTGTGGGATTCGACCCCAATCTTGTTAGGTTACTATACTTGACAATGTCCGTCTTATACCATTAATAGGTGTAATTTGAGCGTATCACTTAGGAGCTTGTTTTAGCCCATACAATAATTTTACAAGTTTGCAAAATTTCTTCTCTTGTCCTTTTACTACAAACCCCTCAGGTTCTCGCATATAGACTTCCCCTTCTAATTCACCATTCAAAAACGCAGTTTTGACATCCATTTGGTGAATTACTAGATTGTAAATGGAGGCTAGTGTAATAAGTAGCCTTATTGTGGATATTCTATCCACGGGAGAATAAGTGTCAAAGTAGTCAATGCTGTGCTTTTGGGTAAAACCCCTAACTACAAAGCGAGCCTTGTATATATCCACGGTATCGTCTGCTTTTAACTTCTTCTTGAACAACCATTTACCATTCATGGATTTGCAACCGGGTGGAAGGTCTGTTAGGATCCAAGTACTATTTTTCATAATGGAATCTATCTCATCTTGGATAGCCTCCTTCCATAACGGTACATCCGGAGATCACATGACCTCACTAAATGTAGTGGGATCATTTTCCATATTATACCAATAAGGAATTTCATTTTTAATTTTATCAGTTGAACCTTCTATTAAATAGATGTAGAAGTCATCTTCATATGTCTTTTTTTTTTCTAGCTCTCTTGCTCCTTCTTACTTCAACAATGTCATCTTGATTTCCATTATCCTGATAGATTGATGGTTGTGAAGTAGAGGAATTTGGATCTCTTGGAAGAATGTCTTTTGGTCTAGGAATTGATACAAAGGGAGTTTCATCAAAAATTGCATCTCTTGATTCAAGGACGGTATCAACCGAGTACGAATCATTTGGTTCAATGACCAAAACCCTATAGGCTTTGCTACTTTCAACATATCTTATAGAGATGCATTCAATTCCTCTTTCAGCCAACTTTTTCCTTTTAGGTTCCGGAACTTTAATTATAGCCCTACATCCCTAAACTTTGAGATGACTCAAATTTGGTTGTCTTTTGTTTCAAATTGGGAACCCTATTAAGAATATAACAAGTTGTTAACATGGCTTCACCCCAGTAATCGTGACTTAGGTCTGAATTAGACAATAAAGAATTAACCACTTCTGTTAAGACCAGATTTTTCCGTTCGGCTACACCATTTTGTTGTGGCGTATATGGTATGGTTACTTGATGCACAATATCAGTGCGTCAAAAAATAATGTGGAGTTATATTATTTCCCTCCCCTATAGGTCCTTAGACAGTTAACGAAATATTGACATTGCAATTCAACATTAGTCTTGTAATTTTAAAATTTCCAGTGCTTCATCTTTAGAATTTACAAGATAAACTTTGCAAAATCTAGAGTAGTCATCAAAGAATGTAATAACATATTTCAAATTGTAGGAGTACTATTAAAATCACTTAAGTCACTGTGAATAAATTCAAGCAACTTAGTACTCTTCTCAATACTTGAAAAGGATTTCCTTGTGATCTTTGTTAACATGCAAGTTTTACATTTTTTACTATCCACATGCATTATCGGTATCAAGCCATATTTAGACATATCCATCATCGTATGAAAAATAGAATGTCCTAAACGTGAATGCCATAATGAAAATTTAGAGTCAAGCATGTAAACAGAAACTTAATCCTTTAATGAACGCAAAATGATGTAGTAACAAAATTATCATTTTTCTGAATTTCAAAATATTCTGGCAACTTTCAAGTATAAATATCCATCAAAATAAAGGAATTCCTAATATATGATCCCGCAACTTGAAAATAAAATTCACATGATATTTATGCAACATAGTTATAACATGATAATTTTCTTTTGCGCGGAATAACAAATTTATAATAAGCATATCAAATATGTTATTCCTAAACTTATTTAGAATGCATTTCATGATCATCACAAGTGAGTAATCTACCCTAATATTTATGAAATTAAATTTCACAAAAATCATAAAGTACTTTTTTTTATTTTTGCAGAAAGAAAAGTTTTTTTTTTCTTTTTGCATAAAAAAGGTAAAAATTCATAAATAAATAATTAGTGAAGTTAAGAAAGTAGAACCCAATATTTGTCCGATTGTTCTTCTTGACTCATCATTTCGATGGTCAAAATCAAAGTCGTTGCCTTCAATAGAAATCATGAAGAGAAGGACCGCATACTTTGATCCAAAACTTAAAGTTAGCCTTGAGATCCAATTAAAATATTCCTCAATCTAACTTGGATCAATAGCACGGTGATAGCGCCGTTTGACTCCGATCAGAAATTGATTACATTCTTGCAAACCCAAAAGGTACCTTGGTCATATCTAACGTGTGGCCTCCTTTGAAATGTACATTTAATCTTGATGTGTCCATCTTCTAGTAAATAAAGGAAACATGGAGACAGCCTAATGTATTTCATGTCTTCAAGTCCAACATGATTTTTTTTTTTTTTTTGGTGACTGACTCCATTTCTGTTTTTTTTTTCCTTTCTAAACCACTGTGAAATAAAATTAAATCAGAGATATTTAATCCTCCATAGAGAGAGGGCCACCAAAATACAGCTTTCAATAAGCATCAGCATGAGAAATAATTCTCTTTGATAGTTAAAAAAGTGTGTTTGTGGTGAGAAATTTGGATATGCTTCAAGCGGTGTACCTTTCTTTGATCACTTTCCAAAGAGAATTATTTGCCCCTCACAAATACTCTCCCGGAATAGAATAAAGCAAAGCCAAAAAACAATGTAAATAAATCTCTAAACACATAAAAATTAATGCTGCAGTCACTAAACTTATGTGGTTTTTCTTAAGAAAAAATATTGATACTTTGAGTATTTCTTATGATAGAAATATTTCAAGATGTTCCCTTATTTATAAAGGATGTCTTTAACCCTTGAACCTAAAATGACACAACCTTTAGGGAAGAGATGCATTATTTGAGGAAGAAAAGTAATTTTTCCTTTTCGTAGAAAGAAAAGTACTTTTTCTTTTTGTCTATTCCTTTTATTTTTCTCTTAGAAAATTCCAACAAGTTCTGCATATCTTTTTATGATATAGGTATGGAGTATTCGATCTGTTTGTCCACCTAGTTGAGCCTTTTATGTGCTCTTATTTAAATATGCATACTTTTATTCAGGAGACTGTTAACTATTGAATCTGCCTATCCTTTTGTCTCCTTTTCTTTTTTTTACATGTACTCTTGGGAGCACATTCGGAGTTTGAGAAAAGTTCAACCTTTGTCCAAATCAGATTCGTGCTCATCATTGTATCTCCTCTATTCGTGTTTGGCAATATATTCCCAGCTCGCCTTGAATTCTTGAAGAAAAACGAGTCCAGTCTCTTGGAAGATTTAACTTATGGTGACAAAAAAGTCTCATAATTAGAAATGGTGACAAGTTTGACTAGCCAAGGTAAAACTTATCTTAAAAATGTGATTAACTTAAATTGGGACTGAATTATAATTTTTAAAACTTGTAATCTTTTACAAAATACAAAAAAGCCCATACACATTATACAAAAACATCTTCCAACCCACACACATTATACAAAAACTCCTTCCAACCCACTTCCCCCCACGACCCCAACTACTTGTTCATATTATTTCAGGAAAAAAAAAAACAGTTCCCAGTTCGTCTCTGTCTCTCTCCGTTGCTGCGGCAAAAAAATTGGCGACCGGCGACCACCATTGTTGCTGCTCGTTCCTCTCTCTCCATTGCTGCTGCTGCTTATTTCTCTCTCTCTCCATTGCTGTTGCTTCTCTATTCATTCTCATGTAAACTTTTTTTTTTCACTTAGTTCAAAAGTTAGGGTTTTGAAATCAGAGTGTGAAAATGATGATTTTGGTTAGAGAAGATGAAGAAGAGCATGGGTTTTTCTTGAATGTTTTTTGTTTTGTTGTAGTTTTGTGTATTTGTTGCACTGGTTGGGGCTTGTGAGTGTGTAAATAGTGGTTGTGGTTGTGAAATTATGGTTCTTGGTGCTGTTTTTGTTCTTCTTCTCCTTGTTGTTTTTTTTTAAAAAAAGGCTTGCAATTTTGTTGATGTTTTCCAACAACTGAGGTTACCTGTTGCAGCAAATTCAACCCTTGTTTGACTGTTGCAAACATCTACTGAGGTTGCATGATTTGGTGTATTTTGTTTTAGTTGTGAGTGAGATTTGTGATGGTTGTGTGTTTGTAGTGAAATATAGATGTTTTGTAGTTAAATTTAGATGTTTTTGTTGCTGTTGTTGTTGTTGCAGCAAATTAAGCACTTGTTTGACAGTTGCAAACATCTGCTGAGGTTGCATGGTTAAAAAAAAAACCCTATTTGGTGTATTTTGTTTAAGTTGCGAGTGAGATTTGTGATGGTTGTGTGTTTGTAGTGAAATATAGATGTTTTGTAGTTAAATTTAGATGTTTTTGCTGTTGTTGTTGCTGCTGCCATGCTATGGTTTAGGAAAATTTTTTATTTTATCCAACAACTGCTGGATAAAATCAAAACAATTGTTGAGGTTTTTGTAGCAACTGAAGCAGTTGTTGTAGCATATTAGCAAGCTATTGTAAAAAATCAAAACAGTTGCTAAGCTGTTGCTACTATTTTTCTATTTCCAACAGATTAAGATTCTGCTGCAACAAGTAATAAATTGTTGCAACAGCTTCGTATTTTGTTGCAACATATTCTTAATCTGTTGCAACAACTGATTACTTGTTGCAACATATTCTTTTTTCCTTTTTACTTTGAATGTTGCACTAACTAATTAAAACTGTTTTTCTATCTCCTGTGTTTAAATAAAATGGCTCCAGTTAAAAGAAAAGGAGAGAAACCAACTGAGGGAGAAAGTAGTAAAAGAGCTAAGGTGCAAACACCATTAGATAAATTTGTGACTGCTATTTGTCAATCAATAAATGAGAAAAGAGTTAGTGAAACTGGGGCTTCAGAAAGAGAGAGAAAACCCACGAAACCTCTATTGGGCATGAAGAAGAAAGTGATAAAAATGAACAAAGTGAAGAAACTAGAGAAGAAAGTGAAAAAGATGATGAAAAATCTGCTGAAGGAGATGAAGAAAATAAAGAAAATGCTGAAGGAGATGAAGAAGAAGTAGGTGAAAAAGAAGGAGATGAAGGGGATGAAGAAACTGAAAATGGTAATGAAGAAGAAGAAGAATCAAGAGATCAGACCTTGGCCGAGTTAAGAAGAAAAGGGAAACATAATGTGGATGCCAATCTTGTTGATTCTTCTAGTATTGCCATAGATCCCAATAGACCTTCGATTGAGGAGGTCGTCAAGAGTTTCAGCATTGAAAAGTACGGCGTGACGATGCCGCTGAATCGAAATAAGGATTTGTCCGGTGACTTTGTGGTTAGATCAAGCATGGGCAAGGGCTTTGACACCTTCAGGGGAATTCTCCGGCAGCAGGGGTTGGAGAATTTCTTTAGGGCTAGCTGCTTTGGGCTCTATTTAGATTTTCCTGAAGATACCGGTGCCCGATTTCAAATAACAATGGTTTCTAAGCTTTTGAAGCGTAGGATTATTTGTGATAGAAATGATGAGATTTGGATCGATTAATGTGGCATGCCAGTTTGCTTTGGCATGAAGGAGTTTGCCATAGTTACCGGATTAAGATGTTATCTTTGTGAGCCTCTTCCTACTGTTGTATTAACCAAGCCAGCCCGGACTCCTAAGGCAGCCAAGAAAGCAAAGGGCTCCAAAGCTAAGAATGATGTCTCTTTGGTAAACTTAGTGGGAAAGAGATACATTTAAAAGAAATTGTTGCTAGATTTGGAGTCCAAAACTTTCTCAAAAAAGCACAATGAGGCACTGTGCTTAGTTTGGTTCGTGCACAGTGTTCTTTGGGCAAGAGATGTAAACTACAACATACTGCTTGGATTGATTAAACTTGCTGAGGACTATGATGCCTTTAACAACTATGTCTGGGGTTTTAAAAGCTTTAGCTTGACTGTTGAATATTTGATGAAGGATTTGAAGCCAACGGGGAAGACATAAAACCTATATAACTTCCCTTGGGCTTTCATGGTAAATTTTCTTCAATGTTTTATCTTTCTTTTTTTCAATCACTATTTTGATTTTTGATGGCATCCTTTTTTTCTAGGCTTAGGCATTTGAAGTCATTCCTCACCTCAGGCATCAAGTCAAGGAATACTCCGAAGAAGCTACCTATCCAAGAATTCTTAGATGGCTCACTGCCAGGAACAACACAAAATTGAGTGTTGACCTTTTCAACCCCCCCTAAGGAAGCTGTAAGCATTAGAACACAACAGACGACTAGTTGTTGCAATAGCTTTTATAATCTGCTGCAACAACACATGCTGATGTTGGTGCCGGTACCTCTAAGGTTCCCTCATGTGCTTGTGATTGCACCACTTACAAAGACAAAATAGATATTTTGATTAGAAAGGTGGAGGAATTGGTGCAGGCCCAAGAAGCCACAAGCACTTTTACCCAGAGGTTGATATCCAAGAGGGGTATCAATCTATCAAAAAATCTTTCCTCACTTTATAATCCTATTCATGTTCGGAGGAGGGGCAGAGCAATTGTCAAGGCACTTGCATCAGTTAGATTAAGAAAATCTGTTACTACTCTCAGTAAGTCAATTGAGACTCCTCTTCTTGATGTTAGGCCAAAAGTGCTAAAGAAGGTAGACATTTTCAAGTCTGTACATGCCCAAAGAAAGAACAAGGCTGAGACTGCAATCAAGTCCAAAAAGAGTGGGAAAACCATGTACTCAATGCATGAATTTGGAGCAGCAGACTTCAAGACTTTGACAAGCATGGAAATTTGGTGGGAGGATTGGGTAAGTCTCAACACTCGTATATATCTATCTAATTCATTATTTGTTGCAACAAGTTGATAATCTATTGCAACAAGTTAACTAGTTGTTGCAATAAGTAGATAATCTGTTGAATCTGATGCAGCAAGTAACTAACTATTTTACTACTTTTATTTTAGTATGTAGATGAAGTCCTTCTTCTAATGCGTATGAGGCAAATCAATTTCCCTGAGTACTATGATTCCACTGACATAATCCTGGATCTCAACTTTTACAACAACATGTCCAAGAGGTATGCAGAATTGACAAAAGAGAGTACAGTTCTGAATGTCACACCTCTGAAGGTTAGACTTGCCGAATTCAAGTGGGATGATGATATGGTCGATTATTGTAGGGGTGTTAGACCCTACCCGGGTGGCTACTCGTGGGCCGGTGCAAAGAGAGTTTTAACAGTGATGAATATTAATGTCACACATTTTGTCACTCTCGAGTTCATGATTGAAGAGGGAGTGGTAAATGTATATGACTGTAACGTCCCTGTCTACGAAGAATCTGATTTCTTTTGTTTCATGGAGCCGGTAATGGAATTGTGGCCCAAGTTATTGCAACAGAGTGGCAT
Organism: Lycium barbarum; assembly: GCF_019175385.1. Lineage (NCBI taxonomy): Eukaryota > Viridiplantae > Streptophyta > Magnoliopsida > Solanales > Solanaceae > Lycium > Lycium barbarum. Next base: position 18,390,212 of record NC_083345.1, on the reverse strand, counting down.
GTTCGCACACTTTCCTGCAAAGTTACTCAATGAATCGTGGGAATTCAAGAGGCTACAGAATCTCCCCTGCAATGTCACTAGTAGGGCATGTGATTCGTGGTCAATTACTTTTATAGAGGCTTTGCTTGCCGGCACAATTGTGACAAAATCTGAAAGTCTAATCAGCGACAACTCAGTTGGGAGGATGCAATGGGGATGGGCATTAGGTGTCATTGAAAAGGCGTTGGAGCCCTAAGATGGGTTGATAGACAGTTTATTGATTTTGCGTTTTTTAGAGCCAAAATGTGGCTTGTTGAACAATTAAGTATCTATTAGGAGCTTTTTTATGACATTATGTAATTTAAGTATATATTAGGTGTTCAGTACTTTTCTAAGACATTTTGTTAAGTATATATTAGGTGTTCATTATTTAAATTACGTTCAATACATTATGTTCAGTAGTTTCAGAAGTTTTAAACAAGTCACAAAACCTAACAGCTGTTGAAGAAGTTGTAACAACTGACCTATCTGTTGCAATAAGTTTGTAATATGTTGCAACGGATGAGTAAGTTATTGCAACAAGTTGGTAATCTGTTGCAACAGATGAGTCAGTTGTTGCAACAAGATGTACATTTGTTACAACAGATGGTTCGGTTGTTGCAACATATGGGTCAGTAGTTGCGAGAAATCTAAATGTTGTTGAAGAAGTTGCGACAACTAACCCATCTGTTGCAACAAGTTTGTAATATGTTACAACAGATGAGTTAGTTGTTGCAACAACTGACTCATCTGTTGCAACAGATGGTCCAGTTATTGCAACATATGGGTCAGTTGTTGCAATAAATCTAACTGTTGTTGAAGAAGTTGCAACAAGTTAATAATTTAGTGCAACAAGTTTTTGATCTGCTGCAACAGATGAGTCAGTTGTTGCAACAAATATTCCAGTTATTGAAGAAATTGCAACAAGTGACACATCTGTTGCAACAAGTTTGCAATCTGTTGTAACATATGGGTTAGTTATTGCAACAAATTGATAATATGTTGCAGCAAGTGCATTATCTGTTGCAACGGATGAGTAACCTGTTTAAACTAGGAACATTTAGTAAACAATAAATATCATTAGTTTTCTTTGTTTACACCTAAATATGGGCGAATCAAGTAGTTCTCATTAAATTACACCAACGATCGCTCGATTTGGGAAGTATACGCTTTGTTGATCATACATCCTGACTCAGAATACCATTAAATTGGTTAGAAAGATTTAGTAAACAATAAATATCATTGGTTTTCTTTGTTTACACCTAAATATGGGCGAATCAAGTAGTCCTCATCGAATTTCTCCAACGATCGCTCGATTTGGGAAGTATACGCTTTGTTGATCATACATCCTGACTCAGAATACCATCAAATTGGTTAGAAAGATTTAGTAAACAATAAATATCATTGGTTTCCTTTGTTTACACCTAAATATGGGCGAATCAAGTAGTTCTCATCAAATTTCTCCAACGATCGCTCGATTTGGGAAGTATACGCTTTGTTGATCATACATCCTGACTCAGAATACCATCAAATTGGTTAGGAATATTTAGTAAACAATAAATATCATTGGTTTTCTTTTTTTACACCTAAATATGGGCAAATCAAGTAGTTCTCGTCGAATTACACCAAAGAACGCTCGATTTGGGAAGTATACGCTTTGTTGATCATACATCCTGACTCAGAATACCATCAAATTGGTTAGAAAGATTTAGTAAACAATAAATATCATTGGTTTTCTTTGTTTACACCTAAATATGGGTGAATCAAGTAGTTCTCATCAAATTACACCAACGATCGCTCGATTTGGGAAGTATACGCTTTGTTGATCATACATCCTGACTCAGAATATCATCAAATTGGTTAGGAACATATAGTAAACAATAAATATCATTGGTTTTCGTTGTTTACACTTAAATATGGATGAATCAAGTAGTTCTTATCAAATTACTCCAACGATCACTCGATTTGGGAAGTATACGCTTAGAATTTCCCATCAAATCAGTGAAATTACTATCTAATCCATTAAGGATGTTAGTAGATAAATATATTGATCACTAAATAACATTAAATCCCTTTTTTTAACACTAAATATCATTGGTTCCCTCTGTTAATAACTAAACATATGTGACTTATATCCTAGTTGATGCAGTAATTTCATGATCTGTTGCAGCAATTACATAATCTGCTACAGCAATTACATAATCTGTTGCAGCAGTTGTATAACCTATTGCAACAAGTACATAATCTGCTGCAGCAATTGCCCAATCTGTTACAGCAGTTGCATAACCTGTTGCAACAAGTACAAAATTCGTTGCAGCAATTGCATAACCTGTTGTAACAAGTACATAATATGTTGCAACAAGTACATAATTTGTTGCAGTAGGTAACATAACTGTTGAACAAGTCATATCACTTGTTGGATAAAATAACTCATTCCATTTGTTGGATGAAATAGGTTAAGGAGTTTCTGCAACAACTCATTCCATTTGTTGTAAAAGCTCAAAACACTATAGGAACTTACTGTAACAAGTCATGTCACTTGTTGGAAAACCAAGTTAAGTTAGTTGTTGTAACAAGTTCGATTACTGGTTGGAAAAATCCCAACAAGTTACACAACTGTTGCAACAGAATTTTTACTTGGTGAAAACTGTTCAGAAATTGCAAAACCTCAGAACATACATTGGTGATTTGAGCAAGATTAACACATCATTTAAACTAATTTTACTAACAGAAACAACATAAAAATATCATAAAATCTAATTTCACAAACACAAACAATTGTAATTATTATTACAAGACATTGCAAATTTAACAACTATGGAACCATTTGTTTTGGGCATGTAGTTTTTTTATGGCCAGCTGTTTTGCATATGGAGCATTTATTTTTCCTCGTTGCAAGTGATTCCCCGATTCCACGCCTCCTCTTTGTCCGTCTTCTTCCCAGTTTGCTCAGATCAACATGTGGAGGAGGTATTTCTCTCTCTAAAATCTCCATAGGAACTTCCCAAGATTCTCCAGAAGGCAGGGGATTCATTTCCTCACAGTATGCAATTATGTAATTCTCCACCCTGTAATATGGAGATGAGTAGTCATAAATTCGCCTTCCAAAGTCTTCACCATATTGGACTCGAAGCACTGCCATAGCATATGAGGAAGGTATTTTGTCCAGGTCAAAAACTTTACAAGTACAAGATCTTCTTTGCAGATTGACTGTTGCAACTGAACCGTGACTGATGACACTAAATTTGTAGTTGACGGTTTGATGGGCCAATAACTTATTGTCCAAGTTGATAAATTTTGATATTTTTTTCCATTAAGGGAACAAAGATGGTTAGTGAGTCGATGAACTCCATACGTCTCTTATGAAATTTCTCAGTAAACCTCCTGTTTATGGAATCAAATAGAGCAGTAATGGAAAATTCTCTTTCAACATTGAACATTGAGTTCACTGACTCAGCAGCGTTTGTCGTCATAAAATTATACTTGACAAAACAAACATATTAGTGTTGGAACATGTGGCTAAGACTCAGCTGTGTCAAAAATCACAACAAGTAACATATCTGCCGCAACAAGTTACGTATTAGTTACAGCAGATATGTTACTTGTTGGAAAAAGAAATATACAACTACCTATTTTCGGGGCAGAATGCCCGGCTCCATCTGTGGAATCCTGCACGTTCAAGATGTTCGGCGGCCCCAGGAACCAAATCTCTGATTTGATTGAAATGGTCATTGAAGACATCAATATTGTACGCTTTTACTGCTTTATAAAATTGAGATATGACCGCCCCATTGTGAAAGGTGGTTCTCAGATTTTTCCCTAGGTGCCTCATGCAAAAACCATAATGACATGTAGGGAAGACAATTGAAACTGCCTTTTTTATACTTGGATGTCTATCAGAAATTATGCACAACTCAGGGGTATCCTCTATATAGCTTCTCATTTGTTCAAAAAAATATTTGTACGAAGCATCAACTCAGGGGTATCCTCTATATAGCTTTTCATTTGTTCAAAAAAATATTTGTACGAAGCATCACACTCCTTGTCTACTACACAAAATGCCACTGGAAAAATATGATTCTCCGCATCTTGTGCGACTGCTGACAACAACACTCCTTCATACTTGCTCCTCAAGAATGTTCCATCGACAGCTATGACTTTTTTCATTTGCGCAAAACCAAGAATCCAAGTCTTATAGGCTGCAAAAAAATACTTAAACTTCCCATTTTCATCAGCTTTCAATGCCTTCTTACTTCCTGGATTTGCAGAATGAAGCATATAACGGTACGCATCAAGCACCGCATACCTGTGCTCATGTGTCCCCCTTGTCAAAGCCTTTGCAATCTCCATGCCCTTCCAGACCTTCTAATAAATTACCTTACAACCCAAATTTGTACGGATTGATCGGCTTATATCTTTTGTAAATGGGCCTTTATCGTAAGGAAACTTATCTTTGAAGTATTCACCAATGACTTTTGCAGTAGCGTGTGAATTATGGCTTGTAATGTGCTTAGAACCATTCCCCATGGAAATCAACCCCTATTGTTATTGAGTCCTCCATTAGTAGTGTTCGAGGTACCTGAAGATATTTTATTTAACAAAAAATTGGTCATAAGAGTACATACCAATCTATAACAAAATGAAACAGTTGCAGCGGTTTTTCTAACAGATTAATAACTTGTTAGAACAAGTGGACTACTTGTTGCAATAGGTAATAAAATTGTTCCAACAAGTCACTAATCTGTTGGAGTCAGCTTCAGTTTTTTTGGGGTAATGTTTCAGACTATTGAAGATGTCCAACAGATTATCGAGTTGTTGCAACAAGTGTAATACTTATTGCAACAAGTAGTACACTTGTTGCAGCAAGTCAATAACCAGTTGGAAGCAGCTTCAGGTTTTTGTGTTCTGTTTCAGACAAAAACTGAAGCTGACTCAACAGATAGTTGAGTTGTTGCAACAAGTGGAACTCCTGTTGCAATAACTATACAACTTGTTGCAGCAAGTCAATAATCTGTTGGAAGCAACTTCAGTTTTTTGGGTTACATTTCAGACAAAAATTGAAGCCGACTCTAACAAATAGTTGAGCTGTTGTAACAAGTGGAACACCTATTGAAACAACTATACAGCTTGTTGCAGCAAGTCAATAATCTGTTGGAAGTAGCTTCAGTTTTTTGGGTTCTGTTTCAGACAAAAACTGAAGCTGACTCCAACAGATCGTTGAGTTGTTGTAACAAGTGGAATACCTGTTGCAACAACTCACTCAGTTGTTGCAGGTTATTCATTTAACAATTACAACAACTTTATAATCTGTTGTAGAGGTTGCAACAACCACACTATATGTTGCAACAACTACAACATGTACTGTAAATTGTTGGAAAATCAGTAGATTTATACCCAGATGAAAAATTGAAATAAAACAGCATTGTTGTACTTACCAAATGAGCGGTAAACACTTATGAAGTAATTGCCAGTACAACACCAACAAAATCCAGTCAAAAAATTACAAAATCGGGTGGTTACGTTTTTCTCTTTCTTGAGCAATAATGGCAGACGAAGAAGAAGAAGAAGCAAGCAAAACAATGGAATGAGAGCAAAACAATGGAATGAGTTATGAAGTAATTCTTAGTGCTACACGAATGAAATCCAGTCAAAAACTTGTAAAATCAGGTGGTCTTGTTTTTTTCTTTCTTGAGCAAAATCCAGTCAAGACGAAGAAGAAGAAGAAGAAGAAGAAGAAGAAGAAGAAGAAGAAGAAGAAATGAGCAGCATAATAACAAGAAGAAGCAGCAAGAAGAAGAAACGAAGGAAAAAAGAAGAGCCAAAAATGGTGGAAACGGCGCAGGCAAACAGAAAATTTGGCGCATTTTCTTTTTGGCTCTATAGGGTTTATATGGGTTGGGTCAAAGTGTTAAAAATAAAACTTAGGGCAAAGTGTAAAAAATAAAGCTTGGGGTCAAAGTGTTAAAAATATAACTTTTGGGCAAGTCAAAACTCCCTAATCACTAATCCAAAGTTTATCACCCCTACTCAATTAAAAAAAAACTAGAGTTATCCTAACTCAATTTTAAAACCTATTTGTCACCTATAATTAAAAGCCCCCAGTCTCTTCTGCCTTCTCTTTAAAGTCTTTACATTTTCTTATTGATATGTGTACGTTTGTGTATTCTTGAACTAACATGCAACTTGAGTTTTTGTTTTGATGTACTTGGTTTTGTGCTTGTACAAACTATCTAGGTACACGTCGTCACCTTCCTCCCCGCCTCTTTAGATATCAGGCTTCGTATAACCATTCGGTTTAGAAACGATTCAAATGATACGGCTACTAATCGTTTTCAAATGTTTTCTTAGTACATTTTTCAGGTCCCAAATGGTTTTTACAAAGAGGTGAAAGATGAAATCTCTTTACGAAGTGGATATTGCTAACATCTTTCAGGACATCTCTTTTTTAACCAAAATAGGAGTGCAAACTCAGATTGTGTAGAGTAAGGTCAAAAACAATTTTTTGGGCATATAACAAGGAAGTAATTGCACGGTTTGTCCTTCAAATGGACTGGTATTTTAAGTTTTGCCCTTCAAATGGGCTGGTCTTTAATTTTGGGAAAAGAACAACAATGTCCATTAAACACAAAATCCTTTCATGCCCCCTTACTTTCATATCCCCAAAACTATTTATCCTTTCTACCCATTATAACTTTTGTAGGTAATTGTCTCTTTTTTCTTATTTTCTTTTTTATTTCTCGACTTATTAGTTCTTCTTTTGTTTCTTTTCTCCTTTTTTTTTTTTTTTTTTTTTTTTTTGCTTTTTTTCTCCGTGTTTGTTCACTAATTTTTTTCAAATTATATTATTCTTTATTTTCCTTTTTCACCATAACCTAATTCCATATTTAATTTTAGTTCTTTTCTTTTGTTTTTTCTATTTTTTATTTCTTTATTTCTTGTTCCTTTTTTATTTTTCCCCATAGTCTATTTTAATTCACTTGTTTTCATTTTTATTTTATTTCTTTTCTTTTCTCCATAATCTAATTTCATTCACTTTTTTCTTTTTTTTTTTGCTTTTTTCTTTTACTTTTTTTTTTAAAATTTCTGATGATTTTCATTCACTTTTTTTCTCCTTCTTTGATTTTTTTTCTTTTTTTTTTTTTCATAATCTAATTCTATACACCTTTTGTCTCCTTTATTTCATTCTTTTTTCGTTTTTTTATATCAATAAAAAAGAGATCCGATATAGTACATTTATTTATTATTTTTATTTTTTCCTATATCTCATTAACGACTTATTCTAGCATATAATATACCAAATCAGTGCCAGTTGACTTATACTGTTGCAGTATACTATGATACTCACATAGTATATATATCTATACTGACAGAGTATGTAGATTGCAAATTTATTTCTTCACGCACTCCCTTCAGTCCTTTATGATACCCATATGGTATGTGTCATATACTGACAGATTATCATAGAGGACTGAGGAGTATTTTTTAAGGAATAAACCCATGATCTAGATACTCTGTCAATATAGATATATACTATGTGGGTATCATAGATGGCAGATTTATCCCTTACTCAGCCCTCTATAATGCCCACATGGTATCATATACTGATAGTGTATCATAGACGATAGATTTACTCGAACATTACTCTGTCCTTTATGATGCCTACATGATATATATCATATATTGATAGGGTATCATAGAGATGAAAAACACTCTTCAATCCTCTATGATACTCATATGGTATATATCATATACTGATAAGGTATCATAAAAAATTGGTCCATTTCTTGAAGAAAACACAACTCAATCCTTTATGATACCCACACGGTATATAACATATATTGACAAGGTATCGTAGATGGATGATTGATTCCTTCATAGAAAAACACAACTCATCCTCTATGATACCCAGATGGTATATATTGTATACTAACAGGATATCATGAATGACTGAGCTCACATGACCCCGCTTAGTCAAAAATAAAAAATAAAAAAATCAAAAGGTAAAGTTTGGATTCGCAAGGTAGAGTTTTGTGTCAATCACTACCTGATCTGGAAGAGTTTTGCTACCTTCATGCAGAGTTTGAGGCAAACACTGCTTTCAAGCAAAGTTTAATTGCAAACTCTGCCTTAAATTAGAGTTTTTGCCATGCAAGCTTTGCCTTTATGCATGGCAAAACTCTGTCATACCTGAAGGTAAGGTTTGCCAATATATATAATTCAGTTAAAATTTTGCCAAACTCTATTTTAAGGGCTAGCTTTGTCCGAATAGGCCTGATTTTGCTACGAAACTCTATCTTATAATTTTTTTTATTGAGCCGGGATTTAAACCCAAGATCTCGAATTATTAAGCGAAGGGAAAAAATTAAAGACCACAAATTTGAGGGCCAAAAATTTAAGACCAGTGCCTTTGAAAGACAATCGTGCAAATGACGCAAAAGGGACCAAAGTGCTAATGACCCCATAACAAGTACCCAAAACAGATCTGGGCCTCGGCCCAAAATGATTTAGGGAAAACACGGTCTGCATCTCAAAAGAAAGGGATCCAAAACATTTTTTTTACGCGGATTGTCCTTCTTTTGGGATGGTCTTGAATTTTTGGCCCTCAATTCACTGGTCTTGAATTTCTTCCCTTCGCTTAAATAGGTGGACGAAAATACCCCGAAGTTCTGGGTCAAACCCCCGGTCAGTCAAAAAAAAATCATAAGGCAAGAGTTTTGCAAAAAGGCTGCCTTACAAGTCAAAGTCTGTCGTCTCCGGCATAGGTTCTATGTAACTTCGCCCAAATAGGTTATGAACCTATGCCTTGCGAAATTATTATTATTATTATTTTTCACACTTCTGGGTTTCGAACCCAAAACCTTGGGATATTTTTGGCCACTATTTTAAATGAAGGGTAAAAATTAAAGACCAGAGAATTGAGGGGAAACAATTAAGGGGAAAACAACACAAATTACCCATTTAAAGCAAATTATTCTTTTTTTTTTTTTGCATGGATTGCCCTTCATTTGGGGTGATCTTTAATTTTTGTCCTTCAAATTGGTGGTCTTTAAGTTTTGCCCCTCGCCAACACCTCGAGATTGTGGGTTCGAACCCCAGCTCTGTAAAAAAAAAATTAAAAAAAATCGCAAAGCAAAATTTTTGCAAGGCAGAAGTTGCAAAGGCAGAATTTTGCAAATCTGTCCATGCAGATTCTGCCTATTTGGCCTTAAGGAGGAATTTGCATGGGAAGAAATTTTGTTGCGCCATGTAAATTCTGCCTGAAGGCAGAATTTCTGCTTAAAGGGCACAATTTAAAGACCACCATTTTGAGGGGTAAAAATTAAAGACCACTCCCAGCGAAGAGTAATCCTGCAAATTGCCCCAAATTATTTAGGGAAAACTACATATATATGTTTAGGAGAAATATTTACGAAACGTGATGATAGTTTTCCTTATTTACAAATGATAATTTTCCTTATTTACAAAACATAACGATATTTTACGAAACCTGATGGAGTTCATATATTTTTCGTTTTTTTATTTTATTTTCAGAAAATATTTTTTTTTGAATTTTTTCAAAATAATTTTATTTAAAAATAATAATTTATTTATTGAGCAAAAAAATAATTTTAAACTTAAAAAAACAATTATGTATATATATATATATATATATATATATATATATATATATATATATATATATATATATATATATATTTTAATATTTTTTTTCTCAAAGGCTTAAAAAATTACCTCAAATTTTTGTTGTATGAAATTTGTATAAAAAATGTATGAAATGTGTATATGTAAGTAAAATTTTTAATATAGTTTTTCATACACAAAATGTGAATGAAATTCTAAGTCTTGAGGGAGATATACACATTTCATACCATTCTCATAAATATAATTTTGAGCGTAATGTTTAAGCCTTGATCGAGATATACACATTTCATACATTTTTCATACACAAAATTTGAGTGAATTTTTTAAGCCTTGAGCAAGATATACACATTTCATACACAAAAATTTAGGCGATTATTTTAAGTCTTGAATGTTGTATCAAAGTTGTATACAATGTTATTATAGTTATATTAATTTTAGAGAAATCTAGCATGAACTTTATACACAAAAATGTAAGCAAAATTTTAAGCCTTGGGCGAGATACAAATTTCATACCATTTTCATACATACAATTTTGAGGTGATTTTTTAAGCCTTGAACGAGATATACACATTTCATACAGTTTTCATACAATAAATTTTGACCGAACTTTTTAAGCTTTGAGCCAGATATACACGTTTCATACATAAATTTTTGAGCGAAAAAATAAAAATAAAAAATATTTTTAAAGTAATTTTTTTTTAAAAAAAATAATATATTTTTTTTAAAAGTATGTTTGTTATAGGATTTGTGATGTTATGTTTTGTAAATAGAAAACTATCATCACTTTTCATAAATATTTCTCCTTAATATGTATATATACGTAATTCACCCAATTATTTACCCGAAGTTACCCCCTTCATAACTAATTTGTAAACTACCCATTACCGAACAAATATATTACCCAAAGTTACCCCCTATTTTGTAGCCTTGAAGCAACAGACGTGGGCCTGTAACAAACTGCACGTTTCCACTTGCCCATTTGGTGTTTCTTTTCCATTTTTTTTTTTGTTTTGCCTTTTTGTCCTTTTTTTAAATATAAAATAAATATAGTAATTAACTATTTTTGAATGAATAAAAATTTAGAAAAACTAAATAACTAAGATACAACAAGAAGTATTAAAAAAAAACAGTTATAAACTTATTTTTAAAATTTATATCTAAAATATGACTATTTCTATTAAAAAAAATCCTAAAAATTAACTGCTTAAAGTAACATAAAAATTAAAATTTCAAAATCAGGTATATATATATATATATATGAATCAACCTGTCTTCTATGATACCTTGTCAGTATATGATACATGCCATATGAGTATCACAAAGGACTGAGAATATTTTTTGAAAAAAGGAATCACCCTTTTATGATTCTTTATCAGTATATGATATATATACTATGTGGGTATCATAAAGAACTAAGAATTTTTTTTGAAGGAATGAATCAGTCCTTTATGATAACTTATTAGTATATGATACATATATATCATGAGGGTATCACAAAAGACTGTTCAAGAAATGAACCAGTCTCTATGATACCTTATAAGTATATGATATATATCAAGTGGGTATCATTGATGACTGAGCTCTTTTTGGAAGGAATTAATTTGTTCTCTATGAAATCTTGTCAGCATATGATATATCAAGTGGGGTCAGTGTCACGACCCGGCTAAGGGCTGTGACGGGTACCCGAGGCTAACCACCGACCACCACTCTCTCTACAACTCATCATGCTCATCATACACTTCTTTGCCATTCATATACTTGTAAACACAAGAAAACTACTTTTCATTTGGAAACATAAATACTTTTATATACATAGGCCTTTCGGCCATCAAAATAATATATATGCATATAAACATAGTAGCAACCTCGTGAGACCATATAACCCACACTGCGTATCTACGAGCCTCTACTGGAGTGCTAGACATAAGGACTGGATAAGACCCCATCATGCCCAATATATATACACAAAAAATTATCATAAGCACCTCCGGAGCAAAGGAGTGCTCTCTAATCAGCTACTGGCTCCTATGAGTATGAAGCAAAATCTCCTCCCTGTCTACCGGTGGGCATGAACACAGCGTCCAAAGAAAACGGACGTCAGTACGAATATTGTACTGAGTATGAGAGGCATAAACAATAATGAAACATCAATGAAATGGGGAGGCATTAAATGAGGAGCAATCTGTAACTGACTGTGAATCATAAAAGAAATAAATCATGTTGTCTTACTCACACTCGTCATTATATCATATATGCATAAATGTATAAGTATAAGCATAAGCTTCCCGTCCATATAGGTACGGTGCGATAATAATTAGCCTACGTCCAGGCCTCCCGGGTCCGGGGTATAAGCTGCCCACTATAGTGGTGTGTATATCTGCTCGACCATATCGGTACGGTGTAATATCATCATCATAATATGCTCATCATCATATGCTCATCACAGTATTGCTTATCATAATACATGCATAAAGACTCATGGACAATTATACTTTTCGGGGTGACTGATGTGGGGTGATTTTACGCCACAATCGACGCTTTTCTACTACCAGTTTGACTTGTTTTTAAGCATGTCTATGTGATTTTACGTGGCTTTTAGTGTTTTTCAGGAAACGGAACAGATTTGGAATGAACAATAGTTAAAAGTGCAACAATGGTCGTAAACTCAGTTTACGGTCCGTATTCTAAAATACGGGTCGTATTTCATGGGTGTATTAAAGAATAACAGAACCAGAAAGGCAGGCTGAGGACATGGGGGTTTATGAACTCAGTTTACGGTCCGTATTTCAAGGCGTATTTAACCATTCGAGCATTTGGCAGAAAGTTGAAGTTTTGAAAGTTGAAAGACGACAAGGCAGTTTACGGGCCGTAAATCACTTTACCTCCATATTTCACTTTACGGACCGTATCTTGTATCGACGAGACCAAAGTGCAAATCTGCAACTTTCACGTTTTCAGCGCTTATAAATAGTCATTGGGCTCATAACATATCTCTTATCTCATATAGCTATTCATGATCATAGACTCTTGACTTTTCGGGATATATATATATATATATATATATATATATAGAGAGAGAGAGAGAGAGAGAGAGAGAGAGAGAGAATTCATGGAAAGAAAGGAGAATCATACCATTGGATTCATGCCATAGAAAGAAAGGACTAGCCTCACATACCTTTTTCGTTTAACTAATCTATCGCTTGCTTGTTCTCCTTTAGTGCACACGTTCTACCTTCAAGAGAAATCGTATCGACATTAGCTAACAATTATAAGAACGGGATTACTAAAGCTAGAGAAAATTGGGCATCATTTCCTTTGTTTATACTACTTTTCCCATAGCATATATCAGCTCCCAAACAACCACAACAACATTCACAATATAGCACAACAATCATCATTTATCTATATTTACCACAATTCACCATTTCCCTTCAACTTCTCCACAATTATGGTTATAGCTCATTATCGCGTTTTATTGTATATAATACTTATTCCATGTTCTATAGGTCATTCAAAACATGTCTACAATCTCAACATGTCAATATTCGTACTTCAATCCAACTATTGTTCAACAATGACACTATTCACTCATTTATGACCCGTTTTCTATACTCTTCTACAACCCAAGTGTTTCAACTTATCAATACTTCAAACATCATGAAAATACCATAAACTTACCTTAGATAATGTAGAAACAACCCTTGAATGGAAATACTCTTCTAGCACCAAAACCCTATTTCACTTTTCTTGGATTTTCTTGACTTGGATGACTTTAATGGGTTTCACACTCTTGATTCTTGTTGGTTTGATGAAGTTGATCATCAATTTCCTTTGATCTCTTGTGGATGAAATATATGAAACCTTCTATAGGTCTTGAGAGATGAAGAAGTATGTGTGAAATGAAATGAAAATGAAATGAAATGAGAAGGGTCCCTTATATTAAATCATAAAAGCTGTCCCGACCCACTTATACGGACCAATCTAAGGGGCGTCATTACTCGTCTCTAAGACGTCATTATGCCATCATTAACTCGTCGTCCATAATTCCTACCCGAAAACATAACACATCCTTTACTTTCTTTGCCAAACTTCTTCTTTTTAGTCAAATGTCTTTGAATCTCGATTAGGATCATCAAATGATATTTCTTACTTATCCAAATCGCCGTACACGCCATGCCTTTTGTTGGCCTATTCACAATATGTTAAAAAAAAATTCCAAGGTGTAACATTCCCCCCCCCCCCCCCCCCCCCCAATTTTGGAACATTCGTCCTCGAATGTTTAGTCATCGGGGAATCTAGAAAAATTTCACCAGAGTCTCCCCTATAATATGGAACCACCATTCTATCACAACCAACCATGATATCATTGCCTCACAGGGCCGCAACACAATAGCAATATAAACTGGCCACACACGACTTATCAGCATAAAAGGAAAGCATACGTACCTCAAAATCTCGATGTCTCATCATAGACCTCTTTCGGGGGTTGAAATAAATGCGGGTATGTGGATTTCATCTTCTCTTCCGCTTCCCAAGTCATGTTTTCTCGGTTGTTATTTCGCCACAAGACCTTAACTGAGGCCACTTCCTTATTTTGAAGTCTACGTACTTGCCTGTCTAAGATGACAATAGGCACTTCTTCATATGGTAGCTTTTCTGTCACTTTAACGTCACCTATTGGCACGATCTTTATAGGATCTCCAACATACTTGCGGAGCATTGAGAGAAGAAAGGCTGGATGAACTAACTCAAGTTCTGGAGGCAAGTCCAACTCGTAGGCTACATGACCCACCTTGCGGATAATTTTATAAGGTCCGATGCATCGAGGACTTAACTTTCCTTTCTTGCTAAATCTCATCACTCCTTTCATTGGTGACACTTTCAAAAATACCCAATCATCAACCTGAAATTCCAAGTCTTGCCGGCGGTTGTCCGCATAAGACTTTTGGTGACTTTGGGCTGTCAACAATCGACCTCAGATCACTTTGACTTTTTCTACCGCTTGCTGAATCAATTCAGGGCCTATCAATTGTACTTCTCCTGTTTCAAACCATCCAATTGGAGATCTGCACTTTCTTCCATACAAAGTTTCATACGGAGCCATTTGGATACTGGAATGATAACTATTGTTGTATGCGAACTCAATCAGAGGTAAGTGATCATCCCATCTACCACTAAAATCTAATACACATGCCCGCATCATATCCTCCAAAGTCTGAATAGTACGTTCAGCTTGTCCATCAGTTTGTGGATGAAATGTTGTGCTAATCTTCACTTGGGTACCTAGGCCTTCTTGAAAAGATTTCCAGAACTTAGCTGTAAACTGTGCCCCTCTATCTGTGATAATGGATAGTGGAATACCATGAAGTCGCACAATTTCCTTGAGGTACAACCTGGCATAGTCTTCTGCTGAGTATGTGGTTCTGACTGGAAGAAAATGAGCTGCTTTTGTTAACCTGTCCACAATCACCCATATGGAATCATACTTTCCTCGAGAACGAGGTAATCCCACTATCAAATCCATGTTGATCACTTCTCATTTCCAAGTAGGGATTTCCATTGCTTGCAATAACCCTCCTGGCTTTTGATGTTCAATCTTTACCTGTTGGCAATTTGGACATTGGGCTACAAATTTTGCTATATCTCTTTTCATGCCGTCCCACCAATATATCAATTTAAGATCATGATACATCTTGTTTTCTCCTGGGTGAATAGCATACTGAGAATAATGGGCTTCCTCTAGAATTCGTCGGCGCAATTCTGCCACACTCGGCACACATAGCCTGCCTCGGTATCTAAGAATTTCATCTATAGAAACTTCAAATGGAGACTTCTCTTTTCCATGAGATACGTGTCTGTAATGGCTCAACTGAAGATCTTCATATTGCCGCTCTTTCACTTCCATATCCAAGGATGAAACCTTGGGATCACTAATACTAATCCCTGCATTACCCGAATTAATTACATGTACTCCAAGATTAGCTAGTTGATGGAGCTCATGAACCATCTCTTTCTTTTCCGGAGGAACTTTGCATAAAATGCCCATTGATCGGCGGCTAAGCGCATCAGCTACTACATTTGCCTTTCCGGGGTGGTATAAAATGCTTACATCACAATCTTTCAATAATTCTAACCACCGCCTCTACCGCAGATTCAACTCCTTTTATTTGAAAATGTACTGGAGACTCTTATGATCTATATAGATATCAACATGCACTCCATACAAGTAATGTCTCCACATCTTTAATATGTGAATTACTGCAGCCAATTCGAGATCACGAGTTGGGTAGTTCTTTTCATGTTTCCGCAGCTGTCTCGAAGTATAAGTAATAACTCTACCATGCTGCATTAGTACACACCCTAACCCAACGCCAGAAGCATCACAGTACACAACACTATCTGGCCCTTCTGGGAGTGTTAAAACTGGAGATGAGGTCCACCTGTTCTTTAACTCTCGGAAGCTACGCTCACAAGCATCATTCCACTGAAATTCAGTTGACTTCTGGGTTAACTTCGTCAATGGGGCTGAAATAGATGAAAGCCCTCTACAAATCTTCTATAATAACCCGCTAATCCCAGAAAACTACTAACTTCTGTAGGTGTCGTAGGCCTTGGTCAAATCTTCACAGCCTCAATTTTCTGAGTGTCAACTCAAATGTCATCACCTGAAATAACATGGCCCAGAAATGTCACAGAATTCAGCCAAAACTCGAACTTTGAAAATTTTGCATATAATTCTCGGGCTCGAAGAATTCCCAGAACGATATGTAGGTGATCTGCATGTTATGATTCTGTGCGAGAATACACCAAAATATCATCGATGAATACTATCACAAATAAGTCCAAGAGTGGCCTGAACACATTATTCATCAAATTCATGAACACTGCCGGGGCATTAGTCAACCCGAATGACATCATTCGGAACTCATAATGGCCTTATCTCGTTCTGAAGGCTGTTTTAGGAATATCTTCTTCTTTGACTCTTACTTGATGATAACCCGACCTCAAGTCTATTTTAGAAAATCACTTGGCACCCTGTAGTTGATCAAACAAATCATCAATCCTTGGGAGAGGATATTTGTTCTTTATCGTCACCTTATTCAGCTGCCTGTAATCGATACACGTTCTTAGGGAACCATCCTTCTTTCTCACGAACAAAACTGGTGCTCCCCAAGGTGATGAACTGGGTCTAATAAACCCCTTTTCAAGAAAATCTTTCAGCTGTACTTTTAGCTCTTTCAATTCTACCGGAGCCATTTGATACGGAGGAATAGAAATAGGCTTGGTGTTCGGCAACACATCAATGGCAAAATCAATTTCTCTTTCTAGAGGAAGACCTGAAAGTTCATCTGGAAATACATCTGGGAATTCATTCACTATCGGAACAGATTGGAAAGTTGGCGACTTTGCTTCGGTATCATGAACTCGGACTAAGTGATAAATATAGCCCTTGGCTATCATCTTTCTTGCCTTAAGGTAGAAAATAAACTACCTTTCGGAGACGCTGCATTACCCTTCCATTCAAGCACGGGCTCTCCCGGAAATTGGAGTCGAACTACTTTCAATCAGCAATCAACATTAGCATAGCACGAGGCCAACCAATCCATCCCCATAATTACATCGAAATCTAACATCTCAAGCTCAACTAAATCAGCTTTAGTTTGACGATCACATATCACTATCACACAATTTTTATACACTTGTCTAGCTATCATGGGATCATCAACCGGAGTGGTTACCTCAAAAGGTTTGATTGGCTCTGGTTTCACCCCAATACGACAAGTAACATATGGGGTAATATAGGAAAAAGTAGAACCGGATCTATCACGGCATATATATCATGGGAAAATATGCATAATATACCTGTGACCACATTTAGGGAGGACTCAAGATCCTGTCATCCCGCTAAAGCATATACACGGGGCTGAGCAGCACCTGAAGTAGATAATCCCCCTTGGCCTCTATCTCGGCCCGCTGGAATCTGAGAAGTCTGCCCTATCGAGGGTACGGAAGATGAACCGGCCGCTGATCCTGTGAGTTGAGCCCCAACTCAACCCCTCATCGAAGGACAATCTCTCATCATGTGCCCAATCTGGCCACAGGCATAGCAAGCATCCGAACCCTGACGAACATCGCCCGAAATATAATCTACAGCACTGGCTGCACTGCGGTACTGGGGGTCTCCTCTGGCTATAATCTCCCCCAAACTGAGAATCTGGGGCCCTCGAACTCTGACCCTGTCCTGAACGAAAGGAGCGATCAAATACCCTATCATGACTCGAGAAGGTGCGCTAGTCACCGACTGGCCTAAGTACCTAGCATGCATCTGCTTTGATCCCCCTCCATAATCACTGTCGGCTCCCATAGATCTAGCCCTCTTGCTTTGTCTTCTATCAATATCACAATCCCCTCTTTGTGGTTGTCATTGTCCTTCTAAATTCTGGGCATGGGCTTGTATTCGGGAAATATCCATCCCGCCTTGCAACAAAGCCGTCAAACAATCCTTGAACAAATGTGGCTCCAAGCCACTCACAAATCTATGTACTCGATCTCCCATGTCGGCCACCATAGTCGGGGCATATCTAGCTAAAGAATTAAATTGCATGCTATACTCCCGGGCACTCATATTTTCTTGCTTCAAATTTAGAAATATATCCGCTCTAGTTTGGCGCACCTTGGGTGGCAAATAGTGACGAATGAAAGCATCTACGAATTCTAGCCACACGGGAGGAGGCGCATTCTCCTTTCTTGATGCTATCCAATTGTTATACCATAATACCGCCACATCTCGGAGTCTATAAGATGACAACTCCACGGATTCAGTCTCAAAGGCATGGACAATCCTTAATGTCCTTAACATCTCATCAATGAAACCTTGCGAGTCTTCATTCGGCTTTGACCCAAAAAACTCCGGAGGATTTAGACTCATAAAATCACAGGCTCTTGTACTAGCTAACCGATCACTTGGGCCCGCATTCTGTCGTTGTGCCTGGGCGGCAACAAACTGTGTCAATAAATGAATGGCCTCGGTCACTTGTTGACCCGAAGCAACCGGTGGAGGAATTGGAGCTAAAGCTCTTCCTTGTTCTTCTACGTTGGGCGGGGTAGAGGAAGTATTAGATAGGGCCTCATTGTGTGACTCGTCCTCTTCTATATTTATCGGAGTTTCTCTTTGCATCCGCCTTTTTGTCATAGTCTTGCCCTTCTGGGCGGTTGTAACTTTTCCTTTTGGCGGCATTCTGAAATCACAACACACTATTAGGGAGGATAATATCTTATACACAGCTCTATCGCACGATCTCATAAGAAAAAAGATGGTCATTTTTCCTAAATGCCCTGTAGCCTCTTGTTTATTAGCGTGGCGCGCAACACACCATAAACAAGACTCTACTAGACACGGCTCGTAGAGACTTCCTAGGACTGAACTGCTCTGATATCACTTTTGTCACGACCCGGCTAGGGGCTGTGACGGGTACCCGGGGCTAACCACCGAGCACCACTCACTCTACAACTCGTCATGCTCATCATACACTTCTTTGTCATTCATATACTTGTAAACACAAGAAAACTATTTTTCATTTGGAAACATAAATACTTTTATATACATAGGCCTTTCGGCCATCAAAATAATATATATGCATATAAACATAGTAGCAAACCCCCAAACTTAAACTATTGCTTGTCCTCAAGCAAATCAAATTATAATTTCCTTCAAATGACTCCATTCAAAAGTGCACCAACATCATACCAAGTAAAAATTGATCCACTTTAAGCACAAACACATGACTTTGATTGGTACCAACAATTAATCCAAAACATATGAATCACCAACTTCTCAAAAACTTCATTTTCATTTCAAGTGCTCAAACACCAAGTTAATCAAAGTAGCAATCAAGTCATGACACTAAAGCTTCAAAATTTTCCTCCTTATCACAAAACAACTTTCTTTTGTTCATTCCTCTCAACAGAAAAATGGAACAAATTCACAACTTAAATTCTCATGTGCCCTCACACTCAAGAGAGAATCCAACACTTAGAAAATGTAATTCAAATGAGATATCAAATAGAAAGAATTAACTCTCTCTCTCACAAAGATGTTCAAATGCACACAAGTAGTACCATAAGCTTGCCCTTCATGTATTTCTCCACTAATGTAGACACACTTGGTTCAAAATCAATTAGGACTTAAAGGGTTCTAATTTAGGCTTTTGGTTAAGGTAGGACACAATTTTGGTAAAAGTGACTCAAAACCTCCCTAAGCACTACAATTTTCAACATTCAAAACACACTTCCTTTGAAACTTTTCCACCCCTTTCTTCATTTTTTTATTTCACCACTTAGTCTTCCCATTAATCACAACTCTTTATTCTTCCTTCATTTTTTTTTCTTTTTCAAAATAACAAGGAAGTTTTCAAAAAAATTTTCTTTCACCTTTTCACCTTTAAAGTAACTCCCACATAACAACTTTTCCAACCATCGCCCCCAAACTTAGGCTTTTAGCCTATGTTTGCACTTTCAACGCACTTAAGGAGGTAGAGTACCAAAAGATGGATCAATGAAGAACAGGGTAAAGCTTGTAACATGGTTGTAAAAGAAAAGGTTAAAGGCTCAAAAGGGGTTAACTAGGGAAAACATGCAAGGGTAGGATATTTAAGGCGCAAAAACGGTCAAAGGAAGGCCTAACATCATTTTTTAAACCAAGTGTAGTCTAGGATTTCGCCTTGAAACACATTCCGGGAAAGTTCTAGACCACAAGTAATGCAAAAGAACTCACAAAACCTCACCACACATGGCACATGCAAACTCAAGTGAAATATGTATCCAAAAACCAATTGAACAAAATGAACTCACAAAGTCACTCATAGCCTAAAGAGACTAATTAGTGAAAGTAAGAGTCAAAATTGAGTCTAAAAGTCACAACAAGAATCCTTACTTCAATTGTTTTTTTTTTCTTTTTCAAAAATCAAGAATTCATACGCCAAAGTCTAAATAAGTTGGTACCAAGCAAGCCAAAAGTTAGCCAAGGGGCAAAAAATCACATCCCAACACCATTTTTACTCCTAAACTACCTAACTAAGAACGGAAATAAAATAATAAAAGTGACTAATCCACAACATGTCAAAAGAACAAAATTTTAAAAAAATTTGAGCAAGTTCCATTTGTAACAACGTCTATCCACAGTCACACCAACAGTCACAAAACAAGCCCGACAAAGGCACAAATAAAGCATAACCAAAATATAATGTGCTAGCACATGTTACCCCCAACTACAAACATTGCAGTGTCCTCACTGCACATAATCAAAACAAAACATAAAAATAGATTTTTTTTTTAACTTACTGTCCCGACTTGCGACTCGCAGGCATGACCTGCGATTCGCGGGTGATGTCACCTGAAAAAAAAATCTTTGTCACCACTTGCGACCTGACCTGCGACTCGCAGGTCATACCTGCGATTCGCAGGTTATGACAGCTAAAAAATAAAATCAGCAGCTTTTACTGGTTTGGGGGCTGTCCGGAAATCCGACATGCTCAAAACAACTCCAAAAATTCTAAAACTTTGCAGATTAGTCAAAAACCATAAACTAAACTATTCTAAAAAATAAAATTTCATAAACTATTTAAAAATTTTAAAACGATGGGTTGCCTCCCACCAAGCGCTCGATTTAACGTCGCGGCACGACAGTTACCTTTACCACTTTTCCTTCCATTTGGAAGATATGAATTTGCGCCCCAACTTTGAATCAAGATTATGATGACGCTTATAAGGCGGTGGTAGAAAATCAAGGAGGCCAACTTTCGGGTATCACATTTTGCATTTCTTGGCCCGTAAGTGAGGCATGCCATTTTGTCTTCTTGGCATAGCAAACTTCAAAATAAAAACGCTTTGCTTTTCATCTCCAAAATTCTCCATAGGCTTGGTTGGTTCAACTTCCATATCATTCACCAAGCACAACGTTGAAAAATGGCTAGAATGAGGTCCAACGCGCTCAAATTCTAGATTTGCATGAATTTTGACATCCTCACCCAAAAATGAACTAGAGTCTTCAAAAATTATTTTATGAACTTTTTTATGCAACTCTAGTATCATTTCTTCAATCTCGACATCTTGCATTATTTTTAGATTGGTCGGTTGGCAATTCACCAATTAGCTCATGAAAATCAATCTTGACCTCTTCTTCATTGGAAACCAACTCAAAATAATGATCCATGGCCCTTTGATATTGAGCATTACATGCTTCAATCTTTGCATTCAATTCGGCCTCCAATTTCTGGATATCAATTTCAAGTAGCTCCATTTCTTGACTTTGCTCAACATGCATTTTTAGAAATTCTTCCATCATCCATGAAATGCCTTCACGGTGATCTCCATAGGCTTCAAGTTGTTGAGCTTGATTCATTAGCCAATCTTGGCTCAAAATTTCCATTTTTGTCAAGTTTTTCTTCATTGTGAGAGTCGTCCAACTCTTGTAAAAATCCATCCATGGTGAGATACACATTTTGGACAGTTTCATCATCTCCATGTTGAACTTCTTCCCACAATTTGGTCAAGACTTGCCCATATTTTTCATTCCTACCCATTATGCTTTTCAAGATTTCCTCAACTTCTTCTTTTTGAGAATTGGAGATTTCTTCTTCAAGATTTTGCTCTTCTTCTTCAAGTTGAACCATTTCTTCAATTTCACAAATTTTGTTGTGGTCACAAGAATTTTCGGGCTCATCTTTTAAATTTGAAATCTCTTTTTCAACCAATTTATTTTGAGGAGTAGACACTTCCATGACAATTGAGGAATTTGCATCTTCTAATGAATCATTCATTCTTTTCATAGCTTCTCCATTTTCTAAAATGAATTGTTGGATGAGTTTTCGCTCTTCCTCCATTTTAGCTTCCCGATCTAAGTATGTTTGGAGCATTGCCATGATGCCTTCATATCTGGCACTTTGTCCTTCACTTGTCATGTCATTGTCCCTATCAAACTCAAAAGCACAACTAGCATTTTCATTACAACAACTTGGGGGAGGGGGAGCAAAATAATTGGGACAATCACCCCAATGTCCACCTTGACCACCATATATATTACAAATATTCCCATCATAGAATTGAGATTGTGCACACATCTCTCTCCCGGGAAAATTTTCACAATCTTGCCAAAAGTAGGGTCCTCCACAATATGGACATGGGTCATCAAAGTATGAACAACTACCATCCGACCAATTTTCATTATATGATGCCATTTTTTTTTTAATTTTAGAAAAAGCAAAAACTGGACAGTTTTGCAGAAACAAAAACTGGATAGTTTTGCAGAAACTGTGCAATTTTGCAAAAATTGGTCAGTTTTTTTTTTTTTAAAGATAAAATAAAGCAAAGAAAGTTTGGACCAAAGCAAGTTAGCTTAAATCCCAAACTAACCCAAATGCGCCAAATTGTTCCCCGGCAACGGCGCCATTTTTTATAACGTCCAAATTCACTCCCCAAAGAGAAAGTGTACACGGTCGTATGCAATATAATTTACCCAACTATGAGTCGGGGTCGATCCCACAGGGAACAATATGTTAGGCGATTAAGAAAGTAAGGAATTAACACCAACTAAGCTAAAGCCAAACGATAGATAATATTTTGGATTTTTGATTAAGATTATGACTAATTCAAAAATATAAACTAATCTAGAAAGCGAATAAAATGATCAATGGCCACAAGCATGGATACAAGGGAAATTACTCTCAAGTAACGATCCAATGTATTTTACAATTTTACAACTAAGAGCGGGTTCATGTTAATAGATAATGATTTCTAAAATCTCATTGAAAGTTTCTCAACCAAATCAATGAATTTCACTCTAAGCTTTCTCAAGCCTTAGAGTGTGATGTTTAACACAATCAATTCAACCTCAAGTTAACTATCCTATCTCTAGCTCAAGTTATTAGATGGGTTTAATGACCCAAATCCTTGCTATCTAACTTTTTTCTTAACTTTCACTTTCTTTCTCAAGCAAAGTAAAAGTACTTAGGCACAAATAATGTTTGCAACCATTAAGAGACATTTAACCATGAAGAGTTAATAGAGAAACAATAAACCCACTTCATTAGAAATTAAAATCATTCAATACATAAGCAAAATGAGAGATTCATCCAAACCAAACATATGAATATTTGCATAAACAAAATTCAAGTAATGGAATAGAAAGCTACACACTTAGATATACAATACAAAACAAGGAATTGAAGAAAGGATTAAGAAATATCTCATTGAAGTGCTTCCAATCTTCTCCTCCATTGGTGTAGAAAAACCCTAGCCTCCAAGCTTGTAAGAAAAATGGCCAAAGATGAAAATGTTTTGCCCCAAGCCTCTCTTTTGTAGCTCCTCAATTTTTCCAAGTCCAAAAAATGACAAAATATGCCCCAGATTTTCGTTTTTGCAGTTCTGCCCGTTTTTTGCAAATCTGTCCCGTTTTTGCAAAACTGTCCACTTTTGACAGTTTTGCAAAACTGTACAGTTTTTGTCCAATTTGGCCTCTTTTGACTTTATTTTCACTTGGTTTCTTCTGATCACTTCTAAATCACATAAACCTATAAAATGGAAGTAAACGACATTAAATGCACTATTTTCTCAATCAAAACATAGCAAAAATCTAAGATTAAAGAAGAAATAAGTTGGTAAAATACCAACTTATCACATGTCAATATTTTAATTTCTTAAACATGCATTAGTTTTACCATTTCATGTTTATCTAACAATTTGTCCTTAATTATATAAAGTGTTGCTATCTCATCTTTTGTAAAACATGTGAAAATGATCACTCTCGTTTTCAATAAAATATAATTTAAATTAATAATTAAGCATGTACTAAGATACAAAGGGAATGTCACGATAACTTTTTACTTGTTTATAATAAATTTTATAGGAAAAAAGATAACTTAAAACAAGTTTAACAATTATTTCCACATAACAGAGAGACAATAAACTTTTGGATCAATTTTAAATTTAATTCAATTAATAGATCTTTTGTGGTATCACTATCACCTTTCCACATCATCACTTATTCCAGTTTAATTAGTCCATATAGTTATTTAATAAGAAAAAATATATAATTAGAGATACTTTAGTAAATATTCTTCTTAATTTTTAGGAGTAAGTGAATTTCTTAATCTATGTGCCCAAGCTAAAGCATCAATTATTTTGGATTGGAAATAATATAATTTAACTCCGCATAAATTTTTAAAAATTAAATTTAAACTTTTAAATGTCATAATATTTGTGTTATTATAGAACTTTTAAAATTTATATTCTTAGATATGCTAATGTTATAACATAATGTAATTATAAACACTTCTCATTAAGGAAAAATTAAATTGACTTTTTAAGGTTGACTATTCTCAGATATTAATATACATTTTATTATATTAGACTAAGAAAAAAAAATACTATCACACATGGAGTAATTAATATCATGTGAAGGTCAAATATTCTGACGGTATAGAAATTATTTACATTAATGATGTTTAAAACTTAAACTCCTCTTAGTCCCCGTAATTTTTCTACTACATAGGTAACTCCACTATTATATATATAACTGTCTCTATGTATGTATCTATCAGAAATTATATCCATGAATCATGACAGAGAGTAAACTAATCATGACAGAGAGTAAACACATCTTTAGTCCCCATAAGTTCTACATAGGTAACTCTACTATTATATATATGACTATCTCTCTCTGTATATCTATCTATCAGAAATTATATATATTTATGAATCATGACAGAGAGTACTAATCAACTAATGGAACTGCATTTATATGTGTGATCATTTAATTTAAATGGTAGATAATCAAAAGCAAATGCTGACTGCTGAGCCAACCTCTGAGAAAAGAAATTAAAGAGAGAGATCTTTTGCTTGTTTTAGTAGAAGAGGTAAATGACCATTTGAGGAATTAACTCTATAATTTTTCTATCTAAATTCTCTTAGCAATGCCAAATGGCATGGCAAGAAACTTCACTCAATTTATAATATAATGTATCAGAGCTAAAACGTATACCGGAAAAAGTATCAATGTAGCATTTATATTCATTTTTAAAATTAATTATTTTTTCTTCTTATTCTTTTTTTTCCCCTCAAAACTCTGATCTTTTGCTAACAATTGTAAACTGGTTGAAACTCATAACCTAGTTAAAATATATACCAAAAATAATTTAATAAAAGAAATGATAATCCAATTAGGTCGGTTAAAATATATAACAAAAATAATTTAATAAAAGAAATGATAATCCAATTAGGTCGATCATCCTCTTCGACACCTATATACACTACAATAGTGGCAATATGTTCTGTAATTGCTTTTTATACGATCCAAACCCAATCTAATTTAATGGCAATATTGGTCTACGTTACAGTGTGTCTGACAAATTTGTTCGATAATGGAAACTCAAAAAATACTTTTAATTAGAAAATAAATACTCTCTTCATTTCAATTTAAATGACAATATCTTGTGATAGGGCATGGAGTTTAACGTATTTCTTTTGACTTAAGTTACGCATTGTATTAGTAGCACTGAAAGAAAAGGACTAAAGTAATTAATGATTAAACACTACTTTTACATAGAGAAAACATCGTATTTAAGTGTTAATGTTGAATAATTAAATAAAGGGAGAAAATGCCCATATTTTTCCTGCAATATCTGTTATCTTCGGATACATTTTTTGTTCATTCACACAATTGATGTTAGCAAATCGTCTCGTATTTTTCCTTTGCCATTAACAAAGTAAGTGAACTCCACATGTCCTAATACCTTGAGAGGAAAAAAATTAAAGGTCCATAAATTTACACCTTAACATTTGACTACGAGTTGAAGTTACCATCCAATTAGAGCTGATGAGGGGCCAGGAGAAAAAAGGAGACTTTTCTAACGGGCAAGAGATATTGTTAGGTCAAAAGTCAAATATATGACAAAATTACTCAATTTTGAATAAGACATGAAAAATTATTTTGAAAAAAAGGACCCCTTGTATTAATTTGAATTTACGTGATGTTGAGCTAATCTTTGGTGCACCATTTGCACCTTCTCGTAGTAAACATTCTGGTCCACATGTGTAACAAGAACAACTAAACAAGATTACTGTCACGGGCCGACTCCTCCTAAGCGGAAACGGCATACAAATAGCTCGTGCGGCGCTCGTACTCCCACTTGACTACAAGCCAGCCTTTCCTTATCCCAAGTTTTCTTCGCACGACCCCATGCCTATGGTGAAGCTTGCCTCAGAGGCTTAGCTTTCCTTGTGCCGCCCGTTTGATGTCAAGGCTTCAGCCTTGTCTTGCTATCATACTCTCGTGGCGCATTTCATATGCTGGGTCTCGTCTATGCGCACCCCTTGGGTTGGCTACGGACATGCATGTCCCTCGCCTGGCACTGAGCGTCGCTCCTGCACGCACAGTCCTATCCTCAAGCTTGACACTTGCCTTGTGTCGCGCCCGAGTAGGGCAACTTCCAATCCTTGGCCTTCGTCATGTGCGGTCCTCTTCTATGTGCCTATGGTTGTCCCATGTCATTGGCAAACATAGCCCTCTCAACATACTTCCATCCCTCGTAGTGCAGCGTTACCCTACGACTACACGTCTAGGCCAACGGACCTTTGCTTGCAAGGCTGAACCCAAGCCAAGCTCACAAGTCAATACACGAGGCTCTTGAGTGGTGCCTCGAGTACTCAATCAGCACGGAGGTCTTTAACATCCATAAATATAGCCCGCGGGGCATAATCAGTTCCTACATCAAGCCTCCGCACTCGTTGTGCGCCCAACGCGGCCCGCAGGCATGACGTCGTCCATAGAGTCCCCTAACTCGTATGAATACCTAGGACACTCCTATGAGGTGCCTAGGCAGGCCCTTGAGGTCATCCCTCAAGGTTTCTCACTTGGTGCGACTGGCCGACAGCACGCACGGGGGAGGCTGGCTGAGCTGTGACACCTCTGCCCCCCTTATATATGCTTTAAAAAGAAAAACCCAAATTTTAGCACTGGACATCATTTTGCCAGAGAATCATACTTGGCCTTTCTCACTCTCGCGAACTCCAAATGAGGCGCCGTCTGTTCCTAACTCTTTCTCTTGACTTCCTTCACTCCTTCATGAAGTTTCATCTCATCCCCATACTCGTGGAATGAGATATAGCCTTCGGGAGCTTTATCATTGACACTGCTCCTTGGCTAAGTCAAACCCTTAGGTAAACGATCTTCCAATGATGCCAAACTTGGTAAGCACATTCCATAACATCCTAGGAAGGGTCCTCTCACCCTAAATCCCAAGACTCCATACATAGCTCAGAAACGCATGGGACTGACACTCAGGCTCGCGCGCGGCCTCGTCCGCCGATGGCCCATGGGCTCATCCCAGATCCTTGCTAAACTTCCTTGGCACTCTTATAATAGGACATAGAGCATATCTAGATGCTTATTGACTCTCGCCCGTCGGAGCCCCTTGTCAATGCACGTCGCCCGCGCACGACTGACACTGCCTGCGCGCACGGCTGCCACTGCCTGCGCGACCGACCTTGCCTGCGCGCACGGCTGACACTGCCTGCGCGCGGCTGACACTCATCTGTGCACGTCTCCTGCACGACTGACACTCACTTGGCCCTCCAGGGGCGCGCAGGGGTTATGGGCGCCAAGGCACAACGAAGGCAGCCCGTAACATTACACATGCGAGAGAGTGCTATTAAGGTTTTATGTAAGTCTTGAAGCACATATACAATAACGTAAACTTTGGATTGAATGACTAAGATTCCCTCAGCTTCAAGGTTATTTGAACTCAAACTTGACTCGAATATATTATCATACCCAAGCTTAAGCTCATTATGTTAGTAACAATTAATTAGCTAGAAAATATGATTCATTCTATTAGAAATAAGTAAGATGTTAGTTTTTATTCTATTAACAACTAAAATTTTTATCATTAGTGATTTATTTTTAAACCACAAGCATCAGGTGTTTCTTTTCTTACATTTTGTGTCGCTCATGAATGGTGACATAAGCAGTGGGACTCATAGTTCTAACAAATTAATGCAAGTATCAAAGCTTTTTCCCTTTTTACTTTACTAAATCTCTTGATATTAAGTCATTAATGATCCAAATTGAATTTTACCTTACGTTAGATTTTAACTTAATTATTTTTTTCCTAAATTAAACTTATATTGGCTAACCCATTTTTAATATTTTAATAAAGTAACCCATTATAATTTCTTCCACCTTTCGAGCTTGTGAAAGTGTGGTGGTGGCATAATGATGTAGTAGCGGTGAAAGGGGAGGTGTTAATGGTAAAAGATGACATGGAAGGAGAAGGGTGGGGTAATTTGGTTTGGTTATTGAGGTGGCATGCCACGTGGCAGTTACTTTATTAAAATATTAATGTCATGTGGGATTGTGTTCCACCTTGGTGAACTTTAATGGTGGAAGGGTATATTTGTGCCCAAAGTATAACGTTAGGAGTATATTTGGATCAAAAGTATAACGAAGGGTATATTTGGCCCTTTTTCAAATAGTACAGGGGTATATGTGGCCTCTTTTCTGTTTATTGAATTGATTCACCCACCTTACCATATGCCTACAAACTTAAGAGTAAAATTGGGGGTGGAAACAAAAAAGGATGGAAGGGACGTAGCAAACGAAATGACTATCTTTCTAAAAATAGAATAGAAATGTATAGTCAATGTTGAAATTTGAAAAACCCATTTGAGAGATGGTAACTTTACCCTTATTTATGTATAATTTTTAATCTCTTTCCATTAAGTTTTTATTGTCATCTCCATTAATGACAAAATTATACTAAAGGTAAAATGGAGAAAAAATAATTAATTGCGCTTTAAACTTCTAAAAACGATAAATAATTTGAGACAATAATTTTTAATAACCACGATAAATAATTTAAAACTGAGGGAGTAATTGAGAAAACTTCAAGATCATTAAAAAAGGATTAGGAAGGAAGTGTGAGTGACCATATAAAAAAGTCACATGCAACATTCGTAAAGCTTGGCACAGCCTACGACGTTCCTTCTCTCTTTTGTCTCTCTGATTCTCTGTTTTTCTTTCCCTTTCTATTTCCTTCACTTACTGGAATCCGAATTCCTATTTCAAAAATCATAGTATCTCGAAATAGAAAAGTTAGGCTAGAGGAGAGGAGTGCTTTTCTGAAAGTCACAGAAACCATATGCATGGTTGAGTGTCTGAAGCCTAAATACAATTGATACTGATATTATAAACGTTGGCCAAGCACTTAGTTTTCCCTCACGGTTTAAGGCTTTTCTCCAGCTAGCTCTTGTATTCGTCTCAAGTACACTCAAGAATGGCTTTCACTGCTTCTCAATCGGCTGTTGTATTTCGCATTCTTGGTACTTCATTAGTTTTCATTAATTCCTCTAGCTATCCATTTCAAAATATATTTCACTTCCTTTAACTATTTTGATAAGTTTTGCTTTGCTTTTATTTCAGGAAATGTAGTGTCGTTCATGGTATACTTGTCCCCAATGGAAGAGTTTTGTTTTTGTTCTAAAGATTATACTACTAAAGAGACGTTAATAATATTCTTACGTGCTAACTTTTGTTAATTACATGCAGGCCGACTTTCTATAGAATATACAAGCGAAAATCGACAGAGGGATTTCAGTCTATACCGTATTCGGTTTCGCTTTTCAGTGCAATGTTATACCTGTACTATGCTTATCTCAAGAGAGAGATCAACAGAGATGCAATATTGTTGATAACAATTAACAGCATTGGAACAGCAACCGAATTTGTATATATCATTATTTTCTTGATATATGCCACTATGGGTGTCAAGTGGGCCGAGCCGGGCCATTTTAACGTGGGCCGGGTCGGGGCCGGACCGGGCGGTAATTTAAGGGGCCGGGCTAGGGGCCGGGCTTGGAGAGGGAAAGGGTGTCCGGCCTAGCTCACCTCGGATAGGGGCTACACCTCGGGCTAACCGGGCCGGGTTTTAGTTAGTGGGCCGGGCCGGGTTTTAGTTAGTGGGCTGAGCCGGGTTTTAGTTATTTTTAAAAAAAAATCTAATACTAAAATTTATTAAGTTTGATACTTTAAAATCTAGTTGTTATCAACTTTATTTTAACCATCAAGTTCCTTAAATTATATTTTGGCCGTATTTTCAATCTATAAATACCATTCATTCCTCTCCATATTATCTCACAATTCCCTACTCTCCTCTTTCTTTAAATTTCCTACTCATCTAAATGGGAACTAAATGGGAACAATGCACATGAGTTTTGATACTAAACCAAAGTTCTTAATTTAATTATCTCATCTGATCCTAAGTCCTAATGTCATGTGCCGAATGTCACACTTCCATCATCGGCGGAGACATTTTAATACGCTAAAAAATATTTAATTATTATTATATATAAAATATTTGAAACTAATAAGATTTTATTAATATAAACTATTAGTTATATATATATAACTAATAGTTTATATTATTATATACTGTATAACCTATTGAAATATTTTTGAACTTGTGTAAGCCAACAACAAGATAGTAACTTAAAAGGGGTATTTGATTTATTTCACGCTTCAGCAATTTCAGAGGCTGGTCATTTCACGGATTTTGTCAGCCTCTTATAATGTATTGTTGCTTTTGGGCACTGATCAATGTTTGTCCCTCCTTGCAGAAATTTATCTTGGAGTTGCTGCTTGTGTAGGATTAGTTTTACACAATTACATTTATAGTTCTATTTTGACTGCGTACAGATTATTATTCTTGTAAATAAAATTATAACACAAATTTGAAAAGAAATTCAAAGGCTCAGTGAGACTTTAGTTTTATTAATCGATAATTGCAAAGTCGAATTTAAACTTTAAAGCTTACAAACTTACATTTACTTTCTTTGATTTCGTAAACTTAAACTAGAAAAAGAAAATTCAATTTGACAACTCTTCAAATTTAAATCTACATATTTTCCACCATTTTATTCAATTCTTCCATATTAACATTAGGAGGAATTGGCTCAAAATTTTCATAATCGACATCTCCATACATTGGAGATGTTTGTACCGATGGATCTCCAAGTGACATTATATCTTCAAGTTGCTGGTCTTCTCTTGGATCTTGTTCTCTTCCTTGATTTCTTCGCTCTGATCTAATCCAATCTCTAAAACATACTAGAACATTCATTGTGTTGCTGCCCAATGAGTGTCGGTTGTCTCCGAGCTGCTGCCTTCCTTGGCTAAATGCACTTTCTGATGCAACAGTTGACATTGGAACATTTAGCACATCTCTAGCCATGGTTGAAAGAACATGAAGTTGTCTTCTATTGTTCCTCCACCAATCCAGTGCATTAACTCCATCTTCGAAAGGCTCCAATGGCTGTCTAAAACAAAAATTGAAGCTCATCAAAGTTTGTATTACTTTGTTGAGGTGCTATTTGAGACCAAATAGATAATCTAGGAACACCCATGATAGGCGCACTTTGTGCCTGTCTTTTAGAAGATGAAGTTTCGTTAGAAGGACCACATGGGATAGAAGTCGGTGTAGCATTATCAAGTAATGTAGAATAATGGTTATATAATTGTTGTGCATAATCATTTGCATCACACATAGCCTTAAGAAGGGATGGCTCCTCAGTAGTTTTAATATCTAAAGAAGTATATATAATACAGGTCAATTCTGATATATTAATATATTTAATACACGGATTTAATATAGCACCAACTAAGTAAATAGGAGGAATAGGAAAGAAATACTTTTTGAATTTAATTATCATTGCAGTAACAGCATCTGTGTAACCTTCTTTAAACTTATATTCTTTAAGCAAATAAGAGATATCAGCTAGATAAGCTAAAATGTTACAAACAGTAGGATAATAAGCACTGGAAAATTCCAGAGTAGCGAAATAAAATTTTTCTAAAAAATCTACAACATCCTTAATTTTGATCCAATCAAAATCACTTAACATTAACTCGGGATATCCAGTAGCAAATTGGTTAAAAGTTGCAGTTATAGGAACTTTATATTCAACACAAGTTTTTAAGAAATCTTAAGTAGAATTCCACCTAGTGTCTATTTCTTCTGGCATAAATCAAGGATTTTTTTTTCTTTTTGCAGAGACGCGTTATCCAAACAAACAACGTTGAATTTATGCCATTCCCTTTGTCTTTCTTTCTCACAATTTGCGGTCATGTGGTCTTTCTATGGTCTTTTGATGAAAGACCTGTTCATTGCAGTGAGTAATCTGCTTTATTTTTTACATTTCTCATTTCAATTCTGATGAACGATTTTCTTGAATTTTCCTTGTTATTGGACGAACAGGTGCCAAACATTTTAGGATTTTTATTTGGAATTGCACAAATGATACTGTACGCGATCTTTAGAAACAGAGCAAGAAGTCCTATCCCACATTGAAGCAGTGGTGGTGGAGACTCAAGAAAATGTCGATGGTGTTTGATGACTGATGTGTTAAAGGATAATGTAATATCAGACTTGCTATTTATCGCTTTGTTAATTTAGGTTACAACTTCCTTTATTTGTCGTTATATAAAATGTTAGTCGATTATTCTATTACTACTAGATGCGCAATGAGCATGGCCCAACAACTAATTACACGTTAACCACTGATCATAGTCGGATTACCATATTAATAGGCGAGGAAAGAAACTAAATAAGATATATCATGTATGCGCAAATTAAAATTGTTTCAGTTACTATTGATCTAGAGTCTAGACATAAGGTTAATCTTGCTTAACTATAGTTTCAACAACTAACTAAAAACAGTAACAAAAAAAGTGAAGTAGCAAAACAAAGCAAAAGATCATTGTATGGGCAATCTGATTATCTGCAGGCTTGTTCTAGTGGTGGTATTAACATCTTGATATTCATTCCATTAGAATGAAAGTGTGGATGATACAGTTTGTTCCTGCATTGGTTCAGTTAAAGTTGATAACATTGGGTAACTACTTCACGAAGATTCAGAAGCTAAAGTGTGAAGACTGCAGATCAGTTTTTGTTTGTCTGAAGAACATTCATTTGGATTTGATTACATTGCACCTGATGAGAGCGTTGAGGTGTTCAAACATGGCATCAATCAAAGTCATCAGGACTGTTTGCATTAATCTGCTGCTCCTTTCATGTTCCGTGATGTCTTGATCCTGTGATCATTTTTTTGCTGTTTTTTCTCTTAGTTTATGCTGCTGATCTAGTGATCTGCCTATTTTCTGTTTCATTGTTTTATTTCTTCCTTCATTGTAAAACTATCCTTTATTTTGAAGATGAGATGGTCCTAGTCATAGCAACAAAATTGGTTTTATAGCTTTCTCAGCATTCTAGCCACATCCTCTACAACCAGCGGAACATGGCAATAAAGGAAAAGAGGAAGAATTTCTCGAGTCATATTTTCCATTGAAAAAGACATCAAAAAGTGAAGGATTATAAACTGGTACTAATTCAAATATGTAGCACCAAATTTACACAAAGTATATATACATAGCACCAGGACGTGGCTACCAGTCTACCACCTTCTTAAAGATGTTTCCAGTCATGTTAACCCATATTTATCGTGCTTTAGTTTTGAAGCAACACAACTCCTTATGACAACATTCCTCGGCAAGCTAGTATCATGTTGATGCTGATCTTCAAACTTGTAACACAATGCTGAAAAAATTGCAAATACTTTGTGCGGAAATTAAGGACTTCTTGCAACATAGCTTCATTCAACTTCCTCTTTTATCGAAATAACTTTCTACCTGCAACAATAACACGAGTTCAAATTACATTTTATATAAAGTATCAGGACCTAGATTGTCTGAGAATGCCACTATTGGGGATGTCCAGCAGCACGATCAGCTTCCCAATTATAGCTGTGCTAAGCCTCGGCCTAAACAACAGCAAGTCGAAACTATGATCATATGGTTCTTCCTCCTAGCCATGGTAAGCACTTATTGAGCTGTACTAAGCCCATTCATCCTTTCCTCTAGACTACAAAGAGTCACATACAGGGGAAGACAATGCTTTAATTTATACCAGATTCATATGAATTTACTAAGAAAAAGAACTTCTGAGCAAAACACTCCCTCCCTTTACTGTGTCTACTACCTTCTTCAAGTTGTTTTGATTTGGCTCATTAGGGTCCTCAACATTCTTGGATCCATATGCAGCTAGAAACTGAAAAAATTGGAAAATAACTAAGCAAGTCATTTTTAAGTTCTAGTCTCAGTCTATATAGCTCTAAACTTAAAAGTAACTGGCAGCTACTCAGCTACCTTAGATAATAAAAGTGCACATTTCATAGTTTTCAGTTACTGTGACACATATCATATTGTAGTAGATGACGGAGGAAGTTCATAGAAATCAGAGATGATACATAATATCATCTTCAATATGATATGATATTACCATCTAAAATGATAAACACGCACATGCGCACACACATATGAGAATGTCAATGAAGACTGCCTTGCACTTATGGAAGCAACCAGTACCTTCATTTTCCTACTTTAAATAGAATTTTCAAAATCTATCTCGCAAAACTTTCCTATAAATAAAGTAGCAAGCTTGTTATGTTTTCTCCTGAACAATGACAACCCAAAGTGTGCTTCCAATTACACAAAGTGGGGGCTTAACATCTTTATCAGTGATCTCTAAGATCAATTTTGTAAGGAGATCTTTGAGAGATAATGCAGATTTGATCCTGTGTGGTTTGCGAGCTATTGCACAGGAGCTGGGTTTACCCTGTTTTCACCCGAAGGGTAGCGGCTGCGGGTTCCCATGTCATCAAAAAAAAAATAATAATGCAGATTTGAAAATTATCACCATGTCACTTTAGAGGTAAGGCGTTGTTCTCTGTATTGGGTGGTAGCTCATGCTCAGGCTATTTCAAGGGAGTGAAACTGAAGAAATATTATTGGAATTTTCTACCTGTTTGCTTGAATCTTTGTCTATGGGGAGCTAAGATATTTGACATTAAAGGGGATGATAAAGTTGACTGGAGCAAGCAAAAGGTGTCTAGTTCTGAAAAGCATTGCCCATCTAAAAATGTAAGTTTATGCCCTCCTTTACAGTAATCAAACCCAATGTTTAGTCTACCCAATAGGATATAAACTCTGTACCATACCTGATATTTACATGGTTTCCTGCACCTGAATAAAGGCAATTGTATTATACCTATATAAGCTAAAATGATACTATCAAAAAGAGTTGGAAGTGCAAGTACTAATTCAGTTAAACTTGCTGGGACTTATGGAGAAACCATACATGATTATTTAGTGACGATGTCAACTATTATATGGCTGAACCTATTATAAGAACCAGCAAAGCATCACATTTTCGAGTCAATACAATGTCATTCACAAAAATGGTAGACAACGCTTACCAAAAGAGGTATTACAAAAATCAATTGCATAAGAGAAATGAAAGCAACTTTAGTGGCTAAAGAAAAACAAAAAACAGAAGTACTTTTTTTTTAAAAGGAGCAAAAAACAAAGTACTCAAAATCCAAATAGAGAGAAAAAAAAAAAGGTTGCACAAACTGGAATCAACATGTCAAATGGAATGTAGTAAGCAAAGAAAGATTCCAAAAGAAACTCACCAGAACAAATTAAGAGCATATAGTTTAAAAGATTAACACATGAGAGACGCTGATGAAATTTCAGATTACAGATGGAAAAAGGGAAATCGGGAAAAGAAAACGTCCATGTAACAGAGATCAGGTCTGAGGAGGGGGAACAAAAAAAACGTAAAAATAAGTTGATGTTGGGTCCATCCCATAATTTGAGGAAGGAAACATCTCCCTCATTTTAAGGAAGAAAACAAGGAAGAAAACATTTCCCTTGTTTTGAGGAAGAAAACACATTCCTTGTTTTAAGGAAGAAAACATCTTCCTTGTATTTGACAAATTGTCAAGTGCTTGCTTGAGTCACAAATGACATAAATAGGTTCATTTCATCCCTATAAATGGGGAAGCCTTCTATCATTTGTAGATACACCAAAATCTCAGACAATAAGAAGAGTAATAGAAGCACAACCAAGAAGAGTTGTGTAATATCCTTGAGAGATTTGTGAGGTGTCTTTTGAGAGTTTTTTTTTGTTAGAGCTTGTATGTCTCTTCTTTCTATTCTTGAAAGTAATAGAAGTATTTTTCTCTCATATTAGCTCGATACTATAACCCCCCCCCCCCCCCCCCAAACAAGTGGTATCAGAGCCAAGGTTCTGTCTGAGTATGCTCTGTGGTTGCAGCATAGTCTGAACTTCCACATCAGAAAAGAATTACCTTGGTGCTCCTGCATCAGCTGCCACATCACCGGTCAGTTTTGTAATTTTGAAAAAGTGCAGTTTGGTCCCTCATTTTTTTTAAATTATTCAGAAGGTGAAAAATGACCATTGACGAGTCAACTTCATCTTCTGGAGCTATGATTATGCTCACGGCTACCAACTACATGCTGTGGAAACCTCGGATGGAAGATTTCCTTAGTTGTAAAGACCTTTTTGATCCAATAGAGCTGAAGGGTATTAATCCTGACCCGCCCAAGTCAATAGAGTGGAAGAAAATTAATAGAAAAACTATTGGTCAAATCCGACAATGGATTGACCATAGTGTCTTCCACCACGTTGCACAAGAAATCGACGCTTATGCCCTTTGGAAGAAGTTGGAAGACATGTACCAGGCCAAGACCGCTCGGAACAAGGCCCTTCTGATGAGACGCCTTGTCAATATGAAGCTCAAAAGTGGAACTTCTGTTGCCGAACATACCAGTGAGTTCCAGAGTCTGGTAAATCAATTATCTTGTGTAGAAATACCACTTGGAGACGAAATGCAATCTCTACTACTTCTTAGTTCCCTTCCTGATAGTTGGGAAACACTAGTTGTTACTCTCAGCAACTCAGCCCCAGATGGCAAACTTACCATGTCTGTGGTCAAGGATGCATTGTTCAATGAAGAGGCAAGAAGGAAAGACATGAGCACAGATCAGACTCATGCCCTTGTGACGGAGAATCGAGGAAGATCACAAGGAAAACAACAAAGAAACAGTAGAGAAAAATGGCAAAGTAGAGGCAAAAGTCGGGGGAGATCATCGGATGGGCGGAAACCTTCTTATACCTGCCACCATTGCGGTATAGAGGGTCACATGAAGAAGAATTGCTACAAATGGCTAGAGGAGCAAGGCAAGAGCAGTTCTCAACCGAAGAACAAGGGTGGTGAAGCGCTCATCACAATCTCAGGTGATGTAGTGTACTACACTACCCATGATGAGACATGCCTTCACGTCTCAAGAGAAGACACGGAATGGGTGGTAGATACTGCAGCATCCTACCACGTAACTCCCCACAGGCACTACTTCACAACATACAAAGCTGGAGACTTTGGAGCGGTGAAGATGGGTAATTCCAGTTCCTCTGGAATAGCCGGAATTGGTGATGTACAAATAAAGATAGGTACCGGGAGCATAATCACTTTGAAGGATATCAGACATGTGCCAGATCTTCGGCTCAATCTCCTGTCAGTGGTATCTCTTGACAAACAAGGGTATGAAAACCATTTTAGCAGAGGCACATGGAAAATGTCAAATGGCGTTTTGACAATCGCTCGAGGACATGTTTGTGGCACATTGTACAAAACGCATTTGAGAATTTGTACAGACAACCTCAACATTGCAGAGGAGGCTTCTCAGGATTTATGGCACCAAAGACTCGGCCACATGAGCGAGAAAGGGTTGACTACCTTGATGAAGAAGAATCTTATAAATGTTGACAAGAACGCTGCACTGTGTCCTTGCAATCATTGTCTATTCGGTAAGCAACACAGAGTGTCATTTAATTTCACTTCAACAAAAAGATTAGAGTTGTTAAGTTTGGTACACTCTGATGTCTGCGGTCCTATGGAGGTTGAATCACTCGGTGGAAGCAGATATTTTCTGACTTTTATCGATGATGCTTCTCGGAAAGTGTGGGTGTATTTCCTGAAGACGAAGGACCAGGTGTTCGAGTGCTTCAAGTCATTTCACATCTTGGTGGAACGTGAAACAGGAAAGAAGCTGAAATGTCTCCGATCTGATAATGGAGGCGAGTATACTTCCAAGGCGTTCGATGCATATTGCAGAGCATATGGCATTCGACATGAGAAGTCAGTACCACGCACCCCTCAACACAATGGCGTTGCTGAAAGAATGAACCGGACTATCATAGAGCGTGTCCGGAGCATGCTGAACATGGCTAAACTTCCAAAGCCATTTTGGGGAGAAGCAGTCAATACCGCATGTTATCTCATCAACCGATCACCTTCAGTACCACTCAACTTTGAAGTTCCAGAGAGGTTATGGACAGGTAAGGATCCTACATACTCACATCTTAGAGTATTTGGGTGTTCATCATATGCACATGTATCCAAAAAGCTCAGACAGAAGCTTGATGCGAGAACTATCCCATGCATTTTCATTGGCTACGGAAATGAAGAGTTTGGATACAGGTTATGGGATCCTAAGGAGAAAAAAAGTGATCAGAAGCAGGGACGTTGTGTTTCACGAAAATTTGACAATAGAAGACATTGAAAAATCCACGATGTCTCAGAAGTCAAATAAGGGTGCTCAAGTTTCAAATGAAGCACCAGAATTGTTCTTGAGAAATAATGACGAAGTGCCAAAAGAAAACTCAGAAGCAGAAGAAGATGAGGAGACAGAAGAGAGTGCTGAGCAAGGGGAGCCACAACCCACCTCACCAGAACCATCACACGACACAGATGAGGGTAGTTCTTCTCAGATGGTTCCAACTGCTCGTAGATCTGAACGAGGCCATATACCATCAAAAAGGTACTCATCATCTGAATACCTTTTGCTTACTGAAGATGGAGAACCGGAGAGGTTTCAAGAAGCTATGTCTCATAAGGATAAAGAAAAATGGCTGATAGCAATGCAGGATGAGTTAGAATCTCTGCAGAAAAATCAAACTTATGAGATCGTAGAACTTCCTAAAGGGAAGAAGACACTGAGAAACAAATGGGTGTTCAAGTTAAAGAAGGATGCAAGCGGACAAGTGGTGAAACACAAAGCTCGGTTGCTTGTCAAAGGGTTCCAGCAGAAGAAAGGAATTGACTTTGATGAGATCTTTGCACCAGTTGTCAAGATGACCTCAATCCGAGTTATACTTGGCTTAGCAGCAAGTATGAACTTGGACCTTGAACAGATGGATGTGAAGACAGCATTTCTTCACGGAGATTTGAAAGAAGAAATCTATATGCAGTAGCCAGAAGGTTTTGAGGTTTCAAGTGATAATCTCGTGTGCAAGCTATCTAAAAGCTTGTATGGTTTGAAGCAGGCACCAAGGCAGTGGAATAAGAAGTTTGACTCATGCATGAAGAGTCAAGGCTACAAGAAGACTACTGCGGATGCGTGTGTATACATCAAGAGACTTCCAGACGGTACCTTCATTGCTCTTCTACTATATGTAGACGACATGTTGATCGTTGGGAAAGATCAAATGAAGATAAACCAACTGAAGAAAGAACTCTCTAAGTCTTTCGATATGAAATACTTAGGACCGGCTCAACAGATTCTTGGGATGCAGATCACTCGAGACAGGAAGAATCACAAGTTATGGCTATCTCAAGAGAAGTACATTGATCGGGTACTTGAGAGATTCAACATGAATAATACCAAACCAGTTAGTGTTCCACTTGCGAATCACTTCAAGTTGAGCAAAAGAACATGTCCCACATCCAAGGAAGAGATCGGGGAGATGTCAGCGGTACCCTATTCTTCAGCAATTGAAAGTCTGATGTATGCCATGGTATGCACACAGCCAGATATCGCTCATGCAGTGGGTACAGTGAGTCGTTTTCTCTCTAACCCCGGGAAGGAGCATTGGGAGGCAGTCAAATGGATTCTCAGATACTTGAAGGGTACCACGAAGTTATGTCTTTGCTACGGTGGAGCTGATCCAGTCTTGGAAGGCTATACAGATGCTGATATGGCCGGAGATATTGATAGTAGAAAATCTACTTCAGGATATATCTACACTTTTGCAGGGCGAGCTGTTTCTTGGCAATCAAGATTGCAGAAATGTGTCGCTTTATCTACAACAGAAGCAGAATACATTGCTGCCGCTGAAGCTGGTAAAGAAATGTTGTGGCTAAAGCGCTATCTCCAAGAACTTGGGATCCAGCAGAAAGAGTACAAGATACATTGTGACAGTCAGAGTGCTCTAGACTTGAGCAAGAACTCCATGTACCATTCCCGTACAAAACATATTGATGTTCAGTATCACTGGATACGCGAGACGA
The DNA here is from genome assembly GCF_019175385.1 of Lycium barbarum. NCBI lineage: Eukaryota > Viridiplantae > Streptophyta > Magnoliopsida > Solanales > Solanaceae > Lycium > Lycium barbarum. The sequence continues at coordinate 18,349,295 of NC_083345.1, read as the reverse complement.
TTGATCAACAACTATTGAGACTAGTAAAGATCAACACAAAGGAGAATCCATCAGACATGCTGACCAAGGTGGTACCGAGAGACAAGTTCGAATTGTGCAAAGAACTTGTCGGCATACACTCAAACTAAAAGCCAGTGTACCCTCCTTCAGGTGTATGGGACTGGAGGGGGAGATTTGTTGGGTCCATCCCATAATTTGAGGAAGGAAACATCTCCCTCATTTTAAGGAAGAAAACATTTCCCTTGTTTTGAGGAAGAAAACACATTCCTTGTTTTAAGGAAGAAAACATCTTCCTTGTATTTGGCAAATTGTCAAGTGCTTGCTTGAGTCACAAATGACATCAATAGGTTCATTTCATCCCTATAAATAGGGAAGCCTTCTATCATTTGTAGATACACCAAAATCTCAGACAATACATCTGAGTGAGAGCAAAGTGAGGTATTCCATAGACTGTAAGAAAATAGTCTGTGAAGAAAAATAGAGTGTGAGTGATATTGTAGTGAGGTGGGAAAAATCAAAAGAGTGTTCTTCTTTTGAGGGTGGGTGTAGTGGTCTTAAGAGTATTTGTACTCGTTACTACACGGTGTAAAATTCCTTGCTATAGTGATATCAGCTGCTCCTCTTGATCGTGGTTTTTCCCTTATTCAGAAAGGTTTCCACGTAAAATCTTGGTGTCATTATTGCAGCATTTTATTCTTGCTGATTTAACCATAAGTTAGTGTTCCGCGTTTATCACTAATACCAGGAATATTACTCTTGCGGTCTATTTTTATTCCCAACAGTTGATTGGGCGAATGAACTTACATAAGCCTACACGTGAATACATTCAGAAGTATAATCTGTTTGCATAGAGCATACAAATTAGCAGCAGTTGCAGTTCCAAACCTCAAAACCGTAAATGAAGAAAAGGGAATACATAAAGCAAATCCCATGCCTGCCAGATAGTCTGGAATAGAGAAAGGCAAAGAAAAGAGAAACTTCCATGGAAAAGCCGTTAGAGCATAACTTCCATGATTTGAGGAACGTCCATGAAAAAGCCTCTGGTGCATAACTGTTGCACTTTAGTTCTAGATAATGAGAAGGCAGAACAGATGACCTCATTGAACTTCACATAGCTAGCTTCAATTTCTAATCCTTTATCATACTTCTCTTAATCAGACTTAGAAAAAAATTTCAACACCAAACTCTTTAGATTCAATTGAAAACTAATCCTTTATCCCACTTTTCTTAATCAGATTTAGAATATTTTCGACACCAGAACTCATCAGATCCCACTAGAAAGTTGTAGGAGACCTACGCGGCTACGCCAATGTTGGAACTTCTAAACCTGAACAAGTAAGGAGGGCAGAGCAAATCCTAAAGCTTTTCTCAAACATTAAAATGACAATCCATTAAAAGTCTGTCAGGCTTTAAGAAAAGCATCTTTGGACTACTTGAAAATCTTAAAATTGTCCCCTCTACACCTAACTAATGTTAAACACCACTCCCAAAATATTTGAGGACATCTCAGGCTTTTTTCCATAAAATAAGATTGTCAACAATAAGGCACATCCGTAATGAAACACAATTCAAAAACTAATCATGTTTGTACTAATCAACAATAGTAATGCATAGAAGATGTAGACAACATCTAAGTGAATTTTGTAAAAAACTTGAGTGTGATGAATTGACTTTGGTAGTATGAATTTTACTAACCCATAAAATGAATCTCCGCCATCGAAATATAAACTTCATAATTCTAGAGAGTTGCACAAGGCAAGAGATCAAACTAAAGGCTTCAACTTGATATGAACACAGAAAACTCAACTGTTATGAAAAGCAGTACCATCAATTAGAATTCTATTTAAAAAAATAAAAATAAAAAAACATATTCGTCAGAAAATAACCAACATTATACTCTAAACACATAGTAAACGCAACTTTATTAACAAAGAACAATAACGCATGATTAATCTAAAGAATTAATCAGATGATGTATGATTAATCCATAGAATTACGTTTGGTGTACCTGCAGTAGCAATTTCTCCGGAAAATGGGTAGAATTTTGGAATATAAGCTTCCTCTGCTCCATCTTTGCATCTCATTTTTGCCATTCATTTCCTTTCTCCTAGAAGAAATACATGCAAAGGCCTTGAACACATGAAAAATTAACAAATTAGAAGAACACCCACATCAAGAACAAAGCGGAAGAAACACTAAATTTCGATAACCAACAATTAAAAAGAAATTGAAATACAAACCCCTAAACAGGGAAGATGGAGAGTAGGAGGAGCAAAAGGACCAGCAGCAGCAACATCCAATGAACTCTAAATTCAGTGCACGCAACATTACTACAATCCAAGTACCAAATAAATTGAAAGAAAAATCAAACCAATCGAATGAAACATGTGGATTCTAGGACCGAGGGGAAGAACAAAAGCAGAAGAGAGGGAAGAATGATGATGGAAGAGGAAGATTACCTAGTTGGTTCTGGGGGCTGACAGCTAACCTTTTTTTGAACCATCAAAGATCTATGAAGCAAGTAGATTGTACTTTGTTGCACATGGTCCGGGCAGATGAATATAAAAAGAAGTTGAAATAAAGTTTGTACTCATTATTTTGAAATAACTCAAATTGAAAATGAAAATTCATTCTAAAGACCTTCATATTGTAATAGTGAAAATGGATCCAATATATGCTTCAAATGTTTTTTTCCCAGCTAAAGTAGTAAACAACATACCAACAGATATTAAACTTTAGCCTAGCAGATAACTATAGTCATTCATATACAGATCAAATACAGACTTCATAACATCAACTGATACCATAAGATGACGAACCTAAACTGGATAATGACAATAGCAATCATCTGATGCTGATAATCCAAAAAACACTGACAAAACATGGAAAGTAATAAGAGGTCAAGAGCCAAAAGATTGCCGAAAGTTCCTGCTTTCTATCATCTGTGAGTAGTAAGATAGCTAAGGATCCTACTTGTAGTCCCTTCCAATAATGCTTTACTACTGCTCTTTTAAGGCCACTGCAAGAAAAAAAAAACAGAGGGCAAAGAGGTGATATTTGTCATGAAAGAGATATGAATCAATGCATGGATATCTAGGTTGTGTCTAAGGAAGCTGATAGATTATGTAAATATTAATTAGAATATTTTGTGGTCTACTATTTTAGGTTAGCATGTTTTGTATATTGTGTAATCTCCTATTTTAGGTTAGGATATTTTTGTATATAAACCAATTCAAGTAATGAAAGGATTCAAGGAAAATATTTCCTACATGGTATCACATTAGGGTTTCTTTCTTCTTCCTCCTTCCGCTACGCCCTAATCCCTATTTTTTCCTCCCTTAAGCCGTCGCCCCCTTCTCCTTTTTTTCCCATGGCCGACGCACCTACCACACCGGCTAAGCCCACGTTCCACCTGGCCCTCGCGGTCTCTAATATCAAGAATCACATCTCTGTTACTCTTGAGATGGAAAACTCACAATACGGTACATGGGCCGAGCTTTTCAAAATTCATGCTCGTTCTCACAAGGTCCTTCATCACATTATTCCTCCACCCAACGGTAAGGAGAAGCCGGCTCCCAAAACTGATGAGGAAGTTGAATTATGGACCACCATTGACGCCACCGTGCTTCAATGGATTTATTCGACAATTTTGAATGATCTGTTAAACACTATCATCGAACCAGACGCTAATGCCATGGACACATGGGATCTCTTGCGTGATATCTTCCAAGATCATCAAACTTCTCGTGCGGTGACTCTCGAACAACAATTCACGACGACTCGTATGGAGGATTTTCCCAATGCCTCCGCCTATTGTCAACGTCTCAAGAGCCTTGCCGATTAACTAAAAAATGTCGGGGCTCCCGTGACGAATAGCTGCCTTGTCCTTCAACTGGTCTCGGGTCTCACTGAAGCGTACAAAGGGGTTGGGACACAAATTCGCCATGCAAAGTCGCTCCCCCCATTCATTGAGGCTCGGTCTTCCCTTGTTTTGGAAGAACGTAAACTTGCGGGTATGGTGTCTCACAGGTCTGGTTCAGCTATGGTGGCCTCGGTCGACGACGCACCACTCCCCTCGGACAACACAAGCTCACGCCGAGGGAAATCAAAAAATTTTCGCGGCCAAAATTCTGGAACTGGCCGTAAGGGGGGCTCGGGCCGCCGCTCAGGCGGCGGCAAAATCACCGGTGGCCGCGGTAATTCTGCCCGAAGCAGTGGCAGTCAGCACCAATGGACTGCCGGTCAGCAGCAGTGGACTGGCCACTGGCAGTGGGTCCCCCAGCCCCGCTGGGCTGCTCCTCCCCCCTGCCCGTACCCGACAGCTTCTTGGGCTCGTCCGCCGCCAGTCCCGCCACGGCAGCAGGGTATTTTGGGCCCTCCTCCAGCTCAGCAGCTCTACACGGCGGCAGTGGCCTCTCCCGGGTCGTATGTTCCAACCGACATTGAGTCCGCAATGCACACGATGACCTTGAACCCGCCCGATCAAAATTGGTACATGGACACCGGGGCCACTTCTCATATGACATCCTCGGACGGTAATCTCTCGTCTTATTTTAATTTGAGCAATCAAAATAATGGTATTGTTGTGGGAAATGGTCATTCGATTCCAATTCGTGGTTGTGGTCATACTAGTTTGCCTCCCCCAAACCCCCCCTTTTATCCTTACGCAATGTCTTACATGCTCCTAACCTCATTAAAAATTTAATCTCACTACGGAAGTTTACTACTGATAATTCTGTGTCTGTTGATTTTGATCCATATGGGTTTTCTGTGAAGGATTTTCAGACGGGGATACCACTAATGCGGTGTGATAGTCGGGGAGATCTTTATCCGGTCACCACCATCAAATATCCAACCACCACTCCATCAACCTTTGCGGCATTGTCTTCTCCTTTTTGGCATGCTCGCTTGTGTCATCCGGGAAATTCTATCTTAGATTGTCTTAGGGTTAATAAAAGCACTGAATGTAATAAATCTAGTCTTTCTAGTATTTGTCGTTCTTGCGTTCTTGGTAAACACACTAAGTTGCCGTTTGATTCTTCTATTTCCGAAACTTTGATGCCATTTGATATTATTCATAGTGATTTTTGGACCTCTCCCGTGTTAAGTTCATTGGGTCATCGATATTATGTTCTTTTTATGGATGATTTTTCGAAGTTTTTATGGACTTTTCCTTTGGCTAAGAAATCTGATGTTTATCCGAAATTCTTAGCTTTAAAAATCCACATTCATACTCAATTTGAACGTCATATTAAAAATGTCCAATGTGATAATGGGAGGGAATATGATAATGGTCAATTCGGAAAATTTTGTGAGTCTAATAGGATATCATTTCGTCTTTCTTGTCCACATACGTCTTCACAGAATGGGAAAGCCGAAAGAAAAATCTGTTCTATCAATAATATCACTCGGACTCTTCTTGCTCATGCTTCTCTCCCTCCTTCGTTCTGGCATCACGCCTTACAAATGGCAACATATCTTCTTAATATTTTACCAAGTAAATTATTAGGTCACGTTTCTCCTCTTCAAGTGCTATACCAAAGAAAGCCATCTTACTCTCATCTTCGGGTTTTTGGGTGTTTATGCTATCCCCTCTTTCCTTCTCCGACTATCCACAAATTGCAAGCCCGGTTTACACCGTGTGTCTTTTTGGGGTATCCTACGAATCATAGAGGGTATAAGTGTTATGATTTATCGTCCCATAAAATCATTATTTCTCATCACATGATTTTTGATGAGAATGTCTTCCCCTTTTCCAACATTCTCCCACTTCTATTACTTATGAGTTTTTGGACGATGGCATTTCCCCATTGTGGTTGCATCACTTGGCTTCTACTACCCCTCTCCCACCGTGACCCAGCCCGCTGCCCAGTCCCCTCCACTGGCAGCCGCCTCCCCTACCGTACCTACCCCTCTCCCCGCTGCCTTGGGCCAACAGCCCTCGGCTACGTCTATCCCACCGTCACCCCAGCCTCCCCCTTCTACCAATCCGTCCCGAATGGTGACCCGGAGTCAGCATGGTATTTTTAAGCCAAAACGCACGTTTAACTTGAATACCATGGTTACGACATCCCCTCTCCCTCGTAACCCTGTGACCGCCGATTGCGATCCGAATTGGAAAATGGCTATGGATGATGAATTTGATGCTCTTATTAAAAATAAGACGTGGGAGTTGGTGCCCCGTCCACCTAATGTGAATGTTATTCGTTCTATGTGGATTTTCACTCATAAAGAAAAATCTAATGGTAGCTTTGAGAGGCATAAAGCCCGTCTTGTAGGTGATGGTAAGACTCAACAGGTTGGCATTGATTGTGGTGAGACCTTCAGTCCAGTGGTCAAGCCGGCTACGATCCGTACCGTTCTCAGTCTTTCACTATCAAAGAAGTGGCCTATTCATCAGCTAGATGTCAAGAATGCTTTCTTACACGGTGAGCTCAAGGAAACAGTGTATATGCATCAACCTTTGGGTTTCAGAGATCCCACTCATCCGGATTATGTATGTTTACTCCGTAAGTCCTTATATGGGCTTAAGCAGGCCCCGAGAGCATGGTACAAGCGCTTTGCAGATTATGTCTCTTCTCTTGGTTTTTCAAACAGCAGATCTGACAATTCTTTGTTCATCTACAAAAAGGGGTCCGATATGGCATACATGTTACTTTATGTTGATGATATTATTCTTACTGCTTTCTCAGATTCTCTCCGATGCTCCATTATGGCTCTCCTTGCCTCAGAATTTGCTATGAAGGATCTGGGTCCTTTGAATTATTTCCTTGGCATTCATGTCACTCGACATAAGGATGGCATGTTTCTTTCGCAACGCAAGTATGCCGAAGAAATCATTGATCGAGCTGGGATGTCTTCTTGTAAGGCTACTTCTACTCCGGTTGATACTAAACCGAAGGTGAGCAGCACATCGGGTGCTCCTTATGATGACCCGACTCACTGTCGCAGTCTCGCAGGTGCCCTTCAGTATCTTACTTTCACGAGGCCGGACATCTCTTATGCTGTTCAACAGGTATGCTTACACATGCATGCACCGCGACAGGTTCATATGCATGCACTTAAGCGTATCCTCCGTTACATTCAGGGTACACTTGACTATGGTTTGCATCTTTATCCGTCCTCAATTACAGACCTTCTTTCCTACACTGATGCGGATTGGGGGGGCTTCCCTGACACACGTCGGTCAACGTCTGGTTATTGTGTCTTTCTTGGGGATAACCTGATATCGTGGTCTTCGAAACGCCAACCTACCCTCTCTCGTTCGAGTGCTGAGGCGGAGTATAGGGAGGTTGCTAATGTTGTCTCCGAGTCCTGCTGGCTTCGCAATCTTCTGTTGGAATTACATTGTCCTATTCATAAGGCTACTATGGTATATTGTGACAATGTGAGTGCCATTTATCTTTCGGGAAATCAGGTGCAACATCAGCGCACCAAACACATTGAAATGGACATTCACTTTGTTCGTGAGAAGGGTGCGCGCGAACAAGTTCGTGTCCTTCATGTTCCATCCCGCTATCAGATTGCCGATATTTTCACCAAGGAACTACCACAGGTCTTATTTGAAGATTTTCGGGACAGTCTCAGCATTCATAAACCTCCCGTTTCGACTGCGGGGGTGTGATAGATTATGTAAATATTAATTAGAATATTTTGTAGTCTACTAATTTAGGTTAGCATATTTTGTATATTGTGTAATCTCCTATTTTAGGTTAGGATATTTTTGTATATAAACCAATTCAAGTAATGAAAGGATTCAAGGAAAATATTTCCTACAGAAGCAAACTAAGAAAGCATATAAGCATAAAAATTCTTATAGGGCAATATAAAGCTTTACTATAAGCTCTACTCTATATCAGATGACAACAGAATTATTACCACACCCAGACCCAGAAGTGGGTATGTTGCAGAACCAAGAGTAATCAGTGCACCTTTCGAAGGACTCCCTACCTGAAGAAATGAAATTGACAAGTCACCTGAAAAGCTCATTGATTTTGGTGGTTGCAATTCTTCATACAGGACAATGCTGACCCGCAACATTTTTTAATCCACATATCTCAGTAATCTCAAGATCCAAGCAAATCGGCAACATTAGAACTTGCATGTCTCGAACTGGGTAACCAAACAGGAAATTATAAATCCGCAAGAAGAGACATCCGAAACAGAGGAAACAATAACAACATTTACCCAAGTAAAAGAAATAACATACTTACTCTAGGAATAGCAATCGGAAACTATTAGACGACAATGGACCCAGAAAAATTACAAATTACACAAATCTATACATCATCCGGTTAAAAACTAACATATATGCATGTCGAAGGAGGAAGAATAAAAGTAAAAGGAAGAATCCAAAATTCCAGCTAGAGTAGCAATCAAAATAAGTCAGTTACTCTAGCTGGAATTTTGGTCTCTAAATGGATGATAATAAAACAACAACAACATACCCAGTGTAGTCCCACATAGTGGGGTCTCAAAATTAAACTCTTTGTTTTTGTTAGCTGACTTGTTTTCCAATTAATCCAAGCCAACTATAAGAAAAACTAGGCCTTGAAACAGAAGAAATCTTGCGGCTGCAGTGAGCAAAAAAGCAAGTGCTAATTCCTTCATGTCGATTTTGTTTGCCTGCTTTTTTTGGGGGGACCTCTTCATGTTCTTTTAGTTTGCCATATAGTTCTAGACCAGATTCAAATAGATTTCCTGAAGTTGACCTCTGAAGTCATACAATTATGTCTACTACATCATTTACCACTTCAGCTTCTGAGTCCTCAGCCAAAACAGTTTACTCATAGGAAGGGACGGTGCATTTGACCACCAAAGTCATGCTTCTCATCACCTAGAACACCTGCACTTTCAATAATAATCTTCTTCATAATTACATAAGATTTTTATGTATATAATGATCAACACCTGCTTTATAACAACCTATTCCGGATATAACAATATCCAACATTTTTCAATTATTTGGATTTTAGGCGTGGTTTGGTTTGTAATGCCTGAGAACTTCGATTAGAGTTATGTCCCACATCGTGGACATACTGTGCTTATGTGGATTTAAATAGTCTTAGGCTCTCTCAAATGTACATAGTGTGCTTATGTGGGTTTAAATAGTCACATTATTTACTTTTTTTCGATTTTTTTTTTTACTTTTTTTACTTTTATGCATTTGGCCATAAATTGTATTCTGGAATACCAAAAATAAGAAAAACTTGTTTTTAAATTTTTTTCTTTTTTTTCACTTTTTTACACTAAATTTCAGCAAAAACTACAACTTCAAAAACTATGGCCAAACACAACTCCAACTTCAAAAATTCCAGAAAAAGTGAATTTATTTTTGGTATTTATGGCCAAACGACACCTAATAGTTAATTTAAATGGAAAACATACCCAACATAAATTTTAAAGTAGTTTCTGCAAATTCATCAGAAAAGAAGTATAAGCACATAGTAGTAAACAACAGAAAAATCTTAAATTACTAAGCCTACTTTAATCATGGAGAGAAAACGAAAACTGAGTGGCTTATATATGACATGTATTTCTAATATATATAAATTAGAGTAGAGGAGAAGAAATATAAACTGAGTTCTAGTAAAACAAAAAAAGAAAGAGAAATTGAAAAATAAAGACAAAAGTACCAAATATTCATACAGTTTGGTTCTATGCAGTTGAGAAAAATGCACTCAATTCTGAGTTCTTTGTTTTCCCTCCTTTTTGTGTCCATAAATTTAATTTTAATAAAAAAAGGATTACGCTCTTCTTTAACATGCCCTTAGCGATGACAAATTTGTTTCTAATTAGCAACACTGTTAAAAGGTACTTAAAAGAGTGTATTAATCAAAAAGCCCCAATCATTATATTGCCTTAAGAAAAAACCAAAAAACAATAATAAATAAATACAAAAACAATTATCCAGCTAAATGAAAAGTTTGCATAACAAAAACACTTGAAATCTAAAGGACAATCACATAAATAAAAGGATTTAGAAGAGAATTCTTAATTTATATGTAACAAGACAAACTTTTTAAAGTTGTTTTTTTAGGACAAAAAATTGGTCATGGGTTTGGTACGGAGATCGAGGTGGATAGATAGTGCTTACAGAATCAGATTATTGAGTACTTTCAAGACTTTGATTTTTCAACTGAATCGGATTATGACGATTCTTGTTTGAGGAAATGACAAAAATGATACTTTATGCTTCTGTCTTTAACGCCTAATTTTTACTCGAATAGGCATAACTGTGCTACAAATATTTTTTTTTTCTACTGAACCAGATTCGAACTCAGAAACTCAGAATATTAGGTAAAGGACAAAAATTAAAGATCAATAATTTGAGGGGCAAAAATTAAAGACCAGTGCCTTTGAAGGGAAATCGTGCAAATGACCCAACATTTTTTTGTGCGGATTGTCATTCAAATGCAGTGGTCTTTAATTTTTGTCCCTCAAATTGCTGATCTTTAATTTTCATCCTTTGCTTAAAAAAGTGATCAAAAATATCCCGAGATTCTAGATTCGCACCCCCGACTCAGTAAAAAAAAAATCGTAAGAAAAGACTTTCGCGAAACCTCTGCCTTAAGGCCTAATATTTGCCCAAAATTAGCCCTATTCGAGCAAAAGTTAGGCTTTAAGGCAAAGATTTTCCTTAAGGCCTAATTTTGAGCAAAAGTTTGCCTTAAGGTAAATCTCTACCTTAAGGATTAACTTTTGCCCGAATAGGCCTAATTTTGGACAAAAGTTAGATCTTAAGGTAGAGGTTTGCCTTAAGACAAACCTCTACCTTAAGGTCTAACTTTTGTCCGAATAGGCCTAATTTTACTATTAAACTCTACCCTGTAATTTTTTTCACTGAGCCGGGATTCGAATCCAGAACCTCGGGATATTAGGCGAAGGACAAAAATTAAAGGCCAGCAACTTAAGGGACAAAAATTAAAAACCACCCCCGAATAAGGGTAATCGTGCAAATTGCCCGTTTTAAAATGGAAAATTGACATATATATAGAGGCCCCTTAGCCAACAATTGGTTATGGCATTTACTTTTTTTTTTTTTTTTTTTTTTTTTTTGCGTGGATTGACCTTCATTTGGGGTGGTCTTTAAGGTTTGCCCTTCGCTAGGGACCCCTTGGTCACAAGTTCGAACCCCCGCTCAGTGAAAATTTAAATTTTTTTCGCAAGGCAGAACTTGCAAATTCAGCCCATTTCTGCAAATTCTGCCTTAAGGCAGAAATAAATTTTTCCCAGAATTTCTACCTTAAGGCAGAATTTGCAGGGACAATTTGCAAATTCTGCCTAAGGCAGAGTTATAACTCTGCCTTTTTTATGAACTTATGTCTTGCGATTATTTTTTTAATTTTCGCCTGAATGGGAGCTTGAACCCTTGACCAAGTGGTCCTTAGCGAAGGGCAAACTTAAAAGACCACCATTTTGAAGGGCAAAACTTAAACACCACCCCCATAATAAGGGCATTCCTGCCAATTGCCCAGGCATTTATAAGCACCTCTCCAATGGTCTACAACATGATCACATCACCTGACTCTTAATTCTCTCCAAAACTAGTCACAATTAGCAAACCAAATTTACAATCACAAAATCGTGTGGTTGTAAAAATTGGGTTTTCTTGCATATACTTTTGCGACTCACTTTTTATAGTGGATTAAGTTATTCTACAAAACGTGATTTTATTTATTTGGTGAAGAGATCATTATATGGAGTTTTCAGAGCCCTGTCAGCTGGTGCAAAAGAAGACAAGAACTTCCAGTTAAAGATACCCACCATATATATATATATATATATATAATAAGGCATCCATTAATATTCTAGCTGGTCTATGGAGAATTGAATCATGAATGCAATGAACTACCGGCAGAGGATAACGTGCATTATTTTCCTTGTTAATTTTGTCTCTAATATATGTAACCTAAAAATCGATGTTTCATGTAATGCAAAGCCACAATTCATCAATAAACGTAGCTGTTGCAAAATCTGAATAAAGAAAGAGATTTTTATTTACCATTGGTGTAAAAATACTCACGTGATAAAGCACTAGTCAACAGATTTGCGCTACGCCCGATCAAATATTTTCTTTTTAAAATTTAGTAATTAATCATTATAATATTAAAATAAAGAAGAAAGTATATAATTTTAAGTCATACAACAATATCAACTATACTCAATGCAAGTAAGTCGGAAGAAGAAGCTAAAATTCAAATATCTGCGAAAAGAAATTGAATATATATGCAAAAAGTAACCACCTCGATGAACAGCCCTTTTAATATGAAAGGCTTATCATACAGTGATTATAATCAGGAGTAAATATTATTCATAATCAGAGACTCTTTACATTCTTAATTATTGTTCACCATAATATGACATTATGACATTAGTTATTACAAGTAATAATATTCATGAGTAATGGAGAAGAAAAATGAGGGAAAAGCAAAATATTTGAAAAAAAAATAGATTTTTTTTAGAGAGATGTTACGTGATCACTGCATGTTTCGTGATCTTAAGACGAATCAAGTTATTGGCAAAGGATATGTATATGACGATCACTACATCCTTGATGGATGAGAGTCTCAATCTGTTGTCTGCTCTAATTGTGTTGTGTCTCCATTTGAAGTACATTGTTAATTCGGACATTCTTCTCTACCTTTGTTAAAGAAGCTCTACCGTCAGTTTCAGAATATTTCTTCATCGGAATGTGAGTCATGTCGATTTGGAAAATATCGTCATATCTCATTAAGCCAAAGGGTTATTAAGCGAGCTGGGTCGGCTTTTGAGTTAGTTCATTATGATGTTTGGGGACTATGTCTTGTCGACTTTAAAACTGGACATAAGTATTTTGTCACTTTTGTGGATGAATTAGATTTATTTTATGAAAAGTTGCTCAGAAGTGTTTACTCACTTTTATGCTTCATGATGAAGTCAAAACTCAATTCAATGCTTCCGTACGCATTCTAAGGAGTTACAACGCTAAAGAATATATGTTAGAAGTATTTCAGTCGTGTATGAGACAACACAATATTCTCCATCAATCTTCATGTGTTGATACACCTTCTCAAAATGGAGTTGTTGAGAGGAAGAATAGACATCTACTTGAGACAACTCAAGCACTTTTGTTTCAAATGAAGGTTCCTAAACAGTTTTTGGCAAATGCGGTCTCTACAACTTATTTTCTAATTAATCGCATGCCATCTATTATGCTTGCTGGTAATGTGCCTTACAATGTTCTTTTTTCAAATAAGTCACTATTTCTGGTGGACCCTAAGGTGTTTGAAAGCATGTGTTATGTTCAAGATGTTTGACCATTTGTTACCAAGTCAGCCCCAAGACACTGAAGTGCATTTTTTCGGGGCTATGCTCGTCAGGGGTATCGGTGTTATTCTATTTGATTTTGCACAACCAAATATCTATTCTATAGTATATCAGATTTTCACCTATAAAATAGACCATGTTACTCTACATGTCTAAGCTAACGTTTGCGGAATAATTTTAAAAAAAAAAAAAGTAAGGACATAATATTTTTACTTGGAAACCACCCAGCTCACAAGGGTGAAAAAACCGCAACCTACAACTCTACAGGATTTTTTTCAAACTTCATTACAACTGTGAGCCTTTACAAATTCAAGTTACAAACTTTATAACCTAGGAACTAATCCCAAAATCCTATCTCACTAATCTCCTTAGACTAATGAGCCCACTTCAAGTTGTCGATAACTTAAAGCTGAATTTGACAATCATCTATACCTAACATAATTGCTTCTAAGAAATCTGATAAAGGTACAACTCAATAAACAATCTTAATACACAATTTTAGACTTGAAGACTGTAAAACATAACTCTATGAAATAGGTTCTTCAATCTTGTTCTTTGTATCAGGTCGCACTACAGTAATCAGAAGTTTGAATTATTGCATTCACTGTATTAGTTCAGTTTCTGATTTTCTCTTTATTTGAGTGCGTGAGATTATTCATAAGAGGACTTGAATATTTATAGCTTTGATATGCATCATGCAGCAGAACACAAACCCTACACGATGAGGCCCATTATAAGAGTTAGGGTTTGAGTTGACTTGGGTTTCTTCCATTCACGCGACTTCAAATCCTTGTACCTTGACGGCAATAAATCCTTGTACCTTGACGGCTAAGTCCTTATCCCACAGAATCATTTTACTTCAGGAGTTATACTCGCAGCAAGACTCTGAGCTGGAACATGTTCATAGATCTTGTCCAAGCACCTGGTCCATTCAAACCTCATCTCGCATCAGTGTTTGAGAAAGAATATGTCCATAGACCTAGTTTATTCACCTTGTTCATTCATTTTGTCAATCATCAAAACATACGCGTGCTAATGCCAAAAAAATTCCCCTTTTTTATGATGACAAACTCATGTCCCTAGAAATAAACACCAATATTAAGATTGAACCGGATTAGCAGAGTTGGGTTATAAACATTACACAGTATAATCTTCCCCCTTTTGGAATCATTAAAAGGCTGCTTCAAATTAGTTAAGGATCAAATGAACTTGTGCAATATAGAACTGATGGCCACTAAGGCTATCACATATACACATAATAGAAACATTAGCTCAATTTATATCTTCTTGAATATTTTAGTCACCCAAAAATAGCACAAAAATATAAGAGACCAGACAGTTTCCTTATCATTAAAAGGTGGCACCAACCCATAGTCATTTAAACAAACATACAGACCACAATAAAACAAGGACTAGGATTCAAAATAGGTGTCAGGAGCCAATCAAAGGAGGATAGCTAAAAGGAACTATGAGGAGGGCTTGGAGGTCGAAAAGGGATCTTTGGTGAGAGCTTGACCAAATCCTGAAAAGTCTTATGTTTTCTGCTTTCTCCTTGTCCGCTACAGTCTTCAGACTTAGAAATCTGAGCATTAAGAATTTCTTGCTCACGATCATACTTGACATGCAACATATCTATATCATACTGATGCTTATCCTTCAGAACAGCAATCTCAGCCTCCTTGGCTCCAAGTTGATCTCTTAAGATTTGTATCTCAGCATCAGCATCCCCAACAGGAACTTGTTGATCAACCTGTTCCAAGGTCTTAATGATATCCTTTGTAGTCAATATTTCCAGACTTTAACTTGCACTTGAAAGTGGTCAAAGATGTCAGCCAACCAAAACTCGTAGGCCAATCCATGACCTTGATTCTCCTGTAGAGTTATCCTGTAAATGTGCATCATTAGACTGGGGAAATTTATTTAGACACCAGTGTCGAGAAGTTCCATCAGAGCCATGTCCAAGAAACTTCCCTCAGCCCTCCCCTCCTTCTTGGGTACAACCATACGATGCACCACTTCAAAATACAGTTGGTATAGCCTAGACATCTCTCTCTTCAGTACCCTCTTGTACTGCCTAGTCGCTGGGTTGTTTGAGAATTTTCTTGTGATTTCCAAGGAACTTTCCATCCCTTCGATTGATGGCCATTCATTCTTCATAGATTTTTCCCAACCCACAGAGGGCACATGCATAATTTCCCCCAAAATTTGAGTATACAAGATTATTTCAACTCCTAATACAGGGCTAGTGAGTTGCCCTCCACTGAAGGTAGCATTAACATAGAATTCAGTAACATGTTCCTTGTACAGCTTTCTCTTTTCTTCGCTTGGAAGGAACAAGTTACTCCATCCTTGGTACTCAAGCCTCTCCAACAATGTGGCCATCTCAGGCCCTCCTTGGCCAGTGACTACTTTCCCTTTCAGCACAGACTACCTTTTGATCATCAGGACTGTCTTCTTGGCTAGGCCCTTTATATCATCTGACTCGAAGTATTCAATGTCCTTGAATATTGATCCTCAAACTTAGAGGACTTATCCTTTTCACTCTCAATAGGCTGATCCACCAGCTTGAATTCAGATTTCCCCTTAGAGGGATTCAACGAAATATCATAACTCTTGTAGAATAGTTAAATCGATAATGGAAATGTTAGTAAGCCACAAACTCAAGCAACTGAAAGTTTCCCTTGTCTCACTCCAACCTTAAAACTAAATACTCCTTTAAATCAGACACATCACACCTATAAGCCTTCACGAAGCCCTTTCACCAGAAAGTACCCATCAACTCTGGTTACTCCAGCAAAATTATTATTCACTTTATTTAAATTTGAGCTAAATGACATTGTGAGTTTCATAGGCAAAATCTTTTAAAAATAGATTAATGTCAATTTTATCCTCAATTCATTTTAAAAGAAAAGGAAAAGAAAGGAATTATTAAAAAAAATCAAATTATCATTATAGAAATGTAGGTAGATAATTCTATTCAAATTTGAGATGATCATAGTTTTGCATGCTAAATTTTAAAAAGGAGAGCGTAATTTAATTCTTAATATAGATAAAGCCAGAAAACGTCAATAGTTGCTTTAATAAAAGTTCAATAGATTCTTTTATAAAATTAATATTTTAGTTGATCATAGCTAAAATGGAAACAATGTTTAATATTAGAACAAAGGAAGATGTATACCAATATTAACAATTAAATGTTCTTAAATAAATAAGATAATAAGTTTTGCAATTCAACTTTTTTAAAATTGATCACACATCGTGCGGGTACTAATGCTAGTATTATGTTAAAAGAAGGATAGTCACACTTGATATTAAGTCAATTGGAGTATTGAGGACAAGCCACTTGACAATTTTAAAATAAAGTCTGAAAATATTTTAGACAAATTTAATAAGAACTGGGAATTAATTAGATAAGAGATTGGGGAATTAATTAGTTATGAGGAAGATTAGGGAATTAATTAGATCGGAGATTGCGTTTGAATGTTAATTTTGGTAAATAAATAAAAAAACATTTGATGAGGTGAATTCAATTTCATAGCAAATACGAGATATTCTATTTTTGTTAACGATTATTTTCCTCTTAATTGAGTGAGATTACTGTTGAAATTGAATATCATTGCCAAAATATTTTATCTCTACATAATATATGTTCTCTTAGATTTTTTCCTCTAAGGGAAGGAACCAAAATTATTTGAAATCTCCGAGGAAAAGAAAACTATTAGAGTGATAATGGGAAGTTATCTGTTTTTTGGTGAATATATATGATAACTGACTTAACATTGTTTACGTGTAGAAATGTATAAATACTATTAGCATAATTAATTAGTATATCTATCTTATGTATGTAATTTGTATTTGTTTTCTATTTAATTTTTTTAACAAATGTAGATTTTAATTATTATTATTTTTGAAATATAAGTTTTAGTCAATCGCTAATTCGTGCTGTCTATTTCTGATGTAAACTAATTTTCTATTTCTATTTTATAGGTATAAATGCTTGAAACTAAACTATTTAAAATCTCGAATATTGAAAACACACTTTATTTCAAATTTCGTAGACTGTGAACTCTCACGATGGTGTTGGCATTAGGCAAATTAGTAAATTGAATTGTGGGCAACACTGAGATTTTTAATATGAATTCAAAAAATTTGCGGTTCAACTTCTCTCATGTTATTACGATGTTTTATTAGTATAATTTCTCAAATTGTTAGTACTATTCAAGATGATCAGAACTTAAAGGCGAGATTGTTACAATATATATCTCTCCGCTCTTTTCTTTCTTTAAAACGATCTGCGCATCTTGCGGGTACTGATACTAGTATTTTGTTAAAAGGAGGATAGTCAAACTTGATATTCAAGTGGCGTATTGAGGACAAGCCACTTGACACTTTTGAAATAAAATCTGAAAATATTTTAGACAAATCTAATAAGAATTAGGAATTAATTAGATAAGATATTGTGGAATTAAATAGATATGAGGAAGATTAAGGAATTAATTAGATAGGATATTGGGTTTGAATGTTATTTTTGGCAACTAAATAAAAAAACATTTGATGAGGTGAATTGAATTTCATAGCAAATCCGAGATAATCAACTTTTGTTACCAATTATTTTCTTCTTAATTGGGTGAAATTGTAGCACCCCGTACCTTTAACGAAAGTTTTGACCACGATCCTAGACTTAGAACATCAGATAAAGAATGTGGGAATTGAAATTTTTCCGTTCAGTTGTGATATGGTGGTTTACGCCCATGAACAGTGGTCGTATTTCAATTTACGACCATGAACAGTGCCCGTAAACTGAAACCAAGAATTTCTGAACATTCTGGAATTTGACATTTTGAGGTCATATGGTTAAATACGGACCGTATTTCACTTTACGGCCCGTATTTCAAAACGTGTTTGGAATTTGGTAAAACTTCCTTGATAAAAGTTGTAGAGCATTGAAATACCTTTCCAACGGTATCTTACGGGGGTCAAACGGACATCTGTGCAAAGAGTTATGGCCATTTTACTGAAGAGATGCAGTGCAGTCCATATGGCAGAATACGGACCGTATTGCAGTTTACGGCCCGTAAACTGAAATACGGCCAGTATTTTGCTGGACGTAAAGTGCAAAGTTCCAGAACACTATATATTCGTCCATATCAGTTCAACTCATGATTTTTCATTCCTTCAAGCCCTAGAACGACTTCCTACCCTCTTCCATCATCAAGAACACCAAGGTAAGCCTACTCAAATTATTCCAACTCAATTCTAACACCTATCCTTGTAATCTAAACAAGAAATTATCATTCTAAAACTAGGGTTTTCAAGAAAACCCATCTCAAGGTTCAAGAATTCAAGATTTTGGAAATCTTCTTCAAAGCTCAAGTCTTTAATTCAAGTTTTGGAGCAATTAAGGTAGGTAGAACTTCCATCCACATGAGGGAATCTCTACGTTCTTCCCCATGCTCCGTTTCTTGATATCCATGAAGTTCAAACCCTAGGGCATTAAACCCAACATATTGGTAGCCCGTATTTATGTATTTATGTACATGAATTTTGTATCTATATTCGTTATTGTATTCCTAATCTTCCATTACGGTTATTAGGAACCCTAGCTTAATCCATGAATCATGAATTCTTCCTCATGTATTCTCATTATGTTTATATGAAACTTTATGATTTTATGTAGCAAGTTACAAGCATGTTTTCAAGTCAATTATATATATATATATATATATAATTATGAACTATTGTTATTACTCATGAATCAAGAACATGGTTGCAAGACTATGACAAGTTATCTCATGAAACCATATTACAAGATATTTCATGAAACCACGTTTACAAGTTATTTCGTGAAATCATGATTGCAAGTTATTTACAAGTTATTTCATGAAAATCATGGGCTTCTTAGCCAACTATATTATGTTCATGTTTTGGGAATTGCTTAGTTAACCGAGAAGGCTTAGATAGCCTGAAACTACGTAGCCACCGTAGGATAAGGGTTGTCAGCAAGGAGGCAACACCTTCATTATGCAGTTTGGATCCTTACATGCTTATTATTACTTAAATCTCATATCCCTGGCAAGGTTGTGAGTGTTCTGCTGGTAGGACGCAAGTACCAGACCATGTTGTCGGTTATACTATAGCATTCCCCACGATACAAAGTAGTTTTACATACAAGTATTTCTATTGATTACTGTTTTAAGACTTCAGTCACGTTCATGTTCATGTTCAAGTTACATTCAGTTTCAGTTCATATCCTATATCTATGTTGTGCCATGTTCTTCATTTCAGCAGGTTTTACATACTAGTACTATTCACCATGTACTAACGTCCCTTTTGCCCGGGGCCTGCACTTCACGGTGCAGATACCGGTTTTCAGGAGCATACATCTGCGCAGTAGGATCACTTCAGATATCAGCTTATTGGTGAGCCCCACTTCTCTCGGGGTTCAACATGGAGTCTGCATTAGTATTTAGTTTATGGTAGTCCAGGGCCATGTCCTGGTAGTTAGTATTCAGACATGTTTTAGAGGTTTCATAGACATATGTTAGTTCACAGAGTCAGTTATGCTTTTATGTTTGCAAACTATTGTGTTTCCATGATATTTCATGCTATGAGATAATTTCAAGACTTTATTCCGCAAATTACATTTTCATGATTTATTTAAATTGCATCATATAGATTGTATTGTTTTGATGCCCATGTTGACAAGCAAGCCATGAGGTTCGCTCGGACACATGCAAGCAAGGCCCGAGTGCCGTGTTACGCCCAGGCCATGGTTCGGGGCGTGATAGAAATTACTGTTGAAATTGAATATCACTGCCTAAATATATATTTTCTACATAATAAATTGTTCCAAATACCTCATTTAGGTTTGCTTTGAATTAGAAGGATAAGATTTGTTCTTTTTATTCAATTATCCAGATTAAGGTCGGGGTGGTGTTGTATTAGCAAAAATGAGTAGAAGATAAGATTTGTTTGAATTTGAGATTAAATTTTTTGAGTTATTATGAGAAAAATTATATTATGGATAGATCACGTAACTAAAAATTTTAATAGAATTAAAAAATAAAAAACAAGCCTTGATAATCCGAACTGTATAGTGGCACAAATTTAATCATTACAAAATTTAAAATTAAGTTATTGAAGCCAAGATTTTATTAAAAAGAAGTCCCCTGTGCTTGGAGAAAACATAACCATCTCAATAATATGTTGACTCAATCCTATCCCAGAATAAGATTTATTAAATTGAACCGAAGATATTTCTCAATTGCATTATCTGTGTTTATATCGAACAACACTAGCTCTTTCATGAAGTAGAAAAGATTGATGATTTTAATAATTATGATAAACAAATAAAAAATGAAACTATAACGATCATTATACACATATTCACTTTATTATAATGTATTTTTTATTTGTTTTGCATCATATTATAATTTATGTAGTTTTATTACAAACTATATGATCATATATTTATCGGAAAAGACTCAAATATGCCATCCAACTATCGAAAATGGATCATTTATGCCACTCGTCAATAGTTTGACTCATTTATGCCATCAAACTATAGGAAATGACTCATTTATGTCATTAAACTATACGAAATGACTCATTTATGCCACTCATCAATAATTGACTCATTTATGCCATCGCCCGTTACCAAAATGACTCATCCATGCCATATTTCATTAAAGCTGGTTTTACAATACCATATATGACACATGACCTCCAACTAAATTATGTTGTGGGTGGGTAAGGTGTATGGTTCAGATTTTTTATTAATTTGGTATTTAAAATTGGGCTGGTTTAATTAAACGACGTAGACCTCTAATTGTAGGCCACGTGTCATATCTGGTATTATAAAATCGGCGTTAATAAAAAATGGCATGGATGAATTATTTTGGTAACATGCGATGACATAAATGAGTCAAACTATTGATGAGTGGCATAAATGAGTCATTTCCTATAGTTCGATGGCATAAATGAGCCATTTCCTATAATTCGATGGCATAAATGAGCCAAATTATTGACGAGTGGCATAAATGAGTCATTTTCGATAGTTGGATGACATATTTGAGCCTTTTCCGTATATTTATTCAAAAATTATTCGGTTGTCATATGATTCATTTATTTAATTTTTAAAAACACAATAACAATTGAAATTTTTATTAAAATACAATCAAATGTGCTCAAATAAGTCACATCACAATTTGATGTGATTAATATTCTTTAATATTGTCCATCCGCAATATTATGCAAGTTCCGCTGATACCTACCTATAGGTCCAAATTTCAATAAAAAAGTACAAGACTGCCACTTGCTAGGTTTATGGATTCAGTCAATTAAACTCCATCAAACTGATCAGAAACCATTTGGGAGCCGATTCATTGGTCCGCAAGCTGATCAGAGCAGGATACTACTGGAACGAGATGGAGGAGGACGCCAAAACCTTCGTTTAAAAATGTAACGAATGCTAAAGGCACGCCCCGTCAATACACCAACCCGGGGAAGAGCTCCATCCGGTCCTCTCCCCATGGCTATTCATGAAATGGGGCATGGATATAGTGGGACCTTTGCCATGGGCCCCAGGTAAGACGCAATTTATTTTACTCATGACTGATTATTTCTCTAAATGGGTTGAAGCACAGGCACTCGAGAAAGTCAGGAAAAAAGAGGTCATTGATTTCCTTTACGACCATATAATCTGTCGATTTGGGGTACCAGCGGAGATCGCGTGTGATAACGGGAAGCAGTTCATAGGTAGCAAGGTCAGCAAGTTTTTCGAAGAATACAAAATCAAGAAAATCTTATCAACCCCGTATCATCCGAGCGCGAATGGCTAGGCCGAGTCTACCAATAAAACCATACTACAGAATTTAAAGAAAAGACTGGTCGGCTCTAAGCACCGATGGAAGGAGGTTCTGCCCGAGGTTTTATGGGCCTACCGTACAACGGTAAGATCAAGCACCGGGGAGACTCCATTTTCCCTTGTATACGGAGCCGAGGCCCTGATACCCGTCGAGGTTGGTGAGCCAAGCTTAAGATTCTGTTATGCCACTGAGAACTCGAACCATGAAGCAATGTCCGTCAATCTGAATCTCGTGGACGAAAGAAGGGAAGCTGCTCATATCCGGATAGCCGCACAAAAACAGAGGATGCAAAGGTATTATAATCGGAGGACCAACCTCAGACATTTTCAGATTGGGGACTTGGTACTGAGAAAGGTCACACTTCACACGAAGAACCCTCACGAAGGGAAATTAGCCCCGAATTGGGAAGGACCGTACCAAGTCACTGGAATAATCGAAAAAGGTTCTTATCAGCTCGAGAATAAAAACGGACAACAGCTGAAAAACAACTGGAATGTAGCACACCTAAAATGATATTTCTGTTAAAGGTACGAATAACTTTTCTTTTTCTTTCTTCTCTCTCGATCTAACCACGCAGGGATCAGCCCGAGAGACAACGAAACAGCACAGCGAATACTCGGAAGTCATAGACTTAGGAC